>NC_054374.1:109571700-110222200 GCF_017654675.1 Xenopus laevis | reverse complement strand
GGTTACAGTATCTTTACAGAGCAGCTATAAAACCATGCAATGATTTAAAGCTGACTGTAAAATTATGTTATCTCAATAGAAATGCTGTAAAACAATTTAAAAGTAGGAAACCACATGAAAATGAGACACAGTAGAGTAGTGGTACCTACCCTTTTTTCTCAGGGGACCCAAATTATGTTGCAGAATCAGCTTTGTGACCCACAGTGTTAGATTCAAAATACTTAAAAGCCGTATATTAATCTCTGTTTAATTGTAGAAAAAAATGCTCATTATTTAAGCCATCATGAAGACCCAACCTAAAAAGCATGGGGATCTATTTTTGGGTCCCAAAAGGTGAATAAGAGACCAACAAATTTAACATGGGTTGCAAATCAGGTTGTCTTTTATCATAATGTATTCAAAACAAAGTTAGTTCCTTATACTGTAGATTGCAACTTTTTAAGCAGGGCACTTTTTTACTTACAGCGGTAAATTTGAAGCCTGTTGTATTATTAAAACCTTGCAAAACTCTAAATATTTTATTTTCTTTCTCTTGTGCAGTATCTGTTACATGTTAGTGGCATGTATTATGTAACTAGAAGAGGGAGAGGTAAAGTCATATACCACACTATATTATCATTGTTATCTCCATGCACATAGATCAAACCTTTATCCCCATCGCTGCAAACATAGGCAGAGGGTGATCGTTGTGTTAGGTTGTGTTTAGGGATTATAATTCATGTAAAATAACTACAGTGATAATCCCATATCTAATGACCCTTGCACACAGGGTACCTATAATATAAATACAGTGTCAGTGTAACAACTCCACAGACATGGAAGGATAAATGCAGTGCAAGGTGTAATAACTCCATCTTATTCGCGGCACCTTTGGCTTTAGGAGGAGCCCTCCGCTTCTCATGGGGGACCTGGGGTTTTCCGGATAACGGATCTTTCCGTAATTTGGGTCTTATAGAAATACATTTAAAGATTAAATAAACCCAATACGCTGGTTTTGCTTCCAATAAGGATTAATTATATCTTACTTGGGATCAAGTACAAGCTACTGTTTTAATATTACAGAGCAAAATAAAATCATTTTTAGAAATTTGTGTTATTTGGATAAAATGGAAACGGAAGCTTTCTGGCTATCGGGTTTCTGGATAAGGGATCTTATACCTGTATATGATTTTACAATAGAGGGTGTATTATTCCCCATATAAATGGTGCTTTCTGATAATACTGTTTATAACTTAAAGACAGAGATCCTCAGATTCTCCATTTCAAAATCAAGCATTGCTCTGCCTATTGATGCAGAGGAACCCACAAACTATTGTTACCTACAGACCAGGCGGTAGCTCCAGGGTGCCGTCACTGCCCTGTGTCAATAGGCATAGCACACTAAAATCTAAGGAAACAGGTGCACACCTTTCACTCACACTCAACACCAGAAGTAACGCCAACTAGACTTGGATGTGCATTTGCATCCAATTCACTGTATATTTAAAATGCGGCCCACACCCTAGTTAGGCCATCCCCAAATACTCCCTGGAAAGTTGTTCACAAGGTTAATATCTCTTTAAATAGGTACATTTATGGAGCCTATTTACTAACAAGTTTCTTTTATTTTCACGAATCTCAAAAATTTGAGGGGCGTTTTAGTAAATAAACAACACATGTGGATTCACATGTGTAATATTGTTGTATACTAAATTGTTTGCCAGAATGTGGGTGATGGAATGTACTTTCTTTTATTAATGAGTTACACTGACAACAGTTGCTGAAAATGAACCTGGAGAGGAACATAATTAGAATGCAAAATATAAAGGAAAAAATAAGCACCTAGAGATATAAAGAAGAAATTTCTAGATAAACTATTAAGCAAAGGTAAAGAAGAAACTTTTTTGGAACAGAACGATGAATCAAATATGTAAGAGAATATAATACGTCATACAACACCCTTAAATGTGGGTGTGTTGGGTGGATGACAAAGAAATGCAGTTAACTACTATATCTGCTGTCAAACCATTAAATGTTTTCAGTATTGTCTGATGTATTTAAACGGTTTGATGTATGAATAGTTGAACTTTCTTGTGATTAATCTATTTAAAGTAAAGAAATGTTCTGGGGTCAGTAACCCTTTTAACAAGCATTAAAAACAAACTCCAGTATAATGACTAAACACAACTTGTCTCAGGCTCCCCAAGCCATAAATCTAAATTGGTTCTTGGAAAAAAAAAAAGAATTATTTACCCTTCCTTGAAGCAACACATAATTTCATTTTATGTTGTCAAAGCAAGGCTTGCTGACGTTTATGGATCAATATTCTTCTCTTCAGCTGAAGTGCTTTAAGCTCTGTCATAATAGAGAAGATCAACATGGGGAATAAGCTTTAGATTCCTGGTTCATATATCATTTTACCTGTCACTGTATCCGTAGCAACTGCAGTCACAAGCGTTTCGATCCTCTCTTATCTGCTCCGCATTTTATGAGTGGAACAGAGCGGAGCATTTAATGTAGGCATGTTTTCTGGTACAGAAATTGGAGAGTTCAGTTCATCAGTGTTCCAATCAACTACTCTGGTGAATTAACTATATAAAATCCAATTATAATTAGGTAGTAATCATCACTGCTGATTAAATTACTATTTGAACAAAGTTCTCTCTGCTTTTATAATAAGTTGGTAGTAATCGATTCTGGTATGAAATAGCATCATATCTTTCAGTGTGAAAATAATTGTATGATTGCAATAAAACACGGTACATTTGTGTCTTTTTACATATATAAACACATATATATTTATATGGATAACAGGTCCACGTTCAGCTGTGTGAGAACGTGTTGGGGTTCAATGTTGCCCCATCATACACGAATGCCTTCATCTCTAGATTTGAAAACCTTTTTGTCTATGATGATGAGGATTATGCCAGTCAATGTTTGACTTGGTTTACATACACTGACAATATTTTCATTGTGTGGCAAGGCGTCTTCGAGTCCCTATCTCGGTATGAAGTCAATCCTTCTATCTCTTTTTTATTACTTACATATGATATCCACAAAATACAATCCTTTAATTTGTTGTAATCAATTTCAGTATATGTTATATATGTTGGGGAGAGATAATGCATATTATATATATATATATATATATATATATATATATATATATATATATATACACTGTTTTATTATTGCAAAGAAAAAGGAAATAATTTTTTACAAGTTGGATTATTTGGATAAAATGGAGTCAATGGGAGACAGCCTTTCTGTAATTCTGAGCTTTCAGGATAACTGTATATATTTACAGGTTAACTATTTTTATTTTTGTCTAAAAATATGCCTTCAAGGTGTTGTGATTTTTGTATGATGATTTTGTGCCCTCCATTGCTGTCTTCCAATTCAGTTGTCTGTCACCTGTAGTCAGTTATCCACTGGTTTTATCCACAACGTTTGTTGCCTACAGTCTATACTGTCTTGGTTAGTCCGTTATCCAATGGCTTGTGTCTCCCCTAGTTGCGTTTTTTTACAAACTTCTATCTCCTCTAGTAAGTAAACCAAAGACACATCAATATGGAGTAAAAGACATGGAGTGTACTGCCAATGACACATTTTTTTAAATTAGAAAACTAAAACTGCAGCTGCGCATGCGTGCCGAGAGAATCAGTGCGTCGCAATAGGGGAAGGGGGTCCCTGGACGGCAGTCCCAGTGGGCCCCGGTCCGCCACTGATCCTATTTGAGGCTTAGGTTATAAAATTTACATACAACCATTCTTCCCTGTCATATAGCTCCTTGTCACCACATTTGACAATATGTGATGGATTCCTAAAGCAATTATTACTCTAATTTTGTGGCCTTTGTGGATTACTATCTTGCCCATTGCCTAAGTCTGCTGTATAATGACTTTCAGCTAAACAAAAACTAGCCCATAGGAAATAATGACGTTTAAATGCTTTAACAAAGCTTAACAAAGAAATAGGCTAGAAAAGTAGCACAGTATGTTTTTGGTAGTGTACCAGTCCAAAGCGTCTACAAAGCTTTAGCAGTGAAAGTCCATAAATCCCAAAGTGACCCCAGTAGCTCCTTATCTTCATTTCTATTGATTAACAGCACATGCAGTGTCGGACTGGGGGGCCCACCGGGACTGCTGTCCAGGGTCCCCGCCCCCTTGCTGCGCCGTGCGCTCCCTTCCTTGTGTTCCACGCTGGCACGCATGTGCAGACGGCGCGGCGCTCTGGCTTTTTTTTTTAAATACCACGATTGGGGGTCTGGGCCGGCAGGGGCCCATAACTTGCCAAATTGGAGATGTTCACGCTGGAGAAGAGGCGCAAGGGGTGATATGATGACTATGTATAAATATATAAGGGGATCATATAATAATCTCTCTAATGCTTTATTTACCAGTAGGTCTTTCCAGCTGACATGAGGTCACCCATTCCGATTAGAAGAAAAGAGGTTCCGCCTAAATATTCGGAAGGGGTTTTTTACAGTGAGAGCTGTGAAGATGTGGAATTCTCTCCCTGAATCAGTTGTACAGGCTGATACATTAGATAGCTTTAAGAAGGGGTTGGATGGCTTTTTAGCAAGTAAGGGAATACAGGGTTATGGGAAATAGCTCATAGTCCAAGTTGATCCAGGGACTAGTCCGATTGCCATTTTGGAGTCAGGAAGGAATTTTTCCCCCTCTAAGGCAAATTGGAGAGGCTTCAGATGGGTTTTTTGCCTTCCTCTGGATCAACTGGCAGATAGGTAGTTAATAAAAAAAAAAAAAAAAAAAGGTTGAACTCGATGGACATGTGTCTTTTTTCAACCTTACTTACTATGTTACTATGTATAACGGGTCGGGCCCACCGGGCCAGTCAGCAACCTGAGTTTAGGGACTTTCTTAGAATATACTGTACTGTATTTATACGGTAGAATATAAAATCACAATACAAGGCTAATTGATAATAAACTGAGATTCACATTACATGGCAGCTCAGAAACCAGTGCTCTTCTGTGACATACTTAAATAATCAGCCCTGTAGCTTTAGTTTCTGTTACATATGAACCTCGTTTTCTGCATTATGATTTGCGACAATCCCTAAGCTTAGTTTCTCAATAGCTGCCCAAAGCCCACTGAGCATGTGTGTGTGTCACTGACACTCTTTACAAAATCCAAGATATCACTCCCCATTCTTGCACAATTTAAAGGCCTCAATCATTACTGTTATTGGGATGTTGAGCCTTTGGGCTGGTGCAGTAAGTTTAGGATATGAAATTAATTTATTTCTACCCATATTTGTTTTAAGGGTTTAGTTCTGATTTAAGCTTTTTATTGGTATGTCCCTTTAGGAAGAGTAGAGGAATTAATTGAGAAATAATCCATTCAACTTGAAACTTTACGTAGACTTTTAAATTCAAAATCTGTCAAGTATCACTTATTCTACCTTTTATATCTTCTGACTATCCCATTTTGGCTTCTTGGTTGTCAGCAAATGCAATGATCTTTTTGTGCAAGAGAGGTGGGACCACTTTATTAAGTATTTTGGTTGGGTGTGTTTGGACCAAGCCTTGTATAGAATGGGGTCCTAAAAGGGTATTAAGATTGAGTTTAGTGTAACAATGATACTTCACTTCATGTAACACTGTTGGTTTCACAGACAAACACAAATATATGCTATATATAAGATAAAGAGATGCCCCCCATACACACTAGAAACGCTTTCCTTTGTGTTAGGCAGTCTTTCCCAAATTGTGGGGCCTGCCTCCCAAGAGGTAAGGGCAACTGTCATGTTTACATTCATCAATTCATCATACTGTATAATGTTTTGAGCTAAGGGAGAGCCTGACAAAATGTTTAACCAAAAAGTATGCCTGAACCCAAGAATATAAGGACCTCTGTTGTAGGGGCCAATAATTAGTGCATATCTGAAACTAAACTTATACTTTAACTAAATAATAAAAAACTGCATGGTAGTATGAACAAGAATTCTGAGTACTGTTAGTTATAAAAAACATACAATAGATATACAAAGTATGCCCTTTCTTCACATTTATGTAATAGCATCCATAAAAGATGTACAGCATTAAAGATTATATTTCTCAATTAGAGTTGTGCAGTAATTGTTCCAAAGTTATTATTTGCCCATGAACATTATTCTGAGATGTTCCATATTCACATTTTTTTTTAATAGGCTTAGCCTTGAAGGATTCAAGTGTACCTGCAATAAACAGTCATATGAAAATATCTCTAGACATTGGTCTTAAATGTGTAAATTTAATTGCCTTTGCATGGAATGTACTTCCCCACACCCCAGAGAAACCCCAAGCTGCCCAAAAGTGGATTTCATACATTCTAGATCTCTTTTATTACAACATAAATATTGTACAAAACAATAAAATGTAAAAGGTAAAGAAAATTGTGACATAATAGAGGAATAAAAACATATTACAGGGTTACAGTGTATTTGTAGATACTGTTCTATCATTCTTCAACTGCATTCATTTTTATGACATGCTTTACAGAAATTACCCCTTTGTTATTCAGTGGCACATGGAGGGATATGTTTCCAAAGCTTTTGGCATGTTCGCCCTCCAGATAAGACAGAGAAAGATTCTGGCCTAAACTGCAGTGGTGATGCGCTATACAGATTGGATGTAACTGACAACTAACTGATAAATGAGTATGCTTTTTAAAGAAAAAAAATGATTTCCAGGTTTTAGGTGGTGAGCTTTTTATTATTTTTAAAAAACATAATCATGAATGTAAAAAACAAAAATTGTGGAAAAAACCCAAATCTTCTCTTTTACATCTTCTAACCACTTGGAGACACATTTATCAAAGGTCAAATTTGAGTTTTTTTTAACTCTGTCAAATTTGAATACACTCAAATTCGACTGGGGAGTTATTTAATATTAATAAAAAAAAAACCAATATCTAAAACTTGGATGAATATTATCGACCTGAAAACTTGAATTGAATTGGAATCTAATTCGACCAAACTTGAATCAGGTTTTTTCTCTGAAAAAAACTTGAATGTCAGGAAGGCTACTAACAGCTTAAGGTCACCGGACCTCTCCCATTGACGTGTACATGAACTCGGCAGGTTTTAGGTGGCGAATAATCTAATTTTAATTTCTAAAGGGCCAAGGTTTGGCATCAAATTAAAATTCAAATCAAGTTTGGATAATTCACAATTCAAATTTGAGAGTTTTAACCATAAAAAAATAAACAAATTTGAATTTCGAATAAATCTACCCCTTGATGTCAGATGCCAACAGTAGATAGATTGTGCTCAGTCCTTGCTTTGTTGGCCAAATTTGCTTAGATCTAACTAAATTTTGTACCTAAAATATCTTTCACCCTAAAAGCTCACCCTGATTGGCCTTTAAGCTGGACCTAAACTGCAATAGGCCACATACAATGTACACTGTACATTAATGGGGTTATTAATGGTTATTTATAAGGTTATTTACTAAATCTCAACTTTCTCCTGTTTTTTAATGAAAACAAATGCAACCTAACTCCCTAACTACCATCCACGAATTTATCTTATTTATAAACAAATCAGGTTGAAAAGTCTGGGTCTGGAAAAAATAGAGAAATAGAGTTTATTATGACTTCAAAAACTTCTAAAAACACTAAAAAAATATTTTATAGTTATGCATCTAATAAAAGCTGATATCAAAGTGCTATCTACAACATACTTGTGTATTATATAATACACATTATAACCGACTTGTTTGCATAGAAATAGTTAGATGTATGTTAGATGTACAGTATGTTTTCTGTCTTGATATATGGTTAATTCTTGCTTTGCGCCTTTATGTATAAGTGTGCCATGAAATGTAAACAGCCACTTAATACATAAGAAGTATTACAGATTTCGACACTTAAAGGTACATTTACAGTTGCTTGAGCCTCTGGGCCCCATTACTTCTGCTTGCCGACTAGATTTTAAAAGAAAAAAAAACTTTTCTTTGGGGTTCTGCAAAAAATGAAAAGCTCTCCAGGGTTTAGGTGGTAAGTTTTAGGGTTTAGGTGTCAGCAGAAGTAATTGATTGGAGAAACAGTGAGTAAGGTTAGAAATTCACATACAATTTCTAAAATTAATTGCTCAAGCCAGGAAGTTGAACCCACTCCTCATTTGAAACAAATAGGGGACATTTTTAAAGATAATATTTTTAATAATATTTTATCCGAAAGTAAAACCAGCATAATATAGTATTCATTATTGCCTATTTAAGAAGCAGTGCATGGTAAACAGCTACAGAGTGTGGTTGTACTTAATTCCATCTTTATCATGAAAGATGAAATGATGGAAAACTTTGTTATGATTAACAACACCTATAACCGAGCCATGCAGTGTAGTACTGTGAAAAACAAGTGCAATATAAGGTTGAACATAGGCCATGAAACATAGGAGCAAATTCACTAAAGGGCAAAATTTTTGCCAGCAAAGGATCCGCCACATCAGGTACAAATTTGCTACCACTACGCTAAATCACAAAAATGCAAAGTTGCGTCTTTGTATCCAAACACTGGCGAAGTTTTGCTAGTTTTAATTCATCAGCTCAATCATTTCATAGTAAACTTTTGGAAGTGTTCATTTCTGTCTAGCGAAACTTTGTTTGTACTCTTACGCTTCGGTCAATTTGAATAGGGCGGGTATATATAGGTCGTATAGACATCTTTATTAGAGATGTTGCTGCAAATGCTTGAAATGGTCACTTATTACAAATGTCCAGTTAAGCATAATAAAAACAAAAGCGATCCTCTAATGCCCTTGACATGAGCCCACCCTAAAACAAATGTGGCATCCCCCTCAAATGGTTGGGAAAAAAATGGTTAAACAAAAATCTTTAATAGTTAGGACTTTTGAGGACAACCCTGCTTTAAAATATGAATAAAAACTATAGTTTAAAATGTAAGTTACTGAGACAAAGCTTTTTGGAACACAACAATTCAGGTATTACTTAAGATAAAAATTATAAATTGCAAACATGCTGCTTACAAGACTTTTTATTAAACAAATAAATATCAGTTATTTTGAAAACCTTGTCTCTGTGTCTTCTTATCTTATAAAATTCTGGACAGTAAAATTATAAACAACTTGCTTAAGAAATAATTGGGCACATTTTCTACTCGCAGGCAAAAAGGATTGCTGAAGCTGGAAGGGATTTTGCAAGGAATAATCTTATGGGGGATCATATATTCTGCTACTAGTTCAAGCTTTTCCAAGTAAGTACTATTACACAAACTCACACACACACACACACACACACTATATAAACATACACACAGAATTTTAGAGGGAAGAATACTGGCTACCTGAACTGATGTTATTGTCTGTCTGATCATCTGATCAAGATATTTTAATTTATCAAGTCAGTACATTTATTATTTATCGTCCTTCTTTCTTTGTTGCATAAGATAACGACTGTGTAAAGTCCTCTAAACAGTAGTTTTATTTTAGTTTATCTCCAACTGCATCAAGATACGTTGAACTTTACCCATTACCTTACCACATACCTACAAAAAATCTGATTATGACAGTATTTCCAGATTAGTGTGGTGTTTCTACTTAGTGGTTATCTATGCACAGTAGTTTAGATAAGATATTGGATTTTCAAAGTAATACAATTTAGATTTTGAAGAATTAGTAGTATATAAAATGTATCACTGAAAACATTACAGGAAAGTTATGTTTTTTTTACAAGAGAATTATGGTTTTGGTGGAACTTAGACTGTTGTCCAGGGTACACACAAAACAGACCATTATACCTCCGTACAAATACAAAGAACAAAGATACAAAGAACATCCCACAGTAACCACATTTGTTCTGTACTTTCTAGCAGATGACTGTTTTATGGCACAGTATTTATTTGATTTATGGGGGGGGGTTCCAAGGAATATTTTCCAAGCCTACCAAATTATTTAAATGCAGTTTCAATAGTTCTTTTTAGTAGGTGCAGTTTGTAAAGGAGAATTATGCGGTAGAGCTACATTTGCAGTCTTTATAATTCTGTCAGTTTTAGTCTTCACATCTTACTTTACGGCCATTTCCCTGCATTCCATTACTTTGTGTGTACAGTGAAACTGGATCACTGTAAAACACGTATAACATTCTTTGGTGTGTTCTATTTGAGGATTGCTTTTCATCTGAATGGCATTTTTTTTTGTTCATTTTAAATATTCCGTGCAAGAATATGCTCCACCCTGGGTACATTCTGCTTGTTGTCATGCAAGTCTTGGTGTTCGGTAGGTCACTACCCCCAAGTTGTTGTTGGCAGCTTTTGTTTCCTAACTTTATTGGGCTGTTATTGTAATTTATGAGAGTCTTTTGCACAAGAATGAGGTTTCTTATATAGACTTAGACTATATAATTTTGCTGGAGTGTAACTTCTTGGTTCCATTGTTTTAGCTGTCGATAATAGGCATTTTGTTCCATGTTTGGAATTTGGTACTTGATGATATCCACTGTTCATATAATGTCCCTCCCTGATTGTGATTCTGAATGCTTTGCTGTTCATTTTAAATGAGCATAAGACCCTTATATCCCATGTGAAAGTGTATGATTACTTCAAAAAAGTTAACTCCCTGCAATAAAGTGATACAGAGTCACTGAATAGTTTTTCTTAATACCTATTAATCTAGACTTGAAGTGTGCAGTTATAAGATGTTAGATTGTAAGATTTGCTTACAAAGGCCTCTCCTGCTAGCTTGCAATATTTTTATGATTGCCATAGCGCAATCCATTACCTTGAACAGTTTAATATGTAACATACTTTAATTGATTTAACCTTCACATTTATGAAGTAGTAGCCATAAACAGAGAGCACTAGGAAGTGGAGGCCATGTTGGAAAGCAAGTTTTACAGGCATAATTGTGGTGTTCATCAGTTAAGGCAATAATCCTGTGTACTTTTAGTTCCATTAATAGTGACTCAGTAAATTCTTGAGTCCATTTGGCTTTATAAATTTGCTGGCTCATTTACACTTGTTTCATGAGAACCAGAGAACTAAAATGGTCAGTCCACATTTGGGGCACATTTACTTAGCTCAAAGGAAAGGAATAGAATAAAAAATACTTCGAATTTAGAAGTATTTTTTTGGCTACTTCGACCATCGAATTGGCTACTTCGACCTTCGACTACGACTTCGAATCGAACGATTCGAACTAAAAATCGTTAGGCTATTCGACGATTTGATAGTCGAAGTACTGTCTCTTTAAAAAAAACTTTGACCACCTACTTCGCCACCTAAAACCTACCGAGCATCAATGTTAGCTTATGGGGAAGGTCCCCTTAGGCTTTCCTAGCTTTTTTTGATCGAAGGAAAATCGTTCGATCAATGGATTAAAATATTAAAATATTGAGATAAATTTGGACTTTGATAAATAACCCTAAGTGATAGATGTGCAGTACACAAGATGCAGAGATCTGTGTTTGTATAATGTACTTTACAAAGCGGCTGATCCAACAACAGTCACTGCTTTTTAAAAAAAAGCTATTTTTTAATAAATTAAAGTTTATTGCCACATTGATTAAATTCCAACAAACTGATATATTGAACTGCGTTGATAAATAAATTCCAGATAGGAATTCTTCAGGCTTTCCCAGTTTAACATTAAGGGGGTTATTTATCAAAGGTTGATTTTTTTTTAACTCTAATAAATTGTACTCACAACTCAAATGGGAGGTGATTTCTAAAAAAAACTGTAACATTCGATCGAATAGGAACAACCTAATAATTCATTTTGAATTCCTCCAAAAAAAACCCTACAATGTCAGGAAGGCTATTAACACCTTCAAATGGTTCAACGGACCTCTGCCATTGACTTCTACATGAACTCGCAGGTTTTAGGTAGTGAAGTATTGAATTAGAACTGTTTCCATGGTTGAGAGTGATAAATACAGACAAATACAAGAGGTCATTTGCACTCAACCCATTATCAATATATTTAAGACATTAAAACATTTTGTGCATACAGTTACTAAAAATGTCTTACCCTTTAAACAAGGGTCCATATATAAGTCATCCTATATCTGGCCAGTCCTACACTCAAATTACATCTGATTCATTAAGAAATATATTGCTTCATTATACATTTTACACAGGGACTATGTTTTACCTGTAACTTACTTGCTGCCTTCAAAGTAAAACTCCCACACTTGGTTGCCCTTTTATTAGCCACCAGAGGGACGCATATACAAACAAATGATGTTGTGTTCCACCTGCATTCGATGCTTACATGCACCTATGTGAATATGGGCCCCTTTAAATTAATAATTCTTGCTCTTCCCTGCAGCTAAGAGTTTTGAAACAGAACACAGGCAAAACTGCCCATGTTGAAGGAATTTTAGAGTGGATTTATTCTGATGAATATAAGTGCCTTGATTAAAAAGCACATCTGCTTTATTTAGGATTATAGCATGGGGATGGGAACCCCCATGTTTTTATTTTAATGAAAATATGTTTGCAACTGTAAATATCACTTATTTATTTTATGGCAAGAACAGAATGTATTTTAAGTACTGCACATCATTTTACAAAATAAAACTATACAAGCTTGACTTTTTCTTGTGTGTAATATGTAGCTTTTAATTTCCTCTGTCTTTTGCTAATTATATTTCAGGTGCTGAAATCTTTTTCTATTAGTTACATAATGAAAGTGGTGCTTGTGTTATATGCATGTATGACATTACATAGCACTCTACTAACCCCCAGTGCTGCTCAGTAAAAATGCTTCCAGGAACTCACTTTAAAAAATGCACCTATGAGAACTTGTTTCATTGCTATACAATTCAGCAGTCCATATATCAATCTGCAGCCTATACAATGTAGTGGTACAACAGGAAGATGGAAACAATATGCGAATGCTGAGGCCTCCAGACAAGGATATGTGCCTGCCATGAGTAAATTCACATAGGTACAGTATTACAGTATAGGAGCTCGTTGTCTGGAACTGGCAGCTGTTTCAAGAAGTCTGGTTATTAGCTTCCCCTTGTTCCATGTGGTTAGCGTGCTGGTAAAATTGCAATATATTTGCCAGAGAGGGAGTAAGATACATGCTGTATGCATACCTCCCAAAATTTTGAAAATAGAAAGAGGGACAAAAAGTTTTGCCTTGCATAGTGCTGCAAAAATGCTTTGACCACACCCCCTAATTACCATTTCCATTGGCAGGTTATGAAAAGTTTAAACTCATTTCTGGGGGGGGCAGGTTTTATGTGTTATTACAGTTTTGCAAATGAAGGTGGATTAATTGAACTTGCATTTAATGCATAAGAGAATATGAATGGGAAACAATGACTTCTAAAATTGGAATTTAGTTAACCTGGAAGTGTTGGCATTGCCAAACTACTTTATATTTGCTGCAAAAGGAAAATTACTTAGAAAACCTAATTATCTTTAAAACCATTTAAAAATTGCCCTACAGCATATTTATCAACTGATAGTAGTTCCCCTTATTAGATGAAGGGCTTTTCACATGCCACTAGATTTTTTCTAAATAGTGACTGATTAAAGCAAATAATTACTGGTATGGGATAGATTATAATAAAACCCATTATCCAAAAAGTCCAGATATTATGGATTTCCATTTCATAAAAAATCTTATTTAAACAACAAGCAATTCTTCATCTTTTTACAGATTTGCTTTTTAGACAGCACCTTGTATTTGATGACAACTAAGCTAGCTTAAAACAATAATGAAGGCAAAACATTCATGGTGTATTCATTTATGGTTAAATGTTTTTAGTACAGTGCTTCCTTTGAGAAGTCTTATACCCGGTAGTTTCAACTTTTTCATTATATTTTTTTAATTTTAAATTTCAATTTGCCAGTGCTGATTATGTCTGTGGCTATTTGAGAAAAAAAACTTGTTTCTGGTTTTAAATAATGTTGAATTTATATTGGAGAAGAAATATTCTGATCTGATCCTATCTGATCCTAACATATTTTCATGTTCTGAGACACGTATGACTATATACTAAATATTAAAATTACAGTAATACTACCCTTTTTTCAAAATGAATCAGTTAATAGTGCTGCTCCAGCAGAATTCTGCACTGAAATCCATTTCTCAAAAGAGCAAACAGATTTTTTTTATATTCAATTTTGAAATCTGACATGGGGCTAGACATATTGTCAATTTCACAGCTGCCCCAAGTCAAGTCATGTTACACGTCCCATGTGTATAGTGTATAGTAATGAAAAATAAAAATGTATAGTGCATTATTAACTGGTTCACTTAACTTGGGCCAAATCTTTCTATGGGGGTTATTAACCCTGTGCGTCCTAATCAAAGGTTCTACTGAAAGAAATATGTTTCTCCAAAAATTGGTTAAACCTCCATCGTCCGTGTAACTGGAGAATAAAAATAAATATAACACTCAACTTACACCGCAATAAGAGGATCCAGTGTAATAAGTATCAGTCGTGACCCATATATATATATATATATATATATATATATATATATATATATATATATATATATATATATATATATTGCTCCCCAATATATTAGCGGAGTGTTAGCAGGAACTGGTCCATCGTCATGGTGTCGGAGCCTCAATATATCAGAGGCCTCTTCCTAGCAATATCCCTATCTTACTTTGCTGTTATTCCAAATGATCATTGAGACTAGTCCATCATCATGGTGCTGGAACCGCTGCGTAGTGCGGGCCTCCTACCAATGTTGCATTCCTATGGTGTCTCCTACCACAGCATGTCAAAGGGGACTAGTCTGTCTTGGCCGTGCCATACCTCATATACAACAGTAGGCTCTAAGTAGCATATTGTCATAACCCTTCGCTTGACACATGTCTGGGGTCTACAAACATTTTTATGTAATTCAAAAAACTTTTTCATGTAATTCATTATTTTCCACTCTTGTGTTGTGTTGTTATGTCACATACTGTACTTCAAGTCACGCTTTCTTCCCACCACACATGTATTTATTTCAATGTTTGTAGATCTGGTTCATTTGAAAAAGGCTGGTGTTCCAGCCGAAACGTTCGTTTTGCCTTCAATAAAAGTTTTTTCTTTCACACATAAGTCCTATGAGTGCAGCTACTTCAGAAAACTTTCATATCTTAATTTTTTATATATACACCAAATAAGAATGCTGCTGATTCAATTAAAACCAGTTGGGTGCACGCAGGTGTGGTTTGTCTCATATACTATACACATTACCCCAGCACTCTACTAATCCCTATATAAGGTATATCCCCTTACCTTTATTTTTTAATAGATTAGAGAATTAAATGAGGTGCTATGGCCTTGCACTTATTCCTGAACATTCCTGCTTTTTAACTGAATTGCAATATGGGTCAAATGCCAACATGGTGCTACCACAATGTTGCAACATAATCTAAAAGGTCAGAATAATTTATCCACAGAAAAGTCTTTTATAATGTTGTATAATATGGGTTTGGCAGGATGAGATCAGCATATTGATGGGAGAAAGTGAAATTCCACCTTTTAATTGTGTGGGCATACTTTTCCTTCTAGGTGCGCTTTATTGCAATGGGATGTCTAGTCTTTAGTTCTAGGAAACTGAAGATCTGGAGACTGAAAATCTCGATTTGGGCAAATTTACATAGAAAGCAAACTCTTGAATTCCTGGCAAAATGCTAAGTAAAAATTGATAGTTGAGAGTTTCTACAGGATACTGTCAGGGATAAAGTGGGCAAGCTACTTTTGACTTTAGCCACATAAACCTTAAAGACATCAATACTGATATTGGCAGTATTTATTAGAGCAGACTATTGTGTTACACAAACTCCTGCATAGTAAACTTTTCATTTCCAATTATTTTATGCACACGGGATAGTTACACACAAGCAGACACAGACAGGCTCAAGGGCACAACAAGTTGCATACAGGTGGTGTCAGGCAGAAATATCAGCAAATTTACTAAGGCACAGTAACAAACTACTGCTTGCATAGAGGCCCTTATATTGTCACTCTCCCCCACACACAGTTTTGTTTCAGGACTCAGGCAGCATCACAATGGCACAGACGACTTGTTCCATGGGCACTGCATTCTCTTTCATAAATGTTTTTTTTTTTCATTGGAATCCTTTATAGGCTACATTTAAAACTATGTTATTATTATACAACTTAAAATGCAGGTTCATTGTTTGAATTTTTTTTTTACTTTATTAGTTATTATGTATACATAGTAAAAACAAACATGCTTACCATAAATACTGTTAATACCACAATTAACAATGCTTTTGAGTCACAAAATATACATGATATATAGTATTAAAAAGGTTTGGATGGATAAAACTGTAAATAATTAACATATGTTATATAACTAATATAGTGTATGATGAGAATTGCAGTATTTATTGCAATCAGGAACACTTCAATAATATACAGTAAATGTTTGGTTTGCTTAAAAATGTTTTGTTAAAGCTTATTTAAAGCTGAGGCTGTGATCAGTGGTGTGTACTGGGTGTTTTAATAAGGAATGATCATGTTTGACATTGTCATTTGTCATTTGTATTTAATAGACAGAGCATAGCAGTTGTGTTTTTAATCGTCACAACTTGAAGCATGCCTCACTTTGGAAATTTAAACATGCAGTTCACACTGTAAATATAGCTTTAGGGGTGGTTTTCTGACCCTGACTTCAGCTGTGTAGAGAGCTAAACATATCATGATACATATCATTTGGTCTCTTTCTGTTTAAAGTAACCCAAATAATTGTAGTGCCACAATTCCTTTTAAAGTTATCTTTACTGTATTTTGCAGAATGCATGAATCAACTAATTCAGCAGCTCATTCTGCTTTCCATCCGTACAGTGTTATTATAGACAGTGTTTGCCCCTTTTTGTTTCATCACTGTAGTGGAATGTGTCACTTCAACTTAGGGGGTTATTTACTAAACTCCGAATGCAAAAATCCCGAAAAATTCATGATTTTTTTAATAAAATCTGACTTTTATTGAACCCCGAGGATGGGATTCAGCATCTCAGAACTGTCGAGGTTGCATATAAGTCAATAGGAGAAGTCTCAATGATTTTTTGATGTGCACTGTGTTGGTTACAGGTAAGACCTTGAATATTACATTTTGAAGGCCTTGTATCCAGAAATATAAAACAGTTTAGGGAAAAACAACTATATCTAGGAAATAGCTAATAAGGAAATCCTTCAGAACCTTAACATGTATACTTTAGTTGATAAGATAATGGAAAGGTGATGGGGAAACTATTAAAAATGTCAACGGTATTGATAGGCTTTGTTCCAAAGAACAAAGTATCCATTCATATAACTTACATAATTCAGTGCTGTGGTTGATGAATATTTTTGTAAGGGGGACAACAATTTCAGATAGTTAATGAGATGATCAATGTATGGCTACAAAACAGTTATATAAATCCTCCATTTAGAATCAGACAGTGCTATGGACTTCCACCATAATTTGTTTCCTTTCTGTATAACCAAGCACCCTTATATTTATCTACACACACACCATAGTATTGCATGTGCCCATCCAGAGTATAGTTACAAACTTTTAGTACTGTGTAGTCCATGCTTCCAAAATCATATGCCAGCTAGAGTTGGTTCTGCCAGGAGAATGTGTTCCTTCGCTTTCACCTAGGCCTTTTCTTTTTCTTAAGATTGGCATGCAATCCTTTTAAAAGGCTCCCTGGTGCAATTTTGAGTTGTTCTGTGTACATTTAACTTCTTGAAGATTGCCAGCTTATGAATACCATTTATCCACCCACTGAATATTCAAAATAGATTTTTTTTCTCGCTAAAATGTCGAGTGAAAATCTGTTTCTAGCTGACACATTCATACAATTGCTACATATGTTCTGTAAAACGGCAAAGGCATTACTGATGCACTATTTACACATCTTATAAATGTAAATGTCAAAGTAAAGTATTTAAAACTTGAGCACATAGTACATTTTTTTTATATTACGCAACCTCCTGGTTTGCTCTCTCCTGCTATTCAATTCCTTCTTCTTCCACTGTCAGTTTTGCACCCAGGATGGTATATTGCTATCTCACTTTGTTGATTTCTCATCTAGATTAAATCCACCGTTTGTTACAGCGTAGGGTGACTCAACTGTGTTTTCTTGCTCTGGTTTTTTTCCACAAGTTCTTAAATATATTCTGTAACCTGTGAACAAATTTAAAGAGTCATTCCATTCCTATTTACAGGAGCAGTTATATGAAATGTGTGACATCGGAAATTTTTTTGTATATAACTATTTTGTTTATAACGGTAAGTTTTTGGTCTTTGTCATACACGCACAATCTCCTATTCTCCAGTAACTGAAAAGAAGAAACTATTTGGGAATTTGTTCATTTTTTTTCACATTTATTTAAAAAAAAAATTGACGAAACTCCCATCTAAACTATGCTAGACCTTGTCCAGCTAGGAAACAGACAGAGCACCGGTTACATTTGACCCTCTCTCTACAAGATAGGCCGTAGCTACTTGAAAGGGTTAAGAAATGGTATTGTGCAACTATACATCACTTGTTCTGTGTGACTAAACAATAGAATTGGACACCCAAAGGTTCTTGAACAAAACAAACAGTAACAGGCTTTATTCTCCTAAAGCGCAAATCAGGGTTTGGATACTCACAATCCTCTGAGGCATTCACATACATGTCAGGTACATCACAGCATTTCAGAGCCAGCACCTTGTGACACCCTTGTGGAGATAGAGTACCACATTGGATAAATGCACCCTCAGGATTTCTGTACCATGACCTGGATCCTCACACAGGGGATCAGGCAACTCACTAAATCCCTACCAGGCTGTGATCCCTACACTACAGGCCAGTCTTGCTATCCCTCCTAGTTGGAGCCAGTCTGCTCTTGCTAAACTAGCTCTATTTGCCTCACTTTCCTAAAAAGTGCTGTTACAGAGAGCTACCCTGTCCTGACTTCACCTCATTCACGGGTTCCCTATATCCCCAACTTCACCATGGCATTCCCTTTACTGGAGACTAAGCTCCAGGCTCCCATTACCAACCACTCCCTCATCTAGTGACAGGGGAAAGAGGAAGCCCCACCCGCTGCCCAGCACTATACTGAAATGTGGTAGGAACTTGTCATCAGCCTCTGGGCCAATGATAAACAGTACACATTATGCTAATAAGCTAAAGTAGATACTTGGGATTTCACCCAGCAACCAGAGTACAAGGAAGTATAGGCATTTAAAGCCACAGGGGAGCGTCAACCCTATGGTTCCCTACACTCCCTAGCATGAATGCCCTTAATTTACTAAAAAATCCAAAACGAAAAAATCATGTGCAGGAAAAGTCTTGACAAAATCGTGCCTCAATTCAAATTTTTCAAATTTGTTGCTGGTAAACCACAACTTTTTGAAACCAGCGTGAAAGTGCCCGAAACCCTTGAAGATTATGAAGGCAAGAAACATCTTCCAGTTATAAAATGGTTATAAAATGGAATCTGCCATTGACAGCGCTATTTCTCCCATCGACTTATTTGGAATTTTTGAGACAAACAGCCAGACCAGAAAAGTTCAACCTTTAATAAATGTGTCCTTGTGTATTACAGCAACAACTCACCAACAAGTTGCCAACGTTGTGCCAAAAAGATTTAAGAACATATTGTCAAATGTCAAAAGTTTGTAATCATGCATTACTGACTTGCAGCCATGGGTTCCTTCACTAAATTTCAGCCAGTAAATTATCTGAAAGGTGCTCTCATGTCTGCATGG
Organism: Xenopus laevis; assembly: GCF_017654675.1. Taxonomy (NCBI): domain Eukaryota; kingdom Metazoa; phylum Chordata; class Amphibia; order Anura; family Pipidae; genus Xenopus; species Xenopus laevis. Next base: position 110,202,517 of record NC_054374.1, on the reverse strand, counting down.
ATTTCCTCAGGGTATTCTGATTTATTTACACTTCCCAAAAACAAGATAACTAACTGGTGTATATGATAGGCTCTTTAAATTTATGTAAAGAGCTGCAGAATATGTTGGTGCTCTATAAATAATGGATAATAATAATCTGTGCACCCTTATCTAAGATGACCAAAGCATTGCTATTTGTTGTAAAAATAATATTTTTTATATTCAAAGTGTATACAAAATAAGTCTAGGATTCTATTTTGTTTCAATTTTGCATTCTGCTGTAAGACTATAGTGCCTGCCAATCAGGTCCGGACTGAGAATTAAAATTGGCCCTGGCATATACAGATACACAGAGGCCCAATCAACCCACACAGAGGCCAAACAGCCCCCACCAGCCAACTAAATACTGACTTTCTATGGGACCTTATAGCAGCCCCTCTGGCATTTGCCAGAACCCACAGATTGCCAGTCCGGGCCTGCTGCCAATAGCATATCAGAAACTAGAGTTAAAGCCTTGTAATTAATAATAGACCAATATGCTGCTATACTGCTATTCAGGTATTCTTCATAAACATATTATTTGCAAGAAGTGTTGAAGGCAGACAATTTAGTCTATGCATTTAAACTGTCTGTACACTGATCATCATGGCAAACTTACCTGCTAGAAGTACAAGTGCTATCAGGAGTTGGAAAATACTGTAGATAAGTGGGAATGTAAAAATCAGACCAAGCTGTTCCGGTGGAAACGATAGTTGTACAATAGTGGAACAAAGCTGGGTGTTTTGCATCCCTGTTTCGAGAGCCACTGTGCGACTTCTAAAGAACAGAAAATAATTCCTTTCATTTTACTGAAGCAGCTCAGTTATTACCAACCTGTAATACATTACTGGTATTTATGAGATACAAATAAAAAAGGGACTTTTTATGATTTTAATGTTTGGACATTATGGGAGCAAAAGTAGAAAATGCTGTTTTAATTAATTATAATCTCTGAATGTTGTGTGATAGTTTTGTATTTTGCATCTTTAATTTAAGAACCAAATTGGTAGTTTGTATGAGAATTATTAATTTTATTATTATTTTTCTGAGCAGTAATATTCCCCACAGGATGTATGTTAAAAAAAAAACCTTTTTGAATTTTAGGCTGGACACGTAATATAATAATACTTTTTGTCCTGATAGTCTTTTTTTTGCGCCTCGTAAAGAACTTTGGATGGCTTAAGAAAGCTGAAGCTCATGTTTTCACTATTGCTGGTGGAAAAGCATTTGGCTGAGATTATTTGTTACAGAGGAAATTACTCACAGGCAGATAATTTCCTCATCCGTCAGTAGCCTAAATGTAGGTTAGACTACACACTCGCCAATTTATACTGACAACTGAAGTTAGCCTTTTTTCTCAAACAGAGAACATTTTTGACCAGATGCTCCAAGAACATCATTGCAAAATAGTTTTTTGACCCTAGACCAATTTTTGACACGTATGAGAAGAGTTTTGGCCTCCTATATTTCTTATTGGAACAGTATTGAGGTGGGTTTTTCACAGGCGATCTGGATAAATATAGATATAATACAAGAGTCCTCTGCACTCAACCCATTATCAATATATCTAAGACAGAGACATTTTGTTCATACTGCTACTGAATAATACCTTACCCTTTAAACAAAACAGGGATTGTTTGTCAATATATTGCAGATTGGCCAGATTTGGGATGACTTTGACGTAGTTGGCCAGCTTAAATATATTGCAATATATGGACAAACAATCCCTGTTTTGTTTAAAGGGTAAGGCATATATATATATTCTTCTTCATACACTTTTATATATATTTACATGTTGTAATACATTATTTATACGTCTAATTATTAACATAAGTACATACCTGCTTGGAGTCAAATTGGATATGTAAGCTAATGCAAACCCCACTGTATAGCCAATGGCAGGAAATATCGTCCCTAAAATCCACAGCTTTGGATCAATTGTCCAGGATCCCCTGTAGAGAACTCCACCAATCACAGCGACCAGCACTATGAGAATTCCTCCCACAATTGAACCAACCTACAAACAAAATAACAGAAATCCATTGTAATTATTTCTGTCCTTACCCAGTACCTGTATTGTTAAGGGAATCTGTATGCTATTTTTGGCAGGGTTCTCTTTGCTTCTTAGGTTAGTGGTTTAATTTTTTTAATGTAATCTGTATGCTCAGTGTATATACTTATTTACTGTACAGTGCTGCAGAATATGTGCTGGTGCTTTAATTATACATGTTAAGAATAAAAACTGTAGACCAAATGCGAAATGTCTCAGAATATCACAGTCTGCATCTAATTAAATGATTTTATTTGTTTTTTGATTAACCCTTTCAAGAAACCACACAGAGTGTGAAATATAGTACAGGTGAACCAATTTAAATCCATATATATATATATATATATATATATATATATATATATATATATATATATATATATATATATATATAATTATTAAAGGAAAACTATACCTTTAGAAAATATTTAACAGATAAGCTTACCAAACTGACATACATCTGTAAATACTGCTCTTTTACATCATTTACCTTAAAGGGATACTGTCATGGGAATTTTTTTTTTTTTTATAAATGAATCAGTTAATAGTGCTGCTCCAGCAGAATTCTGCACTGAAATCCATTTCTCAAAGAGCAAACAGATTTTTTTATATTCAATTTTGAAATCTGACATGGGGCTAGACATTTTGTCAATTTCCCAGCTGCCCCAAGTCATGTGACTTGTGCTCTGATAAACTTCAACAGCTGCCTGGTAGATCTAAGAACAACACTCAATAATAAAAACCCATGTCTCACTGAGACAAAGTCAGTTACATTGAGAAGGAAAAACAGCAGCCTGCCAGAAAGCATTTCTCTCCTAAAGTTGCAGGCACAAGTCACATGACCAGGGGCAGCTGGGAAATTGACAAAATGTCTAGCCCCATGTCAGATTTCAAAATTGAATATAAAAAAAATCTGTTTTGGAATACTATTTTAATTATAGTATAGTTTTATTTACTGTAAGTGGGCATTTCATTTAATATAAACATAGCAATTTAACCCTACATTATTTGCATCCTTACCTTAAGTATTTTCTTTGCCTTTTCAGGCCACTTATAATTAACAAACATCCCTACTGCAACAGGAATAACTAGAGTTGCCAAGGAAATCCCTAAAGGAGAAAAGAAAAATCTTATTTTGCTGCATCACAAACAGACAATATAAATCCACTGAGACCTGGTTGATTAAAAACAATAATGAATATAACTTAATATCTTATCTGCTGCAGCTCTTGTTTTATTCTTCCTTATATCCCTAACACTGGTTTTAAAAATTGACGATTGGTACTTATGATGTTCTTGGCCCCCTTATGATGTTCTAACCCCTATGTTCACTTTACCTGTCTTTTGCATTTTTTTCTTGAGTTTCTACTGTTTTTCTCATCAATATAGAGGCTGTTTTTTTCTATTTACCTTTCCTACCTGTGCCTTTTCCGCTGCCTCTTCAACCCTGCTTAACTCTGCTTGGTTCCCTTTCTACCATCTTCTCTTTGAACTCACTCAGTTAATTACTCAAAACTGTATATTTATCTTACTTGTATCTTTCTGTGTGTATAACCCAGTTCACTCCAGTGCAGATTTCCAAACCATTGCAGTATACCCTAGGTCCTAGGAGACCATAAGCAGTTGGATTATGAGTGGGTTTTGTCTGAGGGCCAAATAGGCTGAGATTTAAGATAAATATACCCCAGGAAATATAGTAGTGGTTATCAAAATATTTTCATGCATCCCTGACTATTATATTGGCTAAACTGAAATGCAAAATGACTGAATAGTATTTAGACGCAACTGACATTCAGTTTTGCAACAAGCAGCATTTGACAATCTGTTTTAGTACTATAGCATATTTTAGGATGCAGAGTAAAGTGACCTACCATCAATACCCCAGCAAATGGGAGTGTCAGAAATGGGAGTGTCAGGTTAGCTTCTAGTATGCAATTTATTTCCCCTGTTTGCACTGTGCCTCTGTTGGTTCTGACTGCAAAAATGTAATTGGGGCCAGTACTATGTGATTTTTTTCTACATTGAGTCTAACCAGCGTAAGCAGTCTCAAATCAGTTTACTTACAGATGTAACATGGTGTGGTTGAAATATATAGATTAGATTTCATTTCCTTTTGTCTTGTCATCCATACTGTAATAATTTTTAGAGTTTGTCATTACTTTTTGAACTGAATGTATATTGCAAAGTTGCTTAATATTAAATTTTCTTTCAAAAACAGAGATCCCCTTTAAAGTGTAATCACTAAACTCCTAATACTGCCATGAAAACTTTCCAAAGCAGTCTAATCAGTATGCCTGAAAGAGATTCCTATTCCAAATGCATTTAATTTACCACATCCAATAACCTTCAAATTGCATTAATCAGTTGTAATAATAAAACTCTTATTCTGTTTATCACCTAAATCAGATTGGTTCCACTGTGTGTACAAATTCATTGCACACTGCCCTCAGAAAAAAGCCTCCTAAGTAACAAAACTCAAGTATGTGATTATTTTGCAGATTTTCAAGGGAAATTTATTTTAAAAGGATATTTTCCAAGTCAATAAGTTTACAAGAGTCAAAGAACAAATGAAACAGTTAAGCTAGTAAATATATTACAAGTGTAGATGCAGCCAGTTATATTGAATACAAGTAAATTAATCCTACTGTATGTGCATCATTAAGCAGATTTACTATTTTATACTTTTTCAAACATCTTGTATCTACAGGGCAAACAGAATTAAAATAAGAAACTGTTCCATTATTAAAGAAAAGCTTGTTTATTAGACTATACTAAAGATTAGTATATTTCAAAGTAATGTCATGTTGATTTTTATGGGCAAATGGACTGCGGAGAATCATTACTAGTGTTGCTACATAGACATGTTATATTTAACTATTGTGGTCTGTTATTATTAGATTTTTTTTCAGCGGTGCATGGTGAACCAAAGCACCTTTTATCTGATTGCAACCCAGGGTATGAAACTAAGCTGGAAAAATAAAACAGCAGTTTATTCAGCTCTAGTAGCCCATAATGAACAATTAGCAGTTAACATTTTTTGGTCTAGTGTAGTCGGAATAGTGGAACTAAACATATGACTTGTTGCTATGGATTACTACACCTAGACAGAATTAGCCTTTTAGAAAATTCTCCCACTGTTTTTTTTTGCTGGTTGTTGGTCAAGAAATCATTGTTTATATGAACTATAGTAGTGTTTCTGAAGCAAACACACCAGTTTTACCAGTGCAGGGCAACACTACATGATATTTTCATTACTTTAAAACATTTTTTGTGTTACTGTTCCTTTAAGGATAAGCTATTCTATAACAAAGTTTATCTTAAAGGTGAGCTCCTCCTTTTTGATGAATTTTAAAATACTTCTTTTCAATGCACATCTTTTCTTTTGTCTCCATACATTCCTGGCCAACTCCTCTGCTCCTCTCAGATCCACTGCTTTTTCACACCACCCACTTTAACTGCTGCATAATGCCTCCATCTTTTTCCTTTCCCACTGGAAATCCATCCCTGAATTCCTCCTTCGAAAATCCTTTCTCTGTTGACCTTTGTCTGTTTAAAACTCAACTCCAAGATTACTTTTTAAATCACTGGCATAACATCTGATTTAGCATTGGCACCTATCCACCCACTTAGATTCTAAACACAACAGGACAGGAACCTCCTTCATAGTGAGTATCTTATCATTTATTCCTGACTGTAAGATGTGGCCTATGATTGCTCCCCACCTGTTCTTCTAATGTATTGTTTTTAATGTAGAGTGCTAAACACAGTAGTATTGTATTGGAAGGCACATTATTAAGATGAAAATATCCATATACAGTATGGTTCTTATAATTGTAATTGATTTCATTCGCTACAACTACTATTCATCTACTTATTGAGACTGAAAAGTATTCACAAAAAGTATTTAGTTTGATACTTACCTATACTGTCATAAGGAATTATGATGGCACTTGAGTCAACCCATTTTTTGGTGTACACAAAGAGGCACAAAGGCATCATACCCAATGCAAGCAGTGTGGAGCAGGTTGTCATACTTAAACTGCAAATCAACCAGAGTAGATAATATTCATACTTAAGGCAAGCATTGACATGTATATGCTCATTAAATGATAATGTACAGCCTAACAACAGCTTTCAATTAAATGCTAAGCTTTTTGATACAAGTGTGACCTTTCCTGGTGTGCTCTTTACTTAATCTCCAGTTTCTTTTTTCATGGCAACTTTTTTGTCCAAGTGCATTAAAGTCAACGGGCATTTGCAGCAGATATTTGCCACAGTTTTGCAAAACAATTTGCATATGGTGCTGAATATATGCCTGGTGTAAAAGTGCACTCATCACTATTTGTCTGTTAATGCAACTGCAAAATGTTTGCAGAGGATGAAATCCCTTACAATATACAAATTTGCAGTAAACAAATGACTTGGGGAAAAATATTGATAGTGACAACTTGATATTGATCCTTGTTTGAAAAGTATATTGTCTGCTAATGCCCTAGCTTGCATTAAATACAGTACACACAGTGCTCTCCAGAAATAACAGCTCACCTGTCCAAGAACTTTCCTTTTCCCTCACGTCTAGCTTTACCAGGTATCTACTGGGTATGGGTACAAGGCTAATGCTAGGACTATATACTATTCATTTTGCAATCAAAAATGTACTATTCAGAGATATTACGAAAATAACAGCAAATCACATTTATTTTAGTGGAATTAGTGAAATATGACCTCCCTTTACCATTCTTGTTTTTCAATAAGTGTAATAACATTACAATATTACAGTATAATGCATAGAGTGCATACTTGCTTTGATATTGTCATAATACTGCACAGTAGGGCTTAAATCACTGACACTTTTCATGCAGCGTATGCATTTATATCATAGAAATAAATTATTATTATTATTTACAAAAATAGTTTATACAGCCTTAATACATACAAATGTTCTTATTGCCAAAGTAAACAAATAATAGATCTTTGCCTGTTACTTTAATAATCTTTGTTTCTTACCTTAAATCCATATCACCGTCTATCCAGTATGTCAAGATATTGGAACCTGTTCCTCCTGGACAGCAGCCCATGATAAGGACCACAACAGCCTGAATAGGCAGAATATTGAACACAAGGGATAGCACAAAACCTGCAAGTGGCATTATTCCAAACTGACAAAGAAATCCTACAACTATTCCCCAGGGATGCCTAATATGACCCCAAAATTTCTGAAATTCCACACTGCAGCCCAGGGAAAACATGACTAGTGCCAATAAGGTTGTAATCACAGTACTTAGGGTAATACCAAGTATGTAATTGAAATTGTCAACAGGCTGTAGACAAGAGGCACCATTGCAAATAGTGGCATTTGTTGGACAGGACTCCTCCATTTTAGGGTTTTTGGCCTTTGCTTTGGTGATGTCAGTAGCTGTCTTGCCTTGATATCATAGAGTTGGAAGTGTTTCGTGCTCCTTGTGTAGATCTTTTCAAGAATGAAAGGATTTTTTTTTGTCTCCAAGCTCTCCTGTATTTAAGTACCAAAAATCCAATAAAGATGGGGTGTACCTATTTTATGAGTTTATTCCCCTGTATGATGGGCAACTGGTAGCACTGGAAGAACTAGTACAGAGAGAGGTGATAAAATTCTGAGAATACTACATTTTACTAGAAAAGAAAACTTTCAGCTTAATTATTTATTAGATGTGGTTGCTCACATAGAACTGAAACGTCTCGACGCAAAAGTCATACATTCGTCCTAGTTTTAAAGCATTCTGTTTTCTTTGGCAGCTTGTGCTTATCTTCATGTGCTCTTATGGTTTGTCATATCCTTACAACCATTTCTTATTAATCTTTTCAGAGTTTTCTATACTATTTAACATTACTAAATTCATTTTCTGTTTAGAAGTTCTTTCTTTTTGTTTCACGCCTCCCAACTCGGTATGATTAACAGAAAGATTTCTGAAGGTGTCACTACTGGAATGATTAAATTTTACACTGGTGGTCTGGAAACTTTGCATGACATTGTATAACCTTGTTAACACTTCCCTGCTAGCCTGCATATAAAAGGGTAAATCTATAAATCAATTTAAAAAAAGGATCCTTTGATTTTCTTGCAGCATAAAAGAGAGGCGCTACATGCATACATACAGAAATATTTATTTTACTGATGGCTGTGGGTGGGATTTAACATGTTGCTCTCACGTGGAAGTGTGCAAGCTTTCATGCAAATAAACAAAATATATAAGATAAATTGAATGGGGTAGTTCTCTTTTAAGTTAACTTTTTGTTACTAAGCAACTTTTCATTGGCCTTCTTTTTTTTATAGTTTTTCTAATTATTTGCCTTTTTCTGACTCTTTCCATATTTCAAATGGGGAGGGTCACTGACGCCCATCTAAAAATCAAATGCAACAAATGTATTGTTTATTACTACTTTGTATTACTTCTCCTTCTATTCAGGCCCTCTCCTATTCATATTCCAGTCTCTCATTTACATAAATGCATGGTTGCTAAAGTAATTTAGGCTCTACCATCCAGATTGCTGAAATTGCAAACTAAAGAGCTGCTTAATAAAAAGCTAAATAATTAAAAAAACACAAATAATATCAAATAAAAACCAAATGCAAATTATCTCAAAATATCAATCTCTACATCATATTAAGGGGCAAATGCTCTAACCTGTAGAAATTCGCCAGTGTCGGCTTTGCTCACATCGCAACACTTCGCCAGGTGTAGATTTGTCAGGACAACTCACTAAAACCTGAAGTTGTGTCCAGGGCGCCAAACTCTGTCGAAGTTGCGCAAGCGTTACTGCGGCAAGCGAATCTAAGTTGCATAAGCTTTGGCTAATTTGCATACGCTGGGAAGTTAAAGTTGAATGGACGTATATGTTACAGCAAATACATTACACTAGACAAGCCCAGGGAAACCTTAATAAAATAAAATAAAGTTGTTATATTGCCCTACACATGTGCCCAGTGTATCGTTTATGTGCCATATGTTAGGAAATGTAGGGGGGAGCCCAGGTACCCCAACAAACATTTTACGGACTTTTGCAGCCGATCACCCTGAAAAAGTAAAAGATGCCAGCGTTTTTTGGGACTTAAAATATTTTTCAACTAAAAATTGAAATTTCATTGCATTTCGCCTGGTCTGAGCTGGCGAAGGCAAGTCTGGCGGAACAGGTAAAGTTGAGTAAAAGGTGCACCTTAGTGAATTTGCGAAGTAACACTCTTTCTACAGAGCGAAATCTCGCCTGGTGTAAGAGTGCAAAGTAGCATTAGAGTCCTTCGCTAGCAAAGTTACGCCTGCACCCGTTATTAAATCGGCAAAGTCCTGAAATGACGTCACTATGGCGTATTTTCGTTAATGTTAGTCACTTCGCCCTTTAGTGAATTTCCCCCTAAAAGTTAATTTAAAGGTCAACATCCCCTTTAAGGTCATTTAAGTTGTGTTTATTGTCATTTTGGTTTTACTTATTCTCCTCCTCTACATAATTTAAATATTTTTTCTGTTCATGTGCGATGGTCAAATTCTTGTTGTCCATAAGACAATTCAATTGCTGTATAACAGGAAGAAAGTCTGTGCTTGCAGCCTATACTTTCAGTTTCAGTAAGCTCATAGTCCCCTAGGTATTGTAGGCAATGATGTCAAACTAATTATCCTGGTAATTAGAGTTTGACATACATGCTTGGGGACTATTAGCTTACAGAAAATTTTGCTTGACAACACAGATATTCTCCTGACTATATTTTGCTACTGGAAATGAAGCCAAACACACACACGTGTATCTAAGAATTTCTTGACCTCTGAGGGAAATTCTCCTATCACTGTGAAGATGCAGATGCCGTCTTTTTTCCCCCACAAGTCAATCCTTACTCCCTCGACTCATTATAATGGCAGGCCAGTAAATAAGCATATGCTCAAGCCTTAGCTTTGTGTTGCTGGGGGTACATTGCATCTACTTGCTAGAAAAAACGATTTTTTAAATATAACACTGTGGATCTATTGGAGTTTTGTAGACCAGCATGTGACATGATTTAGGAGAATACAATTAGATTATCTAGAATAGTTACACCAATACCTAACAAAATAGCTTAATGTAAACTTTTAACAAAGTGAAAAAGGTTATACTTTAAAGATGAGAGCAGGACCTTTTATCTGGATAACCCCAGATCCGGAGCATTCTGGATAACAGGTCCCATGCCTGTACTGCCATTTAATTAGAGATAAAAGATTATGTTGATTACATTAGTTCTAAACAAATTATATGGAAATAAACAAACTATATGGAAATAAAGGCTCTACAAAACAAGTTACGCTTTATTTAAATGTTTTTGAAAATACCAAGTTTAAGCTGCATTTTTGGAAAACATAATGCACATGCTATTTCTGTTGATTATGTTCATGTTTTACAAGATGGACAATTTTAATGGTTTCTTGCAAAAAAAGTGTTAAGCTTTCTCTGCCTAACTGAAACCTGGTTATACTGCATATGAACTTTGGAACAAAACAGACTTTGTTCTGTCACATTCACTTCACTTCATATGTGGGTTAGTTAATGTTTTAATGCCAGAACACATTTTAGCCTTTCCTTCTCTATTTACTGGAAAATGTGTTTTTCTTCTTCTTTTGTCAAGAACTGTAGCTAAAACCTGTCGTCCCAACATCTGATTCTAAAGCTAATAGTATCTTAAAATTTGGTTGCAATCAAAATAAAAATATCATTACAACATGTTCCCAGTTTAGAGATGCCCATACTTTCGTCACAGCCAGGACATTGGGATTTAACTAGTGAGCGTCACTCAGGAAATCCTTTCTACAGCATTCTCTAGCAGGTGTCCCTTGACAAGTCAAAATGTGGTAACAAAGTCAGGAAGGCACTATACTTACTAGACTTACTTACTTTACTTATGGTTTTGAATGCCCCCTATCTTGCACATAATTCACATGAACTGACTAGGGAGCTCCAGGGGCTGCAAGCTGCAGAAGACCCTTGTGAAATCTGCCTGCCTATGAGCAAGGTGCAAAATGCAGCCTGAAAAAACCATAGTCCCAGAATCAAGTGCTAAGTGCATGGGTTGTAATGGGTGCTCCTGGGTAAATTGCTACCCTGAATGCTTTTGGCCCTGGGTAAATTGTGTTTTAACTTTTATTCAAGCATTTCTGCATATGTATTTTGCTGATGAATGAAATAAACAAATGCATTCTATAGGTTGCTAACTGATGACTTTTATATTGAATATGTGTTGCTAAGACAAAATATAATACAAAAAACACTGCCTAATGTTCTGTGCTTCTTTGCCATCTGTACAGCTCTACTTCTAGTTCTTTCTATTTCATTGCTAATTACAAATCTTTCTTTGTACATCAGGTTTCATGTACTCAGTCAAGAAGTCATACAGGTATGGGATCCGTTATCCGGAAACCCATTATCCAGAAAACTCCGAATTATGGAATGGCCATCTCCCACAGACTCCATTTTAAGATAATAATCCAACTTTTTAAAAATGATTTCCCTTTTCTCTGTAATAATAAAACAGTAGCCTGTACTTGATCCCAAATAAGATATACTTAATCCTTATTGGAAGCAAAACCAGCCTATTGGGTTTATTTAATGTTTACATGATTTTCTACTAGACTTAAGGTATGAAGATCCAAATTACAGAAAGATCTGTTATCCGGAAAACTCCAGGTCCCATACCTGTATTGTAAAGCTATTGCAGAAAAATCCAAAGGCAATGGCACAGAGCCATTTCTGATACCGGCAACAATGTTTTTTGTAAATCTAAAGAAAAAACCTAAATTGACCTGATGCAGCCTATGGAACATCATATTAAAACGAACTTGTTATGTAATTCACATACACTACAAGGAGGGGGAACATATTAGAAATTATTGACTTTTAGGGGGTTATTTACTAAGCTCCGAATATCCGAAATTCCCCAAAATCAGAAAAATTTGTGATTTTTTTTATAAAATCCGACTTTTAAAAAAATCACAAATTTTTCGTAATTTATTAAACCCCAAGGGCTAAAAAGCCAGAATATAAAAACACGGCATCTCAAACCTGTCGAGCTTGCATAAAAGTCAATGGGAACAGTCCCATTGATTTTTGGTTGTGTGGGGGGTTTCGGGCAATTTCACAATGTTTTCGGAGCTTTCAGGTGAAAACTCCAAAAAAATTCCGAGATTTCAGGGAAAATTCACGAAAAAATCATGAAAATCTGAGCTTTTCCCGCAAAGCAAATTTTCGGGATAATGTAATAATAAATAAGTGTTAAAAACCTGAGCGGGTTAGATCGGAGTTTATAGCAGCCGATATTGAGATAAATTCGGACCTTGATAAATAACCCCCTTATTGTGGGTGCATCTAGGTGGTTTTTTTTATCATGGATGAATTGCTTGTTTACATTTTGTATATGCGGTCAAGAAAATGGGACATTTATTTATTAAGAGGTTAATGGCATTTCTATCATCTGTTCAGTGTGGTTATGAATAATGATATCACACAATTAATGTATCATTCCCTCTCTCTCTGGCAGTAATTCACCAATAGGGAGGTGACTTAATTTAGTTGCTCAATTAGCCACAAATTATTTTGGTTATTAATATAGCTGGCTGGCAAACAATAGGACAAGTGCAAGAAAGGTCACTTTTGTTGGAATTATTTTCTTTTTTCATTTTAAGATTCTTGCTTCATGTTTTTGATTATTACATTTGGTAAAAAAAAATGTCAAGCTATTGAAAGACCACTGTTTTATACTTGTTTTTTAGCACAGACATATCATAATGCTCAGATTTTGATGCCCATCAGTTGCTCAGTTTTTACAGTATTGGAAACTTATGTGCATAGTATTTATTCCCAGTCATGTGCAAATGACTTTTGAACATTGAGCCAGAATCAATTTGATGAGAAAATCATGTGTTTTGATTAAAATCCAGATTTCACCATAGACTTTTATTGTGGTTTTCATGAGATCTTATTAACCTTTATTACACTTGTCAGATTTTGTGCCAGCCAGCTATATTAACCAGCTTTTGTTAAATGCCTTGTAAAACATTTCTACATTTGCTCTCTAAACCATTACAGATTACCATTGCTTTGTTACCGCTGTACATGATGACATTACTCCAATAAGGGTAATAAAGTGGCCACTCAGAATTTAATGTATTTAATGTATTAATGTAATTTTTCTTTCTTTGGAGTAGAGATAGAAGTTGGCATTGGGTCTCATATTATAGGCAATAGCTGAAATTCGATTAGAGTTTTTAAAAAATTAAAATTTCAGGTAAGAATTCAAATTTGACTATTCGCTACCTTCCTCATTGCTGTTTTAGCTATGGGGGGGCATCCTGGAATCAATTTGAAGTTGTTTGCAGCCTTTCTGAAAATCAAGTTTCTTTCGGAGAATAAACTTAAATCAAATTCGATTCGAGTTTGCGGATTGATCCCATTCACCTGAGTTTAAAAAATGAAATTTTTTTTTAAATTTCGATTGGTCATTTTTATTCATTTTTTATTCGAATTTCAAGTTCATGGGAGTTTATGGGAGTTTTTACAAACTCCCCTGCACGCTACACCCTTGATAAATCTACCCCTAAATGTTGCCTACCAATTTGTCTGACATTCAATTTATGTTCTTCTTCTCTGTTTCCTTTCTGCTTCGGTACCCACATATGATTTAACTGGAGCAGAATTCTTGTGGTTGCTATCCTTTGGTGGCATCTAAGAAGCTGGGGCCAAAGGTATCTAAGAAGCTGGGGCCAAAGGTAGCAGATATAGACAAAAGAGCACATCAATGCTGGAATCTCAGTGATTCTCCTGGGGTTATGTCAACATTCATGGAAATCACTGTAGTCACTAGTATTGCCTCGGGACTGATCACTCAACCCTCTGTTCATTTTCATACTAAGCATGGCTGCACATATAGGCAAAATGGCTGATCAGGGTAGAATGGCTTGTTCAGATATTAACAAAATCTTTTGACTTGTGATTGGTTTTCACTATCTATAACTTTTATTACTATGTTCTATCATAGTTCTTTTTTTCCATTGGTTGAACACAGTTAAATTAGGGACCTATTATATTAATATACTACTGTGTAATACCCTCAATAGTCAAAACATGCTAGACAGATTAATCTTAAAAAAAAGAACATATATTTTTGCATTCATACTGCGAGTTCTGTATTGAGGTTGAAATATTATTCAGAATTTATAAATCATAACATGAGTAAAAGATGTTTTTTAACACAAAGATTATTTCCTGTACAAATGTTTTATTGCACATATGAAAATAAACAGGAGTAGGAAAATAAATATAATCACAGTAATAGCCAGGTTGGATGTTTACATTATCCTTCTATATCCCTCGATTAACTGGATAGGAATGATATCTAGTATCTAACAACGACATTAGATCAACATATACCTTAATGTCAGGTAGGTTGCTTTCTGCTCTGAGTTCTGGATCACTTAAGTTCACACTTTATTCATGTTACCCACAGACTATAGACTTCCAGCACTATGGGGTTTATAGATAACATTTGTTCTGTTAACATTGTGTTTACTTATTATGCACAACAGATCATACTTTTTGTGGAAAAGCAAACCCACATGCAGGCAACAATTGTTTAAGGCAACAGAGGGCACTCAAAGTGGAAGTATTACTGGATTCCACTATAACTCCCAGTGGTCACCCTAAGTACACAGGTGCAAGCATTTACTTGAACTTCATTATACTGGTTGTCATGAAAATGATCTCCAAAAATTCTACTTTAGCACAAATTCATAAGAATAAAATAAATCAATGGCTACTAACTTTAGTATAGCTTTGTAACTAATGATAAACGTTCTTTCTGCATTTGCAAATATTTTTGTTCTGTCAATGGTTTAGTAAACAATTCTGCCCAGTCCATCACAATATAGTAGTACATGTATAGGATTAACCTGTTATTTAGAAATTGAAAATGGATTTCCAATAAAGGCCATTTTTAAGAAAATAACTGTAATAATAAAACAGTAGCCTGTACTTGATCCTAACTAAGCTGCATGAATCCATATTGGTGGCAAAACAATCCTATTGGTTTTATTTAATGTGTTAAAGTGATTTTTAACATACTAATTGTAATATGTTATAAAAGGTGCAAAGTTCACTACAGATCTAATCATTTACTGGTTACCTCTATAAAAGGAAACATCTTATTGGTTTCTATGGGTTGGTGATTAGTGGTGAAGTGTGAATTCACAGTGAATGTCTGCGTTTCGCCTGTGGCAAATAAATTCGCGAAACTCCAGCGAAAATTCGTTAGCGTAAAAAAAAAGCGTCGGAAAAGTTGCTTGCGTCAAAACCGTTGTGCGTCAACACTATTCAGACGTCCATTGACTTTAACACCGGGGTCAAAATTGACACAAGCGTCAATTTTTGAGTTTCGCTAATTTTTCGGCGAAACGAGAGAAATCCGCCTATCACTATTGGGGATCCAAGTTACAGAAAGCTGCCTTATCCAAAAAGCTCCAGGTCCCAAGCATTCTGGATAATAGGTCCTGTACAAGTGTCTTGATAGATTTGAAATTCCAATTTGTATAATAAAAACTGACAGGGATTAGGGTACATGATCAAAGCATATCTTTGTTTTTGTATATCATTTAGCACCTCCAATTGTTCCTTCAATTGCCCAGATAAACATTGTAGATTTGTTTTTTTGTTTTTTCAATCATAATATGTTTCTGAATTGCACTGTTAAAACAAATCCAAATCCCCAAACTAAAGCCTGAATTCTCTGCTCTCCTACTAAAATTAACCTGTTGCGGTCCTTGGCATGTTCCCCCAATAGCCTTTCCCTACTTGCTGGCCTGCCTGGGTGTTTAAGTACTCTGTAACTGTATCTATGCATCAAACCGTTTTACAACTGCTTTTCATCTGTTATTTGGTCCAAAATAGCATCCTTCCATGAATTCAAAATTAAACTAGTATGTTTGAGCTTTCTGCCCTATTGACTGCCGGCTGTGAGCATATTATTATTATTTCAGATGCCTTTTTAACATTATTATTCAAGTTCTGGTTTTGTAAAAATAGTTTCAGTTACTCCAGCTCTAAATAATAATTTTTGCTACTTTACTCATCTGTAGCTTTAGTTTGCATCACTGCTTTCATACTATGGATCATTACTCCATTTTAATAACCTTGAAAAACTTAGTTGATAATAAAAGCACAAAGTTTCTGACTTGGGATTTTTTTTCCAATTTCCATCATCACAGCTAGATTTTCATAATTTCGAAACGCATAAAGGATCTATTAAATATTTTGCAAAGCCAAATTGCCGTTAATGACAACAGTCATATTGTTGCTGAACTGCAAATCTGTTTTGTCTGAGCACAAAGGATATGGTAGTTGACTGACAAGTAGAAAGCTGTTCATTATTTAAAAGAAAAAGACAAATAACTGCTAAAATGTTTTGGATAACACAACACAAATACAAAAGCCTCTTACTATATACATTGAAATACAAGTGCAGTATATAATACATTGTATAAATAAAGCCACTTTTTTGGGGGGAGGGGTGGCTTGCACAATAACATCCAAGGCAACCTTAATTTGTACAAAATGACCAATATTAACTAAAAAAATAAACTGGGACAAGTCTTGGTCGTACGTTACTCTAAATTATAAAGCCTTGTTGTGGAGTCAGAAGGCAAATCTTTGTTTTTTTTTGTTTTTAAACCCAGTCGTTCAGAACTATAAAGTTTATAGACTAGTAGGCATGCATTACAATCAGCATTGCATTGGTAATCTATTCAGCTATTAGCTTTGTCCTCAATTTGAAACCCTCCATTGGTTTCTCCATGAAGTGCATTGGGTTTATTTTCTTCTTCAACATCTTTTTCATTGTTTTCTGTCTTCCCAAAGCATCGCACATACAACTTGTAGCCTGAGAATGAAAATGTGTATTAGTGCCACAGTTTGTGTATATCCTTCTATTTTTTAACTTTATTGAAGTGCGTATTTTAAGGCTTTGGGCCTGTATGTGAAAGTAAAAAAGAATTTTTTGAATCTTTACAGTACATTGAGGATGAACACGAAAGATTATTTAAGCATAGTTTTGTATTGTTTTGTAGTACTTGCTCAAATGGGAAATGTGGATGGGAATACAGTCTTGTGTCTTTTGTACTTGCTGTATTTACTCTTTTGAAAGATAGAATAAACATATTTTATCAATTTTATAGAAAAACCTTGCAGGAAAGTGCATTGGCAGTCTTACTAAAAGGAAAAAGCATGCCCTCTAACTTTATAAAAAATATACCTTTTACCTGAATATACCATTTACACTTACTTTTGAGGACAGCATTCATATCAGTCTTAATAGAATCCTTTTTGTTTCAGTTGAGTCTAGTTAATTTTCTCACTCACATAATTTACTGTTTTAATTTAATTGGAGATAGGGAGTTATTTTAAGAGCTAAATCCCCACAAAAGTGCAGTGCAAGCAAAAAGTCAGTAAAAATCTGAGAATATAAACTCCCATGAAATTTGACCAATCGAACTCTATTAAAAGAATGTAATTGTCTAAACTCGGGTGAATAGGCTCGACCCGAAAACTCGAATCAAATTCGAAGTTTCTCGGAAAAAAACTTGAATGTCAGGAAGGCGGCAAACCATGTCAAATTGATCCCAGGATGTCTCCCATTGACTAATCCCGAAAATTATGAAATCTTGAAAATCTAATTTGTATTAAAAAAATCTCGAATCGAATTGTAACAATTCCCTAGTCGAATTTGACAGTTTTAGTAATAAAAAAACCTTAAAAATTCGAACTCAAAATTTGAATTTTCAATACAACCCTTGATAAATCTGCCCATTACTGTATTTGGTTAATAATGTCCTCTTTATGCAACATACCTTTATTATTTTTTCTCCTATCTACAATACTCACAATTTCAGTGCCAAATATCAGCTAGTTGTTTAGTATAAACCTTTGGAGAATACTTTATCAATAAGTTATTATGATAACAAATGAGTGTTGCACTTTAAGGCAGATTTATCAAAGGTCGAGTGTACTTTGAATAATAGTCCAGAATTGCTGTTTTAGCCTATGGGGGACCTCCTAGAACCTATTTTCAGTCAATTGGTGGACTTTGAAAAATCGAAGGTTTTTTTTTTGGAAAAACTTCAAATCGAATTCATTCAAATGCGCTATTCCTTCGATTCGGCCAAATACGGCCAAATACAGTTTGAAAACTGACCTATTCGACCAAAAAAAAAAAAACTTCGACTTAAATTCGGTTGGTCTTTTCGAATTTCTATGTTTTTTCAATTCCAAATTCGACCCTTGATAAATATGCCCCTAAGACTGGCTTTGGGCTTTAGTATGACATATCGGTACATAATTGCTAGTACCTGCTACTAATAATATTGTAATGTCTCAAATCATTTTTGTCAATCTTTTAGTAACCCATAAGTAACCCATAGCAACCTATACAATGCTTGCTTTTAAACAGGTGACCAATAAATGCTACCTACTGATTGGTTGCTATGGGTTACTGCTTCTGGACAAACTTAGTGCCTTTCATTACATATGGGGGATAATGTTCAGAATATCAGAGCCAGGCATGTTTTTAGACATACTCTTCATTATATGCATCTTGTATATGCGTAACTTGGTGACTTTTTAAATTCAATCAATAGCAAAGAGCTTTTATAAAGTTTAAGCAAACGTTTTTGTACTTTTTAATGCTAAGATTTCACATCACTTATATCTCCTAAGAAAACCCAATGCTAATCAGCTATAAAGAGGCAAGATACTATTTCAGCATAGATGCATCAGCTATGCACTGAAGGCCATGCTCTTACGTATAGTATAAAGTGGTTGGCATGTTTATAGCTCTTAGTTCCGCTGGCATCCTGCTCCATTTAACCAGTGTTTTGTTCATAAAACGTATTTGCACAACATAAATATTTTACCAAAAATAAGCCATATTCCATTAGTTTAGTCCCATTAAAGGGGGGTAGTTGCTTTTACCTACCTCCAACAAATATAAAGGCAAATACAAGCTGGAAAATACTGTAAATAAGTGGGAATGTAAACATCAGGCCAAGATCCTCAGGGGAAAATGAGAGCTGGACGATGGTTGTACAAAGCTGGGTGTTCTGCATGCCTGTTTCTAGCGCCACTGTGCGACATCTGGGAAAAAATGGAAATTCGATCTTAGAGTTAACTTCCATGGAACTTTTGTGATGTATTTCCAATACAAAAAAAGAAAAAAGTAGTAGTATACTCCTTTGGTAAAAGTGAGTGCAGTGGCTTGTGTTTAAAACTTCTTATTCCTCAATGTTTTAATCACAAAAAAATATATATTTTTTGGTTAATTCTTCTCTTTCGCGTTGCCAAGTAGATACATTACCAATATACAACTCCAGTCCTTCTCCATTTGTTGTGACTCTTTTGTCAGCTTAGTCCATATTCCGGAGGGGGGTTATCTGTGCATGGGTAATCTTGTTATGTACCTCAAAAGGGCTAAACATGGAGTAACTTCAATGTCCTTGTCTGTCATAGAAGTTATTGATTTCAACAATAGTGTAAGGTACCTTTGGTCGCAGCTCAGTCTTCTCTTGGGCGCGGGCGCAGGGGTGTGCAGGTTTCTGCGCATTCTTGGCGTCTGTTTCCGGCGTCCGCGTCTTTGCGCGGGCGCGCGTCCGTTCATTCGGGCGCGCGCGCGTCGCGACGGTCACGGGCGCGCTAAAGTTGACGCACGGCGTCCTGACGCTGCGTCCTTAAGTTTGGCGCCAATCTGCCCCTATTTATTCTTGTCGGAAAAAGCAAACAGCGCTTGGTGATTATTTCCCTTGCTCCTGAACTTTTGCTGTTATACCTCTCTTTGAACTTGATTCCTGGATTTTGACCTCGGCCCGTTTCTGACCACCGCTTGACTTCTGCCTGCCCATCGACCCGGCTTGTTTTGACTACCGCTTGTACTCCGCCTGCCTTCTGACCTCGGCCTGTTTCTGGTTTGCCTGAACTCCGCCAGCCCTTCGATCTCTGCCTGCCTACGGATTCTTCTCTACTCTGACCCGGCCTGCTGCTACCACCTGTGAGCTCCTGCTGTACACTAAAGCAGTTTTAACTGCTAAGCTCTTCTCCAGTGGCTCCTACCCTCCTGACAGCCCTGACAAATAGGTATTGGTTTGTGCTTTGGTTGTGTATATCTATTACTCAAGCATAGGCATTTAGGTTATTTATCAAAATCTGAAAAGTTCTCACTATTTTCTGAAAACTACTCAGACCAAATCCGCATGGACTCCCCCCTCCCCCCCCATTTATCTGAAAATTTCTCGTGCAGGAAAAAACTTGTTGAAATCGTGATATGACATTTGCCATTGGCTTCTACATGAACTTGACAGGTCTGAGTTAGAGTACTTTTTTATGTGGACTTCTAACACCATTGCAGTTTAATAAATCACAAAAAATCAAGTTTTGTTTCCCCGTAAAAATTGTGTTTCTCTCTTTCAAAAGTCCGACCAGGATAAATCGGACTTTAATAAATAACTCCCTTAATGTTCTCATAGATGTATCAAACAATACAATTCTGCTTTCATAGACAAAATGCTTAGGGGCTAGGCCCTACCTCTTGTACATTCATTACATTTGACAACTGTTGTCTATTATAGATCATATGTCATACTTAAAATCCAAATAGAACAGTAACATCAAACTCATTGTTAAGATCCAGTCGAAATGGAAGCTCAAAAATACCTCTCTTGCAGGTATTAACTGTCACCTATGACAATGATCCATAAAATGATGACCAACAAGAAGGATTACATGGGCATTGAGTTATATCTCTTTATCATGATGGTGCATTGCATACAAAAGACATTTATATATGTTGGGCACCGTATAAAATGTTGAAAAAAATGTATTAAGCTATAAAGATACTGACACTAGACAATAACCCTTTTATATCTATCATCACATTGTCTTTGAATGCTATTAATAATTTTGCCATAAAATTATTTGCCTGATGCTTTTATATTACCTTTCTTACCTCATGTTCCTCTATGAGGGGTCTGCCATATCTGTGCAGCAGTAGACCATTAGCATTATAATTTTTAGAAACTCTAACTGACAGGTTAAGAAGGAACAGTCAAACTGGCAAAACAGTCAGTTTAAGGAACTTAAACAATTACTTACAAAAGCAGAAATATCAAAAAAAAAAAATAAACATGACCTATAGGTGAGTTTTAATGTATATTAATACATTTTTTGTGTCATTATCACTTTAAGTTTTAGTCTGAATATTTTCATACAAAAATCATCACCACTTTCTTTAATATTTTGCTTATGTTAAATAAATCAGTATTAATGATACTTAAACATCAGATTGTGATATAGTTTATACCTTCGCCATGTTTGTTTAGATATATAGGCCAAGAAGAAGCCAAATGTGTATCCTGCAGCTGGAAATATTGTTCCCACAATCCATAATGATGGAGTTATGATCCAGGATCCCTTATATAGAACTCCACCAATGACAGCTATAAGCACAATAAGAATTGCTCCTGTAACAGAGCCAACCTAAAAGGATAAGTATATTTTCTTTAGTTTTTAAGAACATAGACATATTATACTGCTAAAGAAACTGCACAGATGTGATAAATATATTATTGGGTTTCTGAACCCTGCTTAACGAGCAGCAAAAAAAAAAAAAAAATTGACACTTGTTTTCACATTTCACTGACACCAGTAAATTTAAAAATAGCTCACATTTGAGTTAACTTTTAGGGGCAGATTTACATATGGTCGAATATCGAGGGTTAATTAACCCTCAATATTCGACTGCCGAATGTAAATCCTTCAACTTCGAATATCGAAGTCGAAGGATTTACCGCAAATAGTTTGATCGAACGAAAAATCTAACGATTTGAAGGATTTTAATCAATCGATCGAACAATTTTCCTACGACCAAAAAAACTTAGAAAGCCTATGGGGACCTTCCCCATAGGTTAACATTGAGCTTCGGTAGATTTTAGGTGGCGAAGTAGGGGGTCGAAGTTTTTTTTAAAGAGACAGTACTTCGACTATCGAATGGTCGAATATTCTAACGATTTTTAGTTCGAATCGAAGTCGAAGTCGTAGTCGAAGGTCGAAGTAGCCAATTCGATGGTCGAAGTAGCCAAAAAAACATTCAAAATTCAAAGTTTTTTTTATTCTATTCCTTCACTCGAGCAAAGTAAATGGGCCCCTTTGTATGTTAGAGAATGCCATATTCTTACTAGCTTTTCAGTCGGGCTTCATTTTCTAAATAGATTTTGAGTTTATTATTTATAGTTCTACCTCTTTCCATTTTTCAATGGGGGTCCCCTATCAAGGCAACCAAAAACACAATGATTTGTAAGGCTGCAATTTTATTATTTTTTTATTACTGATCTTTCTGTTCAGCCTCTCTTCTAATCTTCTAATCTGTCATTTCAACCACTGCCTGGCTGCTAGGGTAAATTGGACCTTAGCTGCCAGATAGCTTCTAAAATTCCAAACTGGAGAACTGATAAACAAAAAGTAAAATATTTAAAATAACACAAAATAAATAACAACAATTGAAAATATCGCAAAACATCATACTAAAAGTTAATTTACCCTTTAAAAATGTATAGTTTATACCAACAGTAGTCATCCACTGAATATTGTTAAAATGTGTTATTTAATGTGTGCTGTTCTAGATGGCAAACAATACAAGGGCAGCATTTACTGTGTTCTACAGTGGAGTTGTGACATTGTAAGAAGGGCCGAATTTACACAAAGGATGAGACAGAAGATAGAAGACAGTTATAGAAGAGCTGACACCGTTTTATAAAGTGAAGGCGACAAGGCAAAAAGAACAACAATATTAGGCACACTTCAGGCAACCATCCACTGACAGAAAATATGTGAGAGGGGTGTGTTGTGTCAATTCCCTTTAGGCAGAGACTCAAGTTTGTCTGGGTCTTTGTCATTCTTTTGTGTAAAGGCATGACCTAGATATCGGAATAGTGATTATGGGAAAATGGATGCACACTGTGTACAATGCACCTATACAAGAGCTAGAGAAGTCAAGGAAAACATAAAAAACAACTATATGTTCATGTTTCTATAATTACAAATGGGAGAGCATGTCCCTATGTCCATGGCTTCCCACACCCAACTTAATGGAATGATTGGCATCTAATGCTCATTTTAAACCTTAAAATAACCAGGAGTTTAACAGCTAAGCAAACATTGCAGGAAATACATGGTGCCAAATATAACCATTAAATCAAAAACAATTTAAAATGCAGTTGTGTATTACCTTAAGGATTTTCTTAGCCTGTTTGGGCCACTTATGGTTAACAAAGATTCCTATTCCAACAGGAACTACTAAGGTTACTAGAGAAATACCTGAAGGGATTTGAAAAAAAAGAAAAAGTTGAAATGCTGTAAAAAATAAAGTGTGCTTTATTCTGAGGATGTTGTATAGAGACATGGTTGGTGTAATGAACTATCTTTCTACATAACCACATAGCAGCCAATCAGCAGGTAGCATTTAGTGGCCAGCTGTTTAGAAAACACACTTCTAATTGGTTGCAATGGTTTATGAGAGGAGGGCACACTCAAGAATTTATACTACATTATCCCAGATTTGTCTTAATAAATACACTGGAGAAGAGTAGTAAGTTATAACTTACTTGTGCAGGTAACCCTTTTGATGTAATAGAATGTTGAGCTATTATGGAAGGTGCTTAAAGGACTAGTAACCCCAAAATGTGGATTCTAGGATTTCATATGTAGGGTTGGTCTATCATTCCCTGGTGCTACTCTATGCATGCCAGTTTCATCATCCATCTACCTCAGCCACTGGTAGAGTGTTTGGTTCTGGCGTACTTCTCTTATACAATTTTAAAAAGTAAAACATTTCACCATGACAAGTAGTAAAAAGAATGGAACAGATTAGAGAAAAATGAAAAAAAAAAAATGAATTGCCTAAAAACAATCTTCTATGGGTTGAATGTAATCCCTTTTCTTTGGATTTGTGGTGCACTTCACACACTATGGATTTGTAATGTTAGACCTACAGAATGTGAATGTTGCTACTTTTTTAAGTACTAGCAGTTAGGCAGGTTATATATAGACTTGAAAGCTTGAACTTGACCTATGTGTCTCTTTTTTCAACCTAACTTACTTTGATACTATGTAATATTAAACAGCTTACCTATACTGTCATAGGGAATCACAATGTCATTAGAATTCACCCACTTCTTGGTGTACAGAAAGAGACACAGAGGCATCATGCCCAGAGCCAAGAGTGTTGAACATGTCGTCATGCTTATGCTGCAAAAGAAAAGTCCATATATGCTATTTGTACATTTTGTGAATAGATAAGTGCTAATGACAGGGGCATATCCAGCCCACTGAGAAATAAAAAGAAATCTGTTCCCTAAGTAAACTACAGGTAAGTAATGCATAACCAATAAAATAGCTATAGCCAATAAAATAATTTTTCAGTCATATATCACAGAAAGATAAAATATATATTAAGGGGGTGATTTATCAAAAATTGAGTTTGATACGAGAAAATGGCAAAGAAAAAACACAGAAAAAAACACGAGTATTGATTAGTCTGAATTTATTAAAGGAAAAAAAAACCAAAATGTTGCCAGAAAAAAACTCAGCAAGTTAAGCTGGTGAGGTTGTATAGAAGTCAATGGGAATGTTCTGTAACAATTTAACTTATATATTTATTCATTTTCCCAGTTTATTAAAACATTTCTGATTGGTAGCCTCACTGAAAATGAATGGGACAATGAGATTCTTGCTGGCATATATCTTTTTTCCCGACAAAAAAAGCAGTGCAGAAATATTTTGCCACTTTTTTTTCTCGTCTGCGTTTTTTTCAGAAACTCGTATTTTGATAAATCTGCCCTTTTCTGTAATATTCTAATTCCCAAAACACTGAACACCATTCCTACTGGGCAGCTTTGCCAAAACTTAGAGAATATCAAATAATGTTATCTCTACTTCTGTGTTATGTTTAGAGAAGTCTATTTATTAGTCTTTATTCCATAACTTGGACAGTACACAGGAGTCTACAGATCGTTGATTTATTAGGTTGATGCTGATATGTGGCTGATAATGCCCCTAATGGGCGTTCTTCATTTTCTACAGAGTAACCATAAAATTAACATAAAGTGCTACTGGAATAGTTTGGTCTGTAAAAAAACATGTTCTATTCTACCATTAATTACCATTAAATGCCTTGGAATTCCCTACCCAATGTTACTTAACTGGCCCCACATTTATTTTTGGTACAAAAACAATGAATTTCAAGCAAAGAATCAAATATTAACATTTCAAACGTACCTCAAGTCCATGTCACCATCTACCCAATATGCCAAGATGTTGGAGCTCGTTCCTCCAGGGCAGCACCCCATTATTAAAACGGCAACAGCTTGAACGGGGAGTATATCAAATGCAATAGATAATACAAATGCCGTGAGAGGCATTATTCCAAACTGGCAAAGAAACCCTACTGCTATTCCCCAGGGGCGCTTTATGTGGCCCCAAAATTTTTTTATTTCCACAGTGCAGCCCATGGAAAACATGACTAGTGCCAGCATACATGTAATCACAGTACTTAATACTGTATTTAAAATCTTATTGAAATTATCTTCTGGTAATAAACAAGAAATACCATCACAAACTGTGCTATTTTCTTTACAGAAAGATAGATTGTCATCTATCGATTTTGTTAAAGTATATAGATCCATGTTAAACTATACCAAATGGAACTAAAAATGCAATAATGATGGATCCACTCAGCTCCTTTCTTTAACTCCTGTATTTGCTGGAATTCTGCATCTGCTTTTCATATTTAAGCTGTACAAGATGCAATAAAAAGTTGTAAAATACTTCAAATGTTGCAGTTCACTTTTCTTCACCATCACCAGATGTATGAGGCCAAGAGTCTCATCATAAATTTCCAAAGGAATGATACTTATTCATTTTTATGACATATGCCTTTATTTACAGTGTGCAGATCTGTAAATATGTCACCTCTTAGGTTCCTGACCTGAAATAAAGAAACACAATGTTATTAAATTAATTGATGGCTGCAATAGGATGGCATGTTCAGTTCTTTAATCAAAATTTTTTTTGAAAGATGTGATTGGATTTCTACACATTAAATTCTGGTAACCGAGAGTATAGTGATACTTGGGGGGTAATTTATTTATATACAAAAAAAACCCCAAAAATTGTGTTTTTTTCCTTTAAAATTCATTCATTCATTCAGAATTTTCAGTGGGAAAAAAACCCACACATTTTTTGTGATTTATCATACCCTGAGGATGGAAAAAGTCTGAATCCGAAAATCTGGCAAATGCCGAGGTTGCATATAATTCACTGGGAGAAGTCCTGAAGATATCTTCATCTGCGCTGGGTTTCATGCAATAATCTGAAGATTTCATGGTTTTTGGGTGGAAAATCTGAAAAATGTGTACTAATCATTTTTTTTCCACAAATTTTTGGTGGGTTTTCCCGCACAGGAAATTTTTCAGAAAAATGTATTGATAAATAAGGGGAAATAACCTGTGCAGATTTGGTAGGAGTATTTTTCAGAAAATAATGAGATAAATTCAGACTTTGAGAAATGGGCATACCCAAGTGAGTCTTAGGCATAGAAACTTTAATGTAGAATACCTCTTTTCCCTAAAACACAACATTTCAGAATTTTTTATTATTTGTGGTCC
Organism: Xenopus laevis; assembly: GCF_017654675.1. Classification (NCBI taxonomy): domain Eukaryota; kingdom Metazoa; phylum Chordata; class Amphibia; order Anura; family Pipidae; genus Xenopus; species Xenopus laevis. The sequence goes on along the minus strand of NC_054374.1, from coordinate 110,175,706 downwards.
AATATTTTGTCAGGGAAAACATACTGTATGTCATAGATAGGATGTATATTGCAGCAAATACACGTTCATTGAAAAATCTGTCTTATTATAATTAGAGCTGGGCTTTTAAAGTTATCTAGGAAAGCAAAAAAGGGCATTCTCCCTGAATCTAACCATAACTGGCCTTTAGGCTGTACCATCTCTGCCCTGGGTTCCCACAGGGGAAGCCTCATAGATTAAGAATGGCTGCCCTTGTGGTCCAACCAAACATCTTGTGAGTATAATCACCTGCACACCTTCTACTTGGGATTTACAGTGGTGCTCCTGTTCCCTGGACACACTTTAGAATTCAAAACTGAGTTGCAAAATGGAAAGGCACTCACCGGACACCTCCAATAATATTTTTGTGCAATATCAGTTGTAAAGAGGAATAAAGCTAAGTAAAACATAAGCAACATACTTTCCACTATTTTTATAACGATTATTGTTATAACAGACAAATTACTATCGTTTTTCAGAGTTTCAACTTTACATTTTCCACCAGTGCTAACCCCATACTTTTCAGATTTTTTTGTGCACTGTAGTACATTAAAAATCTTAAGGTATACTAAAATTTCAAATGCTGTGGTTTATGCCATAGATCAGAGGCCTTCTGACATTTTTGTGTCACAAACAGTGGTGTAACTACCTATACAGCAGACCCCAAGGTGCCTGGGGGCACAGGCAAGAGGGGGCCAGGACCACGGGATCTGTTGTATTGTAGTACCCCCCTCTCCAGCCCCTCTAGTTCATTTAAAATAGTGGCATGTTGAAAGCTGCTTGGTGTAGCAAGAGTGGGACGGGAGGGGAAACTGGAGAGGAGAGACTGGTCGCTCAGGGCCCCCTCTGTCGATCTAGATAAGGGGGGCCTGATGAGCCCAAGTGACACTACAGTTGCTGATAATTTTGTACATATAAATAGGAATCATCTGAGTAAAATATGTGCATGTATTTGAAATGAAAGTAACATTGTAAATAGGCATAATCATAATTTCACACTTACAAACACTAATCCAATTATATAATCCAAATATATATTTTTCTCAACCAGTCGTGGGAAGGTACAGTAACCTAAGGCTTGAAGTGCAAAGTAATACTCCTCCGCCAGATACTTGAAATAAACTTGCCAAAGAAATAAAAGAAAATCAGCAAAAAAAAAAACCTACACAGTTAAAAATATTAGATATGAATAAGGCTTGGTAAGAATCTTGTTGGGCTTTTCATGTATTTTATCTGTTGCAATGGAACCAGAGGGAAATAGGCCATGTACAGTATTTGTACTGAGTTTGCAAAAGCTTCTGTTTTAACCATTTTTATACTCTTTGCTAAGTTTAAGAGTGGAACTAAATAACATTTTGTTCTGTCTCTTCAGGAGTAAACCATTAGAATTCTAAATCTCAATTTTTTTATGGAGAATTTTCATTTGGTGATTGAATTGTTGCCAATGTTTGTTTTTTTTTCAAAATATTTTTATTAAATAAAAATAAAATATTTTCATAGAAGTGTACAGCATTTTCACTTTTAAATTGTTGCCAATGTTAGCTAATCATGAAAGCTAGTGATGGGCGAATTTATTCACCAGGCGCGAATTCGCTGTGAATTTGCGCGATTCGCCGCCAGCGAAAATTTGCAGCAAAAATTCACCAGCGGCAAAATTTTTTTTCAAAAGAACGGACGCCGGAATCAAAAACGGACGCCGGCGTAAAAAAACCCTGGCGCCGGCGTCAAAAACGAAAAAAATTTCGCTGTTTCGTGAATTTCGCGCGAAATTTGCTAATTCGCCCATCACTATTGAAAGCAAATCTAATTAATCAAAATTAAAAAGCACTGATAGATCAATATAGACTGATTAATGTGGATGTAGGCCTTTGTGTATTTGCTTCCTAGCAACACTAAGAAACACGTTGAGTAATCACTATTACACATTTTAACTATTGTAACTGACCTACACCTTAGTTGGCTTGGCTCTCTTGAAACCATTTTAATAGTCTCTGTAAATAATCCTAGTTTTATTAATTTATCATACTGCAGATTAGTTTATTTGTAATTCAGCAGAACACGTGTTACACAAGTCTCTTTCACCCATACATACAGAACTAGAGGAAAGAGCAGTGTCGGACTGGATACCAGGAAAACTCCTGGTGGGCCCAGGTGTCAGGGGGCCCTTGTGCTGCTAAACATTTGGCCTTTTTCATGGCCATTTCATATTTCTTTGAGAACAAAGAGGCTAAATAGATGGAATAATAGATTTTATTATGTAAAGAATAGAGAATAGGAGACTAGAGGTTGAGTGAGGAGAAGAATAATAATAGTACTGAGAGTGGGCCCCTGGTCTATGGTTTTTTGGTGGGCCCCTGGTCTAAGGTTTTTGGGTGGGCCCTTGGTGTCCCAGTCCGACACTGGGAAAGAGTTTCCATCCTGATACACCTGCACACATCACATACGGTACCTTAGTTGGGCACGAGCTGTTATATAAAACACAGTTAACTGCTTTACTGCTGAAACTTTACCACTGACATCAAATAATTTCAATAGGTTTCACAGATTTTTCTACCAGATTATGCACTGTATATAATTTCTGGTATGTTGCAGAAATAACCAGGTAAAGGCTTTGTACCGTGTTAGCCAGTCGAAAAGTTATAGGGTTAACATTTTTATTGGAAACCAAACAAAAGTCATGTGAAGAGGTTACATTTATAGGCTAACTAAGATGTTAATCACAGCAAGCTTTCAGAACATTTCAGTTCTATTTTTAAAAGTTTTTCTCAAGGTTCCCATAGACTTCTGCAGGTAACACAACTTAGGCATTCTTCAGGATTCTTGAGAATTCTCAAATATGTTGCAGCTTTCAAATGGGGTTCACAGAACCCATCTATCACACTGCACTTTTTACTACTCATCTTTCTATTCAGGCCCTTCATATTCCAGTCTCTTATTGAAATCAATGCTTGGTTGCTAGGGTACTTTAGACCCAGCAACCAGACTGCTGCAATTGCAAAACGGAAAGCTACTAAATACATATACAGGATATAAATAACTTGTTTCACATTCGATTGCTACTGGCCTTTTACGTGTACATTTACAGTATAAGGAGCACAATTGGGGACCATCTTTGTAGACTGCAACCTTCTTTGTGTGAAGGTGAAAAGCAATCATTTTGGCATCTTGTTGATTAAAATTAACAATTAATTAAGTAGATTATTTTTAATCTATTGATTCATGTTTTCATTATGAGGAATGAGTTAAGTTAATCAGTCCCTTTAAAAAAAAAACAGTCCTGTGCTGCCATCTAGAGAATCAGAGACGCAAGGCCCAAACGGCACTTTAAATAATTCTCATAATAATAAAAAAAAAGGAAAGATTTAAAAAAAATGTTCTAATGAAACTTTATTTCAACAGCAAGTAACTCTATTTGACACATTTTATGAGACTGGCGAGGATAAAACTCATTTAAAAAGACAGTATGCAGAGTGCTCATTGGAAGCACTCAATAGCTTTCCCCCTCAGGATGCTAGCATTATGGTGGGCAAACATAAAAAAAACAGGCAATGTGATCATTTTACTTCTACTTTGGTAAATTGTGTGCAATTACAGGGCAAGTTTTAATTGGAATGATATAATTTCTGCCACTGTACCTGCAATTGTACCTGCAATTGTTTTTGTCAATACTCATCACAAGGTGTGTATATAGGGGCAAGTACCTTTATTAAAAAACCCAAAACAAAACAAAAAAAATAAAAAATTTTCTCTTCATTTCACACTTTGCACAGACTTTACACTGTATCTAATAAACAACATTATCAGGCCGGATTTACATAGCAGGCGCCCCTAGGCCTAATGCCGTTCATCTGCCCCATCCCGAGCCGCCCCCTTCCTTTGAGCACATTTTAAGCATTGGCTCTGGGTTGGATTGGTGCACAGGAGTACTGGATTGGTGCACAGGAAATTTTAAAAACTATTGTATCTCCTGTGAATCCCCAGGGCTATGCAGCCTTTTGCATAGTATAAAGGCCTATGTATGGGGCCCCTGATGGGATTCCCTTGCTGATATCTGGCCAAAATTGTCCAGATATCGATTGGACAGGTATAAAAATTCCTTAGAAGTGAGGACCGCATTGGCTTGTTGATGCAGTCCTTGCTCTGACTGCTTGTATCTCCTTTATTGTGATCCAATTATTGGGCCCTATGGTGTGATCTAATTATTGAGCTGATTGTTGGAATCAGCCTGGTATCACCCATATTAAGGTAGACATATCTGGGAAAGATCTACTTGTTTGGCTATGGCCAGCTGAAGATCCCACTGAATATCTGGGAGCTAACCCAAAGAGATGATTCATTATATATTTTTAGCCTGTAGGCGAGTGGACCTATTTCTATATATTGTTTTTAAAATCACCTAGACAGTTTTTGCCTCTTAATAAATGTGGCATTTTTACAGTCTCCACAAATCTTCTTCTTGTCTTGCCCTCAGAACTCTGGGATCTTCTCAACCACCTTGGTCCCAGCATTCATTTACTTAAAGACATGCTGGTAGGTAAATCCTGCTTTGTCTTGCATAAACAAAAGCATTATGAAAACTTACTGCATCAGGTAGTAGAATATCAAGAGCAGGCTGGGCCATATACAGAAAACACGGAAATCTTAATCTCTGCACAGAAGGGGCTGACAAGATACAAGATCCAAAAGCCCAGAACAAGGGTTTGAAAGATGAACACCAGGTCACAGGAGCTGAGTCTAACAGTCAATATCTCACTTCTAAAATAACACCTATAGTATTTTTAGAAGATAATTTCTAGATACGTATTTGCCTTCGCATTTCCAATGCTTTTCTTTTGTCAGCTGTTTTTTTAAACTTCATTTAGAAAATCCCTTGTTCCTGGTTACCTTTTCCAGCAAGCAGCTTTTTGTATACTTTTATTGCATCTAGTTGAATGCTCCCTCTCCCCTCTATTACTGCTCTTATTCTATATTTCAGAAAATCGCTAAATAACTGCACTAATATGCAACCTTTAAAATCCAGATAATAGATAACCTAGCCCGAAGATGTAATTAAAGGGACATGGTTTGCTCAGGGGGTTGCTGACCCTTGAAGCATCTCCAACAGATATTGCAGTACCATCCATCAGATGCTGTTAGTATATTCATACCTCAAGTAAAGTAAATTCTAAGAATCTTACTTTACATTTTGGAGTCAGGACCCAGTGGCACATTCTTCCTTTAACAGCGGTTGTGACATGCCATAATATCCTTCCTGTTCTACTGAAGCCTTAACTGAATACTTGCCTAACACCCCCTTGATCCTAGGATCTAGGCTCCAGACCAAGTTTCTATCATGCTGTCAGGAACACACAAGCTTCTCCACTCTGACAACTGGTGATTCTTGGTGAAACTACTTTCAGTACATTTACAGTATGTACCAAATATACTCGAGTATAAGCCGAGTTTTTCAGCATCCAAAATGTGCTGAAAAAGTCTACCTCGGCTTATACTCGGGTCAGCGGGCAGTAGCTGAGATTGCAGTCACTTTTAATCATTCCTATACCAAGAGTTCACTTGGGGAGAGACTGCAATATCCCACAATGCCCTCTGTTGGTTATATGAAAGAATAACAGTGCGCCCTCTGTTGGTTATATGAAAGAATAACAGTGACTGCAATATCACACGGCGCCATCTGTTGGTTATATGAAAGAATAACAGTGACTGCAATATCACACAGCACCATCTCTTGGTTATATGAAAGAATAACAGTGCGCCCTCTGTTGGTTATATGAAAGATTAACAGTGACTGCAATATCAAACAGCGCCCTCTGTTAGTTATATGAAAGAATAACAGTGACTGCAATATCACATAGCGCCATATGTTGGTTATATGAAAGAATAACAGTGACTGCAATATCACACAGTGCCCTCTGTTGGTTATATGAAAGATTAACATTGACTGCAATATCACACAGCGCCCTCTGTTGGTTATATTAAAGAATAACAGTGACTGCAATATCACACAGCGCCCTCTGTTGGTTATATGAAAGAATAACAGTGACTGCAATATCACACAGCGCCCTCTGTTGGTTATATGAAGGATTAACAGTGATGGCAATATCACACAGCGCCCTCTGTTGGTTATACAAAAGATTAACAGTGATGGCAATATCACACAGCACCCTCTGCACATGGTAGTGGGATAGTGGGACAATGCACACAGTAATCCGTTTGGCAATTCTCTGTCACCATCAACTTTGCAAAGAAGTCCGGTTGATCGCTTTGGCAGAATGTGCACTGCTGGGAGACAGGGCTGTAGTTGTGTCTAGGCTTATACTAGAGTCAATAAGTTTTCCCAGTTTTCGTAGGTAAAATTAGGTACCTCGGCTTATACTCGGGTCGGCTTATACTCGAGTATATACGGTATGTTGCAGTGATGGTTGTATTGCCTATCTGACTTAAAGTCTTCTCTTCTCCCAAAGCTGAAGTTGTGGTATGCTGACATTTTAATAACTTTATATGAAAGCATTCTAATCACAGTTATTGTGTTAGAAACAAAATTGTTCATAGATAAAGGGAAAGATTAATGATCACACTGTATATTGATCACTGATAGGTAGATTCCGCCACAAAAAATACACTGGACTGAAATGTTGATCTTTTACTTGTTTTCTTTCTATTAAACAAAGGCTACTTCCTAAGGAATCAATGAGTAGAACTGGCATTCATAATGGACTTGATTTATTAGGGCTTATATTATTTTCCCTGATTATGAGAAGAGTCATGTCAAGACATCACCCTTGCTTGAAACTGGAAACAGATACCCTCTTTATGACTCCGAAAATATAGCACAGGTGCTGGCTTTTTATGAATCCAATTATTGATCATAGAAGTACTTAAAAAAGTATTACAAAAACAAGACATATGTATAGCACGAAGTTCTATGGAACTTTTCATCTAACAAAATGAAAATAATTAGAGCCTTTTAAAAAATGCTGATCTCTTTGGCACTTACAGGCTCCATAGCTTCAGGCTTAAAGTTCAGGGCCGCAATTAGGTGTGAAAACCAAAACATTAACTTAACAGGTTTGTGGGTGTCTTTTGGGACAAGTACATTTAGTTTAAAAAAGCTGAATAAGGTTTATTGAAATCCCAATTAATATAACTGCATTTTATATTTCTAAATAAAAAAACATATACAGTATGCATTATTGTGAAACCATGAAATACAAAAAGGGTGTTCATCTGAATCTCTGTAGACAAGGAAATATTTACCATTAAAATTTGATTAGCTGAAGCTAATACATATTTTTTTTGACTGAAACAATCACATTTATGTTGGTCCAGATCAGAAAAGGCTTGCAGATGTGTGGTTAAACCAGACTGGTTTTATAACATTTTTTTCATCAGGGAGACTGCATTCCAGATTACACACACCACTGTTTATTTGCCATCAGAGAAATTTCTGAGCTGCTGATCAAAGTATTGTTCTGTTATTTTGTTTTTGAATAGAATTAGGTTTCCATCCAGCAACGTTTACTCTAATGTTCTCTTCACGGGTCCTGCTTTTTATTCTAGGGAATAATGGCTGGTAACTCATTCCCCAACAGATACGGCTGTGGGGTGTGCAGTTAATGATTGGCATGACCATAATAAGTGCAGCATCACTAATCCAAAACATGTGTCTTAAAATAATAAAAAAAAGAGGACGTTTAATGAGCACTATAGTCACCAATAACACAATAATAATTAAATTTGGTTGAAAAATATCACATTTGAAAATAATATGCAGAAACTGTGAAATAATAGATCTTTACAGTAAACATTACTGGAATATTCCCATAAAGGAAACATATGGTAGCAATTGTTTAGGTTATATAGATGTTGTGAACTCTATAAATGGGATTGGTGCTTTTTATTGTATGAAAACTGCCTAGTCGAAGTTATTGATAATAGTTAAAAGAATAAAGTCACCCTTAATGGATTCTTCCTAAATAGAAGTAATTCCTTATATCCCTGAATTATGAACTGGCTAAACTCTCACATGTACCCAGATACAGAGTGGCAATCTGTATATTTAAGGTGAAAGATAGAGACGCCACCCTGGATCCTAAGTGATTGGATGCATTTCTGCTTCACCAATGCAATGAATGGTGTTTAGTTAGACTGATTGGTGATGAGGAATCCTGGAGCTACCACCATCCGGTGAATTGAATGTAAACACCATATTAAATGCATGATTCAGAAGTGATGCAACCCCCACTCCCAAAATTGTAACTTCCACCTAATTTGCACCAACATGCAAGTGCATTTGGTTGTGTCCATTGTGATGCACTTATGTTCAAATTATGGGCGAAAACTGCATTATGTAAGAAAACATGGTTGTTTGTGTCGGTTTTACTCTTTTTACTCTATGCCCCATTTTTTTATACATATATTAGCCCTATGGTCACTTTTTCTTGGTGTATAAGTAACTGGATTTCCTAAATCTCCTGCCTGCAATGCTCTGGTTGAAGCAGACAAAGAAACAATGGATATTTTAAAGTACACAACTGTATGATATCTGGATTTCTGAAAACAAAACTGAACTTTAAAACCCTTTATAAAAAAGATAACAATATGTAAAATGATGACTTGAATCATTGGCAGGTATACCCCAACCAAAACTTCAGCTTTGACAACTGATGACTGAGGGCTTTATAGCCTAGGGCTATAAAATACTATGATGACTTTGCTGCAGAAGCAAGAGCAGTCTCAGCTTCATCATACATTGTACTGAGGATATTTTAGTGACAGCAGGGCTAATAGTACAGGGACCTAAAGTATAGTTATAGGGGCAGAAGTATTCCTCAACATATATCTTGAGTGACTTACTGTTACAGGCACTCTATGCAAGTATGGGATTCATTATCTCGAAACCCTAAAATCTCTGAATTGTGGGAAGGCCATCTACCATAGACTCCATTTTATCAAAATAATTCACATTTTTTTAATTATTTTTTTTCTCTATAATAATTAAACAGAGCTTTGTATTTCATCCAAAGATATAATTATTACCTACTATGGGCAAAACAAGACAATCTGGTTCATTTAATGTTTAAATGATTTTTTAGTATGACGATCCAAATTATGGAACGATCCGTTATCCAGAAACCTCCAGCATTCTGGTTAACAGGTCCCATACCTGTATATTGCTGCAAGTCTAGGGTTACCACCATTCCTTGTCTGGAAAGCAGAACCAGGGGGGGCGGAGGTTGATTTTACAGGTGCATGGTTGTGATGTCGCTGGTGTGGTGCTGACATTATGGGGTGGACTATGATAGGCAATCAGTTATTGTCCATCTAGACCAGGAATCCTGCCCGATTTTCCTAATTTGGAAAATCAGGCAGGCAGTTTTTTACCCAGACAGAACTTCTGAAAACTCGGCTGTCTGGGTCAAAATTGGATAGGTGGCAACCAAACACAAGTCCTGATGTTAATTATTGTTATTCACCTGTATAATATGTATATATATTTGCATTTTAATAATTAAATATCAATATTAAGTTTATATTTTCTGTATCTTTGATGAAGATACAGGCAATCATTTTTAATTTGTGCACCATATATCTAACTCTATTTTCTACCTCCATCGGTGAAGGCTTGCCTCCAGTACAAAGGAAGTGAATGTAATTCAATCTCTATTAATAGCCATCTAAAAGGAATTTTAGGATCCACCAGTAATAAGCATCACACAATTTAAAATCTATAAAGTTTAATTATTATTCTATAACATATAGCTTTTTAAATGAGCACTGGTTTTGAAATGGAAGGTGTCCCAAACCCTTTTAAAGTGTGTAAAAACAGAATAAAAGAAATGGCATGTAGATATTGTGTATTATTATCCAATAATCAATGTCATTATGGAACATTCAAAATTAATTACTCCACTAACTGCTAAAATAACAAATTGCATAAATTGTTAACGTATATTTTAGTTCAAATCACGTGTAAAGTTTCTTTTGCACAGGTTCATTGACTTTTATTGTTATTCTAGATCTGGAATTTCTGGCAGTAAGAACCAAGAGATGGCAGACACGTGCAGGATATTCTTTTAAACCAGATGCAGATTAAATGAATATTTCCTGCGGCATATTTCTCTGTGTGTAATTTGTTTGTTCCAAATCTAAAAGAAACCACGCTACCTCTGATGAAAAGGTAGAGCCCTTGAATAAAGATATTTACAACAGAGAAAAATAATCTGTGCTTTATGGGCCTTCAATAATGCCATGCAGGGCCCTTTTTAATTCTAAAGTAACCAGAAGTGTTCTTTTATATTATAAAGCTAGCAGCAGTTTAGAAAGGTAAGAAGACAGGTATTATTTATTTGTACTGTAATTATAGATTGATGCTTTAGCCCTTGAGCTTTGGGCACTACACAGTATATTTTAGATTGTAGAATAATGTTCTTGCAGTAAAGGATCAGCCACAATATGTTTGTTTAGTCTTCTGTTTTCAAAGTAATGTTCTTGTTTAAGCCAAAGGCAGATTTTGCTGTTTGTAGCGTGATTATTTTAAGTACTTTTCTGTATATCTGTCTTCATGGCAGAGCTTACACAATCTGTCTTCATTTCATTAATTGATTCACACATCACATATAAACCATGAGTAGAAGTGAATGAATACCTAGTGGGCATCTGTTTAGATAGATTTCTTCCTCTCATATAAACACAGTTATGACAATGGCAATTCCATCTTAAGGCACTTCCTGATTGTTTTGATTGAAAGAGAACTAATGATCTGTTCCTGGATTTCATCACATAGCTTGATTACTGTGGATGTATTGCTCTGGCAGTTGGTAACTAAATAATAAGAATATCTCAGGATGCCTGCTGGTGCAAAGAAGTGTTTCCATGAAATGTTCAATAGGATTACTATATATTTTTTTCCCTTGCTGTCCCTGAAAACTAATGTAATTTATTAATATATTTTATGGCAGAGAAGTCTTATGATGTATCGTCCTTCAATAAAAATGCACCAAATCCTACATAAAGGATGTCAAGGAGTGATAAAAACTGCAGTTCAATGCAGATTTTGGTTTGTACTTGTAATTTTTTCATGCATATTCAATAATTCCATGATCGTAGTATGTATTGGTACAGGCAATTTCTGTCTGTCCTGTCTCTGTCTTCCAATGACTTTAATATGCATTCGGCTTCCACTGCAAGGAAAGTGTTAATGAAGCCTATTCTTTCCAATAGAGACCGTACTCACTGCACCATATGGATCAGCCGATTGCAGGCAGAATGCAGTAATGAGTTATAGCATTGCTGGCAGGGCCAAAACTAGGGGTAGGCAGAAGAGGCACCTGCCTAGGGCACAATGATGTGGGTGCGTTGGGCATGTACCCGTTCAAAGGTCTTTTGCCTACCCCTAGTCCGGGTTCACTCTCCTGCTGCTCTCACCTCCCTACGCTCTCCTCCCCTCAATTACTCTGCCCTTTCTCTGTCAACCCCATCCTTCCCTCCCCTGTCCCTTCCCCTTTACCCTCCCTCCCTTCTCTTCTTATGGCGCATGCGCACTCGCTCACACTTGCACACACACAGCGAGGGGGTAGCCAATTGGGGTACCTAGGGCGCCCCCTGTCTATTTGGCCCGGCTCTGATTGCTGATAAATAATGGAAGCAAATGTTGATTGGTTGTCATATGTTACTGCCCTGGTACAAATTTGCCCATTGTTTATACATGACTCAATAGTTTAAACACTGCACATGGGAAGGCAGATTTATTAAGGTTCGAATTTCGAAATTACGTACGTTTTTTTAATTATTAAATTCAATTTTCTTCTCAATAAAATAAATAAAAAATCGAATATCTAAAATTCAGACTAATTTTACCAACCCAAAAACTCGAATCAAATTAGATTCAAAACTGACTAACCTCAATTTGATTTGTTTTTCTGAAAAAAAACTCAAACGTCAGGAAGTCATCTCCAAATTGGTCACTGGAACTCTCCCATTGACTTATACATGAATTCTGCAGGTTGGAGGTGGCAAATAGTCGAATTTGAATTCTTAAAGGGACAGAGTTTGATAAATATGTAAAATCAAATTCAAATTTTTTAAAGAACTCAAATTGAGTTTGGATAATTCCCTAGTCGAATTTGAAAGTTTTGACCATAAAAAAAAAATTTGAAAATTTGAATTCAAATTTTCAATTCGACCCTCAATAAATATGCCCCTAAGTGTGTGATGCATACAGTTGAACACAGTTACAAACACATTTGTATGTTTGGGCTTACATGCCTCCAGTGCACTTCATTTTTCAGTCTCTTGTTCCACCTTCAACTCCACAGTAAAACTGTATTGCGTGGAAAAAAAACAGAGGGTGTGTGTAAGGGGTCTCATGACTTAAGCTAATGAAAAGGCTCAACAAAAGGATAGGGTGATCTGGATGCCAATAACACTGTGATAAGCACAATCTAATCTTTGAGTAGCTACATTTCATGCAAATGTTTGTTTGGAACATGATGTCCTACTGTAGTTTTTGAAGAGAAACTAAACCCCCCAATATTTTTTCTTCTTTTAGCCCAACAACCCAAGGCCACCAACCTCTACCCAAACTGTATAACCCCTGTTTCTTAAACTGTGTTTTTCTGATAGGGCCTTCTGAACTGCAGAGATGTGTAGTGGTGTCCAATGTGGCAATGAAAGTGAAAAAGCCAGACATGGCAACCTACATTCAAAATGGAGTAATAGTTACATAGTTACATAGTTACATAGTTAAATTGGGTTGAAAAAAGACAAAGTCCATCAAGTTCAACCCCTCCAAATGAAAACCCATCATCCATACACACACCCCTCCCTACTTTTAATTAAAATTCTATATACCCATACCTATACTAACTATAGAGTTTAGTATCACAATAGCCTTGGATATTATGTCTGTCCAAAAAATCATCCAAGCCATTCTTAAAGGCATTAACTGAATCAGCCATCACAACATCACCCGGCAGTGCATTCCACAACCTCACTGTCCTGACTGTGAAGAACCCTCTACGTTGCTTCAAATGAAAGTTCTTTTCTTCTAGTCTAAAGGGGTGGCCTCTGGTACGGTGATCCACTTTATGGGTAAAAAGGTCCCCTGCCATTTGTCTATAATGTCCTCTAATGTACTTGTAAAGTGTAATCATGTCCCCTCGCAAGCGCCTTTTTTCCAGAGAAAACAACCCCAACCTTGACAGTCTACCCTCATAATTTAAGTCTTCCGTCCCTCTAACCAATTTAGTTGCACGTCTCTGCACTCTCTCCAGCTCATTTATATCCCTCTTAAGGACTGGAGTCCAAAACTGAACTGCATACTCCAGATGAGGCCTCACCAAGGACCTATAAAGAGGCATAATTATGTTTTCATCCCTTGAGTTAATGCCCTTTTTTATGCAAGACAGAACTTTATTTGCTTTAGTAGTCACAGAATGACACTGCCCAGAATTAGACAACGTGTAATCTACAAAGACCCCTAGATCCTTTTCATTTAAGGAAACTCCCAACACACTGCCATTTAGTGTATAACTTGCATTTATATTATTTTTGCCAAAGTGCATAACCTTGCATTTATCAACGTTGAACCTCATTTTCCAGTTTGCTGCCCAGTTTTCCAGTTTAGACAGATCACTTTGCAAAGTGGCAGCATCCTGCATGGAACCTATAGTTCTGCACAATTTAGTATCATCTGCAAAAATAGAAACAGTACTTTCAATGCCCACCTCCAGGTCATTAATAAACAAGTTGAAAAGCAAGGGACCTAGTACAGAGCCCTGCGGTACTCCACTAACAACACTGGTCCAATTAGAAAATGTTCCATTTACCACCACTCTTTGTAGTCTATCTTTTAGCCAGTTCTCTATCCAGGTACAAATACTATGTTCCAGGCCAACATTCCTTAATTTAACCAGTAACCTTTTGTGTGGCACTGTATCAAATGCTTTAGCAAAGTCTAAGTAAATCACATCCACTGCCATCCCAGAATCGAGGTCTCTACTTACATTCTCGTAAAAAGAAATTAAGTTAGTCTGGCAAGATCTATTACGCATAAAACCATGCTGGCACAAACTCATAGTATTATGATTTGCTATGAAGTCCAGTATCTTATCCTTTATTAACCCTTCGAAAAGCTTTCCTAATACTGACGTCAGACTAACTGGCCTATAGTTTTGAGGCTGAGAACGGGATCCTTTTTTGAATAGAGGCACCACATTAGCAATTCGCCAGTCTCTCGGCACAATGCCAGATCTCAATGAATCCTGAAAAATTAAGTAAAGAGGTTTGGCAATCACAGAGCTAAGCTCGCTAATTACCCTGGGATGAATACCATCTGGCCCTGGACCTTTGTTAATCTTAACATGTTCAAGTCTCTTTTGAATTTCTTCATGTGTGAACCATGCATCATTAGTTGTATTACTAGAATTGGGAGTGTTAAGAAGGAAACCTTCACTTACTGGTTCTTCATTTGTGTACACAGATGAAAAATACGAGTTCAGAATCTGCGCTTTTATTTTGTTTTCATCAACCAGCTGACCCCCTCTGATAGTAAGGGTCCCACCCCTTCCTGCTTCATTTTTTTACTATTGACATATTTAAAAAATAATTTTGGATTTTTTTTACTGCTTGCTGCAATATCCTTTTCTATAGCAATTTTAGCTTGCCTTATAGCTTCTTTGCATGATTTATTGGCCTCCTTGTACCTTATAAATGTTTCGGCTGTACCAGCTAACTTGAAAGCCTTAAAAGCACGTCTTTTCTTACCCACCTCAACACCAACGCTTCTATTGAACCAAAAAGGTTTTGCTTTGCAACGACGTTCCTTGCTTACAAGTGGAATATACTGACAAGTATATTTATTAAGCAGCATTTTAAAGACTTCCCATTTTTGTTCTGTGTTTAACCCTGTGAAAAGCATTTCCCACTTAATATGTTGCAGAGATGCCCTTATACTGTCAAAGTTTGCACGTCTGAAATTTAGTGTTTTAGTTACTCCCTTATAGAATTGCTTCTGCAACAGAATCTCAAAGGAGACCATGTTATGATCACTATTCCCTAAATGCTCACCCACACAAATGTTAGAGATGAGTTCAGTATTGTTAGTTATTACAAGGTCCAAAAGAGAGTTATTCCTAGTAGGTTCTTGAACGAGCTGGAATAAAAAGTTGTCATTCAGCATATTTACAAACCTACTAGCTTTTTCTGTCTTAGCAACCCCATTACCCCAGTCAATGTCTGGATAATTGAAGTCACCCATAGCAACAACTTGACCCAGCTGTGAAGCCGCTTGTATCTGCAAGAGTAGCTCGGCTTCATACTCGACACTTATACGAGGTGGTTTATAGCATACACCAATGATAATTCTTTTTGATACCTTTTGCCCAGTCGAAATCTCTACCCAGAGTGATTCTACACCCTCACCAGTGCCAGCTATTTTTATTTCTTTAGCGCATGGCTTTAATTCAGGCTTTACATACAAACACACTCCTCCACCCTTTTTAATCCCTCTATCCCTCCTAAAAAGGGTGTAACCATTTAAATTCACAATCCAGTCACATGTTTCATCCCACCAGGTCTCAGTGATACCAATTATATCATAATTTTTAGAGCATGCAATTAATTCTAGGTCTCCCATTTTACCTGACAAACTCCGTGCATTTGCCAGCATACAGCGGAGGTTATTACTTTTACTTTTGAAATGTGCATTACTTGGTAAAGAATTATACGTTAAGTTAGTATTATTCTGTTTTCCTTGTAACAGAGGGACCTCCTTAGCTGGTAAACTGTATGCCCCCCTCACTCCTCCCCCATGACCCCTTACTAACCCCACTGCCCCGTCTACACTAGCTTCCCCATAATCCTTTCTCTCACCCACCCCCATAGGGGAGCTATGTGATTGGAAGGGGGCTGTGGGGTCTCTGTACTGAGGCTAAATGTACAAAATTACAGAGAAGCGTTCTACTCATAAATTACTAGGGATAGTAGTAGTTACAGCTCTGAGCAGGCACAGTGGTCACCTCTCTAGGCAAAGGACAGGGTTGGACTGGGTCAGTGGGACACAGGGCCCCGGCCCTTGTAAACCCTGCTGGCCCAGATCCAACCCCCCCATCTCCCATTCTGCTGTGCTTCCACCTCTTCCCCCCAGGATTACAGGTAAGCTATGATCAGAGGCGGGGGGGGAGAGTGGATGAAGGATGGTTGTGGCTTGAGCAGCGGGCCCTGGAGGGGGTCCAGGGCAGATGTGTGTGGGCCTCTGATTTGCCCCCCCCCAGTCCAAGATAATTGAATCCTCGGACGTTGTAAGAGCAGATTTTCATTTCAGTCATGTTTGTTTCTTTGACTTTGCTTGAGAACAGGAGAGCGACTGAGCAGTAAGAAAGGAGAGAAAGAAATTAACACTGATAACAATGCAACTAAAGACACCTTAGTATTATGTTTGTTATTGTAATCTAAACAATTTTACCTCAGGTCACCAGTTAAACATGTACCAAAACACTGTGTATTTAACTGAGCCAATAGCTTAATAACTTATCTATCTAAGACTCGACTTAAAGAGTACTTCTCATGAATCCAATTATCCACCAATATATTTTAAGGCTGCTATTATTAGTTGCCCTATTTTCATGACACAAATCAAGTATTTATGATCCTCTTTTTCATTGGGATGCCTTGTCCGCTCCTCTGTGACTGGATCCTGACAGGCTTTTATTTAAAGGTGCTGGAGCTTTTTTTGGGAGGTGCCAGAAGATGAAATCCAGTCCCATGATTCCCAGTTAAGGATCTCAACATGTGGGAGATTAAGGAATTCCAGGAAAATGGGAACATCTTTTGGGGATCTGACCAAGAATGATTTACCATTTCTGATAACAATCAGGGCAAAGGGGTATCACGACTTGTAATGGATGGAGTGTTCCTTAAGTATATCCAGAATGGATGTGTTGACGTAGAGTATTCCTGGAAAGATCTTGGAAAAGTCTCAGTTTTGCACCAGCAAATTCTATTTCACTGGAGTCTCTGGCTTTGAACATTATTGCTTCTTTTACTTTGTAGAAATGGACTCTGCATATCACATCCCTGGGGAATTCGGAGGATGGGTCTCTGGGTCTTAGTTCCCTATGGATTCTGTCAATTATCAAGTGTTTACTAGGTTATTCACTCAGAAGTGTATTAAATAGTTAAGTAACAGTTGTGGCAAGGTCTTGCAGCATTAATGATTCTGGGATGCCTTTAATCCTTCTAGAACTGCTCTCTTGGTCGTCTAGGAGGTTTGTTAGTGAAGGAAGCGTGCTCTGTGTTGTGCAATAGTATTTTATATAATATATAGTAATATAAACTTCTTTCTCCAATTGTCTCCCATTTGCTTTAGCTCTGAATGTACAACAGTTATTTCAGATTTCAGAGTTGATTCTATATTATATATTAAAGTTTCAATATCTTGTCTGGAGGGCAATGATAGCAAATGTGCTCTCAGGAGACAGATCGGCACTGAAAGAACTTAGTTAACTGCGTCTTTTGCTGTTGTTCCTGTGTCTCCGGGCTTCTACTTCAATTTTTTAATTTGTCCATCTTGATTTGTGAGAAAGTTGAGCATAATTGTAGGCTTTAGTAAGGCTCTTAGCATTAAGCTCTAGAACATGTGTCCTCTCTCAACTATGTCCAGACCACACCCCTAAGTTATTGCATTTTGCACACATTGCATTCATAGTAGACTTTTAACCTCAAACAGTTCTGGGGTTAGGTAATCTATACATGTATAAATTTGTAATTTAACCAATGTATTTATTCATTGTGGAAATAGAATTGATGATTTCCTTCTGTCAAACACTGCATAGAGTAATTTCCCCACTCTGCATCAAGCAGTGTTTCTCATAAGGCTTGATGATTATGTTAGACACATGATAGATGACTGCTTATTCTGACATGCGCTTACGCATTGATTTTCATGCCTAGCAAGGATAGCAAATGAGTGTATTTATACCCACTTGGTGGGCCACTTTTGCAAGTTCGTTCTTGTCACTTGGCAAGAATGAACTACAACACAGGGGCCAGTATATCATGTATAAGGTTTCTGGCAGGATTACTTTTTTGGCCTCTTTAATATCTGAAAGAAATAAGAAAAGAGATAATATTAATCTTAGTGATCAAACATGGTATCCTTTATGTTAACAGCTGCTTTGAGAACATGCAGAAACTATTTTAATAAGCGAATACAATTAAATTTTAAAAGTTAATAATAAAAAACATATGGCCCCAAATGGTTTTAGTCCAAAACATACTAAGAAGTATTTAGGCGTTGAATTTAATTGACTATTTAATTATTGTAGCCATTTTTCAGCCCCCTCTGTACCTATTGGCAATTAGATCACTAGCGTTTAATCATAAAGAACATTCACGGTTATTAAAAACATTATCATTGCTCAATCATGACTTTTTTATTGCACTGTGAGATCACAAATGAAACAATAAAACGATGATGTGTTAAAAAAGGAGTGTTATACATATAATATATTGGAATTTTATTTGTGCATGTACAGTATATCCTTTGGTACCATAGATATTCATAAGCCTGGTATTTTAGGTGCTGTGAGGGTACCTGGATTTGCAAATTGCTGCATTTGTCAAAACAAAAGTCAAAGTATAGTAAACCAATTACCAATTAATGAAGCTTGGATTTTTTTATGTCGTTCAAAGCATCAAAGTTGGAATTCATGTGTCATTATGCAAAGAAACCCCTACTGAATTGTTCCATTGGGGATTGCAGCACAGACAATAAAACAACCTTGTAGATAGTTTCCAACTTAGCATATAATAACAATGTTCCAATTCCATCTCCATGTGGCTTCAAAAGAACAGTGCTAATAAAAATTTAACAACAGATATTGATGTTTGAAATATAGTATAAATAGATCTACTAATCAACCTCTTCACTGGCTCATGAAATTCAGTCCTGAACTACAGTTTCAGATTTCATTCTGGATTGGTTACCATCAAATCCGTTACCAGGCCCACATTCACCTTCACTATCCCACTTTAACTTTCAATGACATTATTAACCCTGACTTGGCATTTTATTCAGTTTCATTCCATTTCTCTTTTTCTCTTATCACAGCAACAGGGTTGTTAAAACTATTTGCTTTCTCCTCTGCATTATAGATAAGTCACTTTCTTTCTAGGAGAAGCTGCTAAAATGCTTATGGGTTCTTTTATCAGATCAGTGTTTTACTCAGTCATCTTCCAACTGTCTCTCCTCATCACTTTCTACTCTGCCTGCTCTTCTATCAAACCTTTACTTTTTGCTGCTTCATGTAATGTAATTATGTACCTTTCTATCTTGACAAGGGCATTATCTTCAGAAACCAACTCATATCCTATGTCACCATCACTATCCCAGTACAGTATTATTTGATACAACTTTCAGCACATATTGGTCATTGTTACCTCAGGGAGACTTGCTTGTGTTATATCTTTATTATATGCAATATGTGTATATTGTATATATATATATATATATATATACATTGTGATTTGTATCTAAGAATGTTGTGTAATTTACATATTACATATTAGATAGTATCAGGACATAACAAAGACAAGCTTCAAAGACACCCTATGTAGCATACAGTTGTTGAATCCCCTCCCCTTTGACCAGGGGCAGCTGGAAACCAAACCTTCCTGTCTACACACTGCTTTTCCACATTCCATTGTCCTGATTCTGGAATTAACTGCCTCAGGAATCCATGCCCTACCCCCCAAGATTAATGTATTGGTCACTGACCAATCAGAACCTGACATGAACTTATGGTCAGTCTATAGGTTAATACAATAGGCTAAGTTAGGCAGAGAGTGCAGAGAGTTCCTGAAGTGAGGACATAGATGACAGACCTACTGGAAGGATGAGTATCAGAGAGGCAGTGGATTTAGATCCAACATATACATATTTCTAGTTGTCTTTGTAAATATGTGTTCTATATTCTATGTAGTGTAGCTTGTTTTATGTGTATTACTTCTGAAGATATGTGTCAATAGTTTTTGTAAATAAATATATATATTTTGATTGAACTATCTCTTTCGTTAAAGAACCCTTATAACCAGGAATACTTATGTACATGTGTATATAAGAATAAATATACATATTTACATAAATATATCCTTGGTCAACAGTCATGGAGGCCTGGGGCTCCTTTTCTTGTCCCTCTTGATCTCCATATTTATTTATATACTCTGCATATAGTTTTATCAGATCTTACCTTCATTGAAGATACCGTAAAAATGCTTTTAATATATACCTTAGTATAGAGATACATTAGAGTCTGTATACAAAATATATGACATACTGTACATAGAATGTTGAGTGGAATACTAATAGCTAAGAACCAGATGAAGCATGACAAACACTGCAGCATTCTGCAATGTTATTCACAATGAACATTTCAGTTTTATTGTGGATGTAAGACCAGTTCAAAAGAGTCAACTAATGATCCTGGAATTGATCTATTAGTGGTGTTTCAGTAATAGAGATGATGAAGATTGTAACTTAACATCCAAATAAGCACAAAAGGTTGTTAGGTTCAGACCCCTGGCTCTATAAATGCCAATGTCTTGGGAGTGTTTCTTAGTGCTTGGATACTCTGATACTGCAATGCATTCAGTTCTTGGGTTTACCAACAGTGGTGCTGCTAAAATCCTAGGACCCCAAAAAGGCAATACTGAGCACCAGCGCCGGTGTGGGCTCCTGTTTTTCTGAGGGGATCAATCTGACACAGATAGTCTCTCTAGAGGTCAACTTTCTGACATAATTTTTATACAGGTCTTTCATAATATGGAAGCAAAACTTAAGCTTCTGAATTTAGTAGCTATTTTTTGACACATTAATATCCATTGTATTTAGCAGATCAACAAGGATTTTAGTTATTTGTTGTCTTTAGTATTGGGTCCAGGAAAGGTTCTTTGTGTATAAATACTGAAATAAGGAATTCAAGGCACGAAATGATGTGCCTCAATGGCTCTTTTACCCAAGGGTGATCTTATCTGTACATTCTTCTACCATATCTATCTGAAAAACATTTCTAGGTTAGAAAGAAGACCTGAACAAATTGTTGCAGGCATATGAAAGGGGATAATAAGCTCTTAGGTCATGTAGTTCTGATTGACCTAGAGAAAAACACAAAGACAAAGGTATATTGTAGGTCAGAACAAACTGTACTGTAATTGGCAAGTATGTGACCCGATAATCTGCATTTCCTTAAAGGGGTTGTTCACCTTCAAAACACTTTTTTCAGTTCAGGTGTTTTCAGATTGTTCACCATAAACAAAGACTTTTTTCAATTTCTTTCCACCTTTTATTTTTTATCATTTCCCCAAAATTGAAGAAAATTTAATGTTTCTGACCCTGGCGTTTCAGTCTGGCAGCTCAGTGATACATGAGCATTCTGAACTGTTACAATTTGCTACATTTAATTGATAAATTTCTCAGCAGCATCTGTGGAATATTAGAAACTTTTGCATCAATTCTAACAGCTGCCTTTAATGAAATTCAGCTCAGCAGGGACAAAAATAAAAAAAAAATGTATCAACTGAATGTATTAATTTATAACAGTTAAAGAGTCGGCGACCCCCCCGAGCTGCATTAGAAGGTGAAAAATGAAACTTTAGATTTCAGGTGAACAATCTGAAACCAACAGTTTTCAATATTTTGTCAGCTTTATAACATGAAAAACATTAGTGTCTATAAAAGATTAGCACACTGCTTAAGGGACATAGTTGACCAGTCAACCATAAGCAAAGGATAGCATATAAAATCCTTCTGATAACATTCAAAGCCCTTCACTCCTCTGCTCCTCACTACATTTCTTCACTTGTCAAACTTTATGTTCCTGGTCATCTTCTCCACTCCTCTCAGAGCCACCTTCTATTCACACCATCCACATCCACTGCCATCTCTTGCCTTAAACCTGTCTATATTTCTGCTCCTTACCTCTGGAATTCCATTATTGAATTTATCTGTAAGGAATGCTCTCTCAATCTCTTTAAGAAAAAATGAAGTAAGTCTACTTTTGGAGCAGTAGAACATTAGTCTAGTCCTGGTACCTATTGGACAATGGGTTTAACTTCTGCACTTTTCCCCCTCTAACTTGTGTCTGTATGTTAGACACCCACCCACTTAGACTGTAAGCTCTATGGGGCAGGGACCTATTTCCCATTGTGTCTCTTACAACATAGCACTTACAACACCCACCCTCCCCAGGGAAGACACATCTGCAGGGGGGCCCAGGGCACTGTTACAATCTGCACCCATCCATGCTTTACAAGTCCACTTTTGCCAACATATCCCACACCAGCAGCCTAAAAGGAACATCTGCTGCCTAAAGGAGGAAAAACTGTCTCTCTAGCATACACAGTGCCGGAGAACAAAAAGGGTCTATCTCCTCGACAGAAGCCGGGGACTCTAGTAGTAGAGGTACCTGGGACCGAGCTGATCCTGAACTGGGCCTGAACTGCAGAGCAGACTGCTGAGCTGCAGGGAGACTGTTGACGTGGGGCACCTCAGGGTAGACCGTGGGCCTAGTGGCGGAGTGCTAAGGGAATTTTCAGATCAGCTGGCAGATGTTTTCACTGACATGTTTAACTTCTCCCTGATCACCTCCACTGTCCCGAAGCGCTTCAAAACCACCACCATTGTCCCCGTGCCGAAGAAGTCATCAGTGTCCTGTCTCAATGACTACCGTCCTGCGACACTCACCTCCATCATCAGGAAGTGTTTTGAGAAGCTTGTCAAGAAACACATCAAAACCCTGCTGCCACCAGCACTAGACCCCCTACAGTAAGTATACAGTCAAAATCACTCAACAGACGATGCAATAGCCACCACCCTCCATCTGGCCCCCTCTCATCTGGACAAAAAAGACACCTACATTCGAATCAGAGACTTCAGTTCAGCATTCAACACTATCATTCCTCAGCATCTGATAGAAAAGATGAGCCTGCTTGGACTGAACACCTCCCTCTGCAGTTGGGTTCTGGACTTCCTGACCGACAGACTTCAGTCAGTCAGGATTGGAAATATCATCTCTTAAGGCTGTGTGCTTAGTCCTCTAATGTTCACTCATGAATATGCAACAACACACCGCACAAATCACATCATAAAGTTCGCTGATGACACGACCATGGTGGGTCTCTTCAGCAATAATGACGAGTCACCGTACAGAGAGGTGCAGCAGTTAACAGACTGGTGCAGACAACCTGTCTCTCAATGTAGATAAAACAAAGAAGATGCTTGTTGTTTTTAGGTAGACTAGGATTGACCACCTGCCACTGTACACCGACGGCTCTAATGTGGACATTGTCAAAATCACCAAATTCCTTGGTGTCCACCTGGCAGAGAACCTCACCTGGTCCCACACGACCAGCTACATAGCGAAGAAAGCCCAAAAGCACCTCTACTTCCTGTGCAAGCTGAGGAAATCCCATCTCCCACCATCCATACTCAAAACCTTCTACAGAGGGACTTTGGAGAGCATCCTTAGCAGTTGTATCACTGTATGGGCTGGGAACTGCACTGTCATGGAGCACAAGACCCTACAGAGGATAGAGAAGACAGCAGAGAAGATCATAGGTGTCTCTCTTCCTTCCATCATGGACATTTACACCACTTGCTGCATCTGTAAAGTCACCAGCATTGTGGCTGATCCAACACACCCCTCACACTCACTGTTCACACTCCTGTCATCTGGAAAAAGGTACCGAAGCATTAGGGCCCTCACTACCAGACTGTGTAACAGTTTCTTCCCCTAAGCAATAAGGCTCCTGAATACTCAGGGACCGAACAGATCTCTCTCACACACACACTCCATCTGACCTTACTATATACCACAATGTTACACAGCCACTGTACACCATTGTATAAATAAATAGCCATTGGATACAAATTGTTCTCTATGAGCACATCTGCACTTTATCATGTTCTTTATCATGTTCTTACTACTATCATATCACAATGATACACCCATCATGTCTGAGCAATATTTACTTAACATATTACATCTACTGAGTGTGCACTGTCTTGTCCTGTCCCTGCACTATGCTGTCTTGCAGGAGTTGCATATTTTGCACTTGCACTTTTTGTCTGTTGTACATCTATGTAGTTTGTAGCACCATGGTCCTAGGAACGTTGTTTTGTTTCACTGTGTACTGTACAAACATATATGGATGAAATGACAATAAACTCATTCTTGACTCTTGAAGCTCTGTGTCCTTATATGAGCTCTGTGTACTGTGTATATTTTTTTTATTTATTGCGTACTTTTATAAATTGTATCTGTACTTTTATTTATATGTACTTTTAGGCATTATATGGCACTGCAGCTCCTTAACAGCACTTTACAAATTAAGTTATACATAGAGTACATAAATAGTTTCAGGGACAATTTGTTAGTTAAAATCAAAATAAAAGGCATGTAGTCTTTTATTGCAGTTTAATAATATTGTGGAAATAGTCAATTCATCCAAAGGCATTCTAAAAAAAATAAATAAACATTTTTTTAGTTTTCAAGCACAATGCTAAAATCAAATGTTTAACCTTCCATAGAAATTTAAACGGAATGTGTGTTTTGTGTTAGAAACATTCACTTAATCCTTATTTAATTTATTCACCAATGAACAACATCAAGTCTGATAGAGTGGGAGCAGAATTTAAAAATGTATATTTGCTAAAACCTAGATCTAGCAAATCAGGAGCCAAATTCACATGCTCACATTCTCTCACATTCTCTCACATTCTCTCTAAAAATGCAGGGGGCTTTAACAGTCATTGACTTAACTCAAAGCAATCTAAAACACTGTTAGGGAAATAATCAATAGTCTCATTCTAGGTAAAAGTTACAGGATTTCTTAATTACCTCCCACAGGAAGTTTTAGACAAATTAACTCAATTAATTAGAGAAATAGGACAACTAAACAGCAGGCTATTCAAGGAGTTTAAGATGATGGTACCACATAAAACGCAATTGATTTTCATAGCCAGCTCAAGGCATGTTGAATGTTAGAGTGCCATCTGCCCTCTTCTCAGCAGGACAGTCATGCTGACTATCAACTCTGTGTCAGAATTAGACATGCATGGTAGGCAGATCCTTCACACAAGCTGACTACTAGAGCACCCTGCAGGTTAACAACTGCTTCATTTTTTAAGAAGACAGAGCAGACAAAACAGATCTTTTAAGAAAGGCTTCATAATCTGTAAAAATATGTAAAATGTTGTTAATACTGTAAAGTAAAAATGTACTTGGTGCATTTGTTCAACCTCTGTGCTTTTTCATCAAGAATAAAGAAACTTTATGAACATGATTTGCACCATGAAATATAAAATTATGGTTAAATACATTGTGGTTAACCCTTCCTCCTACTGTACAGAGAGAGCCCACTTAGAGGAGTAGAGGAGTCCTATGTAACACATGTTGCCCTAATGTCAGTTGGGGTAAGACCAGCACCACACTTTATTTTAATACTACTGAGTATATAATTGTGAAAGATAATGGCTTAGGGCTTAAGTTTTGTAAATCAATTGGTAGAACACAGAGATAACGTTTTAAGTAGGATAAGACTTAAGCAAATTGTAACAACTGCTGTATATAGTGAGTTATACTAGTATAATAATGACATTCTGATTAAATAGGGGGCAGTCTAGCTTTCATGATGTATCTAATAGTGGTAAGTATTAATAAACTGGATTTTCTGAGTAATCTTGAAAAATTTCACCAAAGTACAGGTAGAAGAGAAAAAAAGACCACTATTCAGAAATTCACATGAACATTTTGGAGAGAAATTCCAACATATCTTTTAGATTATATGCTATTTTCAGCAGTTACTGGTTGCTTTATATTTAATTCTGTATGTTTAATGTAGAAACCCATTTTTATTGTACAGCGCTGTGCAATATGTTATAAATAAATAAATAATAATATCCAGTTGGATATGTCACTTGCAAGGAGCCCAACAGTTGCGGTACAGTAAGCCATCCCATCAAATGGGAGATGGTGGCACCATGAGAAAGTCAGTAAGAGGAACAAAATATGTCGGTCTGTTTACCATCTCTTGACTTGACTAGACATTTTACTGCCATATAAGTATACATGGGGCTTTAGTTTTGAGACTCCTTTCAAGTGATCTTCAGAATTGAAGAGACTTTTACTGACGTATATTGTGAGCGATTTTGTTATATATTTTATTTTGACAATAATAATAATTCTATAGTTTTACACTATGAGATTGTGCCCTCTGTCTTTAAGCTTTATATCTTTGGGTATACATCACCTACACAAGGATAATTAAGGGAAGTAGCAATTAGATATATTAATTATTGCTTAGCTTTCAATTAAAAAATAAGTGACAGTGGCTTACGATCTATTAATAATGTCCCTTGGACTTACCAGACCCTCTTATTAATAACTGTCCACCAATTTATTTGGGAAAACCCTATTGATTGAGGTGTTTTTTACCCTCTAATCCTTTTCCCTTTTATCAACTTCTTGTATTTATTCTATTTTCGTTCTTGAGCCGTAATATATCATCTCAGCAAAGGGAGCATAGATAAATGATATATTTGAACTGATTAAAAAAAAATTCAGCTCTAACACAAAGATTCCATGCTAGATAGCTGCGAAAATAATTCTTAAGAGTGAGTTTTATTTGATCAATCATATTTAGCATTTTAAAGTATGTTTACATAAATGGACTACTGTACTCATGGGACTATACAGCAAACCCAAATTGGTCCCTCTAGGGAACCTTTTGAAGAAGGTTCACTTGAGGAACCACAACATCAAATAATTAAACAACGAGTGCTCTATTTATTTTTAACTATTGTATTATGCAAACACCACATTCCTTGTTATAGGTCAAACACTACTATAACATGTATTACAGCTGAATCACTACTGAATTTAAAACTGTGCAAACGCATTTAAGTGCTTTTTGAATGGAACCACGACGTATAAAAAGTATGTCCTATAAAATTATGTAATTTAATCTAAAAGGGGTGGTACTCGTTTGTTTAATACATTTAAATATATTCTTCCTTTTTTGCATTGTTATAAAAAATGGAAAATAATAAAAGACACTTTTATTCCAGGCAAGAGGATATATAATATTTCATAACAGAGTATACCTTATACTTTACTTCTAGGCATCTTAAAAGATAAACAAAAATCAATAAATCAAAACAAGTAATAAAAAGCAGGGTGGTTTTAATTTCCCCAAGGATGGATTCAGGTATCTGTTTTGGAGAATTCAAACACAATATCTGACCACAGTAAAATTTGTGGATTAAGCTTGAAAGCTGAAGTACTGAAACATTTTGTTCAGTTGTACCACAGAGAGCTATGAATGTGATAAGTTCTCATATTCTAGAATAGTAGTGCTGAGTAGAAAGCATAGCTTTCATAATAGTATAATCCATCATGACTCTTTTGGGTTTGTTTACTAAAATAGCCATGCTCTTTAAAATGATGCAATGTTGGGCATTCTAGAGGATATTGTTTTTTGAGGTTGGGGTTCTATTTCTTTTCCAAATTAGACTGCCAGTGCAAGTTGAAAAATAAAGTACCTAGTGACAGAATATTATTCTGAGGGATGCTGGCAGGAAAGAAGTTTAATTTTGTACTCTGTAGATTGCAGATCTGAAGGTCCACATCATTTTGAGAACAATATGATGAAATAATTTATTTTAATTTTATA
Organism: Xenopus laevis; assembly: GCF_017654675.1. Lineage (NCBI taxonomy): Eukaryota > Metazoa > Chordata > Amphibia > Anura > Pipidae > Xenopus > Xenopus laevis. Next base: position 110,147,962 of record NC_054374.1, on the reverse strand, counting down.
CAGATAGGGCAAAGTAGGATATTTTAGGTAGGATGGTTGGCATCACAAATGTGGCCTGGGGGTGGCGTTAGAAATAAATCTGTCTCCTTTAGAAAGGATCAGGGAAAATCAATAAACATTGGGTAATAAAGGGTTATTATTACCTGCAGAGGTTGAGTCTTGTATCAGTATTCTCTTTTGAAATCTTTTGAATCATTTGAATCATTTTTTAATATTCACCTTGCACAGCTTGCATTTTTAAAAACTTTAAAAGTGCTGACAGTTTACATAGTTTGGCAGACTCTACGGAGTCTGCCGGAGCTCTGTATTTTCCCAACTGAATGTGAAATGCTATCGCTATAGACAGTGCTGGGAGCTACAGTTCAGCAATGGATTCAGCAACAGTGTGCTCATGCTATAGACAGTGCTGGGAGCTATGTCTGAAGGATAATACAAGCTGCATATGTTTATGGAATGGATTAATCGCTGTGAATGCCTGCTCCAGCTCTAGGTGAGCCTGCCAGCTCTGTGTGTGAGCCCTCGGGTGAGTGATGCCAGGGGAGGGTGAAAAAAGAGAGGATCCAGCAATATTCCATTAGTGACCCAGGCTTTGTGTATGCCTGCCATGAGGGAGCCAGTACCTAACCAGAGGGAAAGGTATTTTGGGCTGTTAGTGCTGCCCGGGACCTATTGTACTTATTTGGGATAAGGGACTGAGAATTTAATCTGCAAATGAGTAGTGCGGGACTTTGCCTCGCATGGAGGGCCAGGAAATGGACTGCCACAGGTTCCCAGGGGAGTGGGATATATTGTATGATGTAAATGTGTTTTTACTTACCCTTTAAATTTCACTTTCTTTATATAAAGTTGTTGTTTTTATAAAAGCAAAGTGTGTGTTGCGTGTTATTCTTAATGGGGCCACCCGCAGGTGTATTCCCGGAGCCCATTAGGTGGAGGCATTCCCAGAGAAGAGAATTCCCAGAACCCTTTCACCTTGCAAAGGGGACTCAGGACCTGTAAGTTGGAAATATTGTGATGTACCACCTTGGCACCAAGGGGGGTGGCCAAAAATGGGTTACACTTGTTTAAAAATGGTGTAAGTAAAACTGATTTTGCGCAGATTTACATAATGATGTTTGCTATTAGAGTGCAACACTGTAATAATAATTATGGCTTTGCCTGAAAAGCTTCAGCTTTAAAGGTGAACTAAACCTTAAAAATTGATGTGGCGAAAAACACCATATTGTATATACTGAACTTATTGCACCAGCCTAAAGTTTCAGCTTCTCAATAGCAGCAATGCTCCATAACTTCAGCTAGCAAAACTAGCACTTCCTTTATACTTAAATATACTATTACTTAGCCTTTAGAGTGCTTCCACACCCCTATTTTTATTTTTTTCCATAACTTCAGCCTTGTCACAGGAGGCCACCAACTTAGAAAGCGACACTCACATCCTCAGTGAGTTCTTAACAGTTGTTAAGAAGCTAAGCTTAAAGTCATCTTAGGTCATCCCAAATCATCAAGCAGAAAATGAAGTTTGCCTGTAATATAAGCTGATGCTACAAGGCTGAATATTAAACTCTGATGCTAATTGCACTGGTTACTGTGCTGCCATGTATTAATTGTCTGTATTATGACTAATCAGCCCTATAATGTGACATGTATATGATTTATATTCAGTTTATTGTGCTTTAGTCCCTAAACTCAATAACTGACAGCAGCACAGAGCATGTGCAGTGAATCAGCAGAAAAGAAGATGGGGAGCTACAGTGCAATCTTTGGAGGAACAAATAAAGGCTGTTGTTTTCTTGGGATGGTACAGAAGTCCAAAACATAATGTACAACATTTGTAGCCTCTTTAGTTCAGCTTTAGTTCTCCTTTAAATGCATATAATTTTAATTGTTTATGCTGCTGGATAATTGAGTAGTCAGTTCAAAAGATCACAACTACAAAGCTAACATAAAAATTATTCCTGTACATTGTTGTGATATTTAGTCAGGGAATCACTTTTATTTATGAGTTTCATTATACAGTATAGTTACATCAGGAACCTACTGCAAAAAAACATACTAAAATCGAAAGATGCAGATAGTACGGGAGAAAGGACTGTTTTTTAGAGTCAGTTGGGTCTGGCATCTGAAAAGCAATATAAGCACAAATATGTCTATTTAATGTACTTTTCACCAAAGTAAAGCAGTGGCCCAGGTGCTCCTGCTCCAGGCCCTCAGCTCAGAGGGGTGATCAATCCGTATAAAAGCAATAAAAGGTATAGGGAACTCAGAATCACATGCAGATCAGAACGAATGTATCAGTTAAAAAGGCGAAAAAATCTTTACTTAGACATCTTAAAGGGGAGCTCCAGCTTCCAAACCAAAATTTGATAAAGAGGCCTGCATAACTCAGAAACCCCTAATATATCCATCACAGTTACCTGTTTCTTCAAAAAGTATGAATAAATGCCATTTTCTATGCTGAAATCCAGCAGTTTAACAGTCTTTCTGCATCATTTGATATCCTGGCAGGGAAGGAAGGACTAAAACACTGATGTTACAACTTCTCCACAGCTTACAGACAGCATGCAGGAACTTCATAACCCACAATGCATTGCACTGTGATGTTCTGTTCCTTATTGAAATCACGTGTGCAGGGAATTGTGGGGTTTGGAGGATGCAGGCTGACAACAGCTGGCTGTTGATACAAAGTAACAGTAGCTCACTAGCTCAGCAAAGTAGTCATACAGATCAGCAGGAGAGCGGGGGGGGCTAGGATTAGGAAACTGTCAGAAACCATTAAAAATCATGAAAAGTCTGCATATTTTTTAATTGATGTATATTGCAAAGTTGCTTGAAATTATGTTTACTTTTCAAAAAGCTATGTTGGTTTTTTTGGAATTCCCCTTTAAGCTTAACATGATTGCCTAAATAAGAATTTTTTCTACTTTTTTCTACTTTTTAACTGATACTTTTGGTTTGATCTGCATGTGATTCTCAGAGTGCCCTATGCCTTTTATTGCTTCTATATGGGTCAGGCATCTGATCAAGCTAGTGAGGAATACAATTTGCATAATAGGGGCCCAATATATATGGTGTCCTTACTTTTTGCTGATATTCATGTTGCTATTCATGGTGCCTTCTAAATGGAGGCAATGAAACATTGTGTAAACCTCATGTACTGTGAACTGTAAGGGTATCCAATGTAAAGCGATTGCTATGATCCCTCAAGGCAGGAAACCATATTAGGGAATCCATTAAGCTGAAGTTAGTCAGTAACAGGATTCCATTACCAAATTAATACTTGCCTTCATTATTTAAAAGTAACTAAACAAATATCTGCTGCTTAGTTACTAGAACAAAACAAATTCTGCCGACACTTACATGTCTAGTAATTGTACATGCCCACCTTCTTAAAAGAATAAACATAGATATTCAGATTGGACTAGTTAATTTGGTACACTAAGGCACAGCCACCTAATGTACATATTTAGCATTGCAAAAGGCACCCTTGAATAGCTATAGAACTATTTCTTGATTTGCTTCTCATCTCAACTTGCTGCCTCTCTGATTGCAGTAACAGAATGAAGTTGCTATCAGCAATAAAAAAGCTAATGCAATGTGCTGTAATTTTCCAGAACATTTATACACTATGATGAAAACTGTGTTTTGTTGCCTAATATAACATTTGTTTTATCAGTCATATAGCAGTTCATTACTGCGCTATGTTTATACTCAGAATGTATTTTCTGCTCTTTCATAAAAGTTCTAACTATTTCACTTACATTACAGTATATAAACCGGATCAAAGCAGGAGTCCAAAGACTGCCATTGATTCTTCATTATTGTTACACAAATGAAATGTTCCTTTTCTGAGAAACATTTGTTCCTACAAGTCTAATAAACAGATATTGTGTGATGTGCATAGTTCACATTCTTTTTTATCTGAGGTCTTTTCATACTGTTGTTACTTATGTCATATTTCTTATTTCCTCTGCAGTAATAAAAACATGCATTTTTTTGTGTTCTATTGAGATAGTCCAGTAAAAACACACATGTTGTTTTTGGTTATTAAAAGGAAACCTTGTTTAGCTCCCTTTTAATGAAAATCAGAATGCAGTGTTTTTTATGTTCTTCAGCAGATTCATTTGATCAATGAACACACTCCAAAGCATAACAGTCTTTCACCAGCTGGAAAGGGCACATAAAAACCTTTTGACAACTTGACAATGAAGACCTTTTAACTAAAATAATTGCATGGAATATCTCCTTTTAAGAGCTTCTGCTTGCTTTAATATTTTATTCTGTCAGCAGCATATGGTTGAATTAAGAAGTTCTGTATTCGTCATTTTTACTGCCGCTGGAGGGATTTCATCTTCCCTGTCTGTTCTTTCTTCCTTCTTGAAAATGGGAGCAACACTGCTGAGCCTTTTATGATCCTTAATTAGCATACATAATATTAATTAGCTGCTTGCTATAGTCTTCAAGCTATATTGTTGCCAAATATTGGGGATTCTCAGCTTAGTTTTTCCAATGCCGCAGTAAACTATTGACTTTAGACGAGTTTATATAGGTTTCTTGTATGATGGCCCATGCGCTATACTTCCTTAATTTAAGCATTTCAATGTATTTTTCCATAGTGCAATTAAATGTCTTTTCAAAAAGGTTTTACATGATTTTATTCATGATACATGGCCTCTGAAAAGTATATTATACCACTACCACCTAGGCATGATATTGTAACCACCATGAATTCACTTATCTTTTCCCACCATGTGCAGTATCTCTACTTCCTCAGATTATAGTCCCTCTGTACCTTCACATCCTTTTATAATGTCTGTACTTTTGCTTATTCTATTCTCCACAGTTCTTAGAATTAAATACAGTGATCAATTCAACATTCTGGTGTACCTTCTTACAGAGATTTTGGGGTGCATGTGGCTTAAAGTTCAAGGACAAGTAGAGGCCTAGTGATATTCTTGTCTTGCCTGGCTCTCATTATTGTGTAACTCTTCCTGTTATAGTAAGCTATGAGTGTAACATGGATATTACTGTCTTATGTAATACAATAATTTGGGAGTTTGTTTCTAACAAAAAAAAAGAAAAGAAATGTCATGGACCCGTAACATTTTCTACAACTAAATCAGGTGCAGTTTTATGTCATTGACTTTCAGCCAGAGGTGAATTTAGCATAATTCTTTATTCCAAGTATATTTCTCATAAAGAACATTGGACAGGGCTTAGGTCTGTTTGCCCAATAATAAATATCTTAATTTAGTAAGTTATTGTGCACAGCTGATTACACGTAATTGTCCATTCTTTTTCTTGATCAAAATCCCAAAGAAAACTTGGCAGTGAAATGTGCAGACACAGCAAAATCTTTCGAATAATTGCATGTATACAAAAACTTTAGCATTGGTTCACTCGGTCAACCCACAATTATTTCTAATAAATTGTAGAAACATCATGCAGAAATTGCAGTTTAATGATGCCATCAAAAATAGCCAGCATCGGGAGCTATCTTGCTTCTTTTGTACTGATAAATGATCCTTATAGTTTCTATAAACCGGCACTGAATCTACAGTATTAGAACAAGTAAAGTGCTTCATAATTTACTTCTATGATTAAATCAGCAAATTCTCTATAAACATAACTGCCAAATTCATAGTCCTATCCAGCTGTATTAAATGCTGCACTGCTCTTTCTACAGTGTCTATTAAATCCTGTTAGTCTGTAATTATAGGAAACAATACTGCATTATGAGACATTGCAGAATGGCACTGAATGATGCTGGAAACCATGTTGTTTTTTTTTGCCTAGAGCGCGACAATTATAACCATTATTAAATCAGTCAAAACAAGTTGTATCCGAATATGGATAATGCATGCATTAACAAACATGTCTTCAGCTTTTGTACTACAAACCTAGAGTGCCTCCAAAAATGTAATTTAATGGTATGAATTAATAATTTTGCATAAATAATTTTGCATGACATATTTTAATGTCTACTTGTATACACCTGAATTCTTAAAACATTGGGATATATATATATATATATATATATATATATATATATATATATATATATATATATACAAGCTACAATCTGGTGGTCAATAAAAGGGCAACCAAGTTTGGGAGTTTTACTTTGAAAGCAGCAAGTAAGTTGCAGGTAAAACTTAGTCCCTTTGTAAAATGTTTAATGAAGTAGTAGAATTCTTAATGAATCAGATGCAAATTAAGTGTAGGACTGGCCATACCAGGGATAACTTTGACGTAGTTGGCCAGCTTAAATATATTGCACTGTATGTATATATATGTATTAAAATGCTTATTATGTGTCACTAGTATTTTTGGTCTATTGAGTAACTTGGCCAAACATAGCAAGAAACAAATAGACTGTCATAACACCCCTTTTGCCCTTGATTGTCATCATGGCAATTTAGTGAGGTTGAGGCTGTTGTTGAGGACTTAATATGATAATGACTTATAAATACCTTATAAATTTATATACTGTAGGTAATTTTCACTTGTTATTTTGCTATAGGTTGCTTCCAGGAACCTACCTATCAGGTTAGGTAATTCTATTTCTTTACCTAGCTGAATAATCTGTGGAGAGAGTAATGGACACTATTTCAGTTCCATGACCTTATTGTATTATCTTATCTATTATAGAGGTATAAGAATACATTTTGGAGCTTTTAGCCTACAGTATATGCTGGGGCTGGGTCACTATGCATGGAGGGGTCACTAAAGTATGCTGGGGCCGCCGTGTTTCACTGTGTGCTTAAATGTACCTGCATGTGCAGAAAATGTAATGTTAGCAAAAGTGACATTTTCTAGCTTGAGTGCATGAGATGCAATCTTCAACTGGGTGTTTTTTAAGTAAGGTATTTCTCTTGATATTACTCTTGATAAAGTAATTCTCATTTGCAGTACAGTATGTACTTTCTGCAACCACTTTTTCTACTTACTGGATGGTATACATTGATCATTATATGCTGAAACTTTATCATAGATAATTGTTCACAAACATTTTTGTGTACCCTGTAGAATCAATTTATTTTCTATAAAACTATGCCATGTATTGATTAAACAAGCGTGCAGAGTTACTTTGCCACTATTATGACATTTGTAGGTTTGGTTCAAATTTAAGAGCAAATGAACAAGAGATTTTCAGATAGAAGAAAGCATGTATCTGTATATCTATAGAGTCATATGAATTCAGAAGTGGAACTAGTTTGTGCTGGAATGGATATGGCCTAGCCTAATTTTCAGAGGCACGTTTAGCATTTTAGCAGATATGTATTAAGTAGAAAAGTATTTTCTTAAACACCAAGATACATTTCATTAGTACAAACCAAGTATACTGTATGCCATCATAAAAAAAATCCCATTTGGAATAAAAAAACAAGATATGTTATACAATATTTTTATGCTAGTTGCATAATTTATCATCAACCCTCATATCTAATAAAATGCACTGAGTTTGGCAAGGTGCAGTAATCCACCACAATGGAAATTACTACCATATGATTGGCTGCTTAATTACTGCACCTGGGCAAACTTTGTATCTTTTATTACACATCCATACTATGTACATGCTTCTTTAGTTATTGATGAAAGGCTGCAGTGCACTGATAAATTATTGAAGATAACGTCCAGGATGGTCTATGGTCTTTCACATGGATGTCAGTGGATAAGGATATATAATGGCTACCTGGCCCTGTTTACCCTAGCCCTAAAATGACTGAATAGGGCACTATTAAAGTGTAAGTTCTCACTAACGCCGCCCCCTCCCTGATTATTCAGAATGATGAGGAGAGAAGAGGGTACACTGTATTTGAGCTAACACTCCATGCCACTGCATTGAAATTAAACAAGCTCTTCCTTTCCCCTTCTGTGCTGACTGTACTCAAGTATAACAGATTGTAATTAGTAGGAGATACAATGACACCAAAGCAGAAATGACATTTAGAGGCTTATTTATTAAAGGTTGGATTTTAGTGGTTTTAGAGGTCCCACGATATAACTCACAAACTGTAAAACCTCGATTACCATTGAACTTATTAAAAGATCTGAATATATAAAAACTAAAAAAGCGCTCAACTATGTGCTAAAAAATATGAATACCACTTTACCACTTGTTATTTTATATATATATATATATATATATATATATATATATACTTAATAAATCTTGAACGTTTAAAGATTTTTAGAAATATATGAAAACCACAAATTTTTTGGAGGAAATAAATTGGAATGTTTTAGTAAATGGGCCCCTTAGGGTTGTCTGTTTCTGTTTTACGTATTGCACTTTTTTTTAAAAAAAAAAAAATGCTTTTTTGCTGCTGTCTAATGTTAGATCTCAAAATGACTTGCTGGAGTCAATATAAAATAGGAACAGTCTCACATTGCAATTTCTTTGGCTTCTGTGGGTGAAATAAGAACAGAGTAAGAACCAGAGTAACCCTTCTATTCCCTCTTTCCTCAGTCGCTTTCTCCCAGCCTTACTTTCTACGTTCACCAGGCAGCACCTTCCCTACAATATAATGTCACAGATGGGAAGGAGTATCTATTTAAGCTTAAAACTATGTGAAGAATTCCTTATGATATGTTTCTGGCACCTTTGTCACTTGTTCATAAACCAATAATTCTTCTGGATTCAAAGTTTTTAAAATCTCTAACCTTGCCAAATTACTAATATCCTTTCTTTGGTATTGTACTAGCTGTTTCTGCTCTGGTCACTTTTCTAAATAACACATTTTATAGCAGTTATTTATTTAAATTAATAAGCATAATACAATAATATTTTCATGAACTGCCCTATTTACTGTCTTGTTTTGGCACTTTATCACATGCATACTGGATTAATAAAGGTGTAAGAAAAGCCCCATCCACTACCTCCATAGTCCCCCCCCACATAGTACATTAGTGCAAAAAGTGTCCCTGAATGTCATTCTCATGTATCAATGCAGAGTAGTGCAGTGGAGCTCAAGGGTGCTAAGATTGACATTCAGGGACACATTTTGCACTAATGCAGCCTCCCAGAGCAGTGCCATGGCTGATTTCATTACTGGGGTGGTGTCAGAACTGGAAGGATGAGTTTACCCAAAAGTTTTATTCTTTTTATTAATAAAATCTTTGGAATATGGGTAGGTTTGTTCATCCGATAGTTGTCACTTGTCTACTAAACAAAAAATGTAGTACCGTGTAAGCCAGTAGCAAAAATAACAAATAAAAAACCCAGCGGGGCAACATTTCTGCAGTCAAAATCACAGTCTTCATGACATGCAGGTTAAAGGGAACCTTAAAACTGAACGGGAAAGGAAGATTTATGAATCCAAATGTATGGAGTTATTTAACACATTAAGACAGGGCCTTAATTTAGGGTCAGGTTTCATGTCAAACTATGTGACCTGACTGAATCCAGACTCCTGGACTATTTACAGCCCACCCTAATTCATTGTATTATCTCTACAATTGATCTCTATCTTTCTGTAACATCTTAATTTATTGCCCATGAATACCTTTCACTGATCTAACAGAATATATGCTGTGCCTTTCTAGCTTTCATTTGTATTTGCCTGATGAAGGGGCCTTGGTGCTCCGAAAGCTTGTAATGTATTTTTCTTTTATTGTTATCACTTCTACAATACTTTTTGTATTTGTTTGTTTTTTTATTTGTTATTTTTGTCTACTAAAGAAACTGCCATTTTGAATATAAATTTACTTTCATGAGAGTTTATGAGAAATTATGATTATGATATTTGTGAAAAATAAAGTTTCTTTACTTGCCCAATCTATCTGAAATACTGGTAAGATTAAAGTATAATAATGGTGGGTAACCCTTGTATCTGTAGCCTTGCTGCTTTCCTACACATTTGTAAATGCTTCCAACAACTCCAAATTGATTTTAAATGATGTTCTATGGTGTGAAAGCATTTTTCTTTTACCGCCTAGCTTAAAATCTCAGTTTGTGTTCTAAATCCTATTTACTTTTTACAGATGCTGTGAATGCTCTACACAGTTTCCCATGCAGAAATGTGCAAAAACGGGATAATACAATTTATATTGTACTTACAATATAACTGAATATTTCTGCTAGAAATAAAGCAATGACAGGACAATATTACCATCCAACATATTTCTTAGTGGAGCCACTAGGGGTCCTCAAAGTACAAGGAAAATGTAGACAAGTATTAGCAATGATGTTGCACTAAGGAGTGAGTCGAAACTTCATATAAATAAAAGATGATAGAGCTAGGGCGAGAGGTTATAGGGCTGATTTAATTATTACTGATTTTTAATGAGATGTCCAAAAATACCAAAATATACAAATAGACATACAAATGCACATCCACATCCCCACAAATAACCATTTATTTAAACTGTATACATTAAAAACACTTGACTTTAGATCAATAATTCCAAAATGAAATGTTAAGCTCACCCACTGGCAGCTTTCAAGGCTCTATATTTCCGTCCCATGGTATTGGTTTAGTCTCTTCCATATTATAAAGAATAGCATCAAGCTCCAAGTCATCATCTACTGATCTCTTTAATATGAAAAAAGAACTATTCTTTTTCATATTGGATAAACTCTTCCACCGTATGCTCCAGTACAAGCAACACTTAACAATTCATTAGATGTTTAAACAAATGACCAATGAATTCCACTCAGTAGCTGTAAGTGTTTTAATGATCAGTTTTGCAGTAGAAAATACATTTTGTCTGTGATTTTGTGATTTTATTATTGTTACTGTAGCAAATAAATTTGGTGCAGGACCAGTGGCTGGAAAGTTGAGTTGTCATGGGTTTGCAAAACTTATATGAAACATGCACAGAGAGTAAGGGGGGTATTTATTAAAGGGGGTATTTGCCAAAATTTTACTTTTCTCACTATAGTAAAAAAAAGAAATTCAACAAAAGACTTTTTTTACCCCTCTAAAAAATTCACATTTCCCCATTTGAAATAATAAAAAAAAGGCCCCTAAATGTTCTCCTTTTGAATTTTTTCCCACAGTGATTTTTATTGTGTTTCTCTACTGTATATACAGTATTTAAACTTACTGAAAATGGTTCTGTAGTTGCTTTATTTGTAACTTTCCTTTCTTATTGCTATCTGTAATGGAGTGATTTCATCTTACGGAATCTGATATTCAAAAGAAAATCAGAAAAAAAATGATTTTCATAGGGTGCTTCCAGTTGTTTTTTAGGACCTCTGTAACCCCCATATCATGTCACCTTTAAAGGTACTTAAAATCAATGCATACTCACTACATTTGCATTCAGTATACTTACCATATGCACAATAGATACTGTATACACCAGGTAACACACCTACAAATGATTGTGTTTTTTGGCAAATAGAACTGCTATACATTAACATTTAGTGGCTGAATTGAGTGGGATCACGTCCCTTCTAGGGTTTCTTGTCTGTGGAGGCAGAATAAGAGATGTCATATATGTTACCAGACTATTCATATTGCATGACTGCTATTGTAGATGATTATTTGTGCAGTATAGTATTTATATAGACATGCAATAAATAATTTTTGTGCCATTTTTATCAATATCTTTCCATTTCAAGCCCAAGTGTTCATAAAATGTCTAGGCCCCAGTGCTAGTTCACTTTTAAAATAATAACCTTGCTGGTTTTACCTGGTTTGTCCCTTACAGTGGTTTTTAAAAGTTTGTGAACTCTTTTGAATTTTCTAAATTTCTGCATAAATATTGCCTAAAACCTGACCTATTTTTTATGCAAGTGCGAAAACCAGATAATGAAAAACTAATTGAACAAATAAGTCAAAAACATAAAGCTTGTTCATTTAGGTATCGTGGAAAATCATCCAAACGTACATATTTGCCTGAGGCAAAAGAATGTAAACCTTTAGGATTCTCAGTTCACTTGTGCAAGTTTGGTGTGGCTCAGACTAAGGAGATTTCTGAAGATATCAAAAAAGCATTTCTTAATGCTCAACAGCTCAAAAGGCTCCTAAAGAGTTTGGACTTCACAGTCCACTGTCAAGCAGATTATTATTACTTTCCCCTTGAGTAGCCGAACACCAAAGATCACACCAAGAGCAAGGTATGTAAAATAATATATCTCCAATGCACATGAAGAAGTAAGCCACACTCAAACGTTTATAGACTTCATGGTTTACTTCAGACCAACTGCAAAACTTTGTGTGGGATGCTTCCATTTTTTTTAACACAGTGCATTTTACCTACAGACCATATGAAAGTTAATTGTACATGTATACATGTGTACATGTGCCTGCCATTCTGTATATTTGTGTCTGAATATCTTGCTATTCTGATTGCTGGTTGTTGGTCTCTATCTGCACCTGTCCATCTATTACCTTATTTAATTCTTGTTAGCACTATTTCTTATTTAATTTCTGTTAGTACTATTTTAAGTCTTTGTTTAACTTTAGCCTCTTCTGACTTTATAGATATGAAGTTCTTGCCTGCCCTTGTGGGAGCACATAATAGGTTGAAGATCATGCTGAGTGTGTGCTCTGTGTGTACCCCAGAGCTTTTTGATATCTTGGTTGTATTAATTTACTTTTAAGCCCATATAAGACCACTTAAAGCTAACTATTGATTATGGAAGGTTAGCCATTTGCAGTGTGCTCTGTTGCACAAAATGTAAAATGTTAAATTAAAATGTCAGCTTCAAAAAGATAGGGACTGGAGCAATTCATTTTAAAACAGCTTAGGGCAGTAGTTGAGCCAGGTTTGCAGGTTGCTTACCAGCCCCATATTGAAGTGGAAGACACTACTATTTCCATGTTAAATAGGGTGTACAGTACACTTGGAAGAGGCAGGTAGCTATGTAAGAATCATGTTTTCCTTATGGAAAACAGAATACAGTCATGATTACGGTCATGGATTCCCTATTGCTGCAGTTTGTGTTTGTTTTTTTCTAATTCAAAAAGAGAGCAAAAGTGTCTCTGAAGGCTTAAGAAACCGTTACATTATTTGAAAGGTGAATTTCCCTCTAACCTAAATTGCTGCCTATCCATAAATTTCCATGACAACTAAGACCCATTGAGATGTGTCTTTATTGAAGATTAATAATTTCAAAACAATTCACCACAGCATCTTCTCATGAGAAGTTATCAGGCTTCCCTAATACTTTTAATGTTCCAAACCACTTACTAATATTGTATATTATGTTGGACATCTCACTTCTGCAGGAATATTTTTGCCCACATGCAAAACTTTGATGAATCTCATTTAAATATGTATTATTAAAAAATGAAGTAGGATGGGGTGGGACCGTTGTTGTCAGAGGGGGTCAGCTGGTTTTATGAGAACAGAAATAAAACAGAGATTCTGAACTGATATTTTTCATATGTCTACACAAATGAGGAACAAAGGAATGAAGTTTTCCTTCTAAATAGTCCCAATTCTGTTAATACAACAAATGATGCACGGTTCACGCAAGGAGAAAATAACAAGAGACTAGAACATGTAAAGAAAAACAAGGGTCCGGAACTGGATGGTATTCATTCCAGGGCACTTAACGAGCTTAGCTCTGTGATTGTCAAACCTCTTTACTTAATTTTTCAGTATTCATAAAGGTCTGGCATGGTGCCGAGAGACGTATTGCTTATGTGGTTCCGCTATTCAAAAATGGATCCCGTTTTCAGCCTGGTAGTCTGACATCAGTGGTAGGAAAGCTTTTTGAAGGAGTACTAAGAGATGAAATTACCTTTTATGAGGAGGTGAGCAGGAACCTTGACTCATTGGCAGTGGATGTAATCTACTTGGACTTTGCTAAAGCTTTTGATACAGTACCACACAGTCAATTTGTTAAAATAATATTAGTATTTGTACTATGATATAGATCTGGCTGAAGGATAGATTACAAAGAGTAGTGCTAAATAGAACATTTTCTAATTGGACCAGTGTTGTCAGTGGAGAGGTCTGTACTTGGTACTTTGCTTTTAAACTTATTGATCTGGAGGTGGTCATTGAAAATACTGTTTCTATTTTTTCTGATGATACTATATTGTGCAGAAGTTCCATGTAGGATGCTAACATGTTGCAGAGTGATTTGACTTGATTAGCATATTGAAAAATGAGGTTCAATCTTGATAAATGCAATTTAAACACTGGATATAGTAGTATATAGTATAGTATAGAAATAATATAAATGCAAGTTATACACTAAATGGCTGTGTGTTGGGGGTTCCCTTAATTCAGAAAAATCTAGGGTTTTTTGTAGATAACAAGTTGTCTAATTCTAGGCAGTGTCATTCTGTGGCTACTAAAGCAAATAAAGTTCTGTCTTGCATAAAAAGGGCATTATCTCAAGAGACGAAAAACTAATTTTACCTCTTTATAAGTCCCTGGTAAGGCCTCATCTGGAGTATGCAGTGCAGTTTTGGGCTCCAGTCCTTAAGAAGGATATACATGAGCTGGAGAGAGTGCAGAGACATGCAAATAAACTGGTTAAGGGGATAGAAGATTTAAGGTTGGGATTGTTTGTTGGGAGAAAATGCATTTGCAAGGGGAAATGATAACTCTTTATAAGTACAGTAGAAGGCATTATAGACCACTAGTGGGAGATCTATTTTTCCATAAAATGGAACCAGAGGCCACCCCTTTAGACTAGAGGAAAATACCTTTATTTGCAGCAACGTAGGTGGTTTTTCACAGTGAGGACAGCGAGGTTGTGGAATGCCTTGCCGGATGTTGTTGTGATAGGTGATTCTGTTAACACCTAGCAGGGGCTTGGATGATTTCTAGAACAAGCATAATATTCAAGACTATAATGATACTAAAATCTACAATTAATATTGATATTGGTACAGTATGTGCGCTGGGTTTCATTAGGAGGGGTTGAACTTTGTGGACTTTGGTCTTTTTTCAATCCAACAATGTTACTTTATTATTATTAACTATGTAATTTGTCACTGACACCCTGTTATTCCAACTGACATAAATGGTAAAAGTACATGCCACTCATCAGAAGGAGGAGGCACAGATTTAGGCTTCACAGACGAGGTGAAGAATGTTGCATGCATAAAGGATAAAGGACCTTTCTGTTATTTGGATCTCCATACCTTAAGTCTGCTAAAAAAATAATTTGGCAATAAATAAACTAAATAGGATTGTTTTGCTTCCAGTAAGGATTAATTAGATCTTAATTGAGATCAAGCACAAGCTACTGTTTTATGTTTTCAGAGAAAAAGGAAATCATTTTTTAAATTTTGAAATTTTACTAGTTCTATGTGCCATTTCTAATTTCTGTTATCTGGTTGCAGTCATACATCACACAGTAATTTTTTGTGTGACATACTTTTATGGAGAAAAAGTTCACTTAATCTTTATGTCAGAATTCTATCGTGGGACTGGCGTGGACCATTGCATTCGAACACAAGAAAATGGCAGAAAACATTTTCAACAGAGAGGTGGGTTATTTATTTCATCCATTTGAGTGTTGGAAAATTGCCTGACTGCCATTGCTTGAAACCCATCAGCCACAATTTCCATTACAATAAAATGACAGGTCATTTATAAGTGTCTAGTTACAGATCTGTCGTACTCTGTAACCTTTTCATGAAAACAAACTAACTGGTACCTGGGGTTATATTTCCTATATTGGGTTGGGCTCATTGTGTTTTGCATTATGTATTTTGTTTACTCCAAATGGCACTAATATCAAGCTTCAAGCTTATGCCACAGACCATAGTAACACAATATTAGATAAAGGATCTATTGTCCAGAGTGTTTGGGACATTGGGTTTTTCCCTAATCTATTAATAAAAATATTAATAAGTTACGGTTTGTATAAAAAATTATAACATTTAAATTAAAATTAAAAAATAACTGAATGCCGGAGAAAAATTTATATACAGAAAAATATTTAAAAAGGTAAAGTTCCTTTAATAGAAATTGAAAACTAATACAAAAAAACATTCTGACGATAACATTTAAAATCCAAAAAACATTTGAAGGTTCCAGTAAGTGCACTGCATAAACCCGAAAGCTGAATACAATCACCACTGGCAAATCTTTTTTTTTTGTGTCAAGTATTTTTCATATCCAGGGCCAAGTAAGTAATATTTTCTGATGCCAAATGAAACCAGAAATATAAAGCTTTTTTATCCACAATATAAAAGCAACAGGTCAGAAACACCTAGAAGACTTTTAGTAACCATGGAGACTGAAAAGAGCAGGGTGAAGTCTAGAAACAAAATTAGTGTTGTGCAGGGAAAAAAGGCTGTGTGTGTGTGTGAGGATCGGGGGAAAACAAAGTGCCAGACAAAGAAAGACAGGGAACAAATAAACAGTTATTAGGTTCATTTCACATTTTAAACTGGATCATTTGCTGTTGAAGACTTCTTGTACCGTGTTATTAAAATAAGAACTAAAACTTAAAAAAGAACATAGTTAGAAACGCTACATTTTATATGCTAAACATAATCTACCAAGCCTTTATACAATAATGCACCATGCATTCATAAATATCCATAGCAGCTCCTCGTTTTCTCATCTTTAAGGTGGCACTGCACATGCTCAATGTGCTTTTAGATGGTGTTGAGAAGTGTTGAGACATTCTGGGGTTGTCAGACCCCTGTTCCACTCAGGTCTCAAGTTAAAATCTCAGGTTTTCTTCCTCTACAGTTATGCCGCTGTCGTTAGAAATAAAGCAATAGAAGAATAGGCTAAATCTGTCATAAAATCTGATGCTAGTGGGCTGATTATTATTGAATTCTGATGTATTATCCACTGGATTCTTTGTTGCTGTGCAAAGTGAATCTGAATTAGCTACCGGTATATGACCGTTATCCAGAATGCTTGACACCTGGGGGCAGATTTATCAAGGGTCGAATTTCAAAGTAAAAAAAAATCTAATTGAAATACTTCGAATTCGAATATCAAATTTGAACTTTTTTCATCTAATTTGGGTATTCTGCGGTCGAAGTAAAATCGTTCGCTCAAACTATTAAATCCTTCGAATCGAACGATTTTATCGTACGATCTTCAAAACAAAATGCTGTAAAAGGTCCCCATAGTCTAACATAGCACTACACCGGTTTAATTTAGCGAAATATTGAAGCTGAAGTTTTTTTAAAGAGACAGTACTTTGATTATCGAATGGTCGAATATTCAAACTATTTTACTTCGAATCAAATTCGAAGTAAATTCGAAGTCGTAATATCCTATTCGATAGTCGAAGTATCCAAAAAATTACTTCAAATTTCGTAAATTCCCTCGAATTCACTTTGACCCTTGAAAAATCTGCCCCCTGTAACTTGGTATCCAGAATCAATCAATCAATCAATCAATGCATGGTTGCTAGGGTGATTTGGACCATAACAATCAGATTGCTGAAAATGCAAACTAGAGAGCTTATGAATAAAAAGCTAAATAACAAAAACAAAAAAACATAATGAAAAAATAAAACCAATTGCAAATTGTCTCAGAATATCACTCTTTATATTATACTAAAAGTTAATGTAAAGGTCAACGACCCCTTTAAGGAAACATTTGAATTTATAATGTGAAGTAAAACTGGCTAGGTAGCTACAAAAGACTTTCTATTGTAATGTTCAGAAGATTGGGAACATGTTTGGAGGTACGATTGCTTCTATTTGAAGAGTACTACTTTAATTTAGCATTGTCCAGACATAGAAATGTCCATATTTTCCCAAAAAAAAGGAATCCAGATTAAACAGTTATCAGAGAATGTAATAAAATCATTAAAAAAATCTAAATAATAGAAAAATGTGCATCTTGAAATAAAATATTATAGTGATTGCACTTAAATACCTACAAAAGCAATGGCTCCATCAGTAAGATGTTTGATTACTACTCATTGGTATAAAACATTCCAATGCCATAAATACTTTTGTGGTGTTTGCAAAATATACCAAATATGCACAAAGTAACAATTTTTACATTCATGCAGTAAAATTTCTGTAAAATTCAATAGGGGCAGAATATAATCCTGTTTTTAAAGTAAGTGATTAAAGTGATTAAAGTAAAACATTGGAATAATCTAGAGAATGGTTTTTCAGAAAGAGAATTAGACATCCATGATAAATAGGATATAGATATTTGTGTCGCATTCCGACTGCATTTTCTTTTTTGGCAAACGGATGCATCTCCTGCCCGCATGCCGCATAGTATTTGTCCACCAGGGTTTATTATATCTTTGTTGTTGGAGTGCATGTTTTGCAGAGAATCTTTTTTAGTGATTTTCTTTTTTTTGTGTGTTTATTTCTCTCCCTAGCATTTAAGGACTTTTGTATACAAAATTGAAAACTGTCAGCATGTCATTTTGATTACCTTGATGCTTTTACTTCATGCTGTTCATTTAATCAAAACGAGAAGAGATAAAGTGCCAGCCTGAAAGGGATTTGTATGTGCCTAGTCATGTGCTTCATGCTTTATTAGGAATGGCTTAAAGGTACATATTTTTCTTTTTGGGAAACAAATTTTATTTTATTTTTTCTGTGTGTCTTGCATTCCTTTATGTTATTTTAATACATACAGTAATACATTTCTGTTTTATCCTCTTTTTTTTTGTCTAGCACCAATGATATAATATTACTTTTATAATTAGAACAATAAAGGATTAATTTCCATTAAGGTCCCCAGAGACACAAAGGGGCAAATTTACTAACCGGCGAAAATTCGCCAGCGCACATCGCAACACTTCGCCAGAAGTAAATTCGCCTGATCAATGCTAATTCACGAAGATCCGAAGTTACGTACAGGGTACCAAATGCTGGCGAAGTTACGCTAGCGAAAAGTTAACGGTCAGTAAAATCAAAAACTTAGTGAATTTGCGTAGTAACTCTGAGGGGCACATTTACTATTGGTCGAATATCGAGGGTTAATTAACCCAGAAGATTTCATGGTTTAGGTCATCAGATCTGAAAAAGTCGGAGGTTTCGGGTGTCAAATTTTTTCACGATTTTATTGATTGATTTTTGGAAAAATGTATTGATAAATGGGGGAAATGTGTGGATTTGGTCTGAGTAGTTTTCAGAATATAGTGATTTGGATTTTGATAAGAGTCAACATTAAGGGGACTATTTATTAAAACTCGTATTTTTACCATTATATTGATAATAAAAATTTTACATAAATTCCAAACAGGATCTGGCTTAGTTTACTAAAGATTTGGATGAAAAATTGTCTGCATGGGAAAAGTCTCTACAAAATCGTGCGACAATTCGAAATGTCACCCAAAAAAAAAGACTTATCGAATGAAAACCACACATTTTTGGGTTTATTGATTTAGAACCAGCGGTCCAAAATCTTTGAACGTTATGAAGGCAAAAAAACATGTTCCATGTTCCCCTAAAATTTGACCAGACTAATTTGAGGTTCAAGAAATAGGTCCTTTCGACCTTCGAAAGTTATAAAACAATGTGCTTGAGAAGAGACACTATTAGGTATCAGCTTCCTGCAGTGCCATAAGTATAAGGTAGAAGGCTAGAGGTTCAGCCATTCCCCTGCTACACATCTGGTGCTGCTTCTTGCTTAGCATCCCACACACAGCATGTTGTACATGCCATGAGTTGCTCGGGGGGGGGGCACTCATCTCCCAGGTAAACCTAACAACTCACCAGGAAAATTTCTGCAGTGAAAACAATGACTTAACGCTTAGTGTTTCCTTCATAAATGAGCCACACAGGGGTTTAATATAACTCTCTGCGGATGTTTTTGTTGCAGTCAGTAGGAATCAGTCCCTCTGAGATTAATTCCTTTAGTTCTCTGTGGTTGCTCAATCCGTTAGTGCATGAAGAAATCGTTCAGTTATGCAGTGGAAAATCCGTCATTTTTGGTTTTTGTTTTGTTTTTTTTAATTTCTAACCTGGAGAAATTAAAATTTCCAATCCCCATCCTGACTTCTGAATCTCAAAGTGCTTATAAGCACAGGCAAATCAACGTAAGTATAATATGCAAGTTTCAGTATAGCATCCCTGTCAACAGAAAGTTTATGAAGAAGTTTATTGTGCCATGTATTGTTAAATAAATTGAATGTTAATTAAATGTTATATGTTAATTGTTTCACAACAAGTGATCAAACAACTGAACGATACCTGTTCTGTGGAAATTACTACTGACATCTCCTTTATAAGTGAAGAATAAGTATTGACACTGGGGCTCATTTATCAACACTGGGCAAATTTGCCCATGGGCAGTTACCTATAGCAACAAATCAGTGATTAGCTTTTTAATGCCAGCTGCAAGTAGAACAATGAATGCAGCAATCTGATTGGTCGCCATGGGTTACTGCCCATGGGCAAATTTGCCCAGTGTTGATAAATGACCCCCACTGTGTGACAACTCCTATGTTAATTAGGTTTTAGACTAAACGTGTGTATTCCTTATTAATTCTAGTGTAGCAGTACACTATATTTTAGTGTATATATATATATATTATTATATTACACCTGCCTATATAAATATATTTAAATACAGCAAAATTCTCTTTTGCATTACTATCCCTTTGTAAGAAACTTACCCTGGTGGTCTAGTGGCAGCGGGGTCCACGCCGCGTCCTTGGCGTGGACACCCACTGCGCCGCTCCTATCCTGCCCTTGCCGGCGCCATCTTTGTTTCCTAAGATGCCGCGTCCTTGGCGTGGACGCCCACTGCGCCGGTCCTATCCTGCCCTTGCCGGCGCCATCTCTTAAAGGCGCAGGCGCACTGGCGCAATCACACCAGCGCGCCTGCGCCTTTAAGAGGCACACAGGTGCGCCGTGCGCGCCCTAGGAAACAAAGATGGCGTCGGCAAGGGCAGGATAGGAGCGGCGCAGCGGGCGTCCACGCCAACAGAACATTTGTTCTGGTATTGGGTGCCGGCCGTGACACCCTTAAAAAAAGTTAGTTAACTATAAATATCACTACTAAATTGTGCTTTCTGAATGAAAATATCTATGCTGGCATATACAGTTTTATAGCGCCTCTCTGTACTGGGAAGTATCTGTCTGTTATGGAATATCTAACTAATAAACCTGTATCTTTTGATATCCCTCTTTTATGGTAGAACAGGCACATGGGTGGGCAAGAGCCTTGGCTTAAGGAGTAGCTCAAAATGAAATACAGTTAGGGTTATATTCAAGGAGAATATCTAGAAAGTGTAGAAAGTTCCGGAAGCCTATAGTGACGGTTGATTAGTATGCAATTTGGAGAGGTTAACCTTAACATTAGTCACAACTATACCTGAATGAAATGAGCTTCACTATTGTATCTTGCACTAGACTGAGAGAAGAGAGCCCATGTTCTGCCCCTCCTGTATGCAGAGCTGCTGAAAACAGGCAAAGCCAGCTATAGAGAAGTGCAACTACTTTAGAATAAAGAAGAAATACATTTGGGGTAATTAGATTATAAAATACCAACATGTTATGCCGTACTGTACAATACTTGCACAATACAATACAACTGGACTTGCTGTCCAGTGCAGAAAATGCAAACAGGACCAAATGCAGTTGCGCTAATTTTAAAAAAACTAATTATAGGGAGAGAGAGAGAGAGAGATGGGGGGTAGTTGACTAAATGGAATAAAGATCACTTTTAGACATACTTGCATACTTTTAGACATGCAGAAGACCCAATTTTTCATAAAGTATAAACTATTTACCTGCTCTTCAGCACCTACTGTCCTACAGTACATATGTTTTGCCACTGAACTGAATATATTTTGTGTTTCACTGCATGTATTACACTTTGGGTTTGCTTTAGAATCTGGTTGAACAGGAAGGCTCTGTCCTCAGATAAACTAAAAATGTTTAGCGCTTTAGGAGTAGAATAACATAATTAATAATGGATTTTGTTTTGTACAGTTTGCTTTTAGAAGCGTTTACTATCAATATAAACTGACATTCATGTGTTACAATGATATATCTATTTAATACACCTGAAGATTAAAATTTATTATACCAAACTGAAATGGACTGTTTAAATAATGTTGTCTTATTTTAATAAAGATGATTAAAACCCACAGGCAAATACTTTATAAGTAGATTTTTTTTTACCTTTGCCCCTCATTGCTTCTGCTGGTGTATATTGAAAGTCACCCCTGAGAGTGTAGGAGATGTTGCCAGAAGTGCAACAAAAACTATGGTGTTTAAACCAAAGACCATTTTTGTTAGTTTGCATGTCTGAGTCTATAGTCAGCGGCAGATTAATGACATGTGGGGCCCCTAGGCTACATCCAGGGTCGGACTGGGGGCCACGGCCCACAGCCTGCGCCCCCCGCGCTGAGCCGCTCCTCCCCCCACGGCTGCACACGCACGTGTCACTTTGTATTTACCACAACCTGCGGCAAGAAGATTAGTGCAGGGAACAGGACTGGCCCAGCGGGGCCCACAAGAGTCAGGGGCCCAAAGTTTTTTTCCCGGTGCCTCGCCAGCCCTGTCCGACCCTGGCTACATCCACATAGGCAACCCTTCTATGCCAGTTTCAAAATTAATCTCTGTATACCTCAAAAAAAAGGGGAAAAACAGAAAAATAATATAGTGTAGTATTCTTAATTAGTTTGCCACCAAACAAGTGTTTAGAGTCACTTAACTTAACCCAGAAATTGCCTTTTACTGTGGTGAATAGTGAGAAATAACACATCAAACATTGTGCTTATTGTGGATGATGAGAGAGAATTGGGTATAATTGATACCAACACTATAATCCGTGGTGGTTCTGGTGGTCTATTATACTCACAGACAAAGGTGAATCAGGTGATTAATGACATGTATCAAGTATGGACATTTCATCATTAATTAGTCCCAACACTTTCTTTCTCTTTTGTGGGCAATAATAAGTGACATGTAGAAGCGTTTACTATCTTTTAATAAATATGATTGCATTTGCAAATGTATAGTATGAATCCGCATTATAATCCACATTAAAATCCGCATTAAAATCAGTAAGGGCAACTTCGCAGTGGTTGTGTGTCTCTCTTACGCCTCTCCAGTGTCTCCAAGGCGCAAATTCACTAACCGGCGAAAATTCGCCAGCGACGGCTTCGCCAGTCGAAACTTCGCTCAGGCAACGCTAATTCACTAAATTGCGAAGTTTCGTCGCCGGCACCGAATGGTTGTGCAGTTGTGCTAGTGTTAATTCGCGGAAGCAAAACAAAGTTGCTCTAGTGTTGGCTAATTTGCATACGGCGGGAAGTTCAATTTCAATGGACGTATATGTTGCAGCAAATACATTACACTACACAAGCCCAGGGAACCTTAATAAAATAAAATAAAGTTATTATAATGCCCTACACATGATCCCAGTGTATAGTTTATGTGCCATATATAAGGAAATGTAGTAGGGAAGACGGGTACCCTAAAAAAAATGTACGCACTTTTGCAGGCTATCACCCTGAAAAAAGGAAAAGACTACAGCGTTTTTTGGGACTTAGAAAAATGTTCAACAAAATTTCAAGTAAGTCCTATCTACTCCATTGCACTTCGCCTGGTCTGAGGTGGAGAAGGCAAGTCTGGCGATTGAGGTAACGGTCAGTAAAATCAAAAACGTAGTAGTAACGCGTAGTAACGCGTAGTAACGCGTAGTAACGAGTAGTAACGCGTAGTAACGCTCTTTCGCCAGAGCAAAAATTCGCTTGGCGTTAGAGTTCAAAGTTGACCCAGTTCGCTAGCGAAATAACGCCAGCGCCCGTTAGTAAATCGGCGAAGTGCCAAAATGACGTCACGCTGGTGAATTTTCACCAGCGTTAGTCATTTCGCCCTTTAGTAAATTTCCCCCTTAGAATCCATTGAGTATGTCTCCGCCCCACAGCAGTACTCCTCCGCACCACCTTGTCACCACTGATGCGTTATGCCGTTCAGGCTTCTTCCAAAAGCCCACGAAGGAGAAAGGAAGTGTTGGCACTGATGACGAAATGTCCATACTTGATACATGCCATTAATCACCTGTTGTCTGTGAGTATAATAGACCACAAAACCACCCACTAATTATAGCGTGGGTAATCAATTATATCCCATTCTTTCTCATCATCCACATTAAGTAGAACGTTTGATGTGTTATTTCTTACAATTCACCACAGTAAAAGGCAATTTCTGGGGTGCACTAAGTTACGTGACTCTAAATACTTGTTTTATTGCAAACGAATTAGGAAACTACACTATATTATTTTTCTTTTTCTCCCCCCCTCAAACATATTTTTGAGGTATACAGTGTTTTTTTTTAAAAAAACTGTTGTTTTGTTTGGAGGCAGAAGAGAGCCTGACAAATTGCTGGACTGGGAACACAATATGTTTGGGATTCACCTTTGTGAAAACCCTTCTATGCTACTGCTCAGTCTATATGTGTGCAGATACAGGAACATGTGTACCAGAGCTCTCTACGCTGGGTCGGGTTCGGTGTGCCAATGACATCATGAGTTTTCTCTAACCAACCATGTGATGGCCCAATGGTTACAGGTGATATTGGTGTACATATAGTTTAACATTCAGATGGGGGTGAAAATGAGTCAATGTAAGGACAATGTAAAAAAAAAATTGATTAGAACCAGATTAGGCATAGAGGTGCGTAGGTTAGTGTGATATGGCCTACAATGGGTGATAGTAACTTTTCTTTAGTAGTGGAGAAACAAATTATAGTATGCACCAACATCACAGAGAGACTCTTTAGCAGGAAGCTTATGTGTTGAATGAGGTGGATAACCACAAAGTCTTGCAGATGAACTGATGCAGTTATTTACCAAACCTACATTGATTATCCAATACACAATTCAAGTACACAGCTCAAGAAGTTTACAGCACACAATAAGGGGCATAACTACAGCGGAAGCAGACCATGCAGCTGCAGGGGGGCCCAAGAGGTATAAGGGGCCCCATAGAACCCTAATTAATTTAAATACATTTTGTTAAAATAGGACAATCTCTGGATTTTTAGGGGGCCCTAAAATTTATTTGCTGTGGGACCCAATAACATCTAGTTACTCCACTGCACACAATGCTGCCCTACAACTTGCCCTCCTGAGAATCCTTATTTCTAAGGGACCCTCTTGGTGCAGCAGGTCTGGCCCAAAGTTTGGCACACACATAAAGGGTTCCTACATTTACAGTTTATAAGAAATTGTCTATTTCCACAGAAGCTGCCTTAACACTAGCTGGCCTACCTTAGAGATGTTATATGCAAGGCTCCCAGCTGGGCTGTTATCTGAAGTAGAAAATGTGTTCCTGACATCCCTATACTGCTGAGGAGTTTTTTTGTTGGTAATTCCAGACATTGACCGGAGAAGACTAGGATAGCTCCATGTCATGCTTTTTCCTTCTCCCACTGTGGTGCATGTTGGGGTGGAACAAGTGGCACAGCTTGTACCCTTACAGATAGAACACCTCTTTGTTTTATCTGAATATTACAAAGTTCATGAGGTAGCACCAATTTGAGTGAATCAAGCATAGCTTGAGGAAACAATCCACAGATTGGTCAGAGTCAAGGATGTTTTGGAGCCTATTCCAGGGCTCCCTGTTGACACTGCAAAGTCTGGGCAATGTTCCTGTAACAAACAAGCACAAGGACATCTCATGCATGGATAGCAAAGGTGTTTTATATATTTTAAATTATATTTTTCTATACAAAACGGTTGCTTATTGGATTATTGCATCTTCATTTCTCCTCTTTCCCCAGCCAAAGAGTTATGTGCCCAGCACTTACTCTCCAGGGAAATCCTCCTCACTCCTGCATTCTGAGCCTTCTAATGTTCATTCTAATATGGAACTGCATGGATTATGTACTGAATTGCAAATTTTTCAGAGACATTGCCTCACTTATTAATGCTGAACAATGCAAAATGCTAAAACAGAAACAAATTGGTCCAGCATTGATGCCATACACAATGGGACTTGTGCCCACAAATGCTCCTAGCAACTTACCCCTGTACAGCCTGCTGTGATATATTATTTAAAAGTACTCGCATTGACACAAGAAAACCCTTAAATTACCAACATCTTGGATGAGGTAGTAAATGCAGGCTTCCGTTAGAGGGTTGTGTTAATGGCTGCTACTGGCTTGTGCCAAGCAAATTAGGCACTAATGTTGTCATTAATACCATGCCCACTGCCCAACATTTGCTACAAGTTGCTTGAGATTTACAAAAGTTATGTGCCAGATAGCAATTATCAAGCATATTGCCTGGTTGCAATGTAATTATTGTTTGCTGTTATATTGTGTTTGTAAAAGAGGATTATAACGTTTGTAACTGTTGTGTGAGCTAGAAGAGGGTTCTTCTAACCTTTCTTTGCAATATAAATATGTATGCATAATTGGTCAGGAATGATTCAAAACCATGTTGAGATACACAATTTAGCTTAATTCTCTTGTTAATTACATGCATACATAATTTTACAATGTATTAGTATGCCCTATTGTCTTGACGATACTTCAGAATAATTAAGCTTTGAAATGTTGAAATGTCAGACCACTAATAAATTATATTAATTCTAATATCAAATGTTATCAGGCATATGTTGCTATATTTGGTAATAATACCCTAAGAAAGAGCATAAGAAGCTTATAGTTAACTGAATTACAATGTACCAGTGTGTGTCTCCAAACAAAGCTAAAATTAAATCAAATTTACTTTTTTTAAATAAAAAAATAAATTCAGTATTGTGTATCTCATATCTATTAACACATTTTAGAAGAAACACAAACACTGACTGGAGAACCATAACTTCTGTGCAAGTCAGTGCATCTTTATGGAGATGTCAGCTCCAAATTTTTCTGATCTTCCTTGATCCTGTCTCGGGATGAAGTTCTAGACTGGTTCTATTCCACTCAATTTGTGTTGCTTACCCTGTGTCATAAGATTGAAAAAAAGAAAAACAGTCCATCAAGTTCAACCTCTCTAAATCAAATTCAGTCTCTAGAGAAAAGCCTCCATTGAAGCTATGGAGTAGCAGGAACGTGGAGGGTCCACTCACTTAAACTGAAAGGTATAAGTGCATCTTACATTGTTTTGAATGCTGACAGGCTGATGAGCTGTATACCCCTGTTAATTCTGAACAGATGAACCAGAAATGCTGAGAACTATGGGTTATCCACTTCCGATTGTAAACTAAGCATTTGGTAGCCTCTGCTTTTCACAGGTTGTTGAAATCTTTTGCTATATCTGGGCAGCCTATCCTCCTGTAATTTATGCTCTTTGCATTTATGTGATTTGAGGATGTTTTTGCATCATATTATCATCAGCAATGAGATGCCCCTTAGGGTGTTATGGCTTGATTTTATGTTATTGTATTTAATAAATATGATAAGTTTTATTCAGGATTGGTGGATTATCTCAGACACCGAACTGAGTTGGTTAATAGTTCTGCTGATTCCATTGGGCTCTTGTGTATCTAATATGCAAATATTTTGCTTACAGAGAAGTCTGAAAAAGCAAATGTGCTAATTACATTATATCTTATATACCTCAGTATAAATATGGAACAGGACTCATGTAGTGGAAAAGACATGGCTGAACCAGGTTATTAGTGGCACAGGATATGGTACAGTGCCAAAAAGAATAAAATGGAGTCTGTACCAAATGCCAATATGAAGGTACGATTACAAACATATGTTTGTTTTCTTCTTTTAGGCACATGAGTTTTACTGGAGGACGAAGAGGTCAGGGAGGTCCCTGCAAAAAAAATCTCTTCTTTATTTATATACAGGATATGGTACATAACCTAAATGTATAAGCAAAGTTATTATGAAAAGTGTCCCGGGGCCTGTTGGTGTAGGCTCCCTTGAGTACTTAACTTAGTTTGGTTTTACACTTGGTTTCTGATTTTCTTAGGCTTACTTTCATCCAGTATGGTATCAACGGATTAAAAGCAAGCTGATGTAATTCCAACAGTATCTATTATCCAGAATGCATTAACTAAACATAATATGGATTAATGTAGTTAAATTACCATCAAGTCCAAAGTACTGTTTTATTATTACAGAGAAAAGGGATATAATTAAAAGCATAATTATGTCTTAAAATGACGTCCTTTCCATAGTTCAGAGCTTTCTGGATATTGGATTTCCAGGTGAGAGGTCTTGTGTCTGTAGTTAAAATGGAATTTCATTCTCAAACTGGCAAAAAGCAACATATCTGTGTTTGACACAAAATGATGCCAGTTAATCTCATCTAGGAAAATGACATTGGAGCTTTAGCAACCAATGCTGGTCAGAAGGATAAAGTACTCACAAGGTATTCATTACAATATATATATAGTTTTAAGAGAAGGGTACTTTTCCACCTTAACACTTGCAAAGCCCCATCTTGTGTAGTTTTAGTCTCCAGTGCTCAAAGGGCCATTACTGAAATAGAGAAAGACCACAGAAGAACAAAACCAATAAACTGCATAGAGTGCCCTGGTTATTAATAAATGTAGGCCGGGTCTGAATGGTTTACACAGCTTTAATTAACAGGGAATATAATCAGTGTGCAAATATGTAAGGGGACTGTACTGTATATCATAATTATACATTATACAGCTGTGGTTTTGTAATTAATACATTAATCGATCTGCAAGCTTGCCACAGTGTTGACTGATTTTCAGGAATCAAAGGCATCCATTTAGTAATATGTCCTCTGTGGACAGCAATATCGATAGTGTCAGTCTCTGAAATTTCCCATCCTCAAAGAACCTTGAGATAAATCTGTCTGCATAAGTGAGAATAGAAAGAGCAATGAATCATATTTCAGTGACTGGTGCTTGGTTCATGTCTACACACTGCTTGAAAATAGTGTGATTCTTTCTTCTTTTTTGTGCTGCAGTTACTCTGCCCTGACAAGCTAGATTCGACTTAACATTATGGCTGAATGAAAATATATATCTTCCTGCATTATAAATCATTCAGCAACATAGAGATCTGAGTGTACAGCACAAAAGAGAAAAGCAGAGCCCAGGATCTGCTCCTGTGTCAGGAAGCAATGGGACATTGCTATTATTTCCTGTGCCATGTGCTCACATTCCAGAATTTCATTTCTTTATTTTATGGTCAAAGAGTTAAGACAAATACATACTATAAATGGTTATTCTTCCTCTAGGAAAGGCATGCTTATTAAAGACTAACTAAACATATAATATACTTTTTGGTACTATTTCTCACACGAAAAAATTACATTAGTTCCACTTGCAAGTAAAAATGAGGTTAAACTAGAAACAATAATGCCATAGGCACAATATTTAGTCTTTCACACAAGAAATTTTCTGGCTCAAGGTGAGGAATCCACAGCTTGCTATATTTTTGGAGTGTCATGCAATATACTACAAGCAAACACAAATGAGCACAAACAGGTACACATCCACACATCTTGACAATGGAGAGCGGAACTTATTAAGCTGGACTAGGGGTAGGCAACAGGCAAGGTATGCACCTGCTGCCCACAAAGCTTTAGTCACCCTAGACATGTGCCTCTTTTGCCCACCCCTTATTCCGGCCCTGCATGTAAGTACACTTTATTGTATTTTGATTTGACATTTGATCAAACTGCAAAAATCTCTTCCTGCTGCTAATGTTTTTTTACTTCTGTATAGGACAGGTATCTAGAAATGTTAGTAAATTGGTTACATATCACCTTTATTGCTCTCCATGCAGCCATGTACTGCACATCTAAATTAATTAGCAAGCAGCCATAAAGCATGATAAATATGATAAATATGTGGTTTGATAAATGTTTTGACACAGGGTTGGGTTATTTCTGGAATTTTTTTTTGTTCAGCTGCATTCCATAATTTTCCATAATGAGCCAGCCAGTGTATTTTATAAAAACACCAAACAAAACTATAGTGAGAATATTATATGGCAATAAATTGTCAGGCTGCAAACAATATATATATTATTTACTCAGTACTTACCTCTTCCTTGCTAGCTATTGATAATATGTTGAAGGAAAACTATGTACCCAAAATGAATACTTAAGCAACAGATGTATGGTTTGTTTGTATGCACATGTGAATCGTAGGGGGCAACCCTTAGTACTTAAAATGGCAATTTTCTAGTTAGGATTACCCAATGGCACATAGTAAAGGATATTATTATGAAAATTATTTATTTACACAAAGCATACATATGAGCTGTTTTATGTTAAATCTTTTATATAGACCTTTATTGTGTGGAAGTATAGTTTTCCTTACCTTTTTCAATAATGTAGCTAGTGGATGACCCCCGCAGATATATCAGCAAGCCTTGCATCCTATCTGTGATACTTATCCACGGATCAGTTGATCCTTTTTCTGACCTTATTTCACATCATTTGGAGTGAAGAGGAACTGGGTTTAGACCACTGAGAACTTGATCATAATAATTCTAACAGTGTTTTATTTCACATTTCTGCCCCATTTCATATTTACAGGGTCTTTCATCATGGGATCATATTGGTTGGGTACAATGGAAAATCATCTGATTAACTGCCAGATTAATTGACAGCTAGTAGGTTCATTTGAGACAGCACACACTGACTGTCGCCTTCTACAGCAGCTTTATAATTACTGAAATGTACTGACCTCTAACCGGTATTTGCATGTTTAATGAAAACAATCATCTTTAGAATGAGTCACAGCTATATATCCTTTTTCTGCTGAAAAAAAAGGAAGACTGAAACTGCTCCGAAGTTGTAAACATATTATCTGTCGTAGATTAGCCAAACTGGAAGTGAGCCATCTGTATAGATCCTTCTCGGGCAGCAGCTGGTGACTAGGAACTGATAAAATATATTTTGTAGTATAAAAAATATTTCCATTTATAATTGTTGTTCATTTGTTTAACAAAGTAAGCATGCAGAACATAATGAAGTAATAAAAAGAGGAAGAAAAATGATCTTACTATTCAAACTGCATTTGCATCCCTGAACCTTTTATCTGAAAAACACAATGCACATAAAATGGAAGCAAATATAAAGTAAGCAATAGAGGAAGATCCCTTCCTCACTGCCATGGAGCAGCGCATTCTTAATCAACTGAAGATTTTTTCTCATTATTTATTAAAGGGATACAGCATGAAAATGTTCTACACAAATGTGTACCTTTTGTATCCTACTCACACGGTACTAAACCAGTTCCACAATATAATTAGTATTCCCAAGCACAGTCCTTTAGCTAGGAAAAGCTGTACAGGTGTGTTTACAGTCAGCAAGGTAAAATGTGCAAATAATCCTGCCTAGTAATGCCTGTAACACTCTCCCCCCCCCCACCATCTCCAACCAACAAGCCTAGTGCTAGGCAATATAACCTGCCATTTTGCTTAGTGCTCAGTTCTTAGGGCTTCATATATCATATTAGTAGCTTTCTCTTCTATAAAAGTGCATGATTCTCCTAGAGCTTGCCTGATAGATCCACTCTGCTCTCTGGCAGCCTCCAGGTAGGGTAGCTAGGGCAGCCTCTCTCTCTTTCTCTCTCCCTCTCACACACAGGTAACAGTCACATTTATCCCCCTTGTTGTGTGTCTCTCTCTCTCACACAGGGAACAGTCACATCTCTTCCTCTCACACATATAGACCAGTCACATCTCTCCCTCTCACACAAAGGAAAAAGTTACATCTCTCCCCTTGCATACAGGGAATAATTATGTCTCTCTCTCACACACAGGGAACAGTCATGTCTCTCCTTCTTGTGTGTTGTGTGTAGCTCATTATGTGCATCTGTTTTACACTCTGCAGTGCAATTACCTGAAAACTAAACCAGACAATCCTCTGCAAACCTCTGAAACAGAAAAGACTGGAGGCTATTGCAGATGGAATAAACACAAGAAGGTACATAAGGACAAGATTACGTTTTAACTTGTTGAATTTTTCTTCAACCCAAGCTAGTAGAGGTAATTTACAAACCGCAAGACGGTGTGCAAACTGCATAAAAAATGGCTGCAGTCCTCTATGTCTTTGCACTTTGCATGTTGTCTTCCTTTAAAGAATTGTTTAGGAACACATAGACCTGCAGCTGCCCCAATTAACACAGCACCGCCTACGATCAGTAGCTCTGAATTCATGAAGGTTGGGAAAGGGGGAGGCATGTAGGATACCCCCTTTTACCCCCTCTATACCTTTTCCCAAATTACTTTTGAGCCATCCTGGTACACAATTTAAGAAGCATCAGAGGACACAATGGGGCCCGCCTATGCTGTGCATTCTTGCACTTCTACCCTAGGTCTTGAGTTCTAGTATGTCACTTGTAACCATCAATAACAGTCATTGAACATTTTAAGTAGGGATGTAGCGAACTGCCGATTTGGTGTTCACGAACGCCGTTCGCGAACACCGGCAAAAAATGCGAACGTTCGCGAACAGTTCGCGAACTTCGAACACCCGCTAAAATCGTTCGATTCGAACGATCGAAGGATTTTCATTCGAATCGAACGATCGAAGCCATTCGATCGAATGCTTTTCATTCGATCGAATGCTTACAATCGTTCGAACGAATGGAAATCGTTCGATTTTTAGCGGTCGAAGGAATTCGAATGGTCGAATGGTCGAACGATCGAACGCGAACTCAAAATGCGAACGTTCCCAAACGTTCGCGAACATTCGGCGGACGCGAACGGTCGAAGTTCGCGCGAACTAGTTCGCGGGCGAACAGTTCGCTACATCCCTAATTTTAAGCAATATTTCTGAAAGGGTACTTGAAAGAGTTAAAAATTACACTTTAAAATAAGCAATATATTAGCAATTACCATCACCAACATTCTTAATCCATAAGGTTATATGCCAACTTGATACTGTACATGCTTTATAGCTACAGTACTGAAAATAATACACCAAACGCATGCACATCAAGGAATGGTTAAATAAAAAAATAAGCATTTATTTATTCTGACTAAGCACTTGTTTTTCTTGTCTGCTAATAACATTACATTTAAATCATCAGCTAATTGCAATTAGAACTCTTTTTGGTGTGTTCTACCGGCTCAGAAATGAATGCAGCTAATATAACTTTCTTGATTTCTTGTTAAATGAATTATTCATGAGCTGCTGATTTGAACATTACATTTGTTTGCTTGTGCATGCAGAGTAATATATTTATGCAGAAACTGCTGCTGCACTAAATTCCAATAGCGGATTCTGCAAGCTTTTCTTCATTAGCTCTGTGTGACGGGCACAAGCCCAAGAGGCAAAGTGGGGAAACAGCCAATGATGTAGGAAGATCTCTGTTTTGAGATAACTGAAGATCCCAGGTACCCAGCTGTTTTTGTGATGAGGATTATTATTGTTACTGTTATTTTTTACTTTTGTTTAATAAAAAAAGATGGATAGCATGTATTGAAGGGGACGTTCACTAGGGATGGGTGAATTTTTTCGCCTCGTTTCGCCGAAAAAATTACGCCGAAAGACTTGTATGGCCGCGTGCGTCAAAAAAAAAAGACGTGCATAGACTTTATTGGGCGTCTGCGACAATTCGCTGGTGGCAAATTTTTGGTGAAACGAAACGGGTCAAATTCGCCCACTCCCTAATGTTCACTGTTAAATAAAGATTTTGGATGATGTAGAGAACTTCCAACATATTCTGCCACTATTCATATTTCAGTTATCTGGTGAAATAAACCAACTGGTTTACCATGATCTCAGATATTAGGGTCTGTTCTGTACAATACCAGTGCATAGATGCATAATAGATTCCAGCTAACAAAACAGTCACAACAACAGAGTGAGGAAGGTGACTGTAGACTAATTATCTTCTTTGCAAGAATGAAACATGGAGTTGCTTCAATTTCCCCAACCAATGGTCCATTGGTTGAACTCATGTCTACCAAGAAAATATACTTCCCTTTTAATAATACCACCTGTTTAAAACAAGTGATTTACTGTATAAGCCCTAAAAGGCATTACCAATGTTACTATATTTTAGGTTATAAGTCATTTTTAATTATATAATTGTCTAAACAAGTATGTATGAGGATTGGTTTGTAGGTAAGAAAAATGTGGCTCCACCCTACCCTCACATAGGCATGCTTGCATGCAGGCATATCGCAGAATTTTTCAGGCCGGACTGGGGTAGGCAGCAGTCAAAGGTAGTGCCAGGCGCACTTCAAGCTTTGCGCCCTAGGCACGTGCCTACCCCTAGTTCTGTTCCTGCACAGACCAAACCTCTCTGTTCCTATTCTGTTTACAGCCTAGATCAGTTATGCCAACCAGTGTCTCATAAGCAACATGATGTTTACCAAGCCCTTGGCTGTTGCTCCCAGTGGCCTCAAAGCCGGGGCTTATTTTTGAATTCCAGGCAAATAGGTAATTTTTAGTTGCATAAAAACTAGGTGTACTGCAAAACAGAGCCTCCTGTAGGCTGATAGTCCACATACAGGCTATCAAATGGCTGATCACAGCACTTATTTTGCACCACGCAGCAACATATTTTATACTTGCGTTGTTCCCCTACTGCTTTTACCTCTAAATGTTGCACACAGTAAAATTAGGTTGGGGGCTTCCAGCCTAGATTATATGCAATTTGCATACGTATGTTACTGAGAATACATGAAAACATAAGCAGAACCTGAAAACAATACTAAAGTACTGTATACAGAATATATGTTCTGTGTTCAGAAAGGGTTGTAAAGGGCCCATACAAACCTTGGCTTAACTGGGGAATTTCCTGGCATCCTGGCGTTACATCACGACTCTGTAGTTTCATTTGATTTCATTTGATATCTTTTTAAGTACTTGAGATCATTCTGACAGGAATCAAATCTTATTTGTGAAGCAAGTGAAAATTCATTTTTTTTACTGAAAAAGCGTATTCCTACCAGAATTTCACCCATGAAGTTGTGCCCTCCGTGACTTGTGCCCCGTGCACTAAAATGGGCTGAAATTGAAAGGGTTTTGATGAACCACTTGCTGGTGGAGCTTACAGTTTCAAGGTAGGGATGTTATTACTTTCAGGGTGCCAATATGTGTATCCTCAAAAACAGCATGAGTATCTTATTACCTTGGTATAGTTGTTTCTATGGACACAACCAGCTAGGGGAACCCCTGGAACCATAGCTAGGTCCGGAGTGGTGGCAGCTGGGTCTCTTCCATCCTTGCAGAACATCTGAGCAGGCTTAACAAACTCACTGGCACTTGCTGCAGGTTGCTATGAGCATGTATAGGTGCAAATATCTATGTGAATAGCATTAATGCTTGCTCTGCTTTGGTTCATTGTAGCATTTTGCAATTGTGTTTGTAAGATTTCCTTCTTGCACTTTATTTTAAATGGGATTGTATACATTTTGTGTCATCTAAATCTATGGTTTTATGTTAAACACTGCTTATACAAGTACCTAACAATGCAGTTTTTGAAAGAGGATAATAATAACTCTTGTAAAAAGGTATGGGGACAGCCCCTGTCCAGGTGGTGGCAGTAGTGTATCAGTTTTGGCAGTAACACTTCATTTGACTCTTTTATAAGTGACATTTACAAAAATACATAGCCTGAATGTTGCAGCTGTGAAGGAACATGATGCAAAACAAGTAAAACATCTCTTTATTTCTAATTTATTTTTAATTTATTTTATAGTTAACTGAAATGTTTTTAATCTTACTTCATAATTAATTTCTATATTTTTTCAACTTTAAGGGGCACATTTACAAAGCTCCCCATAGGCTTGCCTGCGTTTTTTTGATCGAAGGATATTCCTTCGATCTTTGGATTAAAATCCTTCGATCGTTCGATCGCAGGATTTGCGCTAAATCGTTCAACTTCGATATTCGAAGTCGAACGATTTTAGTTCCTGGTCGAATATCGAGGGGTAATTAACCCTCGATATTCGACCCTTAGTAAATCTGCCCCTTACTGTAAGAATGTTGGTGTCTATGTCAAGCACAAAAAAAACTCAGATGGTTCATTGATCTTTGAAATCTGAAAAATTCTTGTATTTGAAAAGCAATATTATCTGTTATTTAAAGTGGCCCAAGATATTTTAAAACCCTTACCAAAACAAAATAGGCAACCCATTGGATGCAGCTTCCTTGCTAAAGAAACTCTGATGAGTTACAAATGAAGAACAATAATGCTACTCCCCCCAAATAA
Source organism: Xenopus laevis (assembly GCF_017654675.1). Lineage (NCBI taxonomy): Eukaryota > Metazoa > Chordata > Amphibia > Anura > Pipidae > Xenopus > Xenopus laevis. The sequence goes on along the minus strand of NC_054374.1, from coordinate 110,112,017 downwards.
AACTTCTATTTGTTCAACAGTCTCATATTTTGTATACAGTATATAAGGGACAATCTTCAATGCAAGATCTACATCCAAATGTAATCTTCTTCAATGGTACACATCTTGCTCATTATGTGCATGCGTGTGCATGCATGCGAGCTCCCTCCCGGTGCAAGTGACCTTGCACTGGCAAGGGGAATTTTCTTTAAAAAAAAAAAAAAAAAGACTGCTACCCCAACCAGAATGTAGGATCTTTTAGCCCGAAACCTTTGGTTGGGGATAATATATTTTGCCAATATGTGCTCTTTAAATGTTGTTGTCCATTTAGAAATTCTCAAAAGGTTTCTGGAGAAGTAATCAAAGTAGCAATTGAGACCTGCTGTGTCTCAGTTGTAAAGAGACAGAGTAAAACATTCCAATCAAGCATAAAGTTGAAAAACTTGACTTCTTTAAGTTACCTAAATGAAGGGAATAGTAATTAATAATAAAATGCTTGATGATGATGATGGTGGTGGTCAAGGCATATATTTTACATAGTATTCATGGAACAACCCAGTTACCCCCCTTGAGCTCTATGATCATTCTTAACCTGTAGCATTCCACCTATATCAGAATATTTTTGATGAACCCCACCATCCATAATGATATATGTGATAGATATTATAGTATAGTATAGATAGATAAGTATGCAGCAATAAATATTTCCATAATACTATGATTGATAACCCACTATAGCCAGGGATTGGTAGATGGGATACCATAAGAAAGCTGAGAAGAAAGGAAAGATTCTGAGGTACAAGCGATGTGTTCACTCGAAAATATTAGGAGTGTTTACAGTAAATCTGGCAATTGAAAGGTAAACTTTTGTGTGAACATTACGAAGTCTCAAACCTTAGAATTAGAATTACTGTACACATGTTTCTATACAATGAATAATGGATGAAATAACAAAGCATGGTTAAATGTAATTTACCCTACCCTTCCTTTCCACACCCTGTTGAATATTAATGATTTTCTTCTTTTTGACTCCATATATTGTAAGCAGCAGAAACATGAGCAGAGACAGTGCTTGACAGGGTGACTGTTAGATTACCTATTGTACTGCATCTGCATTTGGCATTTATTTGTTCTTTCCTCCATATAGTGCCCATAGAGAAGACCGAGGGTAATCAACTCCTGCTTTTTTATCCAGTGGAATATACAATAAAAATGTAATTTATGGTATCCCAAAACCTAGAACAAACCCCAAGATCTTAGTCTCAGCTCACACTTCTGCTTCTAACAACCTCCTTTCAGTTCGGGAGGAGCCCTCCGCTACTCGGATACCACCAGGTCTTAAAGTGAGTTGACCAAAGGGAGAGTTCTGGGCAGGCAAGGGAACGTAATGTAAACAAGAATAATGGTGAACAGAGAGAGAGTAGTTGGGTCAATACCAGTCAAACAGTGCAATGCAGGATCAGGAACCAGGAGCGTAGTCAGAATAAACAGGCCAGTGTCAAAACGAATCAGTATGGTACAAAGTCAGGATCCAGAAGAGTGGTCAAACGGGCAAGGATCAGTTTGGGCAGTGAATCAGCAAGGTCAGGAACAGATAATCAGACAAAAATAATGCCCACGAACTATGGACCATAGACCTGTGTTGGGCAATGATTCAGTGCAGAGCAGGGGGTTTTATGGGCAGCCTAATGGCTTACACCGATCATCTGTGTGCAGACTGGTAACAAGTGAAACAAGCCATATATACTTGCAATTACATGGAAAACAATAGTGGTTTCTCAGACAGCTCAGAAACACCAGGTCCCTGGTTCAACTCCAGGCAAGACTACTTCATGGGAACCCAAGCTAAAATGCCATGTACAAGAGTCCTGACATTCATCATGAATAACCCTTTTACAGGCACATTATAAGATTACGTTAATTATGTGTCTTTGTTACCTGCCAATGCCCTCAAAAGGTGCAACTCTGCATCTTAACATGAGCTCATATTGTGTTTCTTTATTTTGTTTGCTGCATATAAGGACACCTTATTCTTCCTATGTGCCACTCTTCTTTAATACTGAACTTAGTATGGCCTCTCCTGGTACAGAATTGCATCTGCTATTATTATGATGGACACACCTAAGTAAATGAAAGCAAATCAGTTTGATTCTTCCTATTTACAAGCTCAGTACAAAAATCTGTCAAAATCATTAAAATGGAATTCATGTAGACTTAATCCTACATAGCTGCGCCTGTTAACTTTGTTTTTCTTAACAAAATTGGCAGCCTACACATCGCTGTATCATTCTAATTGCTAATTCTAGATGCATCTTGGGGTCTATACATGAAAGATTTGTGGCTGAATTTGAAATCGCAAGAATATATTTTACGGAGTTACAGCAGTTCATTTAAACTTTTCATTATTTTTCAGAAGAAGAAAAATTGTATTCAGCTTTCAATATGCGAAGAGGGTATTTTGTTATAAAAATTGTGCATATAAAATATTTATTGCACAGACATTATTATAAATGTTATGGGACATTTGAACAAGAAAAGAGAAAGCACTTTGGATTGATAACTACAAAGATGTGATTTTCAGTGAAGACTATGAGGCATTTTTTGGTATCATACATTTTACAATGGTGATAAAAAAAGTACAGCGTTGATGTTAAACCTTTGTTTAATTCATCTAACCCTTGCAATTTCTTGTGTGCTGCTTTCCTACAGTGAAGCTAAATAGCTTATCACTGATGTGTTTTGAAATACTGTAAGAAAAAAAAAAGTAGTTCATTTTGGAAATATCCTCAGGTACTTGTACTTTTTTGCAAATACCCAACAAAAAGCAATGAGTTGTATCAAATGCTTGAACAGCATATTTAGGCTTTTACTGAGCCTCGGAATTTGAAATAAAAAGTTATCATTTATACCATTTTGCTTTATAAGCATGGCACCAATTTGCACTGCATTTTTATTAGGTATCCCAGTTTTATTACTGATTTTTAAACATGTTTTATTGGCTTATAACAGATCATCATGGACAATGAGGGTCTTTCACATGTATTTATGTGTATTCATGTTTTGAGTTTATAGTAAAATTACTGAAGCAACATTGTTAACCCCTTAAGAAAAAAGGATACCAAATTTAGTGCAGTTTTAAAGGTACTTCTCAAGATAAAAAGCTAAAAATCAATATATCCGCCTCTTTAGAAATCTCATCTCCCACTCATCACTCTCTTTGTATAGAAAGCTGTTTGCTTTAAAAATAGATGTGCATAACAAAGGGATATTGTAGTAAAATGTGCAATGTATGCTGCTGGCCTAGGAACCTATTGCAACCTATTGTCAGGAAGCAATTGCGGCTCAGCTGTCTGAAAACAAACATTTGATTGGTTGCTATGAATTCCATGACCTAGCGAGCTTTGCATCTTATATTAAAAGGCTGCTTAGAGTTTCATGATCTACTGCTTAGTTTATTATGTAATTGTGAAAAGCTAACTTATTTTATTTTGTAAAGTTATGCCAAAGCCCAATGAGAAGCTCCTATTGGCCCAGATGTGTTATGGTTAACCTTGGTAGAAAAAGGGAGGAGCAACCACATTCATCCTTTTTGGACTTTACTTCTAAGAGGTGGGGCGGATGTTTTTGGAAACAGGTGACCTCAATAAAAGAAAATGCCAAGACCATTAGGTAAACTTGATATCCTAGTTAAAGTCTGGGAATGAGGGCTGCTAGTTACTGGCAGGGGAGATCCTATCATAGCACATTCTAGGTGTGTGAGATAGACAGTGTGCACTCTGGTAAGGAACAATAAGGGGCAGATTTACTAAGCTCGAGTGAATAATTTGAATGCAAAAATATTAGAATTTCGAAGTATTTTTTTGGGTACTTCGACCATCGAATTGGTCAAATTCAATCGAATCTAATGATTCCAAGTAAAAATCGTTCGACTATTCGACCATTCGATAATCGAAGTACTGTCTCTTTAAAAAAAACTTCGACTTGATACTTCGCCACTTTAAACCTACCGAAGTGCAATGTTAGCCTATGGGGACCTTCCCCAGCACTTTTCTAAGTTTTTTTTGATCTAATAGAAATCATTTGATCGGTCGCTTAAAATCATTCGAATCGAACAATTTTTTATTCGATAGTTTGATTGAAGCTTTTGCACTACAATCCTTAGAAATCGAAGGATTTTACTTCGAGGGTTGAGTTCGAGGGTTTTTTAACCCTCGAAATTCGACTCTTGATAAATCTGCCCCTCAATGTGTGGTAGTTCCCAATGCAAATCCACTAGACTGTTTAGGACACTGTGAAATCCTTTTGATGCAATGCAAAGTGTTCCTGATAATGTTAGCGCTGACCCCTGTAGGATTTGAAACAGGTATGTTTAATATGTTGATTGTGACTTAAATGTTGTACAACAAATATTTAGGGGCCTATTTATTATTCTGTTTAAAACAAAGACTGGCTGAAATAAAAAAAAAACAGTGTAAAAAGCTGTATAAAAAGAAATGGAATTCAATTTATCAAGGTGTGTGTTATTTTACGCCATTTGAATGCCAGCTTTGCTACCATTATTTTACACTGCTTCACACCTTTAACAAGAAAAAAGCACATTAAAGAAATGATGTAATTTTTACATGGTGATGCCTGGGAGTGTGTGGTGAATTATTCCACTATTTTACATCACATAATAAAACGGCCCCATGGTGTATTAAGTGAAGTGCCCTCTTTATTTATTTTGTTCTATAATTAGGGGGGTACTTATCAAACTTCAAAAAATTCTGACTATTTTGACCAAATTCCTGCTGACTTTTTTTACCAATACATTTTTTTAAATTTTTAATTTATCAATAAAAATTCATGAACAAATCTGGTGCAGGAAAAAGACAATACAACCATAAAACAAATCCGAATCGTACGATTTTTTCAGATTTGGCACCCAAAAACTCTCTGTTTAAGATTATCGCCCAAATATGACACAGATTACTGTACGAAACCCAGCACAGATCAGGATATCTTCCAATTGTAAACGGGACTTCTGCCATTGACTTCTCCATGAACTCAGTAAGTTTGAGATGCAGTATTTTTTTATTGAGACTTTTAACACCATCAGAGTTTAATTTACCTTTAGAAAATATGGTGTTTTGCCCTTTAAAAGTCTGACTATAAAAAATCGGACTTTTGTTGGAAATTGTTCCTTTTTAAGAACCAACTGAGGCCTATGCTTTTTAAGTGTGTATACAAGTTATAGTTCAGCCTGTGGGCCCTTTCTCTCCACTATTCTGCAAGAGCCTTGCTGAAACAAAGGGTCAAACACATGGACTGCTGAGCAGACTCCAGACTTCAATATCTTTATATCACAGTAGGACTACATTATACTCTACATTATATGCAACTGATTAATAGAAGAAAGCACCATGAGAGACTCTGTTACATAAAAGGTTCATCTATATTGCATAGAATTCTTAATTAATGGACACACTTAGCATCAATACAATGAACTCCGCAAAGAAGGATACAAATGGTGTATGCCTGGGTTTATTTCGAGGTAGCACACAATGTTTCAGAAAACCACTGAAGGCTTGTTAATTTGCACTGTATAAACAGGGGGTTATTTCCTAAAACTTGACTTTTTCTCAGTTTATAAAAAAACAGACTGGCTTCATGCAGAAGTAGATTTGTATCAATATATATTTTAAATTCATTATACAGTACATACTGGCAAAAAAAGTCTGGTGCTGATTCATATACATACTTTGTTCTTCTTTTAAATAAGCACTGGTCTGAGGTATTTTACTTATGCATGTTGCACTGACATTTTCTCCTATGTCCCCTGTGTCACAGGGGACAGTTCAGTAACTGCCCAAGAGATGTCATAGTCCTTATAAGGGAAAGCCTTTTGGGCTTCTGTACAGGTGGATGAATGTCAGGTGTAGATATTTGAGGTTAGTTCTGTAATAGCTCATTCCAGGAGTTAGAGATAGGATTAGGGTAGCTAGTGAGCAGTCTGAAGCTCCAACAAAAAGATTAGAAGGATTCCCTCCTAGATTCCACTTGGAGGGCCTGTACTTGAGGTTGGACACTTCCAGGTAGACTCAATGCTTATTGACCATTGATAGGTAAATGCTTTGGGAGCTCTGTTTGTGAATAACTTACATACCTTTGTCTACTAAGTCTGTGCAGGCCCGGATATGCATAGCAGGTGCCCCAAGCCCGATGCCGTTCATCGCCCGCATCCCCTTCTCTTCCTTTGAACACATACGCAAATTTTCAGCATCTGGTCTGGAGTACTGGGGATTGGTGTACAGGAAATTTTGAAAACTATTTCATCTCCTAAGAATCACCAGTGCTTCAGAACCAATGCAAGTACGGTTGAACAGCATGCTGCCCCCCTAAAATGCTGTTGCCCTAGGCCAGGGCCTTTGTGTCCTTTACACAAATCCGGGCTGGAGTCTGCAAGGGCCCATCCCAGAGATCAAGAATTGCATGGCTAACAAATAGTCCTGGAATACAACACTTCCATTTAACTACTGAGTTACAAAAGTAAAGTTCCCTGGGTTAGAGGTAACTAACAATTTTCAACTAAGTGGGGCTCATTTATAAACTTCGCGCAAGGCAGATTGGTTCGCAAAGTGAATATATTTACCCTGCACATGGTTATATTTATAAAGCTGAATAACTGTGGTGCAAACAGAATTTTTTTCACAATGCGAATGTCTATAACAGCTTTTTAAATATGTAAAAAATCGCAAATTGCGAATATTTATGTACGCACTCTGCAACTGAATTACGTCAAACTTTGGTGGTGGAGAAAATATGTGCAAAACACTATTGCAAATTGTGAATTTAAGTTACTGTCAATGATATTTTCGCGCACAACCTAGAACAGTGGGTGCACTCACGCAAAAACTCATCTCATTTGCAAGCCGTTTGTGAAAATGTATTCTCAATGGGAATTCGCAAAAACCATAAAGACTTTTTTTTTTAGGGTTCAGGAAAAAACATGGGCAATACAACCGTTTGCAAATAAATATGCGCTGTGCGAACTTTATAAATTACCCCCAGTGATTCTTCATTTTCTTCTCTGAGAAAAAAAAGAGATTGTTTTAGATGACAGTTCAGAATCATAGTCTACTGCTATCTTATCAATAATGATTTGCACTGAATCAGAACACTGGTATGATCTTTAAGAAATCAGGGACTTTTTTTTAGCATAAAATCAATAAAACTGAGAAAATGGAACTTTCTTTATGGGGTTCCTTGAACTATAAAAAACATTGTATCTCCAGTCTAATTGGTAAATCACACAAAGTCAATCCAGCAGAACAGATCTAAGAAATATATATTTTCCAATCACAAACAATCAGAATGCTTGGGACCTGGGATTTTTCTGGATAATGCAGATTTCCGTAATATGGATCTTCATACCTTAATTCTATTACAAAATAATTGAAATATTAAATAAACCCAATAAGATGATTTTGCTTCCATTAAGGATTAATTATATCTTAGTTTGAATCCAGTACACGGTATGTTAATATTACAGGGAAAAAGGAAATAAATTATAAAAATTTGGATGAATTTGATCTGTAATTCGGAGCTTTCGATTTCCAGATAATGAATCCAATATATATATATATATATATATATATATATATATATATATATATATATATATATATATATGTATGTATGTATGTATGTATGTATGTATGTATGTATATATATATATATATATATATATATATATATATATATATATATATATATATATATATATATATATATATATATATATATATATATTATATCTTCAGCACTCCAACAAAGCAATTGCAGTGGTGCACGGCCAAATATCAATCATATACTCACAATTTGGAATAAAGCATTCCCAGGCCAGCACTGGAAGAATATATATATGTAAAACAAAGGATATTCCAGGCATGTGCAATTAAAAGCAGTTTTACTAACAAATGGTAGCTAAAACATGCATTATTTGCACATGTCTGGGATACCCCTTGTTTTCTGAAATTGAGTATTTGTCGCAGTGAAATGAATCCCAATTTTGAATATTATTTATTTATATATACACACTGGACATACAGTCTGAAAGGGGTATCATGCATATAAGGCATCAATTTGTTCAGTGGACCTCTTGTGTGCATATTTAGTGTATTTTATCTTTGTATGTAAAAAACTGCTAGATACAGTAAATGCAGCAAATTGCAACATTTTAGGTGATTTTCAGAAATCTCATAAAAGCCCCTAACTTACAGTTTGGTATTTTTTATTAGAAATATATATATATATTTATCCCTTTATCCATTTTAGATTAGTTAAAATATGTGCTTCCAAAAAACATATGGTATTGTTATTGTTATGGGGGTCTTATGAAGAAGGGTGCTTTGTAGAAGAAAATACAAACAAAAAGACATTATATATATATATATATATTTTTTGCAAACTTTTTGGCTGTTCATATATACAGTATATATATGGATTATACATGGATTCAAATCTTTTTTATCTATGATAAGATTTGTGGAAAGGCTATCAATCCTTTAAAAAATGTTTAAAATCATTTTCTTTCACGTGATGGTACTGTGTGAAAATCTGTTTTTTTTTCTTATTTTTAAATGTTTTCATAAAATTTCCTTTAAGTCTCTTAAATGCTATTCAAAGTTTGGGATTTGAAGATGCATAACATAGCTCCCCTTCTTTTATTATCTATGATAAGAATATTTTTGTCTTGAGTTCTAATTTGAATTTGAATATCAGGCCTTTGTTGTTTAATGTATGCACATTTAGTTTCCTGTTTGTGAACTGTTTTCTGTACATGTTCTTTATATAATCTTTTCATTTAAACTAGTCAATATATTAATACATTGTTTGTTAGCTAAAATGTATTTTCTTTCATAATTTGAAATATGTTGAATCTGGGTTATTTTTAAACCCCTTGGAATTAGTCCATAATATGTTTACACTTCTAAGCAAATGAAATTGTACAAATGTTTGATCTAACTTTCCCTTGCCTTTTCTAATCTTCAAAAGATTTTTAACAGGGGTAATATCAGAGGACTGATATGATTAAGATCTAGAGATGAGTTATTTATTCACTTTTATCTGAGAGGGTTTGTGATGAATTTGTAGTTAGGGAGCACTGAAACTTCACTGTAATTAAAATGAACAGGGTGATTCAACCTTATTAGAAATGTGAAGTTGTTATAGGATAATACAAACCTTATATACTGTAAATACATCCCAAACCAAAGATTTTCAGTGCAGTTGCATCTGTTTTAACTCATTCAAAGTAACTGTTTCAAATGCAACTCCCCTTGGTGGATGCAATGATGCTGGAATAATGGAAAACACTACAATTTTAGGTAAAAAAATACATGGCAGCTGGTGCTAAAAATTGAACTTTGCACCTGGCACTTGCATCGAGCCCTTATATGTTTTATTTAGCAATACTTTTATCTATGTATAGTAAATGTTGAAGTTTAGGTGTATTTAGCTGCTGTCCTACACTTACCTATAGTATTTAGACAACTCTAGTGGTATTACCAATGTTTAATAATGTTATTACTAAATAATGTACACCAATAATAGCAACAGTAACTGTTACTTAACTTCTGAAATTGATTAGTAGTGATGGGCGAATTTATTCGCCAGGCGCGAATTCGCGGCGAATTTGCGCGATTCGCCGCCAGCGAATAAATTCGAGAAACTCCCGCGAAAATTCGCGGCAAAAATTCGCCATTTTAGAAAAAATGGACGCCGGCGTCAAAAACGGGCGCCGGCGCCGAAAAAACGGGCGCCGGCATCAAAAACGGGCGCCGGCGTCAAAAACGAGACACCGGCACCGTTTCGCGAATTTTTCGCTGTTTCGCGAAATTCGCAAATTTTTCGGCGAAGCGAAGCGGCGCAAATTCGCCCATCACTATTGATTAGCATATAAATTACTTTTCCAACATCTCAAAATACGTTGTAATATAGTTTTATAACCCCTACAGCCTAATATATCAGTTTTAAGTGACAAACACAAAATTCCTATATCGTCTCTTTTTTTAGTTGTTTTTTTTCATAATTGACTATGCCACACAACATTAATCACTCTGTGTTTTCTATAACTAACGTCTGCTGCTAAATGTGAACAAATTTCTTATCCTTGGTCACTGGGGGAGAGTATTGTTCTGTAATTTGTTGGTACAAACAGAATTTATTAAACCTGAGAGAAAATGAATGAATAAAATACCCATCCATCTTATGTTCCAAGAACAGCTTGTCCATGTGATTGTTTTGGAAGAAAGAAGACATGCATTATCATTTCATTATTCCTATCACCCAAGTAATCTTTTCACATATCTCAGACATTGAATTTTGATATTCTATGCAATATTGATTTTTTATATAAAATGGCATCCACCCCCAGTGAGTACAAGAAGCATATAGGAGATCATTTAATTTTTATTTAAGGACATAGTAAACTTTAACTTAAAAAAACAGCCTACAAAGCTAATGCAGACTTGATTTATGCCCTCTGTAATTTGTATTGATTGAATTCTAGCCTCAGTAAACAGATTAGGAATCTGATTGGTAAATCATAAACTATAACATGCAACTACAATGCAGCATGAGGGTTATATTATATTAAACCAGAATAAAACAACACCTGAGAGGTGCAATCAAGTGCAACTAAATACTGTGTATGTAGGAATGTCCAACCAACTTGTTCTCTCTAATTTATGTTAGGCTTCGTCTGCAAAAAATGTATTTTGTGTACACGTGTCCAGTCACAGAAGATCAGCAACAAATTATCAGGCACAAGAAAAGGCTCAGTGTCATGGAGAATAAACTCAGATCAGTCCTGAGCGTCCTTAAATGAGGAATGCGCATGCGTCAAAAATGATGCAACATGAGAATTAGTACATACATGAGCATTCATGTACCTTCATACATTCATTTATATTCATGTGTCCCAAGTAGCACACAGGCCAGATCATGAGTGTCTGACAGCAGATCCCTACAAAATTCTTGTTGTTATTATTTGTTGTGTGCACTGGCATAAGAATTTTTGTGTTTGCTCATGAACATGTAGCTTAGAGGGGACAGTGCTACCAGCTATTTCTCCCTTCTTTGTTTTTGTATGTGATCTGTATGTTCAGTGTATACAGCAATATATTGATATATGTGTTTATTAATAATAATAATAATAATAGTAATTTTTATAACCAAAACTGCAGAAGGTCTACAAAAAGGGCAGTACTTCAGCCAACTTGTAACTGGCTTACTTCTCACAGCATGGTGTCTTTACAATTCTCTGCAGAGAAAATATTTTGTCCTTCACCGTCATTTCTCACATTCTGAATTTTATTATTCTGCTAGTACTACAAATGTATCTTATCTACTAACCCAGAATACATTTCCTGCTGTCATATCCACATATAATTCAGTCAATTCCATTCTGTTTAGCATGTGTTTTTGAGTGATAGATACATTTAAACGAAATTGTAAAAATATTTAGAAAGTTGGACAGCTAACAGATTTTAATGTAGCATTTTGCTGCTGGAGTTGTAGATTTGCAGAAGGCCAGTAAGAATTCATTTGTAATGATATACACAGTGTATGCAAAGCATACTGTACATAGGGTTGCCATTTTTTTCTGGAAAAAAATACCGACATTCCTATCTCCTTGGCGTTTTTTCCTATTAATAACATTGGTACCAAGAATAATTTATAATGGCCAGATGGCAACCCTAACTGTACAGGTATTTGGAATTTGTAATCATTTTTTCATTTTAACTTAACATGTTCACTGAAGCAAAGCATACCAGAAATGCTAATAGTGATGTGCGGGTATATCCAATAATAACTGGACCCATGAGTGCAGGTTGGGAGGGTAGAGCAAGAAAGTGGGGTTGATGGTGCGGGTTTGTTGGCAGACTTGCCACCTTCAACTACTGCATGTTACCTTAACTGAAATTTAACACCAAGCCCACCCTAAAGTGATGTCAAGGAGGAGGCAGGGCCTGTTAGTCCTCAGTTGCCCTCTGCATCAATGAATGCATCCGCACCTTTTAAAAAAGAGTACATGAGAGATAACAAGGCAGGCTGAAAATCATTCGTACGGCACAGCAAGTAACTTCCGATTTTAAAAAAAAAAGCTAGCACCGTATCTAATTAGGCAGGGGGCGGCCCACTTTAAAGCAGGGTAGAGCGGCCACTCGGGCAAATGCCTGAGTTGACAGATTACCAGTCCGGGCCTGGCAAGTACCTTTTGAAAATTATCTGAGCAATAAGATATACAGATATACACAGAGGCAGAGAAAGAAAGCAGTTGCTAAGGTTGCCTGTGAAATGCATCACTTCTATTAGTGAATTAGCCTCAGTATCCTTATTTCTGTAGAAACCATACTATTCTCTAATTGCATATAACGCCAATATTCTACTTAATATAGGTAACAGTTAGCCTTCACAGGACATTTTTTTTAGAAGGAACACACAAGAAGGCAAACATTAAGGGATTACTGCCATACATACTCGCAGCAGGTGTTCTTATATATCTGGAACATGGTAATTGCTCCTAAATCCTTTAGGACATGTTTTGAGATGAAAATGTTAAGAGCTGCACAAATGCTAAAGGTTTGTGGTTTCTAGATTTTCTCTCTAACCTAAGTTAATATCATCTATGTTTCTACTGACTAAATATATTTACCAAGCAATACTTTATGTACTGTTTGTACAGAAAATGCTTACTCACACATTAGTTTGATGAAAAAAATGGTATCCGTTAATTTAATGAGTTACAACAAAGCTTCAAGCCTGACATGAATCTTAGCCAAGTATCACATTTCCAGTTCAATTTGCTTAAAAACATTACCTGTCCAGAGCAGGATTACAAGGTAAGTATATTGATGGTACAAATACTCTTACCCTGACTCAAGGAAAATGAATACTTGACTGACACAGAATTCAATTTATGTTTGGCCAGTTCAAATGACAAATTAATTACACAGCTGTCCTACCCTTTGCATTAGTACTAAACAGCTTTCTTGGCAAAATGTAAAAGGTGAAGATGTTCCAAATACAAAAGAATAAACCATTTCTCTACTTAGCTCTGGTAATGAATGTATTTTTTCTGGATGACTGGTGCTGAATGGAGCAGTTTTCATTTGCTAATAGAGAGTTTTCTTATATATCTCTCAGATCTGTTCAAGAATGGAAACTTAAGCCTGCGCTTAGCTATTCATGGGAGATGAACTAATGAATGTCTTTTTTTTTTTTTCATTTCTAGTTAACCAAGTATAGATTTGTGCCTTATTTGTCTTTACAATGCGTGATTAAAAACTGTATAACAGAAATGTTGCTATATTATTTACTAAATAGTAAATAATATAGAAACAGTTCTGTTATACAGTTTTTTTTAAACATTATACTATATACCGTGGACCAATACATTATTACTTGCCTCTGCAAACTGATGGTGTGTTCTGTGACCAATATTTTAGAGTTGAATTAGGGTTGAACCCCCATTAAGAATTAAATAATAAGATGTTAAATTATAAAATAATTCTATGAAATTTGGTAGCTCTGTTACATTACCATATTGAACAGCTTCAGTGGGTGCTGATTTATTTATTTTTTTCTTTTTAGACTGTAAGGGGTAAATGCATCTTTTAACACTTCTGCTAGCATCCCTTCAGTGGACTTAACAAACCTTCCTCCAAGGATGGCACAAGCAACAATGTTAATAAACCATATAATATAAAATGCATTCTACATATGCAGTCTGAGATGATAAAAATAAATTGTGTTAAAGGGGTCTTTACAGGGTGGACAAGGATAATGCAAAGCATTATTGAGTTACAATGTGCCATTGTGATTGGATTAGTGGAAGAGTTTCTATGCCGAGAACTTCCCACACCAGTCAATTGAACTGAAGAAGCTGCTTGGATGAGTAGTGAAACGTCTTCATTGATTACTCAGCAAGTCCAGTTGTTTTTAGATTTACCTATACTAGATATACCAAGACCTGGATGAATGAAAATCTTCATAGTCATCTCCAATGTTAGTAAACATTTCCATAGGTGTGTGTTTGTGTTTAGTATGTGGTCATCGGTAACAATATAACACGACTGAAAAGAATAAATAAAACTGAAAACTGAAATAAAAAAATACACAGATCTATTAAGACCAACCCTCCGCACAATTTATAGTGCAGACTAAGGAAATTTTAGACAGCTTTATAGAAATCAGTTCAATTATTGAATATTTTGGCATCCAGTTTACAGTGTTCCAGGACACTACATTTTACACTAAATCTGATGGGTTTGAAGTTGATAAATGAAGCATAATTGTCTTTGATGGGGTTTCACCTGCATGATAACAAAAATGAGCAATAGACCTCAAGTCCTTAGAGGCTAAATGAGTCTCATTGATCTATTTTGTAGCCTTTTGAACACATACACCTCTAACTTACATGAATGAAGGCTAAAAGGGCATCTTCATTATCAATCTGATGATAATAATCATATGCAGACAAGATTTAAATATTATCATTTTAAAAAGTAATCACAGATAAATGTTTTTATTCTAAATAGGACTAAACAGATCATATAACTGCTGATGCTGAATTACTTGCTCTGTATTGGTTTAATATACCATAACCATATTATGTAAGAACAGCTGCATTTTCCACAGAGTTTTGTAAGTTGTTCACATGGTAGGTTTTACTGTACTGATTTACTGTATAATGGCTAATCTTGTGTGCTAAAACTTGTGCAGAATTCATACACAAAGCAAGACAAAACCAGAGAACATATGGGCAGATTCATAGCCTCAATTTTGTGATTTTAGAACATTACTGCTAAAATGAATATGCTCATGAATTATTACTATGCTTACTAATATGGCACAGACACTGGAGAATTATACAAGCCCCTTGCATCTAGTCTCAGGTCAGAATCAAGCTCAGGACCCTGTATGCTAACAACTGAGCCACTGTACCACCCACATTTGTATGGCGTTTTTCATCTATGAGCTGTTTTATGTGATGTGACCTGTAATGGGCTATAGTTTCCTTGTTATTACAAATTGTTGTATATTAATAATATTAAGTTTTGGTGCAATTTGGTAAGATTAAAGGGCTCCTTTACTGACATGGGTGCGAGATTGCACACGTTACCCATACTGTAACTATCAATCAGCAATTTGTTTTACTTGCCAAGAGGTATAGCACATAGTGTTGCTCCAGATTTTCGTGCATTGACGGCCAGTATACTGTAGATGTGCTTCAACCCAACCTTCAATCACTTATCTGTTTATGTACTAAGTCATGGGTAACACTAATCCAGTAATATACACAGTTTTTTTTATTTGTGTTCATACACACAGGGTAATCCTTAATGGATTAGGTGTCTGCTTTAAAATGTGATTTTTAAATTACACCTAGCGGCAGGTAGGATTCCTGCTGTAACCTATAAATACATCTTGGACCCTTTTAAAATGAAATCATCTAAGGCAGTGATCCCCAACCAGTTGCTCGCGAGCAATATGTTGCTCACCAACCCCTTGGATGTTTCTCTCAGTGGCCTCAAAGCAGGTGCTTATTTTTGAATTCCTGGTTTTTAGGCAAGTTTTGGTTGCATGCAAACCAGGTGTAATGCCAAACAGAGCCTCTTGTAGGCTGCCAGTCCACATAGGGGCTACCAAATGGCCAATCACAATCCTTTTGTCATCTACAGGAACTTTTTCATGCTTGTGTTGCATTTGAATGTGGCTCACATGTAAAAAAAAAGGTTGGGGACCCCTGATGTAAGGCATAAAGAATACAATAAGACAAAATAAAATTATCCGACACTTAGGGACAGATTTATCAAAGGTGGAGGGGAATTTATGAATTAAAAAAAAGATTGAATTTCAAGCTATTTTATGTGTACTTCGACTAGGGAATAGTCAAAATTTGATTCAAATTTGAAAACAATCAGAAAATTTGAATATCGAAATTGATCATGCACTGTCTCTTTAAAAATTTTACATCGACCATTCGCCATCTAAAACCTGACGAATTGCTGTTTTAGCCTTTAGTCTTTTTGAATTTGAATTTCGAAGTTTTTAAAATTCAAGCCTTGATAAATATGCACCTTTGTATTTGGGTTTATAGAAAATAGGCTACTAAACAAAATCTGAAATTCTAAAAATAAATATATGTAGGGACCTATAGGTTCTGCTAGTCCCTATAGAGTTAATCCCCTACCTTCCTATGTAGTTCTCTTATCCTTTGTTATTGGGCAAAGCCCTTGCAACAGTTCAAGTGTAACCACCTCTTTGGCTCCTGATGCAATGCTGCTAGGTGTTCCCATTGAGCCTGGGATCACCATAGGCCCCAGTAAGCCATATACCCCAAAGGGACCTGACACCTTTGTTCTTAAGTCGGGGACCAGCTAACCCTGTGAACGAGGAACAGCTAGTTTAGTCATTTCTTTGTAATAGACTCTCAAGGAGAGTGAGACAGAGAGGTTTAGCAGTAAGAGCAGTTGTCGCTCCAACAAGGATTTGTAGAAGGAAGTAGCTTTCCCACAAGGCCTGTTTGCCTTTAGAGCAGGGAACTCAGTTGATAGGCATCTAGGTTAGCAGTGGACTGCCTGTACCCTACCTGGAAGTGGACTGCATGTACCCTCCCTGGCAACGTCGGTTAAGTGAGAATTGATGTACACCTGTCTGCTGATACCTTAAGGCAGTGATCCCCAACCAGTAGCTTGTGAGCAATGACCTCAAAGCAGGTGCTTATTTTTGAATTCCTGACTTGGAGGCAAGTTTTAATTGCATAAAAACCAGTTGTACTGTCAAACAAAGTCTTAATCTAGGTTGACAATCCACATAGGGGCTACCAAATGGCCAATCATAGCACTTATTTGGCACCCCAAGAACATTTTACATGCTAGTGTTGCTCCCCAACTCCTTTTACTTCTGAATGTTGCTCACAGGTTCAAAAGGTTGGGGATGCCTGCCTTAAGGAGTTACATCTGCCTGACTGTGATCACTACTCTGTCCACTGTGATTCCATCTGCTGTATCCAACAACTCCTGTGTGAGTAAACCTGATGTAATTTGCCTCTGGCATAATAAACAACCTCTCTTGTTTGCATAAAGAACCTCCTGGCATCCATTCTATCTTTTATAACTTGCCTGTGTTGTGTAGTTCTACTAACTCTTAAAGGGAAAGCTTCCACTTGGCGAAGGCCTAGCCCTGTAGTGTAGGTCACATGTAACCCATGCTCATATTTTAGTCGGACTAATTAATTTAAATGGGGGCTTGGGGCCTTTGGCCTGAAGACAAAGACAGATAAAAAAGCTCTCGCACCTACTTTTGACCAGGGTTAAATATTTAAATACAAGGGAGCTGCTGGAAGTGATCTGCTGAGCTTTTTATCCAGAAAAAAAAGACTGAACTGAAAAGCCCCCTCTGCAATATTACACTTAAGGACTCTTAATCAGGCTGGCAATTATCCTTTTATGTGGAAGTTAAATTTTTTTACAACAGAGATTGTGGGGGCTATTTGTCACAACTCAAATTTTTCTCATTATTTGAAAAATAAAAATTCGACCTACTGTAACTCCCAATCACAATTTGGCTTCATTTACAAAAAAAACTGAAAATTGTACATGCTTTTTTAAAAAACTTTTTCAACTTGTTGCCTTAAAACATTGAATTTTTGGAGTTTCGAAAACCCCTAAAACTAGCATCAAACAACTCAAT
Source organism: Xenopus laevis (assembly GCF_017654675.1). NCBI lineage: Eukaryota > Metazoa > Chordata > Amphibia > Anura > Pipidae > Xenopus > Xenopus laevis. The sequence goes on along the minus strand of NC_054374.1, from coordinate 110,094,296 downwards.
AATTTCAAAAATAAAAAAGACGACAAAAAACATCTTCTATATGTAAAATGGACATCTGCCATTGACGTTTACATGATTTTGACAGATTTTATCTGGAATATTTTTGAATTCAGATATTTAGCAGCTTCGAAGCATAATAAAACTTGAAAAATTCTAGTTTTTTTCCCTCTAAAAATTCAGATTTTTACCCTTATAAACAGAAAAAATTGAGGCTTAATAAATAGGCCCCTAAGTGCTGCAATCCTTTATCCAGGAAGCTTACCCATTATCCAGAAAGCTCTGAATTATGGGAAGGCCATCTCCTATAGAGCCCATTTTAAGCAATAAATTATAATTTGTAAAAATGGTTCCCTTTTCTCTATAATATTAAAACAGTACCTTGTAGTTGGTAACAAAGCTGCATGAATACATATTGGTGGCAAATTATTCCTATTGGGTTTATTTAATATTTGAATATTTTTTGACAGACATTATATATATATATATATATATATATATATATATATATTATATTAAAGTCTGAATGACAAAAACTCGAGGGATATTTACTATAAAATCCAAATTTTTAGTTGGGAAAAAAAACTTTTTCGATATTTATTGTACCACGAGGATGCAAAAAGTCTGAATACTCCAATCGAAAATCTAATCGGCAATCTGATTTTTTTTCATGTTTTTTTCCATGATAATAAGGGTAAATACGGGTAAATTATGTATTCTAGTTTAGTTGGAATTATTTTTTTTTCAAAATATCAAATAAAAAAATTTGGATTTCAATAAATAACCCTTTTTTGTATTTTTTTCACTTAACAATTTTTTTTTTAATTCATTCCAATATGCTAAAACAATTGCTTCAAGGCAATCAATCAAATGCTATTAAGACTGGAAAATAGTTTCATGTGAAAAAAACAAATAAATGAAAAAAAATATTTTAAAAAATAAAAAAGGTTGTGCTAAAAAAACTTTTTCACTGCATTTTCATTCCTCCATTTTCGGATGGGGAAAATCTTTCAGATGTGTCACTCTGAGAATTTTGTATAAGGTAAAGCCATGTGGTTTTACAATAAAACAGAGCTTTTCAGTATAGCATTGTGTGTGTGTTTTCTAACTGTTTCTAAACAGTTAGAAAAAATAGGGAATATAACATTTTCATTCAATATTAATGCTGAAATGCACAAATGAGAGGATGTAAGCCTCAGCTTTATTTTACATTGTTTTCTTTGCTGCAGGTACAAAATGTGTGAATCTAGATAATTGCCCATCTCTAGGCTTTAGTGAGCTCTAATCTTTCTGAAGTCCAAACTGAACACATTTTGTTCCCTAAGCCCTAAAAACCTAGTCATGAGCAGTCATGGTATAAAAAAGGATTCTGATTAGATTAAGTGCTTCCATCTAGAGATTGCATAGTTGTAAATTGTTCTCTTCACAGAATAGTGTGTGATGCATATAAATCCTTTAAAAACACATTACTTCCATAGAGGGAATGTTCTCTCCCTGGCAAGTGTGAATTCTAAATGACTAATTATTATTTTTCATAATTAAAGAAAAATGTACATATTCATCATTTTCAAACTCTATTTTTACAGCTACTCTTTAAATGTGTCGTTGGGGTATTCCCAACAACTGTAGCTAATTTATTGTTAATAAGTGTGGGACATGCATGTTCTGTGTGCACCCAAGTTGTCAAGAGTGTTCTTGTTGTTTAATTGCTTTTGTTGTTTTAACAAATTGAAATAAAAATAGAGATATAAAGTGGGATTTATGATATGTTGAAGGCATGCATCCGACTGTTCAGTAGGGAATATTTATAATATATCCAGTCACTCCCTATCAAGTACATAGCTTCTTTCCAGGGCTGGAAGCACTTTGTGTGACAGTAGGGAGTCAGACTCATAACTCACATGAGAGAAAGAGAAAAATATGAAGGAAAGAGATAGAGAAGCGGATGCATTCAGCTCACATGTGACAGCCTGAAATGGATTCAGTGCTAGTTGTTTTAATTGATTTTTTTTATCATTTAAATTATGGGACTTTTCAGTATGAATAGATAATATCTTCTAAGGCTCAGTCTGTTAATAATATCAGATTGCACCCCTGTGTTAAATATTGAATAGAAAAATAAATATTTCAAACGGTAAGTGAAACATTCTCATTAGATAAAATTAATAATACTAATCTGCACAATACTTGCTATAATTTAGTAATAAAATGTAAAATCAAATATCAGCATTGTGCATATGTAATATTACAATTTGGAATTATTTACTAAAATCTGAAATTTTCTCATTATTTTATTAAAACTGCTTCGACCAAACTCCCATCCACAATCTGGGCTTATTTATCAATAAATTAGCTCAAAAAAAGATGGTGCAGGAAAAGTCTCAAAATCATGAAAATAAATCTGAATTGTAGGTTTTTTTCAGATTTTATGGCTAAAAAAACTTTTTTTTTAATTACTGCCAAAAACCACTAATTGTTCAGATTATTGTATGAAACCCAGCGCAGATGATATCTTCCAATTGTAAGAAGGACATCTGCCATTGACTTCTGCATGACATTTGCAGGTTTGAAATGGAGTATTTTGTTATTTGGACTTTTAGCAGCCTCTGGGTATAAAAAATCACAAAAAATTTAAAACTCCAACCAGAAAAAAAACAGACTTTAGTAAATAACCCACTTAATGTGCGTGCTGTTATGGTTTACTGTTGAAAAACTGTAGATCGGGGTGATGGAAACATATTGGAGATCATTTATTAACACTCAGCAAATGTACATCTAGGTAGTGATCCATAGCAACCAATCAGCAATTAATTCCTTTTAGCAAGCCGCTGTTTATTGCTTAACTATGCTATTAATGTACAGAAAACTGGTTCAAACAAGTTCAACAGTACTTTTTCAGCTATACTTTTTATTGTCAATTGAATATACAGTTTTATATTGAAGAATGAACATTCTGAGCATTTATCTAAAAAGCAAAGCAAGTCTTTGCCCATTTTCCTTTTCACTGTCTGCGAGTAAAGCACAGAACAAATAACAATCCTTTTATTATTTTCAGCATCTTAAAGAAAAGAAAAAGATTAACGATTGTGGCTGGTCAGCTGACTGGTAAGGGCAAGGAAAGACTGAAGCTTTTTGTAATTCTTTTAAATCTAAAAGGTAGGGGCGTAACTAAAGAGGAAGCAGAACCTGTTGCTGTGGGGAAGCTAGAAGGTATAGGGGGACCCATGAGGCCATAATTAATGATCAATTTCAATAATGGTAAACCAGGACAATCTCTGGATATATTGGCAGCCCTAAAATTAATTTGCTGTGGAGCCCAGTAACATCTGCTTACACCACTGCTAAAAGGAACAAAATATGGAGGAATGACTTTAAGTACTTTTAAAACTTCATATGGAAGAAGAAAACTATTCTGCTTATTCCAATTGGGTAGTACAAAGGCACTCCCAAATAACTGATAGGTGCCAAACTAGTGCAATGGTGAAAGGGAAATATTTATACAGGTATGAGCATTATTATTCACAATCATTGGGAGTTGGGGTTTTTCAGATATTTCTATAATATGGAGCACACTGCCAACTATAAACATGTAAATATTTAATAAACCTAGGGTTTACTATTAAAACAGCTTAGTTAAGGGAAATCAGTACCCCACTTTTTGACTTGAGCTCATTAAATTTGACTTAAATATAAAAGTCCAAGGATTCTAGGACTTAAAGCCCCTCTGCTTTCCATAGTGGTCACTACACAGGTGAGGTTGAATGACTGTATACACCAACAGATGAACGGCACTCCGATAAAAAAACAGGCTTTTTATTGCTGGGCACTGTGGAAATACATAGGCCTATAAAAAACAGGCTTTTTATTGCTGGGCACTGTGGAAATACATAGGCCTATAAAAAACAGGCTTTTTATTGCTGGGCACTGTGGAAATACATAGGCTGAATGACTGTACTAGCCTTAAGAGGGATTGGAAATGGTTCCTGTAAGCCAGAAGCAGACTATCAATGTTTGTCTGTGTAATTAAAAAAAAAAAAGGAACACATCAAGAAAGCTGATATGTTGTGAGCTGCAATTTAATGTAAGCTTGATGGGTGTGTCTAGTTTGTTGAGGCTTTCCACATACAATTCCAATTGTTTAGGTGTGCCGGTCCAAAGAAAAAAGATATCATCTATGTAGTGCCTATAGAAACTGCCATATTTTTTTAACTGGTCATTACCGTAAATATGCTTCTGTTCAAAGTTATAAATGAATGCATTGGCATAATCATCATCATTATCATCATCATCATTTATTTATATTGCGCAGATACGCAGTGCTTTAATGCATAAAAGCATTTTTTTCACCTTTACTACAGTGAGTGCTGATCCTCCAAACATTGTCGATGTTATTTTGATTGTGCTTTGGGACTATATATATATATATATATATATATATATATATATATATATATATATATATATATATATCATTTATTTTTGTCAATTCAGATAGTATTTATGCACCTTTTCACATAAGCCCAACTGATTGAGCTCATGTCAAAAAGGGGAGTATTTTCCCCTCTAATAACAAGAAGGTATTGCCTTAAAATTGGGAACAACTAAAATAATCAGGCATTTGGAAAAGCCCACAGTAAAATGAAAGTTAAATATTTATTAGCACATAAGGAAAGGTTTTCCACTGTAGGTGTTCCCTACTTCTATTTCATTGAATCATAGACCAACTTGCTGATTTTTTTTACCCATTTTATTTATTTGTCTTAACATTACAAAGAAAAAACAGGTTCTTAAAAAGATTAAAGTTGTCTCTTTAAATATGATCATATTGGGAAATGGCATTCTTGTATTTTGGATATCCAAAAGATCCTGCACATGTCACTGCATCATTTGCTGCTGTCAGGGCAAGATTAATAATGAGGCACATAAAGCTCCAGGCCCTGTTGGACAGATAGACCAATTTGCTGGATAAAAACAACAACACAGTCTTCTCCTTGGAGGTGGTGGCAGAGTGTTGTGTCATCTCATTTGTTCTGCTCCTCTCAACTACCCTTCAGGTCAAACTGCACCTATCCTATCTCAGAAGCTTATTGAAAGTTTACAGTAAACATTGTGTGCACATAGAAATCACATTGCTTGAGCATTAAATGACCAGTACTAATAAATAAATAAAGTGTTTTGTATGCATTCAAACATAACACACCACCACTCTATGTTTCCTTTAGAAACAACACTATAATTTATAGAAATAAGCTGTTGTGTAGCCATGAGAGCAGCCATTTAAACTCCATAGGGCAAAAGGCAAAGGTTTACGTAGCAGATAAAAATAAAAAACATGATAAACTGCTGTCAAATGCAGTTAATTGGCATGAATCATATACTAGCATCACCCTCCTGTAAATGTTGCCATGTCTGCCGATCTGATGTGAGTTCATGAAATGTTTTATATGAGTTATGGTTGATTTTCCTGGGGTCTCTTGTTGGTCATCACTGGTCATCAAGTGCTATAGGATCTTTGTTTTTTTGGTATAGCTGTTTAGTCCCTTACTATAGTGATTGGTTGTACCTTTCACATATCTCCTATGAATATTTTTAGGTAATTAGAAGTTACAGTGTGCAGATTTGTCATATTTGTAAGATTAGAGCTCACACTCTATGAACTCTATCACCCATTGTTATAATTCTAGAAATCCCCTTGGAATGAATATGAAGTGGGTGAATTTTTCAGTGGCATTTTCTGGCATTTATAATGGTTGTGACAGAAGTGCCCAACAATGTGCTATCAGTCTTACATAATGTATTCAACTTACATGATACTAAGCAACTTTGTAATTATCTCACGTTTATAACCTGCATCATTGAGCTCTCTAAAGCCATGAGGAAGTGGAAAAACCATAGACGACAATACAAAAGTAAATATTGTCTACCATTTTAAAGCTAAATTTAGAACTTGATTATGTGCTATCAGGATGTCAGATTTTCACCAATAATATAGTGAATGAGAAATAGGCAGTGGAGTCACAGGCTTCAAAAAATCACTTCCTTCTTCTACTCTATTGTGCCTTTGCCAGTTATTCATCCTCTGATCGCTCAGTTATATCCAATGACCCTCACTGTTCTTCTTCTTAATTTCTATGGCACTGACATATTCCATGGTGCATAAGTTCCACCCCCCTGGTTTCTGTTTGGTTACTTAGGGTTACTGCTCCTGGGCAAATAGTACCTTTTTTACATAAGCCCTTTAATATTTAATGTAAAAAAAACTCCTGTTTAAGGTAATTCCTGCCTGTTCCTGCTTGTCTTATTTCTCAAGTTACCCAATCACCTCACTTTGACTTCTTCTCCCAAATATAGATTAGCTGTCCATATTACTATATCTGATTCCTGGTGAGTTTAATGACACACAGCTGATTTTGGCCCAAAAATGCATACTTTAGCAATTCCCTGCCCAAGTACACTGTTTCATACTATGATTCAATACCCAAATAAATGGCAGAATAATATAAATGCATCAGCATAGGATACAGTATATTATCTATATATGTATTCTCATCTTTAATATTTATAAAAGTGTTATTTTTTTTATAGCTGTTGTATAGTATACAATTTTCAAATAGATAGCACCAAGCAGAAACATTTAAAAAGCCTTTATTTAAAAAAAAAGTTTTTTTTCTTGTACAGAAATACAGCAACATTTCAGGCTAGAAACTAGTAGCCTTTCTTCAAGCCTATATGCCTATATATGCCTATAGTATACCAAGGCCTAAGCTCACCCATTTTCTGGAGTGTTTTCAAGGTTGGTGCCATCTCATCCTGAGACACCTTCCCTTTTGGAACTGTACTGCTTGCTATGGCACCCTGTTTACTTAAAGATGCAGCGTTGTAAAAATAGGAATTTTATCAATGATGGCTCATGGTAATACTTTGTTACAAATAGAAGACTTTGATAGAAATATAACACAAAGAACTGTTATTTCATTATAATAATTTCACAAAGAACTGCAGTGGCGTAACTAGACCCCTTGGGGCCCTGGTACGGAATTTACAACTGGGCCCCCACACAATTCTTTAAAAAGTAGATGGGGTCAGTGACCCCCATTTGAAATGCTGAAACAATTTAGAAGGCAAATAACTAATAAAAATACAAAATGAAGACCAATTGAAAAGTTGCTTAAAATTCACCAAATACTAAGGGGCAGATTCATTAAGGGTCGAATTTCGAAGTTAAAAATACTTCGAAATTCGACCCTCGTATTGAAATCCTTCGACTTCGAATATCGAAGTCGAAGGATTTAGCGCTAATCCTTCGATCGATCGATCGAAGGATTTTTCGTTCGATCGAACGATTAAATCCTTCGAATAGAACGATTCGAAGGATTTTAATCCAACGATCGAAGGAAAATCCTTCGATCAAAAAAAGGTTAGCAAACCTATGGGGACCTTCCCCATAGGCTAACATTGACTTCGGTAGGTTTTACCTGCCGAAGTAGGGGGTCGAAGTTTTTTTTAAAGGGAAAGTACTTCGACTATCGAATGGTCGAATAGTCGAACGATTTTTACTTCGATTCGTTCGATTTCGTTCGAATTCGAATGAATTTAACCAATTCGATGGTCGAAGTACCAAAAAAATACTTCGAAATTCGAAGTATTTTTCATTCGAATCCTTCACTCGAGCTTAGTGAATCTGCCCCTAAGAGTTAACATGAAAGTGAACCACTCCTTTAATGTTAACTATGGGGTCATGTGCAAGGTCTCTCTGCAAGTTACATCACATGCACAACCAAAAAGCAATAGGTGACTTGTATACGACTGTGGGTGAGACTAATTACAATTATCTATTTACAGACAGAACCACAGCAAATATATTAGACTTAACATTCACAGAGAACAACCACCAGCCATTTTGGGAACACCAGAACACAAATGCAGGTGTAAAAAGGAAAGGCAAACAATGTAATATCAGAGAAAACAACCACAAAAAAACAAACATTCACAGAAACAGTCACCAGACATTTTTTGGGAACACAGGGACACAAATGCAAAATCCAGGAAAACAATGTAAAATCAGAGAAAACACCAATTGAAATGTTTATAAATTATTATTCCAGAAATATATTATGTATAATGTAAAATTACATTATCTACCCCTTAAGGCAAGGCCACAACATTAACAGAAGTTTACTTATAAATTTATAATCTCTGTTAACAAATGCAAGGCCACTAGGCCAGAGTAAAAAAAATTTCTGTACCTGTAAAAACACTTGCACACATTAATGAGTGCAGCAGCAGGTAGGTGTGTTGTGCTATGCCTGAGGTAAATTGGTCAGGTTCGAGTTCTTCTGAATCCTGCTAGTGAGGTGACTTTTTTTTTAGACTAGTGAGGTGACTGACTCTTTTCAGTGAGGGTGGCAGGCAGTAAGCTGCAGGCTGGAGCGTGCTGTATGCACTCTTCACAAAAAAAAACTATTAGCCGCACCCTCCCCTCTCCTCTTCTCTTGTGAAGCATTTTCCCACCTCCTGGCTTGATCCTAGCTCTCCATTGGGCAGAAGAGCCACATTGTTGGCAGTTGCTCTCTCTCTCTCAAGCAAAGCTGCCAGAGTCTAGATGGGGGGAGGGCAGGGTAGGGTCCGGCAGAAAATTGGTGCCAGAAACACACTTAACTTAGCTCAGCCTCATCAGCTGTTGTGGTGACTGACTGGCAGGAAGCACACCGGCGGTGACCTCACACAAAGCGCGCAGTGGAGATTGTGATCTCCGATATAATTTGAATTTGGCTCTGCTGCTCTTGGTTGCGGGCCCTATTGGGGGTGCAGAGACCCTGGTGCTGCTGCACCTTTTACACCCCCGGTAGTTCCTCCACTGAAGAACTGTTTTACCATTGAATCCAATATGGCATGTTGAACCCAATACAGTATACAAGACAGCTTTAATCTTGAAGAAGGAAGCATTGTGTAAGGGGAAATTTATCAACTCGGTGACCTAATACTTGTTCTTTATTTTCAAGCATGTTTATGACTTTTGGAAATTCTCTGGATATTCTTATATGTACAGTATTATGTACTATGCTTATGATTTCTAAAGCCCTCACGAGACTTTACTTTATTCTAGTCTGGTCTGGCCAGATCCTGATGAGCACATGGGAAGCTACAGATGCAGCCACTTTGGTTTGTCTGTTTGACACAGAATAACTAAACACAGATATCCCATTTATCTCATTTAACACAGAAAACTGTGTCACAACATCCCATCTAATTAAAGCATTCACCATTGTGAACAATGGTGCTTTGGTATGCTAATGAAAAGGTTAAATGCATTAAATGAGTTAAGATGACTTTAGATAACCCAGTTTCTTCAATTAACCCTGAGTCATGACGCATTTAACTCACAAATCCAAGTGGCTTCATCTGTAGATCTGTTATTAACCAAGTGGTTTAATGTATGAGCTCATTGTTTTTGAGCCTATATAAACTGGGGGTCTCCATTCGTTCGGTCAGTTGAGATTTTGCCTGTGGAGATTGTGCACGTTGCCATAGCACCTTTGGGACCATTTGAGAGACTTCGAATCTGCGGACTGTATCGGGATCTCCCAGTGTTGGTTGTAGATAGGAGTGCTTTGCTCATTTTACTCATTCGGTAATGTGTATCTTTTTCATCTTTTGTGTTAACTAAAACCTTTGCTTATACATAGCTTCTGTGTTTTGATTATTTCCGAGAGACTCATAGAACCTCTAGTAAAACAAGCGGGAATTGCCCAAAGGACTTTATAAATTAGATCGACCCTGAAAAGTATGAGGTTACTCTGTTACAGAGCTGGTCAAGCTCTACTGGGTATTGTAAACACTGAAATATCTGAAAAGCTGCAAGCTAAGGGGTGTTTCCAAAGGTAGCCAATATGGGCTCAACAAGGTGCTTCAGACCATATTTACTTCCTTTGTTTAAGACTGAAGTGCATTTTTCTTGCAATAGATGACAGTATTTTTTTAAATTAATTTGGCATTTTAAATAATGTAGGTAATAATGTAGTATAAATGGCTGCAGCTACAGTGTTACATTCAATCTAAACCTCAGATGTTTCTTTTCTTAGTCATGTGCACATGGATTGGAGAGTAGAAATGCTAGACATAATGTTATGCTGTCTCCCTCTATAATCACACAGGGAAAAATAGTAGACTGAATCTGAGAAGGCCTTTATAAAAATTAACCTGATTAAAACTGTGTCCACTGTACTGCATTGGTCAGTACTGCTACCCTGTAGTGCTAATGTCTTAGGTTACATTCCAGCCAGGGTACTTTATGCAAACAGTCAGCATGTTCTCCTTATTCTTGAGTGGGTACACTATAAGTACATCAAATAACTATATGGGCCAATGACCACAGTGTTTGTAAATGAGAATTATAAGATACGCTGGGGCAGGGATTGATGAAAGTGATACATAATCTAGTATAGCTCTTAAGAATATGTTAACAGATGAGGTAGAAAAAAGACACATGTCTATCAAGTTAAACCTTTTTTGTCTATGATAAACCTTCCTTACTGCTAGTTAATCCAGAAGAAAGTGAAAAACGAATCTAAAGCCTCTTCAATTTGCACCAGAGCGAAAAATACGTCCAGACTCCAAGATGGCAATTAGACCAGTCCAACTCTTTCATTAATCTATCTAATGTATGTGATAGTACAACTTTTTGGGAATATACTGTTACAGTACTTTACAGCTCTCTGGATTGCATTTTAAAATTATAAATCTGAATCGATTACCTTACATCCACTGTAAGAATCTAATGGGGAGTAAACTGTCAGTTTATTGTATAGTCCACTTGTACATACAGTATCGTATCAAGCAACTCCTCAAGCTCCTCTTTACTAGTGTAAACAATCCCAAATTAACCAGCCTAGCCTCATTATTGAGAATTCCGTACTCTGTATAAGCCCAAAAAGAGAAACTATTTCATTAAAATAATGTTTAAGTACTAGAGACAGGAATTCATATTCTAGATGGGGATTGTCATTGTTTTTAGAATGAATTTCCCTATCTACTAATGAATCTATAGCCCTTTTAATACAATACAATGCCATGCTGGCCTTCCATCTGCTGACTAACATTGCTTCTGGCATTGCTTGCTACAGATAAATTAATTTAAAAGTGAAGTCGTTCTCCATCATGTATTTTACTGCCTAAAAGTCCTTCTTGACCCAGTGTATTTTTGTTTTGTACAAGTTGCATTACATGAGCTATCATGATCACCATTACCCAAGTGCTATAGTGCATTTAGAATTTGCTCTGGCATTTTAGCTATCACTAGATCAATATATAATTTCTGGTTGGGTCCTTAATCTGTGACATGATATTGTCATGCAGAACATTTGTGCTTCCATTAACTGCCAATAACTGTCAATATCTGGGGAATTAAAATCTCTCATTATTAAGACTTGCCCCAATCTTGCAGCCATTTCTATTTGCAACAGGAGCTGAACCTCCTACAATAAAAGTAAAATAATAAAAATGTCCTCGGTATACTTTGTTCCTGCAATAGTAAAACCAACATTTCACACTAATATATCTTTAAATATGAACAAATATGCCATATAGGGATGTGCTCAAATCTATGTACCATAGAGGGTTGCCAACTCATCCTTTTTTACTTACTTACTGCTTAGGGGCAGATTTTTGTATGTACCTGTCCGGGTTTGGTTCCTACACTCACTTGTGTTTCCTGCAGTTGATTGCTTTGACTTGCTGCTGAATGGGGTTTAAAAAGGAAGAGTTCCCACCATTGAAAAAAATAAAAAGCCTGCCATCTGGCAGGTTTTGTCAAAAACCTATTTCATGTTGTGTTAACTTAAATGATTGCTTAATTTGTATATTTCAGAATTTAAGAAAATACATTTTTAATGAGGGTTAAAAAATGGTTTAAAGAACTATTGGACATGAAAAACAAAGTGTTAAATAACTGCTGTCTGAAGAGTCTAAGTGGCCTTTTCTCTACCACTGCAGCTGCATGCATACTGAGTAAAATGTCACCTTGCAGTTTGAATAATGAAGACTTTATCATCGAATTGGTGGAAATTAGTCAGAAATCATAAATATCCTCGTAAAAATTATCCAAGAAATCTGGAATAGGACAAGGTCATTCTCCTTTCCACTGTAAGGCAATGGTTTAAAGAGCATTTGGAAAAATAAATGTAATTAAACTGTCACATTAAACTTAGAAAGTATGTACTAAGTAATGGTTTTTAAACTGCCCACAATTTTTTTATGAAAGATTATAATAAGGAGTCAAACATGCTTCTGTTATAGTATTTCTACCTTCCCTTGATAAAGAGCTGGCAAATGTAACTACATTTCTATGAACCATATGTTCTCAGAAGTACTAAACATCTGCAGTGGAATTTTCTCCAGAGTGCTGTCAGTATATCAGTATATTGGTCATGTACAAAACCTGCAAATTAAACTGAATTCGGCAAAACATTTGGGTATTTAAACATTTCAGTTAAATATTAATAACCAAGCGATAATTGTAGAATAACATTTATATAGAAAGATTATGAATGTCCTACCAAAGGTCACTTTAACTGAATATTTTTCCCAAAGACTGGAATCCTTATTCCAACTTTTCTTATCATTTTCATGATTTTAATTATTTCATAACCGACAATGCAGCAAGTTATGTCTGAAAGACATAATGTATGTTAGTTTTTTCAAACTTTCCATCTGGCGAAGACTGCTGGACAGTGAAATTTTCCAATCTCTATGGCATATCTGTATTTATAACTTAAGTTTATATATTGCAGATGATGATGAAGGCCTATTTTCTGCTCCACTGTTTAAATACTAAAATTGAAATGATTATTTTGATTTAAAGTGATACTGACACTAAAAAACTACTTTTTAAAATATGAATGTACCTTAGAAGTTACCTATAGATCATACTGATTGTTTTTTGCTGAGAGGTTTGTTTTTGTAAGTAATTGTTAGTTGAAGTTCCTAAACCTGAAAGTTTTGTAAATCTGACTGTCCCATCTTAGTCTGTCAGTCAAAGTTTCTAATGCTTAAAGGGCTCCTGTCATCGGAAAACATGTTTTTTTTTTTTCAAAACCCATCAGTTAATAGTGCTACTCCAGCAGAATTCTGCGCTGAAATCCATTTCTCAAAAGAGCAAACAGATTTTTTTATATTCAATTTTGAAATCTGACATGGGGCTAGACATTTTGTCAATTATCCAGCTGTCCCCAGTCATGTGACTTGTGCCTGCACTAGAGAAATGCTTTCTGGCAGGCTGCTGTTTTTCCTTCTCAATGTAACTGAATGTGTCTCAGTGGGACATGGGTTTTTACTATTGAGTGCTGTTCTTAGATCTACCAGGCAGCTGTTATCTTGTGTTAGGGAGCTGCTATCTGGTTACCTTCCCATTGTTCTTTTGTTTGGCTGCTGGGGGTAGAGGGTGATATTACTATAACTTGCAGTACAGCAGTAAAGAGTGATTGAAGTTTATCAGAGCACAAGTCCTTTGACTTGGGGCAGCTGGGAAATTGACAATATGTCTAGCCCCATGTCAGATTTCAAAATTGAATATAAAAAAATCTGTTTGCTCTTTTGAGAAATGGATTTTAGTGCAGAATTCTGCTGGAGCAGCACTATTAACTGACTGGTTTTGAAAAAAAAAAAATGTTTTTCCCATGACAGTATCCCTTTAAGGACTCCTGCTGCACAAATATGGCAGCCCCTCTTAGACGAACACAGGGAGTCGCATGGGTAATGTAATAGTATTGGGCAAATACTTTTTGGCAGAATTATAAGTAGCATGCAAAGCCAATATTATGATAGATGTAAAAAAAAAAACCCATAATTTCTGGTGTCAGTATCTCTTTAAGTATCCATCTGCCTAGTTTATGGGTATGACACTTGCTTATAAGATCCTTGTATGGTGATAGTGAATACATTTTTCTATTGCTTATTTGTGACACCTATCGGGTTCAATAAGTACCTATCTTTTCAAGTTGAGGATTAGTGAAAATGCATTTTATCCCCACACAGAAATACAACAGAAAACAAATCTCTTAATGCCATTTTGGAAGCCTATATTATGCATTTTATACATTGGTATTTATTAAGGGGTATGTTGTAGACTAAGCGTGTCAAACTTGTGGCCTATTGACTGAATTAAATAAGGCTTGTACTGAAAATACTATTTTGTCAAATTTTTGTAATCAAAAAAACCAGTGTGCTTTGGTTTTGGTTGTATCTTATATTCTTGGCAGAAAGTGGCGCCATCTTTTCTAGAGCTTTTAATGGTAAGGTATGTTTGCCTTGAACCCTGCAGTCACCTAGTCTATCAATTTTATTATTTTTATACTGGTAACAACTTAGAGAGATTAACTTTCTTCCAATTTTCATTTTCCCGGATTAGTGTTTCCTTATTTTGCTTATGCTGTCAAGATTTCGAGCACTGTGGTCCAAAAACGCATTGATTTTGCTGTTTCTCTGACAGTTGCACCTGCTATTCAGTATCAACTTTTCAAATGCTTTCAGAATCTGTTGTACAGTATATGTCATGTTGCTTTAAAGTGTCATAATAAAAATTCTGATTGTCAGTCATCATTTATATTAAGTAAAATGAATATGAAACAGTTTCAGCTCTTTTAAATTACAAATTAATTACTTGAAATAATTTTTTTTTTTAATTTTCATTAGTTTGTTTATGACTTATAGATGAATATCTCTGTATTTCTAATGATTTATTCAGTCAAGGGTCAGCTTGACACATACATTGAGTAGTCATTCGAGATGGTATTTATGATCAGTGAACCTATCCTCTAATAACTATGATAAAAATACCATACATATTATACATAGGTAAGGATTCTCTTATGAGATCCGTTATCTGAAAACCCCTTATCCACAAAGCTCCAAATCACAGGTTGGCCATTTTCCATAAACTCCATTTTAAATAGTAAGTAATTTAATTTTTTTCAAATAAAGTCCCTTTTCTTAATAATAATAAAACTGTATATTGTACTTGATTCTAACTAAAATATAATGAATTCTTAATGGAGACTAAATAAACACAATAGAATTATTTTATATTTAAGTGATCATAGTGGGATAACATCACTAAAAGTAGACCTTGCATTAATAAAGTATGGGCACGCCTGATCTAGTTGGAGAGCCAAATTTATATAAAATATTTGTTTCCAATACATGTATGGGATCTTTTATCCGGAAACCCATAACCCAAAAAAACCTTGCAAACAAAATTTTTTTTTTTTAAAGCAGGATAATCATATTTTCTAAAAAATTGAATACAACAGCGCCATAAAATGGTAAAAAAAACTGTGTTTTATTGTGCCAAAGATAGGCAATATTTTGGGCTAAACACCATTTCTTTATCAAGCCTATGCAGTGTAAAGCCATCTGTAAGCATAGTTAGTTAGTTAATAGTTAACTATTATATCAAGAAATGGAGGTCTTGCTCCAGTTTTATACTTGATCATAATTACTTCAGGTTTGAAAATACATTCTTTAGACGTACAGCGATGGGGAGTAATGTGGCTCCATCATACGCCAACCTTTTTATGCCACAATATGAGGATCAATATATTTACAAATACAATTAATAATAGATGGAGGGCACACCAAAACTTTAAAAAATTAGCGAGAGGTGCAAAAACAAATGTTACCCCTACTAAAGGTAACCAATGTCAATACTCAATCTGCATGTTTGCACACTCAAAACAAAAACAAGAACAATTTAACACGTGGGTGGTTTGAAAAAATAATTTTTACTATTGTTCAAAAAACATTTTACATAGACAATGCCATACAACACATGGCGTAATTTATACAATGTTAAAATACAATGTTAAAAAAGTAGCATAGAAAATTAACCACCCATTAGTTGTATGCAGCAAGCAAGAAATCAGCAATAGGGATGTAGCGAACTGCCGATTTGGTGTTCGTGAACGCCGTTCGCGAACACCGGCAAAAAATGCAAACGTTCGCGAACTTCGAACACCCGCTAAAATCGTTCGATTCGAACGATCGAAGGATTTTAATCGTTCGATCGAACGATCGAAGGATTTTAATCGTTCGATCGAACGATTTTCATTCGAATCGAACGATCGAACCATTCGATCAAATGCTTTTCATTCGATCGAATGCTTACAATCGTTCGAACGAATGGAAATCGTTTGATTTTTAGCGGTCGAAGGAATTCGAATGGTCGAATGGTCGAACGATTTGTATTCGAATTGAACGCGAACTCAAAATGCGAACGTCGCGCGACGTTCGCGAACATTCGGTGGACGCGAACGGTCGTAGTTCACGCGAACAAGTTCGCCGGCGAACAATTCGCTACATCCCTAATCAGCAAGGGAGTGGATACACCTACCAGAAAAATGAGAATGGCCCCAACGTTTCGGCACCAAGGCCTTTGTCAAGGGGATTCACAGCATATAACTAATGGGTGGTTAATTTTCTATGCTACTTTTTTAACATTGTATAAATTACGCCATGTGTTGTATGGCATTGTCTATGTAAAATGTTTTTTGAACAATAGTAAAAATAATTTTTTCAAACCACCCATGTGTTAAATTGTTCTTGTTTTTGTTTTGAGTGTGCAAACATGCAGATTGAGTATCAATATATTTAAAAATCAAATTTTTGGCAATACATCCGAGGGTATTATTGCTACATAGATGATCTTTTCTTTCTTTGGCAGGGTGATGAAACCACCCTGATTGCCTTTGTGAACTATTCAAACAATATTCCATCCACCATTCGCTTCACGGCATCCTGGAGCAAGACCTCAGTATCATTTCTTGATATAATGGTTAACTATCAAACAGGTAAATTTAAAACCAGTATTTTTCGCAAATCAACAGATTGAAATACTCTTTTACATGCTACTAGCTTTCACCCGCCAGCACTGATTAAAGCTTTACCACATTTACAAATGATTAGGGTCAAGAGCATCACATCAAACCAGAGGAAACTGTGAAACTCGCTTTTATTAATGGCCGATAGATTTCTGGAGCGAGGCTATACCCAAGAGGTGGTGGAACAAGCTATGTCACAGATGAATGCTGATACACAAAGAAAGGATACCAGTAAGGATTAGAAGGTCTTCAAGACCAAATACACAACAGCCATTCGTTATATTAAACATATTGTACAGAAACACTTTCATCATCTGCAAACAGATGCAATTTTAAGACCCCTATTTTAGGATACCTACAAACGGGGGAAGAACCTGAAGGATGTACTAGTTAGAGTCAATAATAAGGCCCATAACACAATTTTTTGTCAAATCCACAGCAGAGTAATTACAGATGTTATAACTGCTCAATATGCAATAGCATGATACAAGGGACATCTTTCTCACACCCACGGTCTTTACAAAGATTTGAGATTAAACATAGGATAACATGTCAATCCACACATGTGATATCTATGATTGTCTGTCCATGTGGATTATATGATATAGGAAAAACTGTACAGAAACTCAAAGATAGATTTCATAAACACAAAAGTGTTATCATAATCGGCAAAGACACCACCCCCTTGGTACAACGTTGTAAGGAACACAATTATAATGTATCATCCCTAAGATTGATGGGAATTGATCAAATAACTTCCTCAGGGGGTGGCATTGATAAAAATACACTATTACTCAGGAGAGAGGCTGAATGGATTTTCCGTCATGACCCTGTAACAACCACTGGTCTCAATGACTCACTAAATCTGTCCTGCTTTAGTGACATTATGTCACTAAACATCATGTTTGTCACATTTCTTTATTTATTTTGTAGGGGACACAAACAAAATGTGCCTGGTATCCCCTTACTAATAATGGGTTCTGGACTGCATACAACGTAAAGCTGATGGCTATATTTAGTAGTTTCATAATTTATCTTTACTATTGTAATTTGTACACAGTGCACATGAGATTTGTGCTCAGTGATTTTGACACAATGTTCATAATTGCTTAAGCTATATAAGACTTGGCCCTTGTATCTTTAATTATAACTCTGCCTTACGCTGCAGCTGCTTGCCCATATATATGCTATTGTAATACTACTTCCGCATAATGGAACGCATTTGTGTTCCGGGACATATCCCACAATTCAATTAGCCTCCACTCTCCCTTACAGGAAGAATTAATGATGTCACATGCGGCGATGTGTTTGTGTCCTTAATGGTGTTAATTAGAAGACATAAGGTATATAACCTGTCGAGACATAAGGCTCTTTCTGCCTTTTTTGCTTTTTTTGTATTTTCTTGTCCCTGATGAAGACCTGTATTGGTCGAAATGCGTAGGGCAACATTCAGTTGCCATATGTTGTAACTGGCAAATAAAAACTTTTCTTTTTCTTTAAGAGTATGCAATCTTTTCTTTTTCTTTATGCATAACTACATTGGAGACTTTTGATGGGCAGCCTCCTAGGAATTAGCACCTCAAGTTTATTTACTTATTGAGAATTTGGAGTGTGCACCTTCTGACTTTTGCTTTTTTCAATGGTATAAAGGCAGTACTTTGTGTGTAGCATGAGGTATATAAACAGCTTCTGTTTTCAGAAGGCTTTACACTGCATGTCTTGCAATGTGAAGGGCGTTTTGGCTCCTTTTAGCCCTAACCAGGTTGGTTTCTCTGCTTGACTTTATCAAGCCTAAAAATCTTTAAAGGGATACTGTCATGGGAAAAAATATTTTTTTCAAAATGAATCAGTTAATAGTGCTACTCCAGCAGAATTCTGCACTGAAATCCATTTCTCAAAAGAGCAAACAGATGTTTTTATATTCAATTTTGAAATCTGACATGGGGCTAGACATTTTGTCAATTTCCCAGCTGCCCCTGGTCATGTGACTTGTGCCTGCACTTTAGGAGAAAAATGCTTTCTGGCAGGCTGCTGTTTTTCCTTCTCAATGTAACTGAATGTATCTCAGTGGGACATGGGTTTTTACTATTGAGTGCTGTTCTTAGATCTACCAGGCAGCTGTTATCTTGTGTTAGGGAGCTGTTAGCTGGTTACCTTCCCATTGTTCTTTTGTTTGGTTGCTGGGGGGGAAAAGGGAGGGGTGATATCACTCCAACTTGCAGTACAGCAGTAAAGAGTGATTGAAGTTTATCAGAGCACAAGTCACATGACTTGGGGCAGCTGGGAAATTGACAATATGTCTAGCCCCATGTCAGATTTCAAAATTGAATATAAAAAAATCTGCTCTTTTGAGAAATGGATTTTAGTGCAGAATTCTGCTGGAGCAGCACTATTAACTGATTCATTTTGAAAAAAATATTTTTTCCCATGACAGTATCCCTTTAAATAAGTGTGTCAAGGGGAGGACCATCCATCTACAGAATCACATGATCAAAGTTGACTGCAACTCAAAAGTCCTTGTATTGAGACATCCAAATAAGTGTCATCAATAAATTGTAATAAAAATATCAGTGCATATGTGCAATATTCATACATAAAAATATGTAGGTGTGATGTAATTATGATAATTAAGTTACAGGGAAGCTGATTTGTGAAAACTCAAAAATATTTTATGTTGAGATGTAACAAAATGGGCTGGTATTTGTTGTTAATACTGCTTGAGGAAGCCTCAACAGATGAAACACTTCGTAGAAAATTATTTTTTGTGCAGTAATCCTAATTTTTTAATACTGTTTGCTGCAGTTAATATGTTTTAATTGTGCTCCTTAATATCTACAGGTGGTTTATATTCCACTGTTGAGCCCATTTTACATTGGAGAGTGTAAGGGAAAGAACTTTTGAAAAAAACATTGAGTGGTGAATTGGAGGAGCGGATACCTATATAGGATGGGTGGCACAAGTGGAATGGAGAAGAACTGTTTATGGGGGTGATAATATAAAGGTGAGCGAATTTTACTTATGCTGAATTAAGGTGTTGATATAGAGAGCATATTAAAAGGAAACATTCTGACACTGCTGGCCCACTGACATTATAATCAATAACCCTAAGTGTGACTCTCCCACCTTGTGGGTGCTTTAACCAGGCCTGGATTTGCAGCAAGGCCACATAGGCCCGGGCCTAGGGTGGCATCAACGCCCACTTGTCTTTACTGATCCAAGTGTACATGCAGACTCTTTTAGTGGCTACTAAATAGTAAAACATAAAAATAAACATTAAAATCATTAGAAATAAACTGTGCCATATAAATTCATTTTATTTATAGCAACTGGGCTAATTCATCTTCTTTATTTAAACCTCCTGGCATAAAGGTCCCTAATCTCCTAATCCAACCTGCTTCTCATTTTAATTATTGTTTCACTCTATCTCCATCCCCCTGGATTTTGGGACCTGCTGGAGCACCTGAAACCTAAGCTGAGCAACAGTATTTCCTGCATCTATAAAGTGACATGTGGTCACTTTGTTGACCACATAATGTTTCCTGGCGTAGTACATGGGCCCACATCAGCCTTAACAAGTTAGTACCGTATATACTCGAGTATAAGCCGACCCGAGTATAAGCCGAGGTACCTAATTTTACCTACGAAAACTGGGAAAACTTATTGACTCTAGTATAAGCCTAGACACAACTACAGCCCTGTCTCCCAGCAGCGCACATTCTGCCAAAGCACCCCCCCAGCGATCAACTGGACTTCTTTGCAAAGTTGATGGTGACAGAGAATTGCCAAACGGATTACTGTGTGCATTGTCCCACTGTCCCACTACCATGTGCAGAGGGTGCTGTGTGATATTGCCATCACTGTTAATCTTTCGTATAACCAACAGAGGGCGCTGTGTGATATTGCCATCACTGTTAATCCTTCATATAACCAACAGAGGGCGCTGTGTGATATTGCAGTCACTGTTATTCTTTAATATAACCAACAGAGGGCAATGTGTGATATTGCAGTCACTGTTATTCTTTCATATAACCAACAGAGGGCGCTGTGTGATATTGCAGTCACTGTTAATCTTTCATTTAACCAACAGAGGGCACTGTGTGATATTGCAGTCACTGTTATTCTTTCATATAACCAACAGAGGGCGCTGTGTGATATTGCAGTCACTGTTATTCTTCCATATAACCAACAGATGGCGCTGTGTGATATTGCAGTCACTGTTATTCTTTAATATAACCAACAGAGGGTGCTGTGTGATATTGCAGTCACTGTTATTCTTTAATATAACCAACAGAGGGCGCACTGTTATTCTTTCATACAACCAACAGATGGCGCTGTGTGATATTGCAGTCATTGTTAATCTTTCATATAACCAACAGAGGGCGCACTGTTATTCTTTCATACAACCAACAGATGGCGCTGTGTGATATTGCAGTCACTGTAATTCTTTCATATAACCAACAGATGGCGCTGTGTGATATTGCAGTCACTGTTATTCTTTCATATAACCAACAGAGGGCGCACTGTTATTCTTTCATATAACCAACAGAGGGCATTGTGGGATATTGCAGTCTCTCCCCAAGTGTACTGTTGGTATAGGAATGATTAAAAGTGACTGAAATCTCAGCGGGTCGGGTACCGCTGACCCGAGTATAAGCCGAGGTACAGTTTTTCAGCACATTTTGGATGCTGAAAAACTCGGCTTTGGGTATATACGGTAAGTTGTAAGAAATCAATGGTGGTTTTTTTAAATGCTGTCAAGAAAACCCACCCTCAATATGTCCCAATTTTTACTAACTACATTTGTCTAGACAGACCATTATGACCAGTGACAAATTACAATCTCTCTCCAGACTTCAAAATTTTCTTACTATACACAATGTGCAACATTACTTCCACTTCTACATCTCTCTAGAAGAGTTTTTGGATATCCCCTGCTCACAAATCTATTCTTCTTTTCCTCCAGTCTTTTAGACAAGTTTTCATTCTCTGATACTTTTCTCTTTACCCTAAAGAACTGTGATTTTGGTACAGCTCTCTAAATATGTACTGGATAGAATGAAGAACATAACAATAAAATATTCTTGTCAGATTTTACATATAAATCTGTCTCTAGTTTTCCCTTATGCTTATACACAGACATCAAGAAAATTGATTTGCATGAGAACATACTGCATAGTAGATAAAAACCTTTATATTAAAAATATACATACTTTTAAGGATCTATCTATAGAGCAGCACAAATTTTAGATGCTGCCAAACATGAGGAGTTTAGCAGTACATCTATATTTAATTGATTTTATACTTGGAAATTTTTAATTGAGTAGGCAAGCCAGCCACTACTAGGGATGTAGCGAACTGTTCGCCCGCGAACTAGTTCGCGCGAACTTCGACCGCTCGCGTCCGCCGAATGTTCGCGAACGTTTGGGAACGTTCACGTTCGATCGTTCGACCATTCGAATTCCTTCGACCGCTAAAAATCGAACGATTTCCATTCGTTCGAACGATTGTAAGCATTCGATCCAATGAAAAGCATTCGATCGAATGGCTTCGATCGTTCGATTCGAATGAAAATCCTTCGATCGAACGATTAAAATCCTTCGATCGTTCGAATCGAACGATTTTAGCAGTGTTCGAAGTTCGCGAACTGTTCGCGAACGTTCGCATTTTTTGCCGGTGTTCGCGAACGGCGTTCGCAAACACCAAATCGGCAGTTCGCTACATCCCTAGCCACTACGTGTTATTACTGTTGAATAAAAAGATCTGATATACTGATATCCTCTGTTCAAGTGTGCACTGCTATGACATCACTTGTCGGTGTAAACTGATTATAGATTATATAGAGACACATTGTTTTGTTATTATTTCTGTCGTGGCCGGGGGGGCCTTAGTATTCTATGGCTCCCTCATTTCTTCAGTGTGGGAATTTCTAGGTGACCTGCTGTGTCTTTGAAATTTATATAAAATTTCTTTCCAAAAGCAGACAACTTGACACCTAGATTTAAAAATTGCAATGGCAGAAAACAAATCATGGCAAAACACAAACTTGGAAATGATAAATCTTCCCCAACGTATTCCACTCAAGTGACATTCCATACAGCTTTTAACTATTGGTCCAGTGATTAAATATGAGATATGCCTGTCCTGTGAAGATTCTCATTCATCCGGGTCATGATATACATTTTTTAGTATTATGCTGTGTAAAACATGTTTACACGTTTTTCTTAAGCGACTCCCACCGGTTAATGTAAAATAACGTGCGCATGGTGTAAAATTACACACAAATTTGCCATTCATTTTACATATATTTTTACACCGTTTTTTCTGCGAATTTCATTTTACACACTATAATAAATATGCCTCAAAAAATAGAGTTGTCACCACTTATTTGAGCGGCTTCTTCACTTCAACTGGAGGAAAAAGGAATATCCATTGAGCAGCAATTTGCACATTTTGGACAGAGAAAGTATCTATTGTGATTGGATGTCTGTGACTTTACTACCCTTAAGGGTTTAAATAAGTGGTGAAACATTTTCAAGAAAAGTCTAAAGTCTGTGACTAAGACAAAGTATTATTGCACAAAATGGCAGATGCATGTAATCTACTCTCAATTCAAAATCTTTATCAACTCACAGTTAAAACACCATTTACATTTAGATGAAATGGTTGTCTTTTGAGAGAAAAACATATTATTGGCAAAATAAGGGAGGCTTGATTTCTTCACCCAACTCATACCTTTTCACAAAAATTTAAATTGATTTAAAATCAAATTGACCTGACTGCTCTCCATTTATTTTTCCTTTTATGAATTCAATGACCCAAACTGACCCAGTCAATGTTTGCCATTCAATATGCAGAGCACTATAAAAAACTAAAGGCAATTAATGGTCAAATACATTTTCACAAATTTATCTGATTTGGCTTAAGATAACTCACATGGTTAGATTGCCTACAGTTATGCTGGTTTAGATGTAATCTGTCTTTTTTTTTTTTGCTTTTTTTTATATTGCAGTTTGTTTACAGTGTTTTCTAGTGCTCTAATGAAATTTGAATTATGAATTAGCAGTATATGAGGTGCCTGATTTAATTAACAAATATTCAAATTATATAAATATCTACACTCTAACAATTTTATTTAGAAAACACCATATATGTGAAGGAAATATTGTTTTTCACCAATATGTATAATTATATATTTTTGATGTATTTACTTCAATGAACAAGGTGGATTAGAACACATTGGTTCTAATATTGTTTGTTTAATCTGTCCTTATAAAACTTAATTTATTACATATTTTTTAAAAATATTTTTCAATAAAGTTTTCTCTATTCAAAAAAGCCTCCAGGACTGGAAATACACATATGGAACTCCATGAGCTCATAGTTGGATGCATTCCTAGTGATGATTAGGGATGTAGCGAACTGCCGTTTATGTGTTCGCGAACGCCGTTCGCGAACACCGGCAAAAAATGCGAACAGTTCGCGAACAGTTCGCGAACTTCGAACACCCGCAAAATCGTTCGATTCGAACGATCGAAGGATTTTAATCGTTCGATCGAACGATTTTCATTCGAATCGAACGATCGAAGCCATTCTATCGAATGATTTCATTCAATCGAATGGCTTCGATCGTTCGATTCGAACGAAAATCCTTCGATTTTAGCGGTCGAAGGAATCGAATGGTCGAATGGTCGAACGATTTTTGTTCGAATCGAACGCGAACTCATATTGGCGAACGTCGCGCGACGTTCGCGAACATTCGGCGGACGCGAACAGTCGAAGTTCGCGCGAACTAGTTCGCCGGCGAACAGTTCGCTACATCCCTAGTGATGATCGGCAATTCTAACTCTGTAACTTGTTTGTTGCTTTATATCTTATAGTTTTGTGAGCACCACCAAATAACTTTTGCTGAGAGTGCATCTTTTTGGCTACGGCATGAAAAGTACTTATATGCATTTCTATTTTGATTTTTACTCACACCTGTTTGGAGGTCTTCACATTGAGTGCCTACTTTCAAACAAAGGTAGAGAGATTTCCAAGACAAAAGGATTGGTTTCACAGGCTTATTCCAGCTTTTAAAGGAAAGTGATTGCCCACCCATATACTCATTTATAAAGGCCTAAGACTTCCATTAAAAGGACGGGTGTTGTGGAGCTACATCCACATGGAAACTTGACTATTCTTCCTGCAGAATAACTCTACTAAAGTGTAGATATAACTACAACCATACAAAAGAGGGGGGATTGATTAATGCACATTCCCTGGTCCACATGTTTCCTGGTAGCATAACAGATTTATGGCGATAACTTTGTAAGTGAAAACTGAATTTTAAAAGTATACACACTTGCACAATTACTAAATTACTAAGGGGACCAGAGAATGTGCATTGATCAATCCCTTCTCTTTTGCATGCTTGTAGATAGTTTGGCTACATCCCCTGTGCTTATGTAATAAAATACACTTGCTTATGCCTGCAAATGCAGTTGTGGTCCCCTTAATTTACACTATCTACATCTTAAGAATCAGGTGTAGGCGTCACTCATCAAACAACAGAAATTATGGCAGATAGACTTCTGTAAAATTGCATTTGATTTGCAACTCCACAAAATATGTTGGTGCTCTAAAAATACTTAAAATAAAATAATAATAACAATAATAATAACAATAATAATAACTAAATGCACTTGCAGTTGGGTTATTTAGCAAAATCAGACACAGACATAATTGTGACCACAATGACACGGGAATGATGTGAAATATGCCACAATGTGGGAATAAAACTTGGCAATTGTGTTTAAAATTGCTCAGTGCACTTTCAGACAAATGAGACCTACTACTTGGTGCAATATCCCATAGCAGCTAATCAACAGGTAACATTTACTGGTTGCTCGGGGGGGGGGGGGCTTTGTGCTTTTTACTACATATGGGTAAGAGCAAAACAGATTGTTCTAAATATTAATTCCACACAACTGTATTTAATAATTGAGATTCTAGTTTCTCTACAAAGCAATTATCAACTATTGCAGCTTAACCATGTAGCTGTCAAGGCTATTAAGCTAAGAAGCTGAGGCTCCACCGAGGGGTGTTGAATGGGATTAGGATCCCGGGTACTAATTGGCCAGAAGTAGGGACTACGTTTCAGAGTTCGCCCCACTAAGGATAAAGGCTGAAAATGGAGTGTACCTCCATAGGTGCTGTTCCATCTTATCTCTAATTGAACTCCTATGTATATTGTGTTGTTCTTCAATAAATCAGTTCAATGGTTAAGTTGCAAGAAGAAAATTAAAGACATTGCTACATTTGGTTCAGTTCACTATGCTTATGTATATGTGAACGCCGCTATACAAGTCTCTCTATCTTCATATATGTAAAGCCTTGCTGTTCAGTGCCAATTTTAAACCAGCCGTTAATTCTGAAACACATTGCATTTTACAGATCACCCAGATTAAACAATGATGCAGGTGTGTATGACCCCGGGTCGCACTCTTAGGTTCTCAAATGCTTCAGCGTATAAGGGTGATAAAACGGAAAGCACTCACCAGATGTAACAAGTGGCTCAGGTGCATCGCCCCAAGCCGTAGCTGTAGGAGCGTCAACAATCAGAAGAAACAATCGATGACGACGAGCACTCCTTATTCACTCGTTGGTTAAAATAAATTAACTTTTATTTTCAACTTGTTAAAAACATAATTTCCCTGATGCGTTTCGTATCAAACGACACGTAGTCATAGGTATTACACTCAAATGTGTCAAATGGCTTTTTAAATCTATTTACCGGACATTACTTACTGGACATAATTTATCTTCTGAAGTTAATGAACAACATATATCTAAAATTGTATATTTCACTCATTTCGCATATGGCTTGTAGCAAAGGGGTTAATTGCCCAGGTTGCAATAATTTGATTAGTGGTCATGTTCGGTAAATAGATTTAAAAAGCCGTTTTACACATCTGAGTGTAATACCTATGACTACGTGTCGTTTGATATGAAACGCGTCAGGGAAATGATGTTTTTAACAAGTTGAAAAGAAAAGTTAATTTCTTTTATGCAACGAGTGAATACAGAGTGCTCATCGATTGTTTCTTCTAAGTTGCAGGAACCACAATTATTGTGCATTTCAGTAATAGTTGCACAACAGCCTGCCTCAACACTGATGCAAGGGCTCCCCCTGAGAGAGCCTCTCTGCCTTTTTCACTTATAGCTTTAATTATATGAGTAATCAGAATTTTGTAGCCCACCCAAAACAATATATATATGATGGCATCACAATTATTAATATATTTAATGCAAAACTCCTTTTTTCCCAAGGTGTTGCTGTGAAAGTCAACAACAAATATAACCAAAACACTACAATATAATTGGTCTATTTACAAGTATACATGTTGCTAGTGTGCAAGAGAAAATAAAAATTGATGAACATGGTGAAATTCCTTAAACTTGATTTATGACATAGCAGCTTTTATTGAAGCTTGTAATATTTTACGCTGTGGGTCTTCTAGAATAAATCATCTTATTATTCATGGATCCCCTTAGGAGATAAAGAATTCATAAGCCTTTACAATCTTACTCTGCAAATTACTGTATGCGTCCTGAAACATGATCAGCTACAAAAATTAATGAGCTATAAAATAGGTGTCTTATGAGGAGATTTTATATTACAGAGTACAATTACGATATTTCACTTACAAGTCCAATATGGTTAACATACTATTCCCATCGGTAAAGTACTTTACTTAAGGAATTTAAATTTAAATATCTCAGTGGATCTTGATTCTAACACGATAGCAAGAGATACTTCATCATAGTAGTAGCATTTTAGTTGACAAAAGATATGTTCTACAACATGACTATAATGTAGCTTCTGTAATTATGTTTCTAATGAACAGGATTTGTGTAAATAAACGTTTTGCCAGGGGCTGTGAGGTCTGCTCTCAGTAGTTAAGATTTTTGCCTTTTGTTTAATTGAAAAAATAATATGTAATTTGTTCATGTATCAGTTTGTCTGGTCTGAGGTGGCAAAGTAAACCATGGAGAAAGAGTTAACGTTCAGTAAAATTTAAATCTTAGTGAATTTGCGGAGTAACAACGGTTCGCTAGAGTGAAAAGTCGCCTGGCGTTAGGGTGCGAATGAACGTTAGCGACGGTCTCATCGCTAGCGAATTGTCCTCTATGCCTGTTAGTGAATTGTGATGTCCTTGCAGATGAGATTTCAGGTGGATTGTCGCTAGCGATGGTCACTTCATCCTTTAGTGAATCTGCCCCATAGAGACAGGTGTTACTTGTGAGAGTTGCATGAATGGAGGTGTAAAGTTTTGGGAAACCACAGCGGTAGAGATGTTATTAGACGGGTGGTATTGAAAGCCCCTTCCTCTGTTTCGGGATGGTTTCTTTACCTTAACATGAATTGCATTTTTTTTATACTTTGTTCAAACCAGAGGTCTTCTCTGTCCAAAATGTGGACATTGCTATCTTCAAAGGAGTGTCCCTTATCTTTAAGGTGTAGAAAGACAGCTTGCCCAGTAGCATTCACCCTCCTATGCTAATCCATCCACTTGGGGGAGCAGTTGTTTCACCTCCCCAATGTATAGATCTGTGCACTTCTTGCTACACTGGAATGTAAACACAATGATGCTTTGTTTTTCTTTTGGTGTTGGATCCTTCAAGTGTACCTGTTCTTTGTCTCAGTGTGTTGCTAGGTTTGAAACACACAAAGATGTGGTGTTTGTTGAAAATCCTTTGCGTTTCTCTGACACACTGACTGTGACTCTCTAAATGAAATGTGTTCAATGATTACTCCCCAAGTCCATTTGCTCTAGATTTACTTCCACTGCATATACCATGACTTGGATGAATGAAAACCTTTTTTGTTAGCTTCAGTTTGAGGAGGTGTTTATTCATCCAGTTGGAGATTTTTAGGAGGCAGTTAAATAATTTAGTTTCAGTTTCAGCTGTTAATGAAGGGTTTGATAGATATATTGATATCATCAGCTTACAGATAATGATGATATTTAAAGCCAAACGAGCATTTTAGATCTCTCAAAGACAGAAAGGCTAATTTAATACATACAGACCTTAGTTTACAGCAACTTGGTAGGTTTTATATGGTCAGATTTGTATTTTAAATCACAATGAAAGTTAAATAAATCAGCAACAATTTTGTTATGTTGTATTTCAATTTTATTTGCATGATAGTGAATATCAGCGTTGCCAAGTGCAGACTTGCAAGTATATTTATGGATGTTGTATATTCATATGACTGCAGCAAAAAGTGCTTTATAAATACTTTCTTGAATCTCTTCATTAATGATCATCAGTTTGTTTAATTCCTCCTGCAAGGATGAATTTCATTGATGTTCAGTGTAATTTTGTGTCATCGTCAAATACAGGTACATATCTTACTTTCAATGCCTTCTCAAAGTCAGTAATAACCAGATAAAATTAAAATGGAAGTAATAAACAACCATGGGCACACCAATAAAAACCCTAGTCCAGTTAAAGTATGTAGTCCCTTAGTATACAATCCTTCAGTTAGTTCTTTTTACATGCTCAAATAGTGACACCAAGACCAGCCGACATTAGTTTACAAAACAATTATTTATTGCACTGTATCAAAAATCTAAAAGCCCCATCTGAGTTGCATTTTGATTAATATAAAAGAACTTCTAATAACAATTATAATTATATTTAAATATATAGCTTACTGGAACTCAATATATAGTATAGCTAGGACTTCTTTTTAGGACAGTCCAAATCATGCTGTAATACAAAATGTGGTGCTTTTTGCTGACAGTGGCCACCATCTTAATTTGAAAATTACTAAAAAACTATGCATATTGGAACCAGGGTGAATTCTGTGATATGGATGTATATTGGACCATCAGTTATTGTTCTGTCCTCAATACATATTTCCATGAGGCAGTGTGTAGTTTGACATGCAGAAAAACATCCTCACATTCCAATAAAGTGATTGAGAGTGTCTGTAGACGTTACTGGAATATTAAGATGAGGTAAAACTGTAATGTAAATGAAAGGAAATGGAATGAGTACATTTGCATTGAAGAC
This sequence comes from Xenopus laevis, assembly GCF_017654675.1. Taxonomy (NCBI): domain Eukaryota; kingdom Metazoa; phylum Chordata; class Amphibia; order Anura; family Pipidae; genus Xenopus; species Xenopus laevis. The sequence continues at coordinate 110,064,366 of NC_054374.1, read as the reverse complement.
AGTAAACAACTTAGATAACATACAATAACTACCATAATGAAGAAATTACACGAAAAACATGGAAGCATGGATGAAGTAGCTGCGGCATGAATACACATATGCAATATATATATATATATATATATATATATATATATATATATATATATATATATATATATATATATATATACTGGCACAAAATTATATACAGTAGTGTCTCAGAGGTGCTGGCAGCTGTAAAAGTGTCTTAATGCAGATTTAAGTCCATCAGCTTACCAGCGATGCTACTATGGAGGAGAAGATAGAACTGTATGTGCTCCTTCCACAGCATGGGCTACAAAATAAAGTCTTAACTCCCACAAAGCACTGTGCTGGGACACACGTTGGGAGTATGGTAGCCAGAGAGGTTCAAATCTAATACTGTGAATTTCAGAATGGAGATGCTGGACAGATGCATGAAATGTACAGCAGAACGTGTTCGCCACAAATGAGTGATGAAAAAATATATAATAAGATGGCGAAAGTTTATGCTGGAGACATGACAGTCATGTCCATACTGCTTTCAGCAACCTGTGGAGTATATTTATTTTTGAAACTTTGGAGCACATTTGGGCCAAAAATAAAGGATGAGTTTAAAAATATCTTACAATCTCCTTTGGGAAAAATAGGAGCTTACTATATATATATTATGCTCAAATATTGTGTAAAGGTAGAAAATAAAAACAAAAAAGGATTTGTCCAGTTGCTGTTTAAACTATTAACCTATGCCATTTATCCAAAATATATGTTGTTAGAAATTATTATATTGATTTGAATTTCACAATGTTGTGACTATAAGAGCATGTTTTGGTCAAACTAATAAACCATTTGGTGTTGATTTATTCAGTTACAGTATAGCTGGTAATGATATTTTGTGAAATTATTCTGGCATGCATTCAATAAGATAATTCGTTAGCATTTTAGCTTTATGTAACCAAATGCATTAATTTCCCAATTCAAGACTTAATTGTATTGTAAAGCATATGCTGTGAAATTAATGAAAGGCAATCATTAAAGCAATGGTTCAGATGTAGATATGGAATTTTAAACCTAAGTATCATTAAGGGAAGTTGGGCAATCATAGCAAATCTGTACATTTCATTAAACTGACATCTGTGAACATAAATAACAAAAAAAGTTAATCTTCTTCACATTTTTGTACAAATCTGTGCCAGAGTATTTGTGCTGATCTCTAGTTTATCTAAATTACAACTGACACAATTAAAGAAGTTGGCTCTTACCATGAAGGGGTGCTAACTGGAAAGCCTGGAATATTTAAAATTGCAGATTTATACTAATAAAAAAGTTAATTATCAACATAGAGTATACCTAATTTGCTATAGTATATTACTATTAGAGCTAGATACATCTGGCTCTTTTTATAATGATTATGATGATATACAATAACATTGTTGAAGGATCTGAAAGATGTTAGAGAAAACATCTGATCTATTGACTCTGTAGCTATACAGCCCTAAAATATAATAACGCATAATGCAATTGTTGTTATAATTTCTTTTCCTTGCCTAGAATAAAATACTAGCAAGACTAGAAATAATTTACTACTCACCTATTTAAAAGCAACCATCGTATTGGTTGATATGTGTTCCTGCATATAGCCTAATGTAGTACATTTCATTACATACTGTATACACAATTATATCACATATCACGTTTTTTAGGAAAAGATTCTCACTAGTGATGAGTGAAAATTTTCACCAAGTTTCACAGCAAAAATTATGCCCAATAGACTCTAATGGGTGAAAAAAATTGTTGCGCCTCAAGAATTTATCACGCATTTTGTTTCCTATAGACTTCAACGATTTTTGCAAATTTTCGCCGTTTCCAGCAGTTGGGTGTATATCCCTTAGGGCTACAACCAACAAGATGCTTTATTAGCTGCAGGAAACTTTCTCTCTCCTGCTAGCGATAAAATGTCTCAAAATACTTGGATGTATTTGAATCAAAGCATGCAGGAAATAACACAAAAATGTCAAATAAGGTATGGGATTACCTGAGATTGGTGCTTGTGTTTTATATCATACCATTTTGGAGTCTCTGGTCTGAATTGTGCAATACTTGATATAATACTTTGTCATGTCATATGATTTGAAATACAAATATAAGAATAATTGTTTGAGAGCCAATACATGTTTTTGTGAATGCTGGTTTACAATCAAGAAGCTTCAAATTATAAACATCCTATATCCAACAGTGTTTTGAAACATACTGCTTTTATGATGAATATGAATCATATAAAGATCTTATTTAACATAGTTTTGCTGATTTTCATATTCATACTAGGTATGTATAAGGCAACCATTATTAGCATAGTTTTATAAGATATCATTGGTTTTCATTTACTCCAATCCTTTAGGATGTTCTCTGGTGCTGTATATGCTAAAACAATACGGTAACTTTACCATAATAACGTGCAGATAATTAACAAGGATTTGCAAACAATTGTTTCTGTACTTCGATATATTGTTAAATTGCAATGTGACTGGGCTTTTGCAATAACCTGAGAATAAAGTAGAGGTGTTTGCATTTTGTTGTAATACATAGAATTAACAGTTTAGTATTAAAGCGGCAATCTTTGTTGTGCATGTCTATTACATCTGAAGAAATAAAAACATTTAATTCCTCATCTGGCAGTTCTTTTTTTTCTAGTAAATAATCATGAATGATATTTGACGTTTCTTATCAGCAGGCTGAAGCTCAGATCTGTGAAATTGCTGATGCTATAGATAGGTGTCATAAAATTGCTTTGGCCAGAATAACAACATTTTAAGAGTATATTTACATTTAATGTAAGGTACTGTATTTCCTTACTATTCATCAGTAAATGTGGTAACAGAAAATGGAAAATGTGCTGCCAGAAATTTTTTTTCAGCTTTCAGAGAATTTGCAACAAGGGGGGGGGGATTTTAAATACCAGATTACTTAAATAATTACCTTTAAAAGACGTGTCTATAATCAGTATTTTATCATGTAAAATATTTTTGTTTACATTGATCACACAAGGGGGCTCATTTATTAAAGCAACGCAGCGCATAAGTGGACGCAAAAGATTGTCTGCGCCATCACAAGCGTGATCGCTAATATATTTGCGTGATATTGCGCATAACACAGAGCTTTTGCGATGGTTTTGTTTATGCGCATTGCGCAAAAGATTGGGCATTTATGTCGCAAACGATGCCGTGGTTGTTAGGGGCGTGGCTATGGGCGTGGCTACAATGCGCTTGCACTGCGGCCGTCGCAGATTTGCGTCTGTATATGTGCAAAACTGCACCCGGGCAACAGCACCACAATTTTTACGACTCCCTCTTCGTGGCGTAATAGTAACGCTCTTCAAAATGCGCATTCCTGCCCAGCTGCGCTAGTATATTCACATTTTTGCGTTTCATGTTGCTTAAAAGAGAATTTTATATATGCGTGCAGAGCCACACTGCTAAACTGGGTTCTGGCAAATACAATGGTGCTGCTGTTGGTGGGGATGTTTGTTAACTCAAAGTTTACTCAAAGATGAACAACCCCTGTAAAGTGCATTTTAACCACGCCTTCCACCCAACATGTTTATATTGACCAAGGTTCCTTTAAGGGTATCAGGTAGGCTAAACATCTTTGCAACCAAACAAATATTAGCACAGAAACAAATGCAGATGCGTCTAAGTGAACGCAATATGCGCAATATGTGACGCAACTAATTAAAGCAGCGCATTCATACATGAGCACAACTAATCCTTACCTTTGCGGTATCTTCCTGTGCGCACAATTTATTATAAGCACTGCGACAGCTGATACGCAGTTTCACACGTCGCACCTGTCTGTGTCTACATTAGCGCACAAATTGCACTGTTAAGGTATCGTGCACTACATTATTAAATACTCGCATGCGCTGGGCAAATGTAAGGCCACTGCGCTCTTTTTAGCGCTGCGCTGCGTTAATAAATGAGCCCCAAGATGTCTGAAACAAGACCAAAGGAACACTTCTTTTAGCCATGCTTATTCTCCTTCAGTGACAAAACATCATAAAATTGAAATTGTGTTATTATGAGAAAATGCAGAAAATTTTTTCGCACAATTACAGAATTCTATACTAGGTATTGGCAAATAAAGGTCTGAATCTTTTCTCCCTTTTTGCAATATACATTGTATCCATCAAGGAGTAAGAAAAGTCCCAAGGTTTGGATAGGTTCACACTCCTTGTCTGGCTTACACTTGTATCCCTTCAAGTCCAAATCACAATATCTAAAAACAAAGCCAGCACCAAAGACACTGGGACAAACAGAGAAATATATAGGTTAATATTGATTAGTAAATGATACCCCATATGGTGCTTTATGAGGTTTACTAAGTACACCACGTGTTAGACCTCTTACAGTTACAACACCCCCATCAGAGAAGAGGAAACAGGATTGATTTTCCTTAATATAATCCTGTTTTTTTGCAGATGGGTACTCACAAACGTATTCTTTTATAACTTGAACATAGAATTGAAACAACTGACTTTGGCACACATCCTGTATGTAGAGAGACAGGATTTCTGGTGATTTTTGAAAGAATAAACACTAATACGTCTTCAACGCAGTAGAAGCAGCTCCCAAAGACTCTATTAGACTTAACTTTCACTCAAAATCAGACACCCAACTCCTGAAGGAAGAGCCATACACAGGCCGATAAAAGCTGCCGTCAGAAATAGTCGGCAGCTTATTGGCCCATGTATGGGGGCCCTCGACGAGCTTCCCCGATCGAGATCTGGCCGAAAGTCGGCCAGATCTCGATCGGATGGATTAATGGATGGATTAAGGTAGGGATATCGGAGGGAGATCCGCTCGTTTAGCGACATCGCCAAACGAGCAGATCTATCCATGTATGGCCACCTTAACTTGATTATTACAGAAACAGCAGTGAGTTTTTAACTGATTATATTTAGAAAATGTCTTATTTCAGTATGATGAAGTTTATAATATAGTATAGTACAATTAGTACCTTCAGTTGCCCGTATTTTTGTTTACATGGAGTTTACAGTATTTTTTATTTACCTGGAGTTCCCCAGACTAATTGTTAACTGTGGTGTTTGCTTTCCCACCCCCTTGTAATATTAGTGGAAAATACTGTAAGTAAAATAAATGAAATAGGGGTGTAAATGTTACTAGTCTGGGGTTATAAACTGATAACCCTGACCCCCTTACATGGTGGTACTGGTGATATAATACAAATTGAATGCGCTAAATGTGTGATGATGAAAATATGTGGTTACCTGCGATAAAGAATGCCCTATTGTACCTAATTCAATTAATTGCAATATGGAATTTATGAAAGCAAGAAACGTTCAATTCAGAGGCACTGTGGTTTCCATTTTGTGTGGAAGCGGTTGTTATAGCTCTTTTTTTTTTGCAAATCACGTTTTTTTGCAACTTAGCATGTGAAATTCTACCTCAGTCTACAATTGCATAAATACAACATATACCAAGTTCATCATTTTTTTCATGCAGAAAATAACTTCTAGTCACCCTCTAAGGCTCCTCATTGCCATTGCCTTTAAAAAGGAGTTGCTGTTCTGGAAAATTCATGGGGCTATCTCCATGCTACAGGTGCTTGCTTGCTCCAAGTCTGATATTCCAGGTACATTTGGCATTGAAAAACATACGCCCATGTGCATTCTAACAACCCACAAGACAACCATGTTCACTTCATTGTGTACAAAAACAATCTCAACTTCACACTTTTTTTACACTTGTGCACTTCACCATATCCTCTATATCACCTTATAATATAGCCCATATAAACCCAACTTCCCCTGCCTTCCAGGAATAGAACAATTTTGACTGCCTTTGCCCTCCATGCTGCAGGTGCTTGCATGCTTCAAGTCTGCTATTCCAGGTATGTTTGGCCTTCCAAAACCATGTGCATTCTAACAGCCTACAAGACAGCCATGTTCACTTAATTGAGTACAAAAACAACTTCAACCTCACATTTTATTAAAAGACTTTTCAAAATGTAAACTTGCACTTGAAACCATATCCTCTATATTAGTGATCCCTAACCACTGGCTCATAAGCAACATGTTGCTCCCCAACCCCTTGGATGTTGCTCCCAGTTGCCTCAAAGCAGGTGCTTCTTTTTGAATTCCAGGCTTGGAGGCAAGTTTTGGTTGCATAAAAAACAGGTGTACTGCCAAACAGAGTCTCTTGTAAGTTGCAAGTCCACTTAGAGGCTACAAAATAGCCAATCACAGCCCTTATTTGTCACCCCAGGAACCTTTTTCATGCTTGTATTGCGCCCCAACTCTTTTTACTATTGAATGTGGCTCACAGGTAAAAAAAGGTTGGGGACCACTGCTCTATATCATCCTATAGTGTTAAACACACCAACTGAAAAGGACCCTCGTCAGGCTTCTAAATTTGCTGCCTGTACTGACCTTTGCCTGTTTCTAACCACTCTCTGTATTCTGATTTGATACTTCGCTACTGATTAGAATTGACTTGACCTGTAATCCTTGTTTGTTTCTGTTTCTTATAAATTAATGCAAAGCTCTGCCATAACTTGCTGCCATTATATAAATAAATTATGATGAAAGTACATGAAGGCGACACACCTGTTTCGCATGAAGTAAATAAAAAAACGCTTGTTTTATCCATTGCAGGACTATTCCTATAAAACTTATATTACATTCATTTCCCTTACAGCATTGTATAATAAGTATGTTTGCATAAATAGAAGAAAATGGGAGTCATGAAGTATTGTTTTCTGTGAGTACCTTTCAAGCTGTATAACTAGCATACATCAGATCCGTCATGCTCATTAAGAAAGATTAGAATGTTATGCTGATAAATGGCAAGCTTTACATCATACTTCAGTATAATTATTTTTTGAGACAAGTTCCAAAAGCAAATGTCTTTCCTTAGCAGCCATTCTAACAAGCACTGGAACTTAATCAAGTTAAACATTTGTAGTCCGTCTTTGAAATCAACATTTCTGTAATTTATTCTGTAGTCTGCAGACTTATGTTTATGCTTTTTTTGTAATGTTAAATTGTGTGTGTGTCTTTATCCCATTCCCACCATAAAGTATTTTTTCTGGTGCTAACTCCTCTATTCATCTATATTTCAAACAAAATAAAAATATTAGTTTTTTTTGCTTTTACATTTTACCATTTTAACATTTATTTATAACTGTATTTATTATTAACACATATTTTTAAAGCATCGGCATATTCTGCATTGCTGTACAACATATGGGTGTATACACTGAGCAGATTGCACACAAAAACAACCAATAACCTGCACAACAGGTAGAGAGGGCCCTTCCTACAAAAGCTTCCAAGCTAAACCCTACAAATAAAATCCTTACATAAGTAAAAGCAGGGCATGTGTTGCAAGTTAATGCCATGCCACTTCATATTTATTGATGGTGTGGATAAACCATAACTAATTGAATCCAAATGCTAATTTGCCTCTTATTTTCCATATCCACCAGACACAGACAAATGGAGGGTTGGTCTGGATTCAAGGGAATACTCAGAGCTAGTGCCACACAGGGCTAATTATTGCCTTACATTGTGTCTGCACTCACAGACACTAGGGGGCACATTTACTTAGGGTCGAATATCGAGGGTTACTTAACCCTCGATATTCGACTGTCGAAGTTAAATCCTTTGACTTCGAATATCGAAGTCGAAGGATTTACCGCAATTCGTTTGAAGGAAACAATCAAAGGAAAAATCGTTCGATCGAACGATTAAATCCTTCAAATCGAACGATTTGAAGGATTTTAATCCATCAATCGAACGAAATTATTAGATCAAAAAAAGCTTAGAAAGCCTATGGGGACCTTCCCCATAGGCTAACATTGAGGTTCGGTAGGTTTTACTTGGGAAGTAGAGGGTCAAAGTTTTTTTTAAAGAGACAGTACTTCGACTATGGAATGGTCAAATAGTCGAACGATTTTTAGTTCGAATCGTTCACATTGAAGTCGTACCCGAAGGTCGAAGTAGCCAATTCGATGGTCGAAGTAGCCCAAAAAAACGTTCGAAATTCGAAGTATTTTTTCTATTCCTTCACTTGAGCTAAGTAAATGTGCCCCTAGGTGCAGACACCTGGTATGAATTTCAGCGTGGCAATGCAAAAGTATACACTTTTTTTAGAATCAGTCCTGCTGACTAGTTCAGGGCATGTATAAGTGGATGTTTAACATAAGTCTAGTGCACTGCATTTGCTGTCATATATTTTTAAAAAGAGCTTTCTGAAAAAAATCTAGTTTTTTTAGCATAATGGTTTTAAAGGGCACCTCTCAGAATAATCAGAAATGAGCACTTTAGTACTACACCATCTGTTTAAAGGAGCCTGAGTACAAAGTGTTTCTCCTAATGAGTGGATAAGTCATAAAGTAACAAAGTAAAATTGTTTACAAGGATATGTGTGTGATTAATTTATTTCAAGAGGCTACAAAGGTCAGATATTAAAACATAAGTACAAAATACTGAGAGGGAATAAAAGGTTAAAGGTAAGAGAAATAAGATATAATAATGTATCTACTTTATACATGTACAGTTCTAATTAAAACATTAAATGTTTCTTCCACTATAAATTCTTCTTGTTAATGCTATGCAGTTTCAGTCTTGTTTCCTGTAAAATGACTCATTTGAACACAGCTCCTTAAAGCTTCTTTGCTATTTCTTGTGAGTGTTTTATTAATTTAGCCATTTAAAGTTACTGGAAGCTTCTAGTTTCACTGTATGGCAAAAATCTGTATATGTTTCCATAATGTAATCCCATAATTAGTCATAACTGTACTGTACTATTCTGCAATGTGGGGAGAGTCTGCAAAATATACACTACAGCCTATTCATTCCCATCAATTGACAGGAGAAATAAATATTTTGTCATGCACACAAGCATACAGTATGTAAACACTAAAAGAGAGATCATGTAAATTACATGAACATTTGCAAGTAGTGTGTAAGGAAGGTCTCAAACTCAACTTTTAAACAATAGAAAAACATATATTTTTTACTCAAAATTCTGCAGGAAAAAACTGATATTATTAAGTACAAAATATGATGATTATTTTAGAATGGCATTATGCAGAAATGGCCAAAAATTATTTTGTTTACATTTAGGGATCTATTTATTAAGCCTCAAATTTTTCTGGTCAAGTTTTTAAGGGGAAAATCCACACTTTTCAAGGAAAAAACCCTAACATTTTTAGAGATTTATTATGTTCCAAAGCTACTATAATCCAAATCTGAAAATACTCCAGCTAAAACCCGTCAAAGTCATGTAAAAGTCAGTGGCAGATGTTTACAATTGGATGATGTTTTTTGCCTTTATGATTTTCGAGGGGTTTGTACTGGTTTTCATTCTAAAATATGATAAATTTGTGTTTTTTTGGGCAACAATTCGAAAAAGTAGTATGAGTTTGTCTGCGAATTTTCTCTAATGTACAATTTTTGTATGTAAATTTAGCCAAATCCTTCACCAGAAATAAGCAAAATGGCGAAAATTTGCCACAATGCATTGAAGAATCATTATAGTCTATGGGTGTCATTTTGACGGCAAAACTTGGCGAAAAGTTTCGCTCTTCACTAATAACCACCATTCTGGGAAATTCACAATGTTTTATTCAAAAAAAACTATGCATAAAGTAACTTATTTATCTTAAAATATCAAGCTCTTTTTGTAATATATCTTAGATAACATTTCCTTTAAATTATAAAACAAAAATTGATGTCACTTAACAGAACATTAAATACAATTGCATCACATAAAAGCCAGTTATCCAACAGGAAACAAGTCAATAACATATCTTTGCATCTTTAAAAGTTCTTGCATTTTATTAATGCCCCTAGGTCATGTGAAAATTTCAGTTCTTCAGATAGTTGAGTATTGTGATTAGCTCAGGCTGTTAAAGCTTATTGCTTTTTAGATTACGTACAGTTTATTGGAAGTGATGTATATCTATTTAATAACAAGAGCATTACAGAATCTGCTGATATGGATTAAAAAGAAAATGCGTCTTTCATTATAAAATTTAAATTAACTAAAGAAAGGAAAATGAACACCTAAAAAGATATTTTAACCAAATACTGTACAATAGGTTGCATGAGCATTTGAATGGCTTAGAATAATAGAATCCTTGTTCATTATCAGTTGGAAAGACAGTAGTTTCCAACTGCCAGTATAAAATGTATATTTACTAGCTTAGTTGTCGTTTCATCTCAGTCTTTAAAAATGGTGAGTATTGAAGGATTCACAGTAGTTATGTATTTTCCCCATTTATGAAAACTTTCTTGAGTACCAGCCATATTTTGCTGGTTACGCTGTAATACTTTCTGCTAGGTCTAATCTGCCAATCAGCATCTTATCTATCCAATGGAACTTTGTTATAGACAGATGAATTAATATTAGCAAATACTCAAGGAAAGTGCAAGACTTTAAGCGGCATATTTATTATGTTGTGTAAAATGCAATTTGTGAAAAAAAAGTGTAAAAGGCTATGTAAAATAAATAGTGAAGGTGTATGTAATTGTACTCCATGTGACAGTGACAGATCCTAGTTTTCTAGTCCTATGGAGCCATTCAAAGAACCAATACACAAAAATAAAAATGATTTAGTTGCATTTACATAATGTTTTCGATGTCCTGTATATTTTTGAGAAAGCTCTACGTTTTATTTGTTGTGTCTTTGTTATCACCTCTGATACTATATATCCAGCTATATATCAGTTATCTTTTGTCAAAAATGAGGATTTAGATAATATATAGTTAAGTATTTGCAAGCAAATATATTATGCTTTCTAGAAATAGTGCTAACATTTTGGTAGTGTGAACATTATTTGTAAAGGTTTATTGGATATTGTAAGCTCTCTTTCTTGCTGACCCTCCAACCTCCCATGCTGCTATGAGTGAATCTTAGTGGTGAATAATGTGAGTAGTAGTAAAAGGCAGTTGCTATAGGTGAACAAATACAAAAATGATGTAAAAACTAATAATCAACATTCCTTGAAACTTGTGTGAATAAAATGGACTTTAGTTTATTGTTGAGAACAAAGACTTAAAAAAAATCTCAGACAAGGAAATACTTGAAACATCCCCATGTGACAAAACTACCTGATTATATATGTAAATACAAATGACTTGACATTTATGCATAGAGACTCTAAATGGATATGTAGAAATGTTAATGTATTTTATAATGCTATATGCCATTTATGTCTGTAATTTATTTTTTCTGCATGTATCTATGTCATGTACCAAGGTTCACATGCAGAAATTAACTGCAGAAGATAAACACTTCTGTAGTTTCATTACAATAGAAACACCATAAAGTAAATTCTTTATGACACTGTGGAGGAATATTTATTAAAGTCTGGATTTTAATGGTTTTGGAAACCACAACTAAACTCACAAACTCTAAAACCACTATTGCCAATGCTGTACTAAAAATACAAATACCTTGAAAACCCCTAAAACTTTGAGTTTTTCTGACAAATCCTAGCGAACCCCCATGAAAACCTCTAAAAGTCTGAATTGATTAAAAGCAGTGTAATCAGACCAGCACAGGTTCCATTGACTTCTAGAACCTTGACAATCCTTACTTGATTGTTAGTAAATGGGCAAGCATAGAGAAGTCAGCACAAAATTACTTAAATGTTCAATGTAGTGCAGGTTCCCTAATTCCCACTTTCAACTGGCATATGCGCAAGGTTCAGGATGGAACAGCACCACTTATTCTTTGAAGAATTAAAAATGCATTTATTGCATAATTTTATAGGGCATTGCAGTGATGTTTCAGTCTGAACGTAGCCCTTCTTCAAGCTAAACTGACAACCAATAGCCCATATTATTAACTCTTACATGCCACAGTGATACAAAGTAGTGTATCTAGTTATATAATTAAACAATAGTGATAAAATGTTAATAAAAATGTGCAGGCAGAAAAATCCATTTGTAGCAAATCAGTAAAAAAAGATAAAATATTAGGGGGCATTCACTAACTTCGAGTGAAGGATTCGAAGTTAAAAAACTTCGAATTTCGAAGGTTTTTTTGGGCTACTTCGACCATCGAATGGGCTACTTCGACTACGACTTCGAATCGAAGGATTCGAACTAAAAATCGTTCGACTATTCGATAGTCGAAGTACTGTCGAAGTACTGTCTCTTTAAAAAATACTTCGACCCCCTAGTTCGCCATCTAAAAGCTACCGAAGTCAATGTTAGCCTATGGGGAAGGTCCCCATAGGCTTGGCTAACTTTTTTTTGATCGAAGGATATTCCTTCGTTCGTTGGATTAAAATCCTTCGAATCGTTCGATTCGAAAGGATTTAATCGTTCGATCGAAGGAATTATCCTTTGATCGTTCGATCGAACTATCTGCGCTAAATCCTTCGACTTTGATATTCGAAGTCGAAGGATTTTAGTTCCTAGTCGAATATCGAGGGTTAAATAACCCTCGATATTCGACCCTTAGTGAATCGGCCCCTAAAACTGTATAAAAAGTTAAAAAAAGGGGGATGGCACATCTACAAATGGGTCTAAGATCATAAACCTTGTTTAGTCCTAATGGAGTCAGAGTTTCCAGTTTCCTAATCCAGAAAGCTTCCCTGTATAACAGATCTTTGAGCAGATTCCCTCCTCATTGTTTGTATTCCACTGTTTCAATAATACAAAATCTGAGTTGGTTGATCCTATCACCCTATTTGTGCACTGGTGCAACTATAAAATGCGCACGTGTGGTGAGCAAAGTGCAATTGTGGATGCAATTCAACATGTGTTGTTTTTTAAACAAGAGTTCAGTGTTTTCCCCATTATTCCTGTGTAATAGTAGCCACAAGGGGGAAATGCACCCAACATAATTGCACGAAAATGTGTGGAATTGTGTGATTTTAGATGAATGAGATGCAATTGTGCTAAAAAATTTCTGTGCTCACAATGATGTCTGCACATGATTTTCAAGGTTTATGTATGCAGCGTGTATTGGTGCAGCCTGCTGTGGGATCCCTGGAGCTCAAGGGTTCCCCTGTGTTAATTTGTGTGTGATTTGGAGCAGGAGGTGGGAAGGATATAGTAGTGCAAAATAAATCAATGCTGTAGTGCAAGGAGTGTGTTTGGACAAATACTGTACCTTCAATCAATGGCATCAATATGCACAACCATTGCATCCTCTTTTTTGTTACTGCAACAGCAGTTGTAAAGGAGCCCTATAGACACTTTAAATTACTCAAAAAAAAAATCTGTTTCTCGGTTTGTGATGCTTTCCCATGCTTAATATGCTGAGCACTATTTTGTATATTAAATAAAATGTATTTATAAAAAAAAATCTTTGGACTTATGTTGTAAATCATTACTCTAGAGGTCACCGTTTTTTACTGTCTACTGTTCAATATCAATCATGATTCAGTCAAAGGAAAATATTCCTCAGGAAACATTCTTCCTTCTACTGCTGTACATTATTTGTATTCCCCTTGAGAATTCCAGTCTATGTGACCCCATCTAGTCATTCTTGTAGGAGCTATACTCATAAAATCAATCAAAGTATCACAAATGTTTAATAACCTCGAAATAAGTTAAAACTAATATCTATTTGATGGAACGTTGTTTATGACTTGACCATTTTTCAAATCAATCAAAACTTCATTTTTTGCTTAGTGTAGAAGCTTCCAGGAGGACAAGAAATGGTTCCTGAAAATGACTGACAGCTGCTTTGAGCTTGCAAAAAGTTTCATACCACTGGAAGATGTGACAGCAAAAATCACAGTTTATTTTAGACTAAATTTGTTGACAATAAAATGCAAATATTGTAAAACAAAACAATTGGTTGCTGATTGAATTTAATTTCAGACATACTGTACTTATAATAACAATTTGTTATCACAGTCAAATCAAGGATAAACAATATACAAAAAGCAGAATCAAGCAAATATGGATATGTATATTGTTTCTTTGTACTAAAATATTTAACCATCCTAATAAGATTGTGTGAATGCCTGAATTTGTGCTCTGGCATAAAATACAAATGTACTGGACCTCAAACCAAGTCAGTTAGTTCTTCAGTTAATGCTTATTGACCTTAAAGAATTATAATGAAGGGCTGTGAACACCTATATTTATCCCTGTTAATCAGCCATGTATTTGGTGCTTGAAATCGTTTTTTGGCATTGTTAGCATACAATTCAGCTGCTTGGCTTTAATTCAAGAAAGGAAATAAAAGTCTGCAGTAATGTTTAAAAGGACATTATTCAGTTACATTCCCATATGTATAATTGTGGTCATCAGGTGGGAATGCAACTGCATACATTTTGATGTTTTGACTGAACATAATTATAAATGAATCATGGGGGTAATTGCTGCATTGATGGGATTGTTTTGAAATTGCAGTCGTACAGTAAATACCCCTGTTCATTTCGTACACGCAGTTTTACTGTTGGTTTGCAATAGGTAGATAATGTAATGTGTCCAATGGAGCCTACAAATCATTCATAGCCATTCAGTAGAGTACTTTAGAACCTGGCTAAACTGACTGTCTGGATCACATGGTTTACAATTAGTGATGGGCGAATTTGTCCTGTTTCGCCGAAAAATTTGTGAATTTCCCGCGAAATTCACGAAACGGCGAAAAGTTCACTAAACATTTTTTTTTGGACGCTGGCTAATTTTTGTGGCAGTTTCGCGTATTTATTTGCCAGTGGCGAATCGCGGGATTTCGCTGTGAATTAGCGTCTGGTGAATAAATTCACCCATCACTAATTTACAATACATCGTAGCAGGACATCAACCTGTGACCTTACATTGCTACTTTGCTACCTGTTGACCTACTAATTGTCAATTCCAACATCCTCTGACAGTCAAAGAATATTAGACTGTCTAGCTCTACAAAAGCCGGGAGGCTGCAGGTTGAAGATCTGGTGCATTCTAACAGAACTTTTTTATTCAGTGCAGGCAATCTGATTGGTTGCCATGGGTTACTGCCCATGGGCAAATTTGCCCAGTGTTGATAAATGACCCCGAGTACTGTTTCAGGGTTTTGGGGGCTATAGCCTTTGGAAACTTCATTTTTTTTCTTTTTGCCATGTGTCACAACATTGTGCTTTGCACCTTATTTTTCCCCTTTTAACTTTGCCAAAATATTTTTGTAAATAGGTCCTCGTAGATATTTCATCATTGTAAAATATGCAACAATTCAACAGTAAGGGACACATTTACTATTGGTCGAATATCGAGGGTTAATTAACCCTCGATATTCAACCGTCAAAGTAAAATCCTTCGATTTACCACATTTCGTTCGATCGAACGATCGAAGGAAAAATCGTTTGATCGAATGATTAAATCCTTTGAATCAAATGATTCGAAGGATTTTAATCCATCGATCGAACGATTTTCCTTCGATCCCAAATTGGCTAGAAAGCCTATGGGGACCTTCCCCATAGGCTAACATTGATGCTCGGTAGGTTTTAGGTGGCGAAGTAGGTGGTCAAAGTTTTTTTTAAAGAGACAGTACTTCGACTGTCGAATGGTCGAATGGTCGAATAGTCGAACGATTTTTAGTTCGAATCGTTCGATTTGAAGTCATAGTCTAAGGTCGAAGTAGCCAATTCGATGGTCGAAGTAGCCAAAAAAATACTTCGAACTTCAAAGTATTTTTCCTTCACTCGAGCTAAGTAAATGTGCCCCTAAATATTGCAAATTTCAAACTCTTATTACAAAATTTCAAGTACCGTTTATATATATATATAGCCTTGAGAAAGGTCCCCAGGAGGGACCGAAACGTCGGATTGTGATGTGAAAAATAAAAGCTATCACTTTGAAATGAAAATGAGAGTGCGGATCCTCTATTACTATATATATATATATATATATATATATATATATATATATATATATATATATATATATATATGTATGTATTTACTCTTCCTATTGTGAAACTTGAAAATAACATTTCTAACACCACTATTTTTAAAACATATTAATGTATTCATTTACATGTTTTATAGTATAATTAACATTATTTTAAATACAGTATATTTTAAAAAGATACCTGTTGCTTATGTTGTGTCTGTGAGTTTGATTACATGGTGCATATAGTAGGGAAAACAGGTTAAAGCACTTCTGATATTTCAGGCAATGCTGCTAATGAGTAATTTGCTGTATGTCCAATCACATTTTACTTGCTGCCATCAGTGATTAGGGACATCAGTGATGTATTTTGTCTTCCCACAGATGGCTAGTTTTAAACAAGAATCTTACATTTCTGGTTACTATAGTACAATTGTAATTTATTTTATTACATAAAATGCAATACATGTGCTTTGTGTAAACTGGATTTACTATAGAATGCAATTTGGAAAAATGTATTGTCCTGCAGTCAGCAAACAAAACACTATTGGTACTCCTATTCATGCACGGTTGACAAGGCTGCCATGTATTGTAATTGATCAGAGGAGAGCTATTTAGAATAACATTAAAATATAACAGTTTTGAAAAGTGAATTATGGTTCTCAAAGACTGCTAAAACTTTTTTTTATACTTTTTAAACCATCCATATAAAAGCTGTAAGTTAGTTCTAAATTATTATTTTACTTCCGTATATACTCGAGTATAAGCCGAGTTTTTCAGCATCCAAAATGTGCTGAAAAAGTCTACCTCGGCTTATACTCAAGTCAGTGGGCAGTAGCTGAGATTGCAGTCACTTTTAATCATTCCTATACCAACAGTTCGCTTGCTTAGAGACTGCAATATCACACAGCACCCTCTGTTGGTTATATGAAAGAATAACAATGACTGCAATATCACACAGCGCCATCTGTTGGTTATATGAAAGATTAACAGTGACTGCAATATCACACAGCGCCCTCTGTTGGTTATATGAAGGATTAACAGTGATGGTAATATCACACAGTGCCCTCTTTTGGTTATACAAAAGATTAACAGTGATGGCAATATCACACAGCACCCTCTGCACATGGTAGTGGGACAGTGGGACAATGCACACAGTAATCCGTTCGGCAATTCTCTGTCACCATCAACTTTGCAAAGAAGTCCGGTTGACCACTGGGGTGGGTCGCTTTGGCGGAATGTGCGCTGCTGGGAGACAGGGCTGTAGTTGTGTCTAGGCTTATACTCAAGTCAATAAGTTTTCCCAGTTTTCGTAGGTAAAATTAGGTACCTCGGCTTATACTCAGGTTGGCTTATACTCGAGTATATACTGTATTACTATTGATACTTAACTCTGCACACCTCGATGATTTAGGATTATGTAGGAAATATTAAGCTATAGCTTTGCTTGATGGAGTCTGTGGCGATGAGCAAATTTTAGTCAGGCATGGATTACGGTGACAAAAATGTTGCCGAGACAAAAAATAAAAAAAGCTTATTGACTTTAATGCATCTGGAGTGCAAAAAAAAGTTTTGTCGCCTATTGACTTCAACAATGCGTTTTGTGAATTTTTTGCAGTTTCGTGAATTTTTTAACAGTTTCCTGAATTTTTCTGCAAAGTGAAACAGGACAGCATCGATCATCACTTCGCTCACACTACCTAGATGTGCCATGTTGAAAATCTGTAGGATTCTTTTGCATTTTCATTACCTACTTAAAGGACAAGGAAAGTCTAATGCATATAAATTAGAAACATGCACAGCTTCTTACTTAAAACATTTATTTGTGCATTTTAATCCCAGCAAAATTTCATATAAATGCATTCAAAAACACATCACAGTTCATTGTCTCCCCCCGGTCTGCCTACCTTGTGTTAGCCACTCCCTCCTGATGCATTTCACGCTGTTGGGCGCTTCATCAAAGGAGGTATACATCTTGTGTGATGCACTAGTGATTCTCCTCTATTTGTATCCATTCAGCAGTTTTAAAGACACACGTCAGAAAAAACGCTGAGTTTCAGGAAAAAATCTCAAAATACAGCTCTCCTGCACTCAGACCAAGACCACAAGCATGTGTATTGAGTAGAATCAGTAAGCAGCGCATTGGCATAAAGTAAGATCGTGAACTAGCTGCTCTCAAACATTGATCCTACAATGCCTGCTCTGTGGAGAAGATTTACTAAAGGGTGAAGTCACTAACGCTGGCGATGATTCGCCAGCCTTACTGCTTTCAGGTACTTTGGTGATTTACTGGGCACAGGCGTAACTTCGCTAGCATAAGAGACAGACGCTAGCGATCATTTGCACTCTATCGCCAGGCAGATTTTCGATCTAGCGAATGGACATTACTCCGTAAATTCACTAAGATGCGGATTTTACTAAACGTTACCTCTTTCGCCAGACTTACCTTTGCCTGCTCAAACCAGCCAAAGTGCATTGGAGTGCATAGATCTTCCTCAATCTTCTGTGACTTACACCATATTTTTAGTGGAAAAAGTTTCTAAGTCCCAAAATACACTAGCATCTTCCTTTTTTCAGAGCGATAGCTTGCAAAAGTCCTTAATTTTTTTTTTTGGGTAACTGGGTTCCCCCATACATTTTTTTACATATGGAACATAAACTATACAGTGGGCTCATGTGTAGGGCATTATAACAACTCTATTTTCTTTATTAAGGTTCCCTGGACTTGTGTAATGTAATATATTTGCTGCAACATATACGTCCATTCAACTTTATAATTTCCCACCATATGCAAATTAACCTGCAAATTAACCAGTTGTGCTAGGCATAATTGAATGCTAGCACATCTTCACTTTGATTGCCAAAGTAACGCTAGTGAAAATTTGCAAGTGTTCTGCGTCCTGGACTCAACTTCGCATTTTAGTAAATTAGCATTGTCCGAGCTAATTTTCACCTGGCGAAGTATTGCGATGGCTGCAAAGCCATCACCGGTAGGGATGGGCGAATTTAATTTTGCCAAATATTCAACTGCTATGGGGACGCGGACCAAAATCAGGAATATATATACCGATCGGCAAGCATTTTGTATCTGGTTTCCTTTACCACTGATTGGTGTAAATATATGTGCCAGTTCTTCTCCACCTCCTGTCCCTCCTTGCATGTTTCATATTGTACTCTGCACACTATATGACACGCTAAGTCAGCAGGCATCGGTGGGGACTTTTGCACGTGTGCAGAGTAATCATGGTGGCCATGTTAGTGATGTAAGCTAAGGAGATGTTACCAAACAAAAAATAGAAGGTATATAAAAAAAAGTTAACAATTTAGAACAAAGGGTCCCCATTAACAAAGTAAAGTCTTTTGGTAAAGGGTTTCCTTGTCTTTTAAAATGAATGTCCTTTTGTAAATTCCTACCAAAGTAGTAGGGCTTTGTAAAATAAACATTTTCATCTCTCTAACTGATACTATAGGGGCTATTTATTGAATCTCAAATTTATTTAAAAATTGAAATTCAAACTAACTCCGAACCATGACCGGGCTTAATTTACTAAAAATTTGGATCAAAAATTGTACATGCAGCAATAGTCTCAACAAAATCATGCAAAATTTAGAACTGTGCGACTTTTTTGATTTGTCATCCGAAAAACTCACATTTATTAGATTATCGAACAAAAACTCAATTTATTTGGATTATTGAACAAACTATCATAAAAGCCAAAAACTCTCGACAATCATAGAGCAAATTGTAAAAGGGACCATCTGCCATTGACTTTTACATGACTTTGACAGGTTTTAACTAGAGTATTTTAGGATTTGTATTTTTAGCAGCTTTGGAACATAATAAATCTTGAGTTCTTTTTCTCTAAAAATGAAAATTTTGAGGCTTAGGGGGTTATTTATTAACTCCAATTTTTTCTATTCTGACTTTTAAAGGGGAAAAAAATATAGGTTTTGAGCGCAAAATCCCAAAAATTTAATAATTAGGCCCCTAACTGTTCTTTCTCTAGATTAATATTTTCCAGTCAAATTGTATTTACTAATAGTGACGATCTGTTGATTGCATGGTAGTCAAAAAGAGACAATTTTTAGATGCAACAATTATTTAGGTGCAAATTTTCTTACTCCAAACACATTAGTTAATGGGCGTTTTTCTTGTGGTGACTTTTTTTGTCTCATCAACTTTTTTGCTTTAAGGAATTAAAGTCTATGAGTGTTTTTTTCTTATGTCCACTTTTTTGTCTCAGCGACAAATCCATGCCTGGAGAAAGAATTAGTTCATGATTATTTACTATTTTTATTATTTTAAATTAATGGACAGACATGGTTAATGATTGTGCCTTTTGCCTCAGAAGCTGCAGCAAAACTAGATCTTACTGGGCCCCACAGAAAATTATTTTTTAGGCCCCCAAAATGTTTAGAGGTTCACTTGTTTTACCAATATTTATTGAAACTTTATATGAATTAGGGTCTTACTGGGCCCCTATACCTCCTGGGCCCTCCTGCAGCCACAGGGTCTGCTTCGTCTATAGTTATGCCGCTGCTCAGAAGTCTCAATATAATTATGTTTTTCCATAGATTTCCTTTGAAACATCACCTTAATCACTATACTCCATGAAACATCATCAACTTGACCACTGAATTTAATTGCGCTGACTAATCACTCTTCCTTCGTGTTCTCTAAAATCTTGAGGCCACATTTTGTCAAGAAGTAGAAAATAAATATTTTAAATCTCTGACTGATAGGTATGTAACATTTTTTACATAGAAACATTGGAGAGGTCATTTACAATGACCTCCATTAAAAGTACAATTGCATGGAGACAGCATTTCACCTCAGAGTCTGGCTACGCTCTA
Source organism: Xenopus laevis (assembly GCF_017654675.1). Taxonomy (NCBI): domain Eukaryota; kingdom Metazoa; phylum Chordata; class Amphibia; order Anura; family Pipidae; genus Xenopus; species Xenopus laevis. The sequence continues at coordinate 110,043,652 of NC_054374.1, read as the reverse complement.
CACCATAGTGCAAAGTGCAAAAATTGGTGGTTTGTGCCCATTTTTTGCACCTGTCTTAGTAAATAATTTATTTGGTGTTTTTCTGCATTGTATTTAGTCTTTCACGAGAAACATACAAATGAGCAATGTTTGTATGTTGTTCTGTATATCTTTATAATGCATATTTACAGTGTCGGACTGGCCCTGTGGGACACCGGGAAAAAACCCGTTGGGCCCCGACCCTCATGGGCCCCCGCTGGGCCAGACCCCCTATTCCCTTTATTGGGGTTGACTTAAGCGCCTCACACTTTGGGGGCAGAGGGGGGCCCTGGGACAGCAGTCCTGGCACCCCCAGTCCGAACCTGCATATGTACAATAAGGACTGAAAAAAATCTTTAGAATTTACAGAAGAATTACACATTTTTTTATAGAGGAGAAATCAAAGTGTATAACACAAATATATTGCAAGAGAGCCGTCTAAAATTAATAAGAAAATAATAATTTTCTTCATATTAACATTTCAGATCTTTCCAGCTCAGTTTAAGTGATACATTTCTAATCTGTACTATGTAAATACAAAAGTAACAAAGTATGATTAATGGGAAATGACATGCTGACCAAACAGAAAGTGGCAGCGAAGCTGGCACTGTAGCTCAGTGGTTGTGACAGGCAATTAGAAAACAGTCCTGAACAAATGTAAAAGAATAAAGCAACCATGCCCATTTGTATTTTCCTGCTCACATAGCTATAGTGGTCTCTCTTATTACTTCCAACTGTATTTGCTGTGGAAATGTGGAAACTGAAAGATTATACAGCACCAGCAAAAAGGGATTTAATCAGATAAGACGTTCTTGTTATAAATGTTGCAAAATATCTACTATTATAAATACCCTTTCTTATTTTATAGTCACATGGTGACTCAGTGCTTAGAGTGTTAGCACTGCTGGTTTCATTTGGAGGGGTTGAACTTGATGAACATTGGTCTTTTTCAACCTGATCTAAGTATGTAACAACTGTATGTAACTGCTGCCTTATTTCACTAGATCATACATTTGATTCAGACTTAAGTCTATCGGCAAGAGGTTTATATAATATCCTCTTGTCTATGTGGATTTTTTCTGGGTGCTACAGTTTCCTCCAACACTCACAGGTAGGTTAATTTTCTGTGCCTAGTGATTTGTGTGTATAGGGGGCCACTGGGGCAATGACTAATATGAACTTGTAATTGGATGATGTATTTTAAGGGAAAAAGGGGAGCAAGTCTAAACTGAATATACAGTACATGGCTAAAAATTAGTCACAACAAGGTGCTACCTGTACTCTTTTCTGACTATTTGTATTGCTTCAGATGGACATTCTGTTTTTCAGGTCTAAAGGATTGTCGGTTTGTTTTTTGCTATGAAAAAAAAGTTCCCTCTGCTATATGTATATATTGTAGTTACCTGTACTGTACTTCTGAAAAGTTATGTCCTCTCTTTTAGGATCTATAATGAGGCATAATTATGCTTTCATCACTCAAGAAAATGTCCTTGTTTATACCAGACAGAACTTTATTAGCTTTTTTTTTCTAAAGCTTTCATAGATACAGGTATGGGACCTGTTATCTAGAATACTCAGGACCTGGGGCTTTTTGAACAGGGGTCTTTCTGTAATTTTAATCTCCATATCTAAAGTCTTCTACAAGTAATTTAATCGTTACATAAACCTAATAGTATTGTTTTGCTTTCAATAAGGATTGCTAATATCCTAATTGGTACCAAGTACAATGTACTGTTTTATTATTACAGAGAAAAATAAAAACATTATTAAAAAATTTAAAATATTTGATTATAAAGGTATATCTCTGGTGATGGCCTTAGCGTAATTCAGAGTTTTTGAATAATGGCTTTCCAAATAACAGTTCCTGTACTGTCTGGGAAAATTCTAGAGGAAGGTAGATGTCTCCCAAAATGTTCTATGAGACCCAGCCTGTAAGGAGAATTACAGAGGCTAAATGTGATCAGCAGGTAATAACTAGTACAGCTGCCGTGAGTGGTACTATATATAGTTGATACATTAGATAGCTTTAAGAAGGGGTAGGAAAGCTTTTAGCAAGTGAGAGAATATAGGGTTATGGGAGATAGCTCAAAGTACAAGTTGATCCATGGACTGGTCCAATTGCCAGGAATTTTTTCTCCCTTTGAGAGGCTTCAAATGGGTTTTTTTCCTTCCTCTGAATCAACTATAACCATACATTTATTAAAGTTAAAACAAATTTTTCAGTGCGTTGTCCCACTTTAAAAAAATTTCAAATTGGTCTGCAAAATGTAAACATTCTGTAAGGAACCTATAAGATAGCAAAATTTAAGTATCATTATGAAAAAAAAAAAATAACAGTTCTCAATGCAAACATAAAGTCATTTGTGAAATAAAAATGAAAATTAAGGGCCAAGTCTCCTGAGGAATGCTATTAAAAGCCAAAACCCGTTCAACTATAAAATGTTCAGTTTACCACTACTCTTTGTAAAATATATTTTAGTCAGTTATCTACCCAAGTACAAATGTTATGTTCAAGGCAAATATTCCTTAACTTAATAAAAAACCTTATGGGGCACATTTACTAAGCTTGAGTGAAGGATTCGAAGTAAAAAAACTTCGAATTTCGAAGTATTTTTTGGGTACTTCGACCATCAAATAGGCTACTACAACCTTTGACTACGGGGCACATTTACTTAGCTCGAGTGAAGGATTAGAATGAAAAATACTTTGGATTTCGAGGTATTTTTTGGGTACTTCGACCATCGAATAGGCTACTACAACCTTTGACTACGGGGCACATTTACTTAGCTCGAGTGAAGGATTAGAATGAAAAATACTTCGAATTTCGAAGTATTTTTTTGGCTACTTCGACCATCGAATTGGCTACTTCGACCTTTGACTACTACTTCGACTTGAACTAAAAATCGTTCGACTATTCGACCATTCGATAGTCTAAGTACTGTCTCTTTAAAAAAAACTTTGACCACCTACTTCGCAAACTAAAACCTACCGAGCACCAATGTTAGCCTATGGGGAAGGTCCCCATAGGCTTCCCTAGCAATTTCTGATCGAAGGAAAATCGTTCGATCGTTCGATCGATGGATTAAAATCCTTTGATCGAACGACTTTTCCTTCGATCGTTCGATCGAATGAATTGCGGTAATTCGGTATTTGAAGTCAAAGGATTTAACTTCGATAGTCGAATATCGAGGGTTAATTAACCATTCGATAGTCGAAGTACTGTCTCTTTAAAAAAAACTTTGACTACATTCTTCGGCAGTTTAAACCTACCGAGGTACAATGTTAGCCTAGGTGGACCTTCCCCATCAGTTTTCTAAGGTTTTTTTGATCAAAGAAAAATCCTTTGATCGATCGATTAAAATCCTTCGAATCGTTCGATCGAACGATTTTTACTTCGATCGATCAATCGTAGTATTTGCAGTAAATCCTTTGAATTCGAAGGATTTTACTTTGACGGTTTATTAACCCTCGATATTCGACCCTTAGTAAATGTGCCCCTATGTGTATCAGATGCCTTAGCAAAATCTAAAGAGGTCACTGCCACCCAAATGTTTAAGTTTCTTTTCATTTTATTATAGAAGGTAATTCAATTTGGTTATGCATATAACCATGCTGGCACAAAATTATTGTATTGTGAGTTGAAAAGTATTACACTACCTTATCACTTAATACCTCTGCAAAAACTTTTCTCTAAAGATGACAAACTAACTGGCCTATATTTAGTTTGGTACCATGCCAGAATCCTGAAAAATTAACTGCTGTTCCCGAGGTGAATAATACATCTATATTTAGGTGCAGATTTATCAAAATGAGAAATTAGAGCTCGCCACAAAAAAACGCACTCACTTTCTTTTCATTCCTATGTAATTTTTAAATGCATATTTATCAAATGGTGAACTACATTGATAAATACAATTCTAAAAATCCCATAGGAATGAATAGAAAGTGAGTGAGTTTTTTTGTGGTGAGCTCTAAAACTCCACCATTCTCTATTTATTCCAATGAGGTTTTTAGAGGTGTATTTATCTTATAATGAACTTTTTCCCATTGATAAACACAATGGTTAGACTTCCCCCATGTCTCTAGAATATTGTGGAAGTGTGTCTTGCAACAACAGTATGTAGTATGGAGCATTTGTACCTGTGGCAGATAATTATGGCAGCAAATGCCATGCTAATACCATACTATCAAAATGTTTAAAAGACTAATTAACTATATTGTTTCATATGTATTATAAATAACAGCATACAGCTAACTTCACCCTTAAGTCAATGTCTATAATGAGGGAATTTCCAATTTTTAGAGGTTTTTTAAGTATTCATATTTTTTTTTTCCGGATCATTCAAAGCTTCGTTTCTGTCTTACTTTTTTTAATCAGAACTTTTAATAAATTCAGTGACAGTTGTGGTTTCAGAGTTTGTTGGGGTTATTTATTAAAGTCAGTTTGCTAAAAACTATAGGATCCAAATTTTTTGTGGAAAAAAAACTTGTATTTTTTGAGATTTATTATACCGGATGCTGCAAAAAGTCAGAATCCGAAAATCCGACATCTCAGACCTGCCTAGGTTGTAAATAAGTCAGTGGGAGAGGTCCCTATCCCTTTTGAAAGTTTCTGTGGTCTGTGCTGTTATTAGCCTGAAAATATGACTATTTCTGGCTTTTTGGCCAAAAATTGCACGATTCAGGAAAAAACGCCAAAAAATCCTAAAATTCGGGGTTTCACTTGATTTTATTGAGTTTTCTCCCGATCCGATTAAATTGTAATTTTTTAATAATTAAGGTCAAATCATGGATTCTAGATTGGAATGACTTTTTTATTTGAAAAAATCTGAAAAACTCTGACTTTGATAAATAACCCCTGTGAGTTTAGTGGTTTTAGAAAACTCTAAAATCTGGCCTCTCATAAATAAACCTCCTCTGGACAATAGGAAGAGCCTTGGATTGTATTTGTATTCATCAATAAAAGATAGTAAAACCCAATATATTCCTAAACCATTCACCAAAGCAGTACATCAGTCATTGGGGGAGGATCATACAATATTTATAATCAATGTTCTAAAAGAAAATACTTTCACCTGATACATAAAAACACAGCATTGCCACCAAACTTCTTTTGCTTCCTGTTGCACAAAGTATGTTAGAAAGAAATAAACAAAAAAAAAAAAACAGTATCAGACTATGTTTCTCATAGGAGAACTAAAATTACTGATTATTTGATAAAAGCAATGTATAATACACATTTTGGTTTGCTTCAAATAATAAGGAGGCTTCAATGAACACAATGCTTATTGCTATTGATCTAATGGGAAACAGATGTTCCTTTATAGGACTTGAATACTAAACAACACTTGCACCCGTGCCGTGATGTACTCAGTAATGGGTGAAATGAACCACTTCTAATATCTTTGAGCAGTCTGCTGTGTTATATAATAGAGACTGTAAGCTTAATTGCCCTTGACTGTACATAGTTTGAAATCTCATGCTACTGTATGTAGTTCAAATAAAGCATATAAGATTCAATATACTTAAAGAAAATAAAAATTAAAAATATAAACTATTCTACTGAATATAAGACTATACCTATTTCAGACCAATCGATACTCCGCCCTACGCGTTTCGCACCTACAGGCGCTTAATCATAGGCATTACTGTTGTTACATTTGGTCACAAAATTTATACCCAAGGAAATCCCTCCCCAAACGTTAAAACCAATCACGTGTTGCCACCTCACGTCTCTTTTCTTAAAGCAACATATATCAAATTGGTCCTCTTAGCAATATTTTTCTGCCTATACTCTGTTTCATCTCACAAACATTTTATTAGGATACACATATTTAGACAAATGTTTAAATGGCAATTACTGTAATTGCCATTTAAACATTTGTCTAAATATGTGTATCCTAATAAAATGTTTGTGAGATGAAACAGAGTATAGGCAGAAAAATATTGCTAAGAGGACCAATTTGATATATGTTGCTTTAAGAAAAGAGACGTGAGGTGGCAACACGTGATTGGTTTTAACGTTTGGGGAGGGATTTCCTTGGGTATAAATTTTGTGACCAAATGTAACAACAGTAATGCCTATGATTAAGCGCCTGTAGGTGCGAAACGCGTAGGGCGGAGTATCGATTGGTCTGTATGCCTACTTTTTCAATATTTATGATGAATAAAAAGTGATTTTTTAACTTTGAGAATTGACTGGAAATATATCTTTGAATTTTTGAATTGAGTGCCCTTTGGAGTTGGGGGCTATATTCCAGCACTTGGCCCTTTTCACAGGCCTATTTAGACTGCAGCAGTTGAGTAGTAAAGTTTTTTTGGATATACCTATTTCAGGTCTTATCTGTAATGTATGTTAAGTATGTAAGTAGAGAATATTTAGGGGGTTATTTATTAAAACTCAATTTTTTTTCTAGTCAAGTAAAAAAACTATTTTTTTGAGATATATTATGCCCGAAGCTGAATCCAAAAATAATCCATCTAATACCAGTTAAATTCATGTAAAAGTCAATGGCAACTGTCCCTTTAAACATCTGACGATGTTTTTAACCGTCACGAATTTTGGGAGTTTTGGGGTGTTTGACACTGGTTTTCTTTCGAAAACTAAATAAATTTGCGTTTTTCAAGTGTCAAGTCGATAAGTCATATGATTTAAATTGAAACTCAAGTTTTCAACGTTTTTTATAATAAACTCGAAAAATTCGAGTTTATTTCAATCCCAATTTTTTCTACCTGAAATATTAGTAAATAAGCCAAATTCTTGGATGGGAGTTAGGTTAAGTTTGTTTCTGGCAAATATGAGAAAAAAAACAAGTTTTAGTTAATAATCCCCTTATTGTAGCAATATTTCTGATAGGAAAAAGAGAAAACTGAATACCATCATTATGCAGTTATGGCATAATATTTTATATAATATATAATATATATATATTATATATTATATATATGTGTGTGTATATATATATATATATAACGTTTCGGCTGCAACATCAGCCTTTGTCAAAGGCTGATGATGCAGCCGAAACGTTAGTGTGTTCAATAAATCTATTACTTTACAATAAGTCCTGAGTAGTGCGGCTTCTTCTGGAGAGGATCGTATGAAGTTTCATGAGGCATGCACCCAGGCATTGAGAGGATATTTATCGTGAGTGCTGGGAGTTTGGGGAAGTATATATATATATATATATATATATATATATATATATATATATATATATATATACTTCCCCAAAGTAACTTAATTCTATTCTCCTTGACTTTTCCTTTTAGATAAAATGGATACTTTTTGAATAATAATAGGTATGTGAATCTACTACTAAAGGGTAAGATGATTTCTTTTTTTTAAAAAGCACTGAGATATTTTCTGATATCCGATTTAAAGTATAGCTAGCTCTAGGTAGGCTTTGCGAGCAGTACCAGGGTAATTGGTTTTAATTTGGTTTTTAAATAATATTTCTTTACAGATAAACCCGCTCTGAAAAAGAAATAAGAAGCTTCACACTTTGTACCAAATTTTTCCACAATGTTATTGTACTTGGGGGATATGTTAATACAAGTGGGACATTTTTCACTTCTAATTTGCACGGCTCGGCTACATATTACCCAGTAGCAATGGTCTGCAACTAATTTCACTAATGAGAGTTGGAGTTTAAGGTTTATAATCATGGATGGTTTTTTGTATGTGTTACACTTGATAAAGAGCTACGCTCGAAACATGTATAAGTAGTGTTTAAATAAACAGCACCCTTTTGCAGCAACCCACTGCGTATTATTGAAGTTCATCACCACCACTTTATTTGGATTAATTTGCCTCATTGGACATAAGTATTTGCGATTGAACTGAGACGTTGAATCCTACACTCTATTGGATGAGATGGGGTAATGTACGTGCTAATGTACCTGATACAATATATTTTTCACTACATAAGAATTTTGAGTGCTGTGTCTTTTTTTCTGTTTTACATATACAGTATATACTGTATGTAAATTATGAAAAAATTATAAAATCCACATTTTTTGAGATCTATTATACCCCGGGTTTATTTGTCAGAGACAAAAGATCCACAGGGTTACTTACAAAGCAATGAGGCATATGTAGAACATCAGCAGGCTAGGACAGTTGGTTGAGATAGCTGAGAATGTGACTTCCACTGTAGATGTAGTCAAGGTAGTAAGGCAGACCTAGAGGCAGATATACCTCAAAAGTTGCCCAGTAACTAGGGAAATGAGGAAGGGTAGGGATTTAAAGGGGCATTTTAACTCTATGGGTCCTTACACTTTGTTGATAAGTTAAATATACTCAGATAATTACAGTTAATATGGCAAGAACTACAGCACTACATAAGGCATCTAACCCCTGAATGTGAATTATTTTAAGGAACAGTAACATCAAAAAAATCAAGTGTTTTTAAATAATAAAAAAATAATGCAGTGTTGACCTGCACTGGTGCAACTGTGTCTGCTCCAGAAACTCTACTATTGTTTATATAAATAAGCTGCTGTATAGCAATGAGGACAGACATTTATAGGAGAAAAGGCTCCGGTTACACAGCAGATAACAGATAAGCTCTGTAAAACATAATGGTGTTATCTGGTATCTATGTTACTATGTTACTATGTTATTATGTAAATGAAACCCAGTATCCATACATACACGTACACATTGACCCCTCCATACACTCACATAAATTCTATATACCCATATCTATAATAACTATAGATTTTAGCATCACAATAGCCTTTGATATTATGTCTGTCCAAGAAATCATCCAAGCCATTCTTAAAGGCATTAACAAAATCAGCCATCGCAACATCATACGGCAGTGCATTCCCAGGGCTTTTATTATACCATCTGTTCACTAATCAAACCCCACCCACCTCAAACTAAGAGAAAACTAACTGCTAAGTAAAGCAGTTGGTGGCAAACTTGCTGTTGCATTTCACTTCACTTCATTCAAAAAAAGCAAAAAAAGTAAAAGAATAATTTTCAAAGCCTTCAGAAGAAATGTCAATGAAACAGTTGTTTAATTTGAAAAGTAAATGAACATTTTAGGCCTCTCTAGTTGACTTTATAAAAATGTGCACATTTGTGCTGTGTAAACCATTCATCATTTTCAAGCTGAAGGTTAAGTTTTGTTTTCTGAAACAATACTTTGTAGTTTTTAATTGTTTCTTTCCTCAACATTGTTTCAAAGTAATTTAAAACCGCAAATGCATAAAACAGCTCAAATATAGTTTATTACATAAAATTGTCCTAATCTTTTTCTACTTTGTATATTTGCCCAGTTCTTGTGTTGTAGTTGCCATGGCATCAGAGCATTACTCATTTGGTTTGATAAATATCATTGCTGGCTCATTTTTCTAAGAGCTACAGTGATTTTATTCAAGCTAAGTACACAATGATTTCAGCAGTTTGACTTAATGCAATCCTAGAAATTAATTTTCCATTGAAGTTCTGACATGAATAGTTAAGTGGATGGATGCTGAACTCATTTGTTGTTTGACATCAGTTACCCTCCCAAATTTAACTTGTTTATCATCAGTGAAATACTAAATACAGTAGTGGAAATAAACCAAGAATATGAAACGTAAATAACCAATGCACAAATCAATTTTTGTATCTAGGTTTTGGGTAAATAGAACATCATGTACAGTGGAATAAAATATTACAAAGTATTTTTACTTTAGTTTTATTTACTTCATCAAAGAATTTCTACAGAAGAGCCTCTTCTGACCTTTCATCCTGTTATTTACTAAACTCCGAAATGCAAAAATCATGAAGAATTTTTGATTTTTTTTTTAAATTAATAAAAAATGAATGATACAGAGATATCAACTTCTTCAGGAGAAATATGGGCCACGCCACTGAAAATTTTTCCAGGTTATGATATCACAACCTGGAAGTTATATAATGTGCATGTACAGAACCCCTCCTGAAGCCACTGAAACATCACCACGCATGCACACTTTGCACCACTGAAATCTTCTGCACATCAGAAATGGGGGCAATGCAGCAGAGTGACAGGAGACCTGGGGACAAAGATGTAAATGTGGTAACTTCCGAAAAAACCGGGGGAGGATAGCACATAAAGAGCAGTAGTTATAGAAGATATACTCACAGCACACATAACTAGTTAGTATACACCCCCACAGTGTAATCAACAAGAGAAGAGCAGCTTACAAAGACGCACCCACAGCTTTCTTGACCTGGCGTAGGTAGATTCCATAGATACTTTCCTAGTCCCTAAGTGTATACACTTGTTTCATAACTTCTGGGCAGTAGTGAACCTGGGAACCTAATCCCACTAATACTCCTTGGTGGAGCTTCAGGCTACTAGGCTAAATAGCTCTATTCCTATCTGTCCTAGTGTGACCTATTAAAGGGTATATCTTATAACTGACTAGATCTGACCTAACTAGGTTCCACCGAACTCTTCCTGCTTGCTCAGGTAAGGGCTACAAGTAAATGGACACTGAGCACGTTTAACTTATATACTTTAACATATTGCCATCTAGTGGCCAAACTAAAGACTTATAAAGGTCATAAGTAGAAATAAGTTAAATCAACTAGACTTGCAGTGTTTTCTCCTTGAAGACATTTCACTAGTCATCCAACTGGCTTTCTCAATTCAAATAAATGTAGTGAATCAACCGCACATATGTGTTCACTTCCACTGCTCTGGTGGTGCTGGCCCTCCGCTGACCCGGCCGGGTCCCTTAGCAACATCAAGAAGATTTTCAAATGGATCCGCACACACACAAACAACTTAAATTGATACTGTTGGTGGCATAATAAAAGAGGTAAGCACCTCAACTACAAATAACTGTATGCGGATCCGTTTGAAAATCTTTTTCTTTCTCAATTCAAAATAACTTGTAAATAGGATTTTTTTTTGGGAATATGTCCTCTGGAATGTTGCACCAATCAGCATAATATGTTTCCATAATCTGCAAGGATGTCATGAAGTTAGCTGTTGATTGTATTAGCATGATTGGAGCTTTGAGGTGTTATTAGACCTTCCTGGGAGAGATGCCAAAACAGATTTGTATGTAGCAAACAATAGATGTCCGTGCATGCACACTACACCGGTGTCTACACATGTGCACTGAGCCGGCATCCTTGTATGTGCACCAAATTATCATTCGCACATGCGCACTGCGGGGCCAACAGAGTGTAAAACCAGTGGGCCCCCAATCATCCAGTCTGACCCTGTATGGGAGGACCAGGTTCTTTATCCTGTCCTGTTTTCCACCTTCACCAGTAGTCTTGGTGTCATTGCTTCTCTTTCTACCGGTTTTCACAAATGCTCAAACTGGATACCCACATGTCTTCAGAGCCCCTCTGAGATGTTCCATCTCTTTCAAATTAGCCTCTGTGCTGGTGGGGATCTTGTCTGCTCTGTGATGTACAATTTTGATAACCCAAAGTTTGTGATCTAGTGGATGGTGGGATTCAAACAGCAGATGCTGGTCTGTGTGGGTTGGTTTCCTGTAGACCTTTATTTCCAGCTTTCTACCCTCTCTGACTCTTACTAAGCAGTGCAAAAAAGCAAGTGGATAACCTTGCACATCTTCTCGTGTAAACCTGATGTTGTGGTCCACTGTGTTGATGCGTTCAGTGAAAGTCTGTACCTCCTGCATGTGTATTTCAACCCATGTGTCATCCACACATTGGAACCAATGACTGGGAGTGATTCCTTTTAAGCCATCCAGGGCCTTTCTTTCCAATTCTTCCATGTACAGGTTTGCCACAATGGGCGAAACTTGTGATCCCATGGCGCAGCCATGCTTCTGCCTGTAGAACTTATCCTTGTACTTGAAATAGGTGGTACTTAGGCATAGGTCCAGCATAGGAACATACTTGCTCTGGGTTAAGCTTTGTTCTGTTGTCAAAAGTGTTGTCTTTTAGCAATCATTTTATCACTGTTTTAACTGCCTCTGTGATGGGAATGCACATAAAAAGAGAAGTAACAACATAGGATACCATGGTTTCTTTTGTGCCCAGTACCAACCCTTGAATTTTGTTAGTAAATCCTGGGACTTCTGGATGTGATACTCTGTATTTCCAACCAAAGAGGCTAGGATGTTGGCTAGGTATTTTGCCAGATTGTAGGTCACAGAGTTAATGCTGCTGACAATCGGTATGATAAGGGAATCTTCCTTGGGAATCTTATGGAGTCCATATATACATAGAGGGGTTTCCTCAGTGATGATATTTGGCCCTAACAATAGCTTTGTCTTCCTTCAGCTGTTTTAAAATCTGTTGGTCATCCCTTAGGGCTTCATACATGTTATTGTCCTTGATTTGACTTATTTCTACAGATATACCATGACCAGGATGAATGAGAATTTTCACAAATATAAAGGTCATACTTTGACCCAGGAAAAAGATTTTACTTCCCTTTTAAGACTAAGGACCTCTTAGCTGTCTAGACTTATACTAAGTGTGACATGCCACTGGCCTGCACATGCACTTTTATGGGGGAATTAGCATTTGGTAGGCAGGTAGCATAGGATTTTTGAGCTAAGAGACAGGGACACCAAGGCTTCAGACAAAAACACAGGCAACAGGTTACAGTTCAACAACTTCCCTGTAGAACATGCAGGTTACAGTTCAGCAAATACATTCCAAGGTTTTCCCCCCTCTGGTCGCTCACCATCAAGGGAAAATCTCACCCTCTTGCACTTTGAAGTATTTGGGCTTCACACTCAGCCCTGCTGGCTTCCCCTCCTGGGACTCAGACTCACTAGCCTCTGCCAGTCCTTTCTTCTTTCTTTCCCCACAAGGGATTTAGGCTCCAAGCTCTGGAACTCTCTTGCTGGCAGCAAAGCTCCTTCTGCCCAGCTCTGTCTCTCACAGCACCTCACTTCCTTCCACTCTAGGAGGTGTTTGGAGTAGGGATGCACCGAATCCACTATTTTGGATTCGGCCGAACCCCCGAAAGATTCGGCCGAATTCTGAACCGAATCCGAACCCTAATTTGCATATGCAAATTAGGGGTGGGAAGGGGGAAAAACATTTTACTTCCTTGTTTTGTGTCCAAAAGTCACACAATTTCCCTCCAAACCCCTTATTTGCATATGCTAATTAGGATTTGGATTTGATTCGGCCAGGCAGAAGAATTTGGCCGAATCCGAATCCTGCTGAAAAAGGCCGAATCCCGAACCGAATCCTGGATTCGGTGCATCCCTAGTTTGGAGAGCTCTGAACTATGCTCACACAGCCCTTTTATATTGCTAGGTAGATCCTCTCTCAGCTGCCACTTAATTACCTGGCTGAGAGGGAATATTAACCCTACCTGAGCCAAATATTCCTTTGCAGCACATACAATGCAGTTTAAATGCACTCTTTTTTGTGCCTTTTGCTCTAAGACAGTGGTGTTTCCCAAACACCCTGTCACATAAGGTAAACAGAGATGGCCAAACCTGAGGAGACTATCCTTTTAAATGGGAAGCATATTTACCAGTCTCTTAAACCTGTATAAGGTTTTGCTCTAGTCTATACAAAAGGTAGAGTAGCAGAGTGAAATATTCAGATTCATTCTTTAACCTGCTGTTTCAAACACATAGGGGGTTATTTACTAAACTCTAAATGCAAAAATCATGAAAAATGTGTGATTTGTTTTTATCAGACTTTTATTGGAATGTATTAAACCCTGAGGATGGAAAAGTCTGAATAAGAAAATCCGGCATCTCAGACCTGTCGAGGTTGCATATAAGTCAATGAGAGTAGTCCCAATGATTTTTTTGATGTGCGCTGGGTTTCATGCAATACCCCGAAGTTTTCGGGTGAAAATTCAGAAAAAATCATGAAAATCTGATTTTTTCCTGCAAAGTAAGTTTTCAGGAAAATGTAATATTAAATAAGCATAACAAATCCGAGCGGATTTGATCAGAGTTTGTAGCAGAAAATATTGAGATAAATAACCCCCATACCGTCTACAGTTTGATAGAATTCACAAATGCACAAGTAGAAACAGACCAGGAAATTGGCAGTGCTTAGTCTGAAATCACCCTTTATTGGTGTTTATCACAACATGTTTTAGGAGCTAATCCCTTTATAAGCACTACCAATTTTCTGGTCTGTTTCTACTTGTGCATTTGTGTTTTGCTCTAGTCTTTGTCTTCTAATAATAATTTTATTGTCTATGCTAAAAATGGATACAGTTAGTCTGGATACACATCATAAACCAATCCATAATTTGGTCCAGGATTTGGCCAAATCACAGGATTTTTTGTAGGATTAGCCTTTAGCTGAATACTTAAGACTTGCATTTTGTTAGGCTGAACCCTAAAAATCGTATGATCTTAAAGCTCTGACCAACTAAAGATTATGATTTTTTGTTCACAGATAATGCAAGTTTTGTATTTATCTCAGATTTATATATGCAAATCAGGTTTGGTACTCATTTGAGCAGAATTTGGGATTAGCTAAACCTAAAAATTATTGATATGGTTCATTCCTAACAGCTGGCACAAGGTCATTTAAAGTTCAAAATCATGTCAAATAGAAATGTACTGATACAATGCTTACTTTGTATAGTATATTGAGGCATTTTGACATATGAAAGGCTTAGGCCTTAAAAGGCTTAAATTAGCAAATATGTTCCATGTTCCCAGTTTTTAAGAACCATGAGGAATAATTCAGATGAAGAGATTTGTGAAAATCAATTGGCGGTTATGAGAAATCGTGTTATAGAGAGGGGATATGAACAGAATTTGCTGGATACATCTCTCTCTAAGGCATGTGAATATGTGCACAGTGAAAAGAAACAACTGAGTGATGAAAATAAATTCTCCATGAGGTTTGACATAGGTTCCCATGCGGTTAAAAAAATCATAAATCAACATTGGAGCATCATAGAAAGTGATACATTTTTGTCTAAAACCAAGTCTAGGCCCATTTGAGGGATATAGACGTGGTAAAAACCTGAAAGATATATTAATGAAAACTGACCCCATACAATGCTATCAGGTAAATGAAGAGTTGGTAGGATCCTTGAAGAAAGGCTTTTTCAAATGTGCAGGCTGCACTACATGTCACAACATGCTGATAAGTACCACCATTCATCATACCAATTCTGGTATAATTATTACCATCAAATGGGTAATCATAGGTCTTCAATTAAGAAGGTATTTGAGACTGGTAAATCAGTCATGCCTTTGGGAAATCACTTTCTAACATTGGGACACAGACTGCCTACTTTTAAATTCATGTGCATAGAGATGCACCATAGAGGTGGAGATTGGGATCATTTACAAATGCAGAGAGAAACCTTTTGGATTAGATATCTTGATTTTTAGAACCAAGGTGAAACTATGTTTTTTTAAATTTGTATTCTTGTAATTTTGTAATTATGATTCTACAAAATTAATGTGACATTGTCAAAATGTTCTTTTCACTGTTGTGTAATTTGTTTTACATTCCCCAGAATGCACCGTGTGAGGCAAGAGAGGCGCAGAGTGTGGTTGTGGTTCACAGGTGGGTGAGTGTTTAAATGTTTGATAAGTCTTATGGTATTTTATCTTGATAAAGATAAAAGAGGTGGATCGAAACATTGATTAAATAAAAACAGACTCAGAAGAAAAATCCCTGTGTGCACCAGCATTTATTTATCTATATTTTGGAACTTCTGGGATCACCAGGGTATGTGGCTGAGCTACAAGTGTGTGCAGTAGCCTTGGAATATATATATATATATATATATATATATATATATATATATATATATATATATATACATATATATATATATATATACATACATTTCTCAGAACATTAATTAACATTTATTTATATAGTGCCAGCTTGTTTTGCAGCGCCGTAAAGTAAATGTGTTTATATACTTAATCACATTAATTACATACATAGAATGTATGGAGTTACATACATCACAACCAATACTGGTACAAAAGGTGAGGAAGGCCCTGTGCAAAGGAGCTTACAATCTAAAGGGAAGGGAATAAGACACAAGGTGTGGGAGTGGGCAAGATCAGAATTAGCAATCAGAGTGAGAGATGTAGTACCATATGTGGTGTTGCATTTGGTAGTTAAACAGAGTGAGAATAGGCTTCTCTAAAGAAGTGTGTTTTAAGAGATCTTTTGAAAGCAGAAAGGTTGGGAGAAAGTCGGACAGACCGTGGGAGAGAATTCCAGATGTGGGAGCAGCCCTTGCATAGTCTTAAATGTGAGCATGTGAGGAGGTAATGAGAGAAGAGTTGAGTAGCAGGTCAGTAGAGGAGCCTAGCAAGTGGTTGGGTGAGTATATAGATGCGATCAAAGATGTAGGGTGGGGCAGAGTCATGAATTGCATTAATTTGAATTTTATTCTGAAAGGTATCGGAAGCCAGTGTAGGGATTGGCAGAGTGGCATGGCAGAGGAGGAGTGGTAGCTGAGGTTTATGAGCCTGTTCATTATGGACTGGAGAGGTGACAGTCTCTGAAGGGGAAGGCCAATTAAAATAGAGTTACAGTAGTCTAGACGTGATATGAAGAGAGAGTGAATAAGAATTTTGGCAGCATCTTGGGTGATAAATGATCGTATTTTGGATATGTTCCTTAGGGGAAAGTGACATTATTTATTAAGTGACTGGATATGAGGAGTGAATGACAGGGCAAAATCTAGGGTAACCCCAAGGCACCGGGCCTGGGGAGAAGGGGAGATGGTAGAATTGTTAGCTATGATGGATACTTCCCCGGATGTTAATGGTGTTAGTTGGAGGGAAGAGAACCATTTCCGTTTTAGATAGGTTTCATTTTTTAATTAAAGGTTTAGATTTTTAATTGAAGGTAGCATTGCAACATCCAAGTAGAGATAGCAGACAGGCAGCAGGAGACCCGAGTTAGGAGTTCTGAGTTGAGATCAAGGGAGGAGAGATAGATCTGAGTGTCATTGACAGTATGTTTTCATACTAATAATTGCTTTATATCCTCTACAGTTCACACATTGATTTGCTTTGTGCATATCACCTGACTTTTGAGCTGTAAGTCCCTTAAATCACTCTTTACCCTATTGTGGAAGTTAGGGTCTAAAAGTGTTAGTGACCACTAATACAAGGCTAAATACAAATATATGCATACACAAGTAATAAGTAATAAATAATGTCCATGGCATAAAAATATATGTTTTGAGATTTAGAAATTTTGAAAAAAAAAACAACATTCATTTGTGGGGTTGTTAATGCTCTTAAACTGGGAAAATATTGCAGAAGGTGCATCACATATAACTACACTACAAAGAATTCTAAATATTAGGCATATATGCAGACAACTTATATATTATGGTAGTTTACTCAAGATAATGAACACTATTTATTACAAGACAGCTCTTTCGGCTCTTCTGGGAGACAAGCACTCATTTTTTAATCAGTTTTTTTCCTTTTTCATGAAGTTTCATATTTTTCAATCAAGAGACTTAAAAAACAAACCACTCTTATGGTGGTATATTTTAGAGAGAGGTTTGTTGCTTAGCTATGACAGTAAATCAATCCCATTAATGGCTTGCAATAGCGATAATTATACTGCTTATGTTTGGAATATTTCCATTAGAGATGAGACTATTCCCCAGGTAATAACTTCTGACAAACTAATTTTAAATCCATTTGATCAAGCACATCCAGGATAAGACTACCAAGGCTTATGTCTCCAGGTAGCAAAACAAAATATGTCAAAGAAAGTCAATAAAGCACTTTTCACAGTAACCATAGCCAAAATAAACTTTTTAAAGGTGAACAATAACATGAATTCATCTTCCTTCCTTTATAAATGAAAGAAAAGCCATTTGAAAACAATATAGTCTTTCAACATTTAATGGAATATATTAAAACACTGAATGTTACATAGCTGAACTTGTAAAAATTTTGCAGAATGATTCAAGATTGTTGTACAGTTAATTTTTAATAGAACAACCAATTTGACTATAAACAGAAGTAACCAGTACTTAAAAAAGTAACTGCTATGAATACTAAATACATGCTATAAATATTTGTTTGGTGCTCTGTTTCAGTTTAACTTTATCTGGGAAGAAGCCTCGGGAATGACTTTCTTAAAGAAATAAAGCAATTTTGGTTATATTTCAAAAATCTAAAAGATAATGAGTTAATAACATGTGCTGGTATTAAATGTTTCTCTACTTTGGGCAAAATATCTCACCTTAGTATAGATGTACATTTTGACAATATGACGATATGAAAATATGATGCACAAAAGAAAAGAAAATGTGCTAAAAGTTCTTATACCTCTATTTAAAGATTACATGGGCAGAACATGACTTTAACAGGCCTCAGAAGAGGAGACAGCCTATGCCCATTGTTGACAAAGGAATGGTGTCCTATACTGAAGACCTTTGTTTAATTTTTAAAGGCTTGTTTTTGCAATAAACCTGGTTAAACTACCAAACCACTTCTTAAGAATTTCAGGAGTCAAAACATGCAACTTTTAACTAAATGGATGTGCTTATTCATGTGATTTACTACAGAAATAAGAATATCAAACGGATTATTAATGAGATGGTTTAGAACCTTTGCAGTACTATTTAAACATGCAAGCAAGAACAACATCCCCTAAATAAGATTTTGAAAGGGGAGGGGCAAGATGACGAGTCTCTCAGTTTATTGCACTAACATACCGTTTTGTTCCCTGCCAAGCTGCTAGAGCCTCAGGAGATGAAAGGTGTCATTGTTGAGATTGACACAGCTGCCTGTAATCTCCAGTGTGACTGCCTCTGAGAGCAGTCTACTGTAGGCAAGCCTACAAGTGTGGGGCCCCTGTGTGAGGACAGGTCTTGTTTGTGTACCTGCCATGTGGGAACAGCTACTAATTTCTAAAAGAAGAGGTACTTTGGAAAAGGTAGCACTACTTGGGGAAATAAGAGCTTTTGGGAGGGACATATCATTTAAACAGAACTGTGTCTTGTTTAATCTCTTCCGGGGTTGATTGGGACTGTGATTATAAAAGGACTGAGTTAGCTAGTGCCAGTGCAGGAGTGTCTTATGTATCAGACTGCTGTTTCCTAGTTTTACAATTTCAATTTAAAGGTATAGTTGATTACTGCAAACTGTTTTATTTCCCTTGTGGAATTCCCCTGAGGTGTCATTCCTCAGTGCCCACTAGGTGGAGGCACTGTGCTATATATGCCAGTTCCCAGTATCTTTCATGCAAAGAGGCTCAGGTCACCTGATCACCAAACTGTGCCAAAGTAATTGAGTGTACCAACAAAAGGGTTACATACATTATAAAGCAGACAATTTGTGTGTCTGTGGCTTACCATCACCTTTACCTTTTAACCTAACAAATGAAACATCAGACACTTAAGTGAAAAAGTGCTTCTAAGTATAAGTAATTCCCTGTTACATAGTTACATAGTTACATAGTTAAATTGGGTTGAAAAAAGCAAAGTCCATCAAGTTCAACCCCTCCAAATGAAAACCCAGCAAACACACACACACCCCTCCCTACTTTTAATTAAATTCTATATACCCATACCTATACTAACTATAGAGCTTAGTATCACAATAGCCTTTGATATTATGTCTGTCCAAAAAATCATCCAAGCCATTCTTAAAGGCATTAACTGAATCAGCCATCACAACATCACCCGGCAGTGCATTCCACAACCTCACTGTCCTGACTGTGAAGAACCCCCTACGTTGCTTCAAATGAAAGTCTTTTCTTCTAGTCTAAAGGGGGTGGCCTCTGGTACGGTGATCCTCTTCATGGGTAAAAAGGTCCCCTGCTATTTGTCTATAATGTCCTCTAATGTACTTGTAAAGTGTAATCATGTCCCCTCGCAAGCGCCTTTTGTCCAGAGAAAACAACTCCAACCTTGACAGTCTACCCTCATAATTTAAGTCTTCCATCCCTCTTACCAATTTAGTTGCACGTCTCTGCACTCTCTCCAGCTCATTTATATCCCTCTTAAGGACTGGAGTCCAAAACTGCACTGCATACTCCAGATGAGGCCTCACCAGGAACCTATAAAGAGGCATAATTATGTTTTCATCCCTTTTTTATGCAAGATAGAACTGTATTTGCTTTAGTAGCCACAGAATAACTTTGCCCAGAATTAGACAACATGTTATCTACAAAGACCCCAAGATCCTTCTCATTTAAGGAAACTCCCAACACACTGCCATTTAGTGTATAACTTGCATTTATATTATTTTTGCCAAAGTGCATAACCTTGCATTTATCAACATTGAACCTCATTTTCCAGTTGATGAAAAGCTTTTGGGTTTTTTCTAAAAGTATTTTCCAGTTGATTAATGTGAATAATACAATAAAAGACACATACTGTAGCTAATAAACCTGAGAAATAGGAAACAGAGGTGTAAGAAACTAAAACACACAGATCTAATGTTTAAAGCTTATTTACTTGGAAGTTCACAAAACTAAATGGATAGTATGAAATGTGATATTAAGATAATGTTAACAACAAACAAATAAACAAACAAAATAAAAAATACAGACAGATACTGGAAGAAGAAAGAATGAGGTCCTATGAACGAGAAAACATTTTAGGAAAATGGATATGACAAAAGAAACAATTATAGCAATCAGCACTGTGAAATCAAAATATATAAATACTACTATGGTTAGCTCTAATATAAATATATACAAAATCTCCTAAATCTGATTTTTCTGTTCTCTGTTTTTACACAAATTATTTACATAATGCTTTTAAAATTGTACCTATATACTTTTCAAACACCATAAGTGGATATGTTAGGCTCTTAAACTATGTCAGTTCAATTGTAACATAGTTTAAACAATTTTAAACAAATGAACTTCCTTACATAAAAGAATGAAAGAAAGGAAAACAAATTGCAGGGAAATTGCCAGGTCAAACCATTAACCTTGATCATTGTAGTTCATATGAATGCAATTCAGAAAAAATGGTTTCTGCACTACCTTTATGGATCATAAACGCATACAGGTCATTTAAACTAGCAAGGCCAGATGAGAGAAAACAGTGCTCTGTACTTTAAAATGATAGGAAAATTTGTAGCTATGACAAAGGTTCTATAATAGCAATACTTCAGTCAAGGTTCAGTTTGAAGGTAATGAAGGATAAAATAATCTACTGAAGACTGACCATATCAAATGGCAACAGACAAAAGTAGCTGTTTTAAAACCACTGAAGCAAAACTACCAAGTGTAATTTTGGAGTCTGAATCCTTTTAAATGAGAACTTAGTGATAGAGAGATTAGTCTGACATCAATAGAACAAATTGATAGAAGTGAGACAGAACACCAACCTTTTTGACCTTGAATTGAGAACATTTTAGAAGCTGTGTTAAATTGTCTTGGCATTGTTGTTTATGCAGTTTATTTTTAAATTTAAAATGCATAACAGTTGTTAAAAAAAAATGAAGGAACTCTACAAAGTTTGCTTCCTCCACTTTTATAATGACCACCAAAAATTACAACATCTAATCATAAAGGTATTTGACTTATTATAAAGTTTCATTCTATGGACATACAGTTTATGAATCTTAGATAATAATAAATGACAAATTAAAATTTTGCAGCTAACTGAAACTAGTACTGGTAATTTTCAAATGCAGTGCTAAACCATTCCTTCAGTTATTTTCTAAGGTTGGGTCAGAATCACCAAAAAAATGTGTCTGTTGAAAGAGGCATTGCATCATTGTGTTATTGATTCATGTAATTGCTATTTATTTGTAGAGTGTTTACATCTCTGTTCTGACTTTGCAAACCTGGAATTAAAAATGTTATTAATGGCCCAAGCACGTGGAATATAGCTTCAATTCAAAATTTGGGTTTTTACTGCAATTCAAGGTTTTTTTGCAATAAAAATCATGAACTAGAAGTATTTATTATTGCAAGGAAGGTCATGTAAAAAATATAAAAACATGTCAAAGACAGACAACAAGCCTTGTTTGTCTGGTCAGGTTTAGAAAGCCATTTCTAAGCATGCACAATCTATGTGCACCCACACTCAAGACACAGACGCATATGTTAAGGGTGAATGCGGTTATTCAGCAATGATTAGAATTCAAAAGGTAACTTGTGAGAATCAGAAAAAACATTCACAAACCCATACCAATATTTAACCATATAAATATGTTCTCCAAAAAACAGTTCATCCATTAACAGTTCTGAAAATGCTGGTGTAAACTGAAAGATAGAGATGCTGCTCTCTTAAAAAACTAATCAGATTGCGTCTTTGTCATATTAATAAACAATTTAAAAAAACAAAAGGTCTATGCTGCTTTCTAAAATAGAATGTCATATGGACTGTCATGGTATCTGTTTAGGAATTGATGCTGTGATATTTCAAATGTGAATACCAAATGAATAGGTCTAGATGTTTTGAAATAGCTTCTTGCAATTGCAAACTATTTGCGAATCAACCCAACTGACAATTCAAGAAAATAATGACTCATGCTCAGAGCAGGCAAAAAAGAGTTTGAAGGACTTATTGTTAGTAAAATAATGAACTAGATTGGCAGACATGGTAAGAGAAGAACCCAGACTCTGAATATAGTTATGTGGTTGCATTTTGCATTGTAAATGTATAACAAAGACAGGAATAGTTCTGAAATAAAATGTTATTGCAGAGATTGGGAAAATTATGGGAAAGTTGTGTCTAAAACCACTCATACCTTTTTGCCTTTTGTTCAGAATCAGGTGCTGCTGCACACAGTGACACATGGGAAATCTGGAACTCCTGCCACCTCTAAACCAAGTGGTTATGCCAGGCTTCCCTATATGCTTAGGGTCAGTAGAAACTTGTGACTATAGAATCAGGCACAGACATCTCTGGCATACTGAGAAAAGCACAAGTTGTGAGCTAAATGACATAAATGAGCCCTGTCTTGTAAGGCAGACACAATTGACAGAAGAGTCACAGCGTTATTGCTTTTTGATCCAAACATAATTCAAATTCAAAGGGCTTCTTATTTTAGGAAATGAAACTGCATGAAAATGTAAATAAAATGTGTACAAGTATATCCATATATACATGATTTTTGCTGAAACGTTTTTTTTTTATATAGATTCTTCCCATGAAGTTTTTATGAAGTACTATTCTAGAATGTTATGCAAAATAATAATGAGGTCAAAGAAAATATATAAATATTGATAGTTTTACTCAAATTATTACTTTAATAGTTTGCTGATATTACTAATGCATGGAAAATTAGATCACTGGCTGACTCAAATGATTTTTAAATTCTAGCTTCAAGGGCATGCAGTAGAACATTGTCAGTCAGCTTCTGTTAGGTGCACACAAGAAAATTAATTTCTTCCCATGTCATTGCCCAAGGGAATAACATATACAGTATACATTTTTTTCTTTAAGAACAAAGGCAAAATTAGAAGTGTTTCATTTTTCCATAAAATGTTTCTAGACAGGCCTTGTCTTGAAGAGTAACAAGGTGAAGATTTTAATTTATTACTGTTGCAGAAATAAAATACCACCTGAAGAAAAATGTCATTATTAGTCTGAAGACATATTTTTTTGTGCAAAAAAAAAACGAAAATGGCATTTCATTTTGACCCAATCAGACACAATCTCTGTGCTTTGAAACATAATTTTGTAGAATGAATAGTAATGACTTTGATATAGATATATATGTTTTATAGCAATGAGTAAGTTTGTGAAGAAAGAAGACTGTAAGTCTGAATAAAAAAGTACTCAATCTCAAACCTGACTAGGCCATATAGAAGTCAATAGCAGATGTCCCTTTTACAATTGGAAGATATTATGATCTGTGCTGGGTATTTTTTGGGCAATAATCTGGCATCAAATCCACAAAAAATATGATTCAATTTTTTTCACGAGTCTTTTCCAGCACCAGATTTTTTAAAATTATTAATATTGATAAATATAGTAAAAATGTGGATGGGAGTTTAGTCAAAGTGGTTTAAAGAAATATTTTGACATTTTTGGATTTTTGTAATTTAGTAACTACCCCACTTGGGCTAGATATGCTGATTAGAGATTTATCTTTGGTTTTCCTAGCTCCTTGTCTAATACTACTATATTAATGGACTCAAGTTTTCCAACTTAAGAAATTGTATGTCAAATCCCAAATTAAATCACATTTTGCCAACCTACAAATAAATAAAATTGGCAGCAGTTGGCTAACCATTAACCATGAGATTGAGTGCTGTCTGACAGGAAGTAATCTGACCTATTTCATCAGACTAAAGGGCTTTGTGATTAAATAAATAGTGATGGGCAAATTTCTCCCGTTGACGCCAATGAATTTTCGCTGGAGATTTGCAATTTTTTTCGCCAGTGGTGAAACGTGGAAATTTGCCATGAATTTGTGCCAGGCGAATTTATTCACCCATCACTAGAAATAAACCATGAACGCATCTTGCACCTACTTTTCAGATACAGGAAGTATTGCTCCAAGATGGTCTTGCCCATAATTCATTTTCCCTATAATTTAATTTATCTGATTCAAGTCTAATTGGAACATTGAAATCTCTATACTGTAATCTGGTAAAGTGCATTATTACTGTATATGGTAAAGGTTTTACATGATATGAAGTGTTGTTTAGACAAAGGCTTGGAAGGGTTAACCTACACATCTATTAAAGGTCTTATTATAAGGGAAAAAAACAAGAGCTTGGAGCAGCCAGTACAGTCTTATTATAATATACCCTCTGCTGATTTGGGAAAAGCCCACAACTCAGCTGTTATATCACAGTAATGACTTCACCATTTTTATTTTCACATACACAAAGACTAGCTTCCCAGTCTCCTCCCACTATTCCCAAGGCTGCTACATTTTGGCATCCTTCAAAAGCAATTAACTTTATAAACTTAACACAGCTTATGCAAATACATAACACCAGCCCTAATTCCATATAGTATATTAGCCCTTGTTTGGGTGAAGCCCATCCACAAGTAGACTGTAACATGAAAATAGTTCAGTGTAATTAGAAAGAAATATAAACAGATACTGTGGCAAATGCATAGAAACAGAACTGGAGAGACACGCTGAGAGACTTGTGCCTCTACGGAATCCTACGAGGTGCTTATCATAGAACCCCGAAACAAGCAGACCTCAGCATCATTGGAAACATGCCGTTCCCATGCTAAAGCTTGCACAAAGCTCCTGAGGCAGGGCACAAAAGCTTCCCTGAAGAATAGGAATCGGTGCAAAAGGAACCGAAAAAGAGGTGAATGTGCTGGAATTATTACTAGGCTAAAGGAGAACTACCGCCGACCAGTGCTACCTTATCTTTTCCTCTCCAACGTGCACTCCATAGACAATAAGATGGACTGTCTGAGGCTGCTTTTGTCCTCCTGTAAAGAGCTAAAGCAATGCTATGCACTGATCTTTACAGAAACATGGTTACATGCAGGTATAGCTGACTCTACAGTACAGCTAGATGAGATAGTTTGTTTACTTGCTGATGTGTAGCTGGTGTACAAATGCCACAATCGCGTTGTTCTAAATCTGCAGATGTTTTAGCAGTCAGATGCAGACCCTTTTACATTCCGAGAGAGTCCACTGTGGTGATTATTATTGCTGTATACTTACCCTCAAGCGCTAGTGCAAAGGCAAAAGCCTGTGGAGGACTGAATGAACTTTACACAATTATAAATGATCTTCAAGCAGCTTACCTGGATGGCCTCTTCATTGTTGCGGAGATTTCAATAATGCATCTCTGAGATCCAGATTTTACCCAGATTTCATCAAAATATTAACTTCACTACAAGAGAAGATGACATATTGGACCAAGTATACACAAATGCCCAGCATACATACAAGGTTTCTCCACTTCCGCATTTAGGAAAATCAGACCATATTTCCATACATCTCGAGTAGTGAAAACTTGGCCACAAGATGCCATACTTGCTCTACAAGATTGTTTTGAATGCACAGACGGGAAAATGTTCAAAGATACCGCTAACTATGAACATGGAACAGACTTGGACGAGTACAGACTCAGAGACTGGCTACATCGTGAAGTGCATTGAAGATGTTGCTGTCTCCAAGCAAATGATAAACCCTGGTTTTCCATAAAGCTTCGCAATCTAGTGAAGATCAGAGACCTTGCTTTCAATTCATAAGACAGAGAGGCTTACACAACAGCTAAAGTCAATCTATCACGGACCATTAAAGAGGCAAAGCAAGCATATACAAAGAAGATTAACAACCACTTTCTACTTTCTAAAGACACACGATTTATGTGGCAAGGCATTCAAGCCATTACAGGATACAAATTTGCATATCAAATAAACAGCAAAGAGGCAACCTTGCCGAATGAACTGAACAACTTCTTTGCATGCTTTGAAACCAAAAACAGGAAACCTACAAGGAAACCAATCTCCTTCCAGAATGACCAGGCTCTCTGTTTTACCAGCGAGGAAGTCAAGATGACCCTCCGCAGAATAAACTCATGGAAGGCAGCAGGCCTGACAACATACCAGGTCGAGTGCTATGGAAATGTGCTGAACAGCTTGCGAACATTTTCACTGATATCTTCAATTTATCCCTGAGCTCAGGGGATGTTGTTCCTGCATGCCTAAAAACCACCAAAATCATCCCTGTGCCAAAAAAGTCTACTGTGTCTTGCCTCAACGACTACCAGCCTATAGCACTCATGCCTATCATCTCAGAGTGCTTTGAGAAGCGTGTACTGAAAACAAAAATCCCACAGAACCTAGTCCCACTCCAGTTTGCATATCGCCCAAATCTATCCACAATTTCAACTGCACTTCATTTCATCCTCTCTCACCTTGACAAAAAGGACACATATTTCAGAATGCTATTTATTGATATCAGCTCAACATTGTTATAACACAGCAATTGGTAAGGAAGCTAGAACTTCTAGGCATAAACACTTCCCTCTGTAACTGGATCCTGAACTTTCTGACTGATAGACCCAATATGTCTCAATAGGGGAACACACCTCTGGGGTTCTAAAATTAAGCATAGGCTCGCCTCAAGGATGTGTACTTAGCTCGCTTGTATTTACCCTGCTGACACATGATTGCACTGCCCAATACTGTGCAAATAACATCATCAAGTTTGCATCATCAAGTTTGCAGTGGGTCTTATTAAGAAAAATGATGAGTCTGCATACAGAGAAGTAAGACATTCGTCAGAGTGGTGCCAAAACAACAACCTGACTCTAAATGTTGAAAAGACTAAAGAAATGGTTGTTGACTTTCGAAAGAACTCTGCTACTCGTCTACCACTGTACATTGATGGCTCCCCAGTTCAGATAGTCAACAGTGTAAAGTTCCTAGGAGTGCATATGGCAGACGATCTTTCCTGGACACTAAACATCAACTCTATCACAAAGAAAGCTCAACAACGCCTACATTTTCTATGGAAGCTAAAGAAAGCCAGTCTTCCCCCTCTCATTCTCACAACATTCTATCGAGGCACCATCAAGAGTGTTCTCTGCAGCTACACCACACTATGGTTTGGAAACTGCACAGTCGCAGAATGAAAATTCTCTTCAGCGGATTGTGAAAACTGCAGAAAGGATCATAGAAGACCCTCTCCCACCCATCTCTCAACTCTACCAGAAACACATTACGCACCAAGCAAATATCTTAGCAAAAGACATTTCTCACCCGTCTCATTCTCTGTTCTCTCTTTTGCCATCTAGCAGGAGGTTCCGCAGCATTCAATCTAGAACTGCTAGACACTTCAAAAGCTTCTTTCCACAAGCAATTCGAGTATTTAACCAGGCCCGGACTTGTGGAAAGGCCACCTAGGCCTGGGCTTAGGACGGCAGGATTTGGTCCAAAAACACTGGGGATGCTCTGGAGATACAATCATTTTTTTAAATTTCCCATGCCTCAATCTCCATTGCTCCAGTCCAGATGATGAAAATTTGCAAGAATAAAGGGGAGGGTACAGGGGCGACGAACAGCAGTGGGCCTAGGGGCCCCCACTATGTAAATCCGGCCCTGTACTTAACACAATAATATTATAAAAACAGTTTTTTGCACCTGTCACCTTATGTGTATCCACTAATGCTCTTTCTCTTTCTTTATGCAAATGCACCATGGGGGGGGGCCTGAGTGAAACGTGATTTTGATATACTGTATATAGTCTGTATTGACAAATAAAGGAATCTTGAATCTTGAAATGCATTTTAACAAGATAATTAACTAAATATGTTAATACAATAAATCTCATTTACTTATTTATATAGACTATCTTTCACAAAATAATCCTCATGGAGTAGGTTTTCAATTTGTATGAAAGAAAGTAGAGGGTAACACAGTGGGCTTTTTTGAAAAAGTGTAGCTTAAATTTAATTCACATGTTTTTTTCAGTTAAAATACCTTGCCCAGCATGATATTAAATTAACAAACATTATATCTTTTTGCTGCTTAGTCTGCTATAAAATACATTTAAAATAAATGCATTAAAATTTTGGCAAGGCCTTTCCCTTTTACTTATGTGATCTATGAAAATGTAATATATTTTAAATACTCTCACATATTCATTTGCAATGCTCTAGGACATCATCATTTTCATTATTTTGATTTTCTACAATAGTATAAAATAAGTATAGTATAGAATTGCATGGTATATAGTATAAAATTGCATTAAACCTTTTTAAGTATTTATTAATACTACAAGTGCATCACATTCACTTCCATTATTTTGCATTAATAAGAAGAATTTTGTATTCAAAATGTATCATCACTAGTTCACTCATTGGTGCCAGGGCATGGCTAGGCTTTAGCTGTGCCCTTTATGGTACAGTGGTTCACAAAAGGTCATGAACCTCTTAAGCCCATAAATAAAATACTTCTATCACACTTGACTTAAAAGTTATGAAATTGATTAAAGTTCACCAGGATGCCTAAGCCTCTATTGCCCACAAAGAACAACAGAAAATACCCTAAAATTCTAAAATAAACTTTAACCCCTTTGTACAGCTCCAGACAGATTATGAGCCCCACAAGCTGCAATCTTTTAAGTATCTCCAACTCTATGTCATGCAGCTGCAGTACATCATCCTAGAGGTTCCTCCCAAAATTGAAACCACTTCACTGGTACAGGTGCTTCAGAAGGTATATTTAAAATGAACTCTCTGATTTTTATCCTCTTCTGCACATTCAGGTTCATTGATATGAGAAGAAATAGTAGAACAAAAAGTTTCACCCAGTCCAACAGAGATACTTACCTCAAACCCTTTGTAGGGTTGACCTGTCCCCAAACATACTAGACCAGTGTCAGACATCATAACATAGCCCCAAAAAAGCAGACAACAGTAACTTGTATTATTTGATATTGAATTGCCTGAATATGAAGAGTTACTGGAGGAATCTTCATAAAACCTGCTGAGGGGCTTTTTGGAGGACCTTGTTTCCTCCAAATATGTTGAACAGCCCTTCACCTCCTGACTTGATCCTACTTATGAGTCTGTTACAATTCCCTCCGTTCCCATTCTTTCCAAAAATAGAAATTTGCCTACTGATATTGTAGCATAGAATAGTTGGGACCAATATGTGAATATTCATATCCACAACTTTTTGTAGTTATACATTACATTGTAGCTTATTTAAATAAGAATGCCACATAAACCAATCATCCTCTAATGCTAGTGAATTAATGTCAGATAAAGCAAGTAAATATTCCATGCACTATTCTATTTATTAGGCCCCAAAAGGAAGAAAGAGAGGGGTCCTTCCATCGTACGGCTATTAAGCACCTCGCTGTAACTATGCAATTTAATACTTTTTGTGTTCTCTTCCCAACTCCTAGTATTGAGTGCCCCATCAAATGGGTCAGAGGGTCACTTTGGAGGTCTAAGCAAGTAGCTTTTGCAACCAAGTCTCTTACCATAGACCATAAGGGGATTATATTGGGGCAAGACCTAAATATATGAAACAATGCTGCTTGGGTTTGCTCCACATTGACAACAATTCATTAGTACTGTAGGAAAAAGTTTACAACAGGTAGGAGATCCTGGGCATGGTAGCATCGGAACAGTACCTTGCTAATATTTTTTTTGAAACCACATAGCTTATGCCTATCTACTGTCTGTTGCATATTTAATTTAAAAATTCCTGGTTCGCAGATCAAATAAATGAACAGATTGAAATGTTACTGTATGTTGCCAAAGCTGAACAAAATGCATCTCCAAACCTAAAGGAAAGGCCTTGTTAAAGAGAAAGGGGGTTAGAGGGCTTGTCCTGTCAGGAGGGACTAATTTGTCCTTGCATTTGGACAATACATGTTTAGTGAATAAAATGATCTGGGAGCTAATCTCCCCAGCTTTTGACTCTTATTAGGGGATGTACAGTATAGGGGCAAGGGAAAGCTTCTTTTTTTCCATCCATTTTCCATCCATTCAGTATATGCAAAATTGAAGGACCATTGTATTACTTTTTAGTTACCAGTGTAACTAAAAAGATGTATAAAAATCAGGGACGTCTAGTCCTCCTTGTGCTTGTTGTCTTTGCAAGATCCCCCTATACCTACCCATATGGTAAGTGGTATAATAGTTGGGGTAAGCGTTTCAATCCTGCGGAACCATGATAAGTTTAATTTCTCCCATTTTTGTATGTTTCGTGTTATAGATCTCCATAATGTCACATAATTTGCTTTATACAAGGTGTTATAATTTGGGGTGATTAGAATGACCAAGTATTTAAGGCCATGTGCTTGCCACCGGTAAAAAATAATAATTTCAACAGCTTCAAAGTAGCTGCCAACATGTTGGTTGGTAGAACCTCAGTTTTGTCAATATTGATTTTATATCCCGAGTACAGGTCATAAAGATTAAATTCTTGATGTAAATTTAAAAGCGATGTAAGGGGTTGAGTCACTGTAAAAAGAATGTTGTCCGCATAGAAGCAGACTTTGAATGGTTTCCCCTTCAAGTGGACTCTGCTTACTGTATATCTAGGTAAGTCTTATCATGTTTGCTAAAGGCTCTTAGCTCAAGAAAAACAGGAGGTTGAACAGTGGGTAACCCTGTCTTGTACATTGTGAATCAGAAAGGTGTTAGAAAGTAAACCCATTGAGTTCACCTGTGTCAATGGTTTGGAATATAATCATTTGAGTGCTGTAATAAAAGACCCAAAGAAGCCCATTATCTCAAGGGTGAAGAACATGAAAGCCCAGCTGAGGCAACTAGGGCACTTGTGTTTTCTTTATTGAGAATGTCTATAAGGTCAATGACCCTATGTGTGTTATCTCCAGATTGCCTAAATCAGACAAACCCACCTAATCCTTATGAATCAATCTGAGAAGAATTTTGTTTAAACTGTTTGCTAATATTTTGGTAAATATTTTTAGGTCCACAATAAGCAATGAAAACAGCCTGTAATTTGCACATCTAGTGTGTCTCATCCTTCTTTTGGGATTACAATAATATACTGTATGATATCAAGAACTCTCTGTGTATAGGGTTGCCCTGTAAGTAGCAATTGTAAAGGTTGCACATTCTACGATGCAATTGTTTGGGAAACATTTATAATATTTATATGTCAGACCATCTGGTCCAGGGGATTTTTTAGATGGGAGATCTTTTAAATTTAAAGCGGGTTCTTTGACAGTTACTGTAGTAATTAGCCAGCATAATTCCTGTTTAGGATGGGTGAGAAGTCCAGATTGCTTTAGAAATATCATAAGGGCCTGTTGAGTTGAATAATTATTTCGGGTAGGCAAATTATATAGTTTTTCATAGTAACTCCTTAAACATTCCAACATGTTATTGGGGTTCGATTGTACTCGATCTCTGTATCTGATCAATAATGGTCTCTGAAATATTTTACAGTCTCTTCGTTTGTTGGCTAGCTTTTGGATATCTTTAATATTGTTTATCAAGCTAATGATTCTGGCTAGCTTTTGCGTAGTGGGTCAAGCAGTGAATTGTCATTCTAAGGTGTATATGTAGCTTTGAAGAGTCTTCAGTGTGGCCTGTTTGTTGCATATGTCCCCCAAACTTTAATCAATGGATTAAACTGTTAAACACATTCGGCAGAAATTAATTTCACACACAGTTCATTTCCTTTTGTTTTATTAAACCAAGTGCAGGCAGAACTGTACATGTATTGGTTGTACTGGATGTGTAAACAGTTTAAAAATAAATGCTTGATTTAAAATGACAAATAATTCTTGGTTCTCTACTATTCAGCCTCCTATTTCCCAATTAAACTCACAACTGACACTAGGTTGTCTTCTTCTCTACCTTGACAACTTTATAATCTACTGTATAATGTTTTCAATTCACAAAGGTGCAACAACATTTTATGCCATGGTCAATGTTTGATGTATTTGTAAATGGGTATTGTCCCACTGACAAATTACATTGGTAAACGTGATCATTACATCTCAAATTAGCTGACATTTACTGTTGTCAATTATAAACAGAATTCCCACTAGCATTATTTTACATCCATCTAAATCCATATACATTGTCCCTTTCTAATGCCACTACCAAATTACTGTGAATTGTCAAAAATAAATGGTGAGGTTAAGGTCTAATAACTGGCTTTTTTTACATTTACATTACACCCCCTCTCATCATACATTTGCCAGCAATAAAGGATTTTTCCAGCCTTCATAACAATTTTGCCTCAGGTGCTCAAGAATCAAATATGTCATTAAATATATCCACAAAGATTTGGCCACGGGGTCTGGTTATAAAGAACTGAAATTATTTATAAGTAAAATAAAATGGGTGTGGATTCAAAGGTATATACTGCAGCTTCATAGCTGTATAACTAATATATGTTTTCTAATATAGAAAAAAAGATTTCTTTCTAATAGAGAAAATCTTGTTTTTGCTGCGTTGGTCATTATATTTTATTGTGCACAATTGCTAGTTAAATATGTATTTACTGTACGATTTATATGCTCCATTCAGTCACACAGAGTGGGTGTGTTTTTCCTATTACATTTCTTTATATGTGGTATACATGATGCTATGGTATTTGCAAAACTATTTTATTTTACGATATGAAGACTTATATATAATTCAGTGCAATGTGCAAAGTGCAAACTTTATATCAATATTGGTTACTACTTAATATTTATTTATGGTTGGTGAGTATTCTGCACCAAGACTTAATATTTTTTAAGAGAACAACACTATATTAAGCACTTTGGAGCTGGGACGTGTTAGTACTTTATGACCCTGAGGTTAAAAGCTGCGTTGAAAATCTAATGTGCTAACTATTGTTTAATTTTTTTTCTTTTTAGAATATAGTAACTACCATTTCCTTCTCTTCTCTGAATACAGGGGGAATTCTGAGAGATTCTCTAGAGGTCAATATTGTCACCATTTATTAAAGCTTTTTTTTTTTTAACAGTCAACTAATTTTATGACTTTGAGCAACTGAACTCCATTTACTTTAAAATTATTCTTGCATACATAATGTTGACACCAAATTAGGTAGGTGTTAGCTACCAGGTTGAACCAAGTCCTAGCCTCCCTAATATCACCAGAACAGGTGGGTTTTGTCCCGCACAGAGAGGCTAGGGACAACTAAAACAGACTATTCAGCATCATTCACTACTGCTCCATTCCTGTCATGCTCTTATCCACTGATGCGGAGAAGGCATTTGACACGGTGGACTGGACATTCTTATGATCCACTCTGGAACATATAAATTTGGGACCCAGAATGCAATCATGGATATCCACTTTAAATACCAGTCCATCTGCTAAACTCAGGGTAAATGGTGAATACTCACAACCCTTCCGAATCCGAAACGGTACCCACCAGGGCAGCCTGTTATCCCCACTCCTATTCATCCTATCCCTTGAGAGTTTCTTAAACAGGATTAGGGACAACCCAAACATAAATGGCATCACAATTGGCCCAAAAGAACACAAAATCGCCGCATATGCAGACGACCTACTTTTCTTTTTAAGAAACCCTAGGATTTCACTCCCGAACCTAATAGTAGAACTGGACAAATTTAACTCAGTTAGTAACTTTAAAATAAACCTGACGAAATCAGTGTCTCAAAATGTCTCAATTCCCCAAGAGGAGTTCTCAGCTGCAACTACCTCCTTTCCCATTAAAACATCCAATACATGCTTCAACTTCCTTGGCATAAAAATATTTTCTGACATGAAACAAACCATCAATAGAAACTACATAGACTTCCTGAATTCCATCAAAACTGACTTAAGGGACTGGACAAACAAGACACTATCATGGCTAGGTTGCATCAATACACTTAAGATGAACATTCTCCCCCACTTCCTATACATTTCACAAGCTATTCCATACCCTCCTCCCAGAGGTTTTTTTTATAAAAAAAAAAAATGGTTTCACTGGATTCATTTTACTAACTCAGATACATATGGTCAATTATGTCCCGCATGAGATTCACCCTGACAATCTGTTTATATTCCCATAACTTTTCTTTCCTATATTCGCTGGGGAGGAGGCGGGATCCAGCGGTATCCAACCCGGGTAAGCTCTTCAGACTAGTCGCATTGCTAAAGTGACCTTAACAAGACATTCTTGTACTCCTTGCAGGTTCAAAATGGCATAGTGTTGATATGAATTCAACCTAATGTCCTACGAGTCCCCCAGACCGGTATGCCATCTCTGCCACCTCATTCTTATACCACCCTTGGTTACCCCCCCCACCACCATCCCTCTCTCCCCCACCTCGACTCATGCCACCCACTCCTTTCTTTTCTCTGCCTCTAAAATCAGATCAGCACACAATGTTGAACTTTATTGCACCCCAGGCATGGGGTGCAATAATGTCAAGCTAAGTAGCCACAGAAACAAGACAAAGACTTGAAATGAACTCTCACTTTGGAATAGACTCATTGAGTAATCGTCATGGTGGCAATTCAATGGTGAACATATATGAGTAGTAGATACAATCCTATGTATATTATATACTATTTCCCAATGCAGTGAAACCTCACTGTATGAGCGCATTGACAGGAGGGCAATTTGCATTATTTTTCCTGGTGTTTTGCTATCTGTTAATATTGTAGTTGTGAATGAAAATTTGGAATACTGTAATGAGTATGAAGTATAAGAGTAAGCTGGTTAGAAAGATGGTCAAATTGAAGAGGGCTTTTACAGGTATGGGATCTGTTATTTGGAAACCAGTTATCCAGAAATCTCTGAATAATGGAAAGGCCATCTCCCATAGACTCCATTATAGGTATGGGATCCGTTATCCAGAAATCCATTATCCAGAAAGCTCTAAATTAAATCTACATCTATTTTAAAATGTTTTCCTTTTTCTCTGTAATAATAAAACAGTTCCTTGTACTTGATCCAAACTAAGATATTATTATTATTTTTATAAATTTTTTTACACAATTTTCTAGTAGACTTAAGGTATGGAGCTCCAAATTATGGAAAGATCTGTTATTCATAAAAAACCCAGGTCCCAAGCATTCTGAATAACAGGTCCCATACCTGTACTATAAACTTGCATTAAAAAGTGAGTTTTGTTTAAAGGACAGGAGGTTCTGGCTACCATATGGAGAGGAGGCCTACCTTCTTCTCCCCCTCTTTACTACCACTAAGTGACATTATTTTGATTTCCCTTACTTTGGTGCACGAGACTTACTTCATAGTCCACTTCAGCACAAGAGCTAGTCAAGGAAACTTGATCAGTCAGTAATTAGAAGGTCTTCACTTGCATGCTGTGCCTATAGGTGCTCATGTCGCTCAAGTTGAATTTATTGTAATTGTCGTGTATTGGCATGTAAGAGCATGGGCTTGTCCCACCCACATGCTACTCCTTACCATACAGATGCAAGTTATACTGATTTGTACATATATTTATAGCCAGCACAGTTATCTGGAAAAAATGTACAACCTGATTTGCAACGACTTATATTTTTTTTGCATGTTGTTTTACTCTGACATTTTTTGGCCCTGCCAAAAATAGATGAGCCACCTTGTCTAACACTTTTTTTGATATTATTCACTTCTCTATTAGAAGTATACTGTAGCAATTTCAGGTAGTTGGACTGTGGTCTTACTGGGGAATAGACCTTTGTGTACATATCCAGACGCACAGAGGCACAGACATTTCAATTCAGTATATCTGATCTGTGGCCAGTTTATTTGTTCCATGAAAAACAAAATACAGAAAATCCTAAGCCTCCTAAGGCTCTAACTAATACACAGTTCTTTTTTTCTTACTAACCCAGGACAAGTGCCATATGCCCCAATCCCTTCCAAAGCACAATGCACAAATATGTTTATCAGATCAGTAAAATCACCCAAAGCAGCAGATCCTGATTTCACCAAGTTTCTCTCAATCTCTTACACTGTTACAAAACAGCTCATTTTCTTAGGGAGCCAACCCCTGTGCAGCTGTAGCCTAATCACCATGCAGTTACCTGTTTGGGAATCTAATTCACCTCCGGCAGCCGACTGGAATGAAGAACTTTTGTCCATTGACTCAAGTGAACAATGATAAAATAAACTATTTTTTTTTTCATTGCAAAACTGATATTTGCTGAAGATACCACACATATAGGAATCTGGGGGGGGGACATATATTGTACTGCATCAACCTGTTTCCCAGAACTTTTCTTACTATACATTTAAATAAAATATCTTTCTTTTCTCTGCCTTACCTGCATAAATGTCTTTGTGAGCGGCTGACTGAATTGAGGTCTTAATGAAGTGCACCAGTTAACATTAATCTTACCAACATTATAGTTACAAAGGTTACAGGGGTCAAAAAAGGATCTCAGTGCCAGTTCAACATCTTCTTACCAAAAGGACCCAATTTTGCCTGCTGCCTTGGATATTGGACAAATCCTTGGATATTAAACTTTTACTGAACAGCTCTTCATTGGAGTATTTCTGAGATTTTATTTTTATTATTAGGAAGAAAACAATCATAACAACTCATTAGAACAACCAATGTTCTATTTTACTTCGTTTGCCCTTCTAATAACCCTGCTTCTTATTTTCCTAATTTAAAAAATTATATGACTCTATAATCAGTGAACTGAATGATATATATTTTTACTTTTTCAACATAGCCCACTGCATCTATGTAGGTTCACTAAAGAGTGAATGGAAATTGTTTACATTTATGCTGTTTGACATTTTATAGCTGTAGGACTTTGATGCCGCAGCTGTTCCCTATTAGATCACTCTTCAGATTATAGACTCAGAAAAAGAAAAAAACCTTCTGTCCTAAATTATGTTCAGTATTGTAAAACCATTAAGTACTCTTGTACAGTCCTTTAGGGGGAATTATGTTGAAGCTTTGTTGCATTGAAATAGCCAAATGAAGTTGGCTTGTCAATAGGGCTAATAATAAAACAACTAGAACAGAATGTTAGGCAGCTTCAGTTCATTGGGTCAAGTTGCAAAACAGTCATTGGACTACTGCTGTGTTTTATCATTCGTCACAGTACTAAATGTCTAACAACATGCACAGAAAATGCTGTTATTTCTTTTCTTTTCCTTTCTCCTTTTACTTTTATTCCTTCCTTCATTTTGAATGCAATCAGCTGATTAGTTACATGGGTTCTTTGACCAGATGCTTTAGATATATACTGTACAAATATCTCCTTCCAACGGCTCAACTCTCACTGTAAAAATCTTTCTACACCTATAGGACTCTTACACATGGGTGTTTCTTCCTGCACCTACTGTAGTGGATCTTACATGCATTCTACGCACTTAGGGGGAAATTTACTAAAGGGCGAAGTGACTAACGCTGGCGAAAATTCTCCAGCATGACGTCATTTCGGCACTTCGCAGATTTACTAACGGTAGCTGGCGTAAATTCGCTGGCGTAATTTCGCTAAGGAGATAGACTCGCAACGTCGCACTCTAACGGCAGGCAAATTTTCGGTCTGGTGAAAGAGCGTTACTACGCAAATTCACTATGTTTTTGATTTTACTGACTGCTACCTCTATCGCCAGACTTGCCTTCGCCACCTCAGACCAGGCAAAGTGCAATAGAGTAGATAGGAGTTCCTCAAAAAAAAGTTGAACATGTTTTCCTATTTAAAGGGTGATAGACTTAAAAAGATCATAATTTTTTTGTTGTTGTACCCTTCTTCCCCCCTACATTTGCTAACATATGGCACCTAAACTATACTGTGGGCACATGTATAGGGCATTATAATAACTTTATATAAATTTATTAAGGTTCCCTGGCCTTGTGTAGTTTAATGTATTTGCTGCAGCATATATGGCCATTGCACTTTAACTGCACGCCGTATGCTAATTAGCCAAAGCTAGCGTAACTTCAAACTGCTGAGCGTAATTTCGCTGGCGTAATTTCGCCAGCATTCGGTACCATGTGCGCAACTGCGGATCTTTGTGAACTATCATTTTCCAGGAGAATTTATGCCTGGCGAAGTGTTGCGATGTGTGCAAAGCCTGTGCTGGTGAATTTTCACGGTTAGTGAATTTGCCCCTTAGAGAGGTGCAGGCAAATGGCGAATGCAGGTGGAATGTATCAAGATGTATTCCACCTGTGTTTACCTGTGTTGCCCCTGCTTTGAGGGATTAAGTGCAGGCAGCAGTACTTTTCAAAGATAATTACCCATTTCTTCATTAAATATGTTCCTTTTAAAATACAGTACAATATCTTGCTGTTCCTTGCTGTTGATGGTTACTGGCCAGATTTTATACAGCTTAGTTTATTCTCCATAGGAATTCTGAGGTCCTTCTCCTGCAAGGATTTATTTAGTCTATATGTTACCAGCATATTTTTTTAATCTCAAGAGCCGCCAAGATCCCCTGCAAAAATGGCATATTCTAGATGGATTCTGTTGTTTGTTGTCATGAGCAAACACAAATCTGTTGCTTACAATGCTCTCCAAATCATTAGTGAACAATTTAAGTGGACATGATGCAGAACCCTAAAACAAATCACTGAGAACCATATTCCAAATTACAGAATAAAAAATGAACATAACCATTCAACCATATCTCTATACACGTATAAAGGACTACCAAGACCATCAAACCTTAGTTTAGAAAACAAATGTTTATTTGGTATTGTGTCAAATGCCTTGACAAAATCTAAACATAGGTAATTTACATACTATGCCTCAACTGCATTCTGGTTGGAGCATAGACCTGCTATTTCATCCACAAATGCACAACTGACTGTGGAGTGAGTGATGTATTGGTGAGGATCTGGCAGGGGGAGGCACATAGGTGTCCCCTCTCCAGTCTCCTAATTTGCACATTACTAAAACTTTCTGCTCCAAATTTACAATCAGGCTGTGTGCTTGTTAGATAAACACTAAGGAGTTTTTGCATCCCCTTAGTGATCTAGCACTTGTGCCCCATGGAAATGTAAATGACTTAAATCTATTGCATCATCACTGTGCAGCTTCCTTTTTACTTATTTATAGAAAGTTAGTAAATTTCTCTGACAATCATTGTTATTTTTTAAATGATTGGGGCAGCATAATTTGAATATTACAATAAAATCTGTTTAACCCAATTAACCCTTTCATAGTCTCCTACGTTATGTTAGTAACATAAAAAGAGAGTCATTGATGGGGTAGTTCACCTTTACCCTACCCTTTTGTATGTTGTAGAATGTACAACACAATTTATCAACTTGTCCTCGTTTTTAATTTTTTGCCTTCCTTTCTGTATTTACTGTTTCTGATAACCAAATACTGTTGTTCTGTTAGGCTACAGTTTTATTGGTATTGTTACTTTTTCGTGTTAATGTTTCTTTTCAAGCTTTTTCCTACTCTGCATTTTATCATTCAAATTCCTGGCTAGTGGCTAAAGCTGGCCATAGATGCAAAGATCAGATCGTTCAAATCCTCGAAAGATCGGACTTACCAGACTTCCCCATCACCCGACCTGCCACTTACCTTACAGATCAAATAAAGTAGAAAAAGAACAGATCAACCGATGTTCTGCCCCTAAAGCAATTGTACCAAAGTTATGTCCGACAAAAGCTAGTGACAGTCTCCCACTGAAGATCATCAGATCAGCAATACAAGCAGAGATTAGGGATGTCGCGGACTGTTCGCCGGCGAACTTGTTCGTGCGAACATCGGCTGTTCGCGTCCGCCGCAAGTTCGCGAACGTCGCGCGACGTTCGCCAATAGGCGTTCGCGTCAAAATCGTTCGACCATTCGATCGCTAAAATCGAACGATTTTCGTTCGATTCGAACGAAAATCGTTCGATTGAACGATTAAAATCCTTCGATCGTTCGAATCGAACGATTTTCGGATGTTCGAAGTTCGCAAACTGTTTCGCGAACTGTTCGCAATTTTTGCCGGTGTTAGCGAACGGCGTTCGCGAACACATTATCGGCGGTTCGCTACATCCCTAGCAGAGATATTATCGGCAGCTGACCTGTCCGATGGAATGAACGTCCGATCGGCATGGCACGACAGATGTCGGGACACTCCACACACAATCTGAAAATTGTACTAATCAAGGATTCGTACGATCAGATCTTTGTGTCTATAGCCAGCTTTAGGCAAGTTGAATCCTAGTAACCAGATACCTGTGGATCCAAGCTAAAAAACTGCTGCACAAAAAGCAAATCAAGTAAAAAAAAAAAAACAACAAAAACGAAGACCAGTTGCAAATTGTTTCCGACATACCCCTTTCAAGTTCAAAATTTTGTTTAAGAAATATATATCCTTTATAATTCCTTACAGTAGTATTAAACCACAAAGGTTGTTTCATTTTATTTTTATAATTATTTCCCAAGGAAATAAAATGAGGCCTGAATTAATAATATAATTAAACCATTTTTAGATTGTAAGCTCTTTTGGGCAGGACCCTCTTCACCTCTTGTAAAGTTTATTGGCCACTATGTATGTAATTCTGTATGTTAACTGCATAAACCCATTGACAAGGGGACTCTTCGATTGACCCTTCGCTTACAGCCATCCCATTGAACATCATGCCTTAATGAAATGCCAGGAGCCAGAAATGGGGTAAAATTGTCAAAGCATTTATTCACATTTGATCAAACAAAATAGGACCTTGCCAGCCTCACCCCATGGCAATATTCAAACCCTGAATTCCAAAAGAGATTGCTACTATGCTCTGCCTTTCCTCAGTGTAGACTTGAGATCAACACTATATCATTATATCCACCACTCATTTACTTAGGGTCGAATATCGAGGGTTAATTAACCCTCGATATATGACCGTCGAAGTAAAATCCTTCATCTTCGAATATTGAAGTCAAAGGATTTACCGCATTTAGTATGATCGAAGGAAAAATCGTTTGATCAAACGATTAAATGCTTCGAATCGAACGATTTGAAGGATTTTAATCCATTGATCGAACGATTTTCCTTTGATCAAAAAAAGCTAGGAAAGCCTATGTGGACCTTACCCATAGGCTAACATTAATGCTCGGTAGGTTTTAGGTGGCGAAGTAGGTAGTCGAAGTTTTTTTTAAAGAGACAGTACTTTGACTATTGAATGGTCGAATAGTCCAACGATTTGTAGTTCAAATCGTTCGATTCAAAGTCGAAGTAGAAGGTCGAAGTAGCCAATTCGATGGTCGAAGTAGCCAAAAAAATACTTCGAAATTCTAAGTATTTTTTATTCTAATCCTTCACTCGAGCTAAGTAAATGTGCCCCTAAGTGTTAGGCTGCCTCTGCCTACAGAGAGGATGGCCCCCAAATCTGCTACCAGTAGATGCTGCATCTCCCACAATGAGAGAAGTTCAGCTGCCCTGCTGCCGTTCACGAATTTGCAGTGTCTTTATGATAGGAAATCCAAGCCGACTGTCACCTAGCACAAGCAGTAGTAGCGTCTCCGTGCAGTCACAGAAGTGAACCTCCATTCTCCTTCTTCTAAAATTGCAAGGCTATGCACTTTGGCAAATATAATATAAATTCAAGTTATACACTAAATGGCAGTGTGTTGGGAGTTTCCTTAAATGAGAAGGATCTAGGAGTTTTTGTAGATAACAAGTTGTCTAATTCTGGGCAGTGTCGTTCTGTGGCTACTAAAGCAAATAAAGTTCTGTCTTGCATAAAAAGGGCATTAACTCAAGGGATGAAAACATAATTATGCCTCTTTTTAGGTCCCTGGTAAGGCCTCATCTGGAGTACACAGTGCAGTTTTGGATTCCAGTCCTTAAGAGTGATATAAATGAACTGGAGAGTCCAGAGACATGC
The DNA here is from genome assembly GCF_017654675.1 of Xenopus laevis. Lineage (NCBI taxonomy): Eukaryota > Metazoa > Chordata > Amphibia > Anura > Pipidae > Xenopus > Xenopus laevis. Next base: position 110,001,568 of record NC_054374.1, on the reverse strand, counting down.
AAATAAACTGGTTAGAGGAATGGAAGACTTAAATTATGAGAGTAGACAAAGTTGGGGTTTTCTCTGGAAAAAATGTGCTTGCGAGGGGACATAATTACACTTTACAAATACATTAGAGGACATTATAGACAAATAGCAGGGGACCTTTTTACCCATAAAGAGGATCACCGTACCAGAGGCCACCCCTTTAGACTAGAAGAAAAGACTTTCATTTGAAGCAACGTAGAGGGTTCTTCACAGTCAGGACAGTGAGGTTGTGGAATGCACTGCCGGGTGATGTTGTGATGACTGATTCAGTTAATGCCTTTAAGAATGGCTTGGATGATTTTTTGGACAGACATAATATCAAAGGCTATTGTGATACTAAGCTCTATAGTTAGTATAGGTATGGGTATATATAATTTATGTGAAAGTAGGGAGGGGTGTGTGTGTGGATGCTGGGTTTTTATTTGGAGGGGATGAACTTGATGGACTTTGTCTTTTTTCAACCCGATTTAACTATGTAACTATGTAAAAAAAGATTGACCTATGTGAGTCAATACACATCTGCCAGTAAACATATAGCCACCATCCTATGCAGACACTGGCATGTGCTTCAAAAGTGTGCCCCTGATATAGAAGAATTTGTATTGCCCCCCGTTAATTGTCTATTGGAGGGGTGCTGGCCATTTGGATGCCTTGCCATGCAGCCCCTGCGTTTATAGCTCCAGGGCTTTCCTTTATTGTGCAATGCCTCAGAATATGTTTGCTCTTCATAAATACATGTTTATAGTAATAATAAAAATAAAAGGATAACCATTTTTTTTTCTGGTTTTACTTGCTAAAACATCACTCTATGGGGTATATTTATCAAAGAGTGAAGTTAGAGATCACCACAGTCCACCAGAGTGAAATACATCCACTCTCCATTAATTTCTATGTGATTTTTGAAGGTGTATTTATCAAAGGGTGCATCTGAAAGTTCACCATTTGATAAATACACCTTTAAAAATCCCATAGAAATAAATGGAGAGAGGTGGTATTTCACTCTGGTGGACTGTGGTGATCTCAAACTTCACTCTTTGATAAATATACCCCTATATGTTAAAGTAATGATCTCAAAGTGTTGTGTGTTGTCAACAGTGCAATGCATCTTTAAAAGAAAGGCTTACTGTAAATTAATAATGGGGATCTGAACTTATATAGATGCCAAGATTAATTGAATATGAGTTTTTACTATAATTTCATTTTGAATCAGGTTCTCTTGTCAGTAATTCTGCCGAGAATGATTTTTATCTGAAGAACATGGTTTCACACATAGCACAGTGTAATGAAAATTGAGGCTACCTGTGGGTTGCCTATATTAAAATTTAGACCATTCATATGTTAATTTGTTCTCAGTTAGAGGACTAAAGGCACATGTGTCTGTCGGCTAAAATATAGTGAACTTTTTTTTTTTTTACATATCTTCATTCTAAGTGGAAGTCATTTCTGTTTCTAAATATGACATGCCTTTTCATTATTACAATATTCCTTAAAAGTAAGTATATTATAATGTTCATTAATTACAAACCACCTAAATGACAAAGACACATTGAAATGGTGAACAATCATTTATCTTTTGCAACCTAGGGTGTAATTAACTTGTATATGTTCAAAGAGAAACTTACATGTCTTCTTATTGTGCAGGCACTTCCACACACTGGTGTCCGATCCAGTCAGTAATACTGTATATCCACAGGGTTAAGGATGTTAGGAAAGTGTCCCAAAGCAGAAGTTAAAATCAAGAAAATTTATGTTAAGCTATTTAAAACAACAAACAAGCATCAGATTACAGATGTACTTCCTACTCTATGACATGTGTGATCGCGAAACAGTGCCGAAAATTCACAGGTAAAAAAATCTGGTCTGACAAAAAAATTGTTGCGCGTTGCAATAGTCAAGCGTTTACAAAAACTGACTTTAATGCATTTCACAAATTTCTCGCCGTTTGGTGAAATTTCTGGTAAATTCGAGAATTTTTCAACTAAGCAAAACACCACAGATTCGCACATCACTATTTATGTCTACTAAAAATTATTTAAACATGTGGTATCTGAATTTAAGGGAGAAATGAGGAAGCAATGAGGAGTAATTGAGTGGTATTTACAACAAGTGAACTGCTGCCAAAACTAAGTATTAGGAGCAGCAATCAAACTGCTGATTATTTATGAACAGGCAGAGAGTTTTACACAATAGAAATATGTAGAGGTGTAGGACAAATCCAAGGCACCAACTGGACTGCAAAACTTCTTTATTGGAGATAGAGGTACACAACATGTTTCAGGCAGCGCCCTTTGTCACTTGACAAAGGGCGCTGCCCGAAACATGTTGTGTACCTCTATCCCCAATAAAGAAGTTTTGCAGTCCAGTTGCTGCCTTGGATTTATCCTACACCTCTACATATTTCTACAGATTAACTTAATTCGGATATCACGCACAGGATACCCCGTGGGAAAATCCGACTAAGAGATTTGGTGAGCTTCACTTGTACTCTTAATTGTAGAGTTTTACACAAGTGGTAGACTGTTCATCTAGCAAGCACTGCCAGTAACTTCCATTTGCATGTGATTCAAAATGTGCAAAAGCATTCTTATGCAATTATACTTCTAATACACTATTTCAAGGAGCAGTTTTTAATGCTTGGCTTAATAATGTCACTTGAATGGAGATTGCTCAGTTGAAAGCAATGAAGAATTGTAGCCAAGACAATGGTGTCTTTTGGTATCTATTCTGGGCCTGGAAACCTTGTCATATAGGGAACACTACTATGAAAAATAATATTTGTTTTTTTTTTTGCCTAAATAGAGAGTATATTGCTTTTTAAATGACAGACATTTTGGGAAATGTTTACTGTTATTTTTAAAAGTTATAGCCAATCTTCTGCTTTCATATTTATTACATTGCATAAGCCTTTCTGGCTATTGCAGTCTGGTAATTCTAGATCAGTCTAACAAATGTGTTATCAATGGGATAGCTGTACCTTTATAGTCTAAAAATACTTGTGTGATTGGAACTATATTAGGACTATATATATTATTAATAAAGGAATAAAAATTCATTTAAAGGGGACCTGCCACCAAGTAAAAATATCCCATATTTTTTTTTCCATTAAAACAACTATACCTGTTATATAGCTATTTAAAAATATCAGCTATCATTCATATATTGCCTGTTTCACTTCAATGCCTCAGTCAGGGAGGTGGAGCAGGCACTTATATTCTGCACTTTCAAGATGTCACTGCACTCCTCACATTCCCCTCCCTTCCCACAATTTATAATTGTGTAACCAGTGCATGGACATGCGCATCAGGTCCCCCATTTTGGCACATAAACAAGATTTGGAATGATGCAAAGTTTGCCTTATGAACAGAGTTCACAAAATAATTATGCACATTCATGATTTTTAACATAGAAATATTTGAATCATGAAAAAAAAATACAGACTGATAAATAAACCCTTAACTGTTTATCAGGATTACAATATGCAGAAGTCAGATTGTTCAGGATGAAAAATGGTGGATAATGATCAGAATTATAAAAGAAATGTAAAATATTATGGTTGTTCTACAGATTTATTCTAGCTAGGTAAATGTTAAGAGTTTACTATTTGATCAATATGCTTCTAAAAATCCCATAGGAATGAATAGAAAGTGGCGAGCTCTAATTTCACACTAATAAACCTGCGCCTACAATTCCATAACTTTCTATTCATTACTATAAGATTTTTAGAAGGGTATTTATCAAATGGTGAAATTTACTCATTTTCATGCCTCTAAAATCCAGTAGGATGAATAGACACATTTTGATAAATCCTTCACATTTACTTAAAAGGAGCAATACTCAATACATAATGCAAACTGCACTGGTGTGAGTATACTCACACCCGCTTGTGACCTTTCACCCCAGGGGGGCTCCTAAGTAGGAGAGAAGAATTAAATATTGCAAATGCAGATTTCCAAGTGGACTTGGTACCTCAGACAATGCCATCTAAAATTGTGACCATTAACTTGCCTTTTAGAAATTAATTTATCAAATTATAATTTGTATTTGAATTTACAGCCTAACTGTTTAGATGTTTAAATTGTCACAATTTTAGTAATCCATAGATCATTTAATTTTCTTAGCATTATTTGAAAAGACATTATTATATTAATGACTGTAATAAATCAGAATCCATTCACATTTTAATTACATAAGCATTTTTCCTAATCTAGTCAGCTGCTGGTCTGTAACGTAGTTGCAAAAATATGCACATAGAGATTTTTGGCATTTAGAAGCAGATTTACTAAGGTTCGAATGATGAATTAGAATTTAGAATTTTTTTTGGTCAAAACTCCCAATTTTGATTTTAAAACCACCAACTCGAATATGAATTTTAATGTGAGATTTATCACACCTTAACCAGTTCTAATTCAATACTTTGCTACCTAAAATCTGCCGAGTTCATGTAGAAGTCAATGGCAGAGATCCGTTGAATGATTTGAAGATATTAATAGCCTTCCTGACATTACATTTTTTTGGAAGAACACTAGAATTTTTGGATCGTTTCTATTCGATCGAATTTTAGACTTCAAGTTTTTTCATAAATAACCTCCCATTGTGAGTACCTTTGAATTTATTAGACTAAAAAAATGGCATAGCTTTGATAAATAACCCCCTATTGTATTGTAATGTTTACAGCAAAAAAAAGTTAATGTCCTCGCCTGATTTAAAGGATCGAGTGAGCTATGAGCCAAGCAAGTAGATGAAGGTACTTTCATATGATGTGGACAACATATCTCATTGTGTCTACACTTGAATCTCTGTAGCTTAGTTCATTTGTTGTTACGTGATATCTTCCATTAATGGAAACCTTGGAAGGAATAAGCTTAGAATCAAATTTGTAAAAAAAAAATGTAATTGTGAAACTCGAATATGAGCTTATTTATTGAAAACTGTCTGAGTAAAAATGAGAAAAAAATCTAGAACACATCCAATTCACAATCTTCTACTTTGAAAACAACTCAATTCGATGCTGAAGTTTAGATTTTTTCCTGTTTTTTCCACTAAATAAATCTTAATATTAGTCCAACTCCATACAATAGAATTTTGATAAATTTAAGATTAATGCCTGAGAAAATTGTCATCAAAAGAGCATCATATTCACAAAAGCTTAAGGTGGTTTCTCATGCATGCATTTTTTGTGCTGCCTTGTCCATTTGTGCTCTACATTTGTAAATTTAGTGTACATATTCTGAATAGTTGCTGTTTGTTTTAAGATTTTTTTTATATAAAACTGTTTTAAAATATTGTATAGGGAAATTCTCTACTGTAAACTTAGGTTATATATGTCTTTTCTTACAGACTTAGACATCTGTGTTTTATAGGGTTACATAACATATTATTAGTTACAGCTAAATAAATGACTATAAGGCAGAACCTTTAATTATAAAGTTCCATCTGGCAATCATCTACAACTATCATATTAAATTCAAGTGTACTATTTCAACAAACTATATATATTGTTGTGAACCCTTCATAAGGAATTGTTACAATAACACAAACGTGAGGAATATTTTACCTTTATCAAAACAAATTGGAGTAGGTGTAAGTAATTTTTGCCCTTATTGAAATGATTTGATTCCCGTTAGTCTTTATCATTTTAACTTTTTTTGGATAGAGCACTTTTGTTATTTACTGAGTGGGTGGTATAAAAAATGCAATATATCTAAGACTCTACAGTTAAAATATTTTTCCAAATGTGCCAGTTTCACTTTAATTTTAAATTACCAGTTAACATGCCACAGGCTAAAATCTGAATATGTTAATTGAATTTTCATTTTGTGTTGAACTGAAAACCTGTCCTGGCTGGAATTCACATATAACATGATTTTATGTATTTTATAATAATTATTTTCTCTCTAAGAAGATGCTTGCTGTCTATTCAGTATTTTAAAGTTATTGCTGGGTGAATCAGGTTTTCACCATATCCACTACCAGATTAACCTGACCTAATTCTTTCTCAGTGCTTTGTAAATGACCTAATTCCCTTCCTTTTGACAATGTGATACTAATCTTACTAATGTGTGTAGTCATTCAGTTGTAGAACATTACAAACGCATGCTGAAACAACAATAGAATCATTTGTGCATTAACAAATGTATGTACTAAAGTCTTAAAGATTTTGCAATGAGGGAATTGTGAAAATGAGTAGCTGTGTTTTTACTTACTTCAGTTTGGAAGTGGAAATCTGTAATATAATAAACATTTAGTAGATTATAATTCAATACCAGAATATTAATATAAAACACAAATTTATTTTTATATAGTAAACTGATTGAAATGTTAGCAAATTCATATAATTAAATTTACAGGGCCCATTAAAACATTTTAAATCAAATACACTTTGGGGTATACCAAATTAATGAATCTGTGAAAAGTCATTTTTAAAATCGTTTGATTTTCAACTGCATTTCTTGTGTATCTTCGCTAGTGTTTTTTATCACAATCGTTTTTATATTTTAATACATGTTAACTTTTTTTGGATATTTATAACTATTTAATTATGTATATGCACGATTAGAAACTAGTTTAATTGGTTTATGTTTGTTATAAATATGTGGCTTTGAAGTTATTGACTTATAGCAGCAGTTACTTTAGCTGCTGCAACTCTTATACATTGGAGAAGCCAGAGGACTAGACAGACTGACATTGCCTTTGCTGTGCTGTGTGAACGTTCACAAGTCAGCTGTCGCTGCCTAGGAGTTTCAAAACTGATATTTTTTTTGTCTTTGGGTGAACTGTCTTTCACTCTTTTGTATTTTTGCCTTTTAAGAAAATCACAATATCTATGCTATTTGTATGGGAATTTTTACTTTTGATTACTTTCATTTTTAACATTAATGGTTTGCAGTTTGCTAAGTTATTTAAAGTACACTTTTCAATATGTAAAAAACAATGATTAAAAGCAAACAAAATATAAACTATTTTACAGTGTTTAATAAATAGGTCCCTTTGTATCTTACATTGAAACCAACTGTCAATTGCTTTAGTTCAACTCAATGTATAAAGTGATATAAGCACATAAAAGCTGTACTCAAAAATGCTAACTTTTTTTATATTGTTGTACTGAAGTAGACAGTATTTGTGTAAAATCAGTTATAACCAGGAATATAATTAACATAATGGCTATTGAACTATTACAGAAAATCCTATTCTCTCATAAAACTTTTAGTTTGTCTCAGATTTAATAGCAAATTTTGTATCCAAACGTTACATTCACTTTATTAGCCTTCAGTGTTATGCTTCAGACATAAGAATTAACACATATGTGAGCATTGAAGATTTAATTGTTGCCTTCTCTTCAGTTTACTCAATCATTTTATGCCCAACATTCCTATAGTCTATATAAACTTGTGGACTGATGATTTTGTTGCTTATGGATCTGTAGTTAAGTAAATACCTTTAAATCAGCCTGTAATTTAGGAATATTAAAATATGCTAACAGAAAAAATCTCTGCTAAAACTAGGAGTAACTTTTCCAAACTGCAATAAAACCGGGCTTCCAGCAATCTTAAAGGTGTTACAGTGAAAACACTGAGGGGATCAAATGCACCTGTCAGGTGATGATTGATCATGGGATCATAAAATGAGTGCAAAATGTCTTGTACATACCATGGCAGCTTGCCACTTCCTCAGCAACACGAAGCCAGTGCAGAACACATACAAATAAAGGGGGTTATTTACTAAACTCCGAATGCAAAAATCACGAATCAGAGGATGGAAAAGTCAGAATCTGAAGATCCGGCATCTCAGACCTGTCAAGGTTGTATATAAATCAATGAGAGAAGTCCCAATGATTTTTTGATGTGCGCTGGGTTTTTGGCAATACCCTGAAGTTTTCGGGCAAAATTCTGAGTTTTCCGGTGAAAAATCCAAAACAATTGTGAAAATCGGATGAAAGATCCAAAAAATCGTGAAAACTGGACAAAATTTTTGGGAAAGTGTATTAATAAATAAGCCCAAAAAACCTGTGCAGATTTGGTCGGTGTTTTTTTCAGAAAATATTGAGATAAATTCGGATATTTGATTAAATAATTTGATAAATAACCCCTCTAAAGACATATCCATTAAAGGCATATGTGTTAAAGGGCTAAGTGCGTCTCTCTATGATGGAATATCATAAAAAGGTGAAGTCTGGCGTCACTGAGTACTGTGAAATTAAAAGGGTAATTCTCTGTGAAGTTAACTTTAAGGGGTTTATTTATCAAAGTCTGAATTTATCTCAACATGTCCTGCCAAAAACTCTGATTACATCCGAACAGGTTTTTTTCCCGCTTATTTATTAGATTTTCCCGAAAATGTTGGAAAAAATCCAAATTTCTTTTTCAATAATTTTTTTTGGATTTTCCACCCAAAAACTCAGATTTTGTATGTTTTTTCCCCAAAAACTCTCAAATCTTCGTGGTATTGCAAGAAACACAGCGCACCAGCACACATCAAAAATATCATTGGGACTTCTTCCATTGACTTATATTAAACCTTGACAGGTCTGAAATGCCAGATTTTCTGATTCTGACTTTTCCATCCTCAGGGTATAAGAAATTCTGAAAAATTTGTGATTTTTTTAAAAGTCAGATTTTATACTAAAAAAATCTAAACATTTTTGGGAATTTTTGCATTCAGAGTTTAGTGAATAGCCCCTTAGTATGTCATAGAAAGGCTAGTTATTAGCATATTTTTATTTATTTATTTTTTATTTTTTATTTTAAGTGCCTTCACTTAAAAATGTGGGTCACTGACCCGAAAAAACTTTTGCTATTGCCCAGTGAGGCTATGATGTTATTGTCACTTTTTCTTATTTATCTTTCTATTCAAGCCTCTCCTATTCATATACCACCTCCTGGTGGCTACGATAATTTAAACTATAGCATCCAGATAGCTGTCAAATTCTAAAATGAATGCCATTGTACATCACACTAAAGGTTCATTTAAAGATGAGCAGCCCCTTTAAGAAGTCAGATGGTCAATATAGCTACAGGACAGGCCAACCATTGCTTTATGAATGGGGTTAAAATAATATGTGTTTAAGCAAATTGGACAAACTTGGAATAATCTCTTTTCTGTTGTAGTAACTCTTGGCAACCAACTAAAAATTAAGTTTTTATTAGTTCATCTACAAGGGAGCAACTAGAGCTGTTGTTTTACTATAGGTGAAAACTGCAGAGTTGACATTAGCTATAAAATATTTCCAGCATATCTTTCCTTTATTACTCTCAGAATACAATGCATTAATGCTGGCTGTACTTCCCTTATATCACTTATATATTCAACATTATAGGAAAGTTCAGTATAGTATACTGTATTTAGTAAAGCTTAGAGAAAAATAGATAAGTAGCTATTTTTGGATGTATACAATCTCTATTACTGAATCTTTAAAGTAGTAGATCAGAATTTAAAGAGCAAACACATCAGACCCATTGCTGTTGAAAAAAGAAACCAGCTGATACGTACTTGGGGCTTTTATCAGAGTTATCGGCTCTCTTCTTGAGAAGTATTTCAATCTTAAATAAGCTAGTAACTTTGGGATGTATTAGTAAATACAAAGGATGGCTACAAACGTAACATTTCTATAACTCTCACACTGTTAATGTAAAATGGCAAAAACAAATTGAAAAATGTCAAGTACATTCCTAATATTTTCCATGCCCAATATAGTTAAACTGTCCTGCTGTGTTAGATACTGTTGTGGAATGGAGTAAGCAACCTCATTACTGTTGTTAATTATCTCCCTGCTGTTATCCACTACACATTCATTTTTAAAAGCATGTTTAACCATGACTCAGTCACCATGGCATTGCAAAGAAGGTCAACAAAGAGAAACTGCATCACTGACAAGCAAGTGCAAATTTGAAATGGAAGAAGATTCAGTAAAGTCAATCATTTAAGATTTAATAAAGTGCATAATTAAACAATGACAAGTAACTGTGACATCTTTGAAAAAGCAATATATACTGTTACTACAATATCAACTGGTTAAAAAGTTTACAACAGATTTTATGCCTAATGCTGATGATTTCTTGTCAAATAAACAAAACAAAATTCATATTACCATTATCAGTGCATTTTTGCCCCATTTAATAAAAATTGCAGGGCTGCATTTTAATCAGTTCAAAGTGTTATGTTTTTTTTGAATTTGTAAATCTGTTGGGAACTTGTGTTTTGAATCTCATCAAAAACAAATTTAGGGTGTTATATATGAAAGTCCGAATTTATCTCAATACTTTCTACGACAAACTCCAATCAAATCCGCTCGGGTTTTTTACACTTATTTATTATTACATTTTCCCGAAAATTTGCTTTGCGGGAAAAAGGGGTTTATGTATCAAAGTCTGAATTTATCTCAATATTTTCTACTACAAACTCTGATCAAATCCGCTCGGTTTTTTTTTACGCTTATTTATTATTACATTTTCCCGAAAATTTGCTTTGCAGCAAAAAAACTGATTTTCACTAATTTTTCTGACTTTTCATCTGATTTTGCAATTTTCACGATTTTTTCGTAATTTTCACCTGAAAACTCCGAAACCTTCGGGTATTGCCTGAAACCCGGTGCACATCAAAAAATCATTGGGACTACTCCCATTGACTTATATGCAACCTCGACAGGTCTGAAATGCCGCATTTTCAGATTTGGACTTTTCCATCCTTGGGGTTTAATAAATTCCGAAAAATTCATGATTTTTTAAAAGTCTGATTTTATAAAAAAAATTTTTTCGTGATTTTTGAATTCGAAGTTTAGTAAATAGCCCCCACAGACTAAAAGTCTACATTCCAGCTCGGGCAACCCTCCCCCAAACACAGATGTCTCTATAGATTTTGTTGAACTATTAATAGCAATATATCTGCTACCTGTTTACTCAAGCCTGCCAATATAACCAACTATGTAGTGCCATTTAATAGTATCAGAGAACTAGTGATTAGCAGTTCATTGGGGCAAAAAACAAGTACCTAGGGTTTCCAAAGACTCTGTGTTTCAATCTGCCATCTGGTTACCACAAAATTACAGGTCTGCCCAAGTGACAAATGTGATTGGACGATTACATTGTATTCTAGATCTACTCAGCAGCACATTGTGGTACCTAGGGGTTTGCAGCAGTGTCAAGCTTATTTATATGGTCCATTTGCCTGCAAAACATTCCATAGTATTGCAATACAGCAATATACATTTATACAGAGAGATAAATATTATATATTACACTATTTATATTTAGTGATGGGCAAATTTGTCCTCTTTTGCTTCTCCAGGAATTTCGCAAATTTCATGTGAAACTGGCGGAAAAAACACGAAACAGCGAAATTGCCGCCTATTTGTCTATAAAACAACCAAGTTATTGTTCACACAATAGTTGATGTACTGTATACAGTATGTCGTCACTTAGAAAAAAGTTGCAGCTCTCTGCAAAGTGAAGTCTGGTAACCAAAAGCAGTCAGATATCAAACCTTCTTGCATTTTTGAAATAGAAAGAGGGACAAAAAGATTTGCCGTGCATTTTAATTTGAATTGCCCTTTAAGCTGCAAGTCACAGTTTCACCAAGAGACCTGCTTATTTTAAATTGTTACGATTGTTTCTTTGCTTATGTTAAATTATACAAATGTATCTAAGTGCACCTGCCACATATTCTGTGCTCTCTGCCAAAAGCCAAATTAAGTTTTAGAAACTTTGGATCTTTTTCTGGCCATTCAGTGCAGTAAAAGTAAAAGTTGGGACATTTCACTAACAATCCAGGACTGCGGGTTGAGCTATCAAAATCATGACTGTCCCATGAAAAACTGTATAAATACTGTTATATTCACAGCTGCAAACAATTAATTAGAATAGAAAAAAAGGTGGATCAACAGATCCAATGCAGGTTTCATAGCTCTGTGTCCTAGTGGAGAAGTAAACACCTTTGTTTGGCTGTTTGAGGCTTCCATTATGCTGCTTTGCTGAGAGTCTCTATTGAGTAGCCTCACTTTTCTTACCTTTCCCTGTGAGGCTGTCCATGGCCCAGGATCAGCGGCTGCCAGATTAGCCTACTGTATTCCTTGCACATATGGAGCATCAACTCTCCTGGGAGCTTACCTGGGACACTTTGTGGCTTAGCGGGTGAAGTCCATTCTGACATGCAGGGTCTAGCTGAGTTGTACTTATACTTATACTTGTAGCTCATTGATCACTCCCAGAGGGGCACCCGTCTACAGCACTGCCTTGCAGAAGAATATATTACAATAGGCAGAGTGGATATGGATCTGAGTGGTGGCACTCCTAGCAAGGTACAGCGATCTCAACAGCTCTGGCTAGTTATTGTAATGCTTTATACATTAGACCACATCTACTACATGTATCATGCCTTCCACAAAATGTAAGATCTACAGTAAAAGCTACATATATCATATTATAATACTCCTGTATTTTCATTCTTATTCAGCCACATACTTAAGCTGTATTTTTATTCAGACATCTATCCATTCAATACCTAGCACTAATGATGCTGATCTGGTCTATATATGTTTTATTATCTATACCAAATATAACAGGACAAAATTTAAATGATTATATATATATATATATATATATATATATATATATATATATATATATATATATATATATATATATATATATAGATTAAAGTACCCCCTAAAATACCCTAAAATATAAGGATATTATAGGTCACTGAGGAGTTCCATGACCATATAAAAGCATGAGTGTTTTTATATAGGTCATGGAACTCCGAAGTTACTTCTAATATCCTCATATTTTCCAACAAGGAGTACTTTATTTCTTATAATACACACGTTTTAGTGAGTCATGTGACAAAAATGACATCACTACTCACCATTTATAGCTGATGACATCACTAGTCACCCTTTATAAGGATATCATTTACAGGATATAAATGGCTTTTGTGTATTATATCATTATTCATTATAAAGCTAAAAAAAACATCATATGCAAGTGTGATCCCTACATGTGCACTTACAATTCACTCTGACACCTGGAATTTTTGCATATAGTTTATACTTTACATTTGACTTCTCTCAGCATTTACATAAGAGAATCATAGATGCTGAACATGTAACTACAAAAATGTTTGTATAACATACTAAGGAGTTGAAGACCCTCTATAATAGCTAATTTATCTAGTATAGGTCAATCTAAAAACAACTGGACTTGCTGAGTAATCAATGAAGACGTTTCACTACTCATCCGAGCAGCTTCTTCAGTTCCAACTGACTGGTGTGGGAAGTTCTCGGCATATAAACTCTTCCACTAATCCATTTACAATGGCACATTGTAACTCTTCAAAGAGGTGACATCTGAAGAAACTCACAGAGGTGTTGATTCTGTGTAGTTGTGATAGGATTATCCAATGTGTCATGCAACTCCTAGATACAGGTGTTACTTGTGAGAGTTGCATGAATGGATGTGTGAAGTGTTCTGAATCCGCCGGGGTACAGATGTTAGAACAGCATTGTATGTAGCAGACAGGTGGTGTCGAAGGCCCCCACCTCTGTTCAGAGATGGTCTCTCCACCTTGACATGAATCGCCTCTTTCACGCCTCGTTCAAACCAGCGGTCTTCTTTATCCAAGATTTGGACCTTGCTATCTTCAAAGGAGTGTCCCTTGTCTTTTAAGTGTAGAAAGACAGCTGAGTTTTGCCCTGTAGAGTTCTCCCTCCTGTGCTGAGCCATTCGCTTGGAGAGCAGTTGTTTTGTCTCCCCGATGTATAGATCTGTGCACTCCTCGCTACACTGGACTCCGTATACCACATTGCTTTGTTTTTCTTTTGGTGTTTGATCCTTTGGGTGTACCAGTTTTTGTCTCAGTGTGTTGCTAGGTTTGAAAAACACAGGGACATGGTGTTTGTTGAAAATCCTCCTGAGTTTCTCTGACACTCCAGCTACATATGGGATGACTATGTTTCGCCTACTATGTGTCTCCGGGCGGTTATTTCTATTGGTGTTCCTGTTGGGCTTGGTTGCTGCTGTTTTGACAAAGGCCCAGTCTGGGTAGCCACACGCTTTCAAAGCTCCTCTGAGATGTTTTTGCTCTTTGTCTTTGGACTCTGTATCAGTTGCCACACATTCCGCCCGGTGGTGCAGGGTTCGAATGACACCCAGTTTGTGTTCCAGTGGATAGTGGGAATCAAACAACAGATATTGATCCGTATGAGTGGGTTTCCTGTATACTTCCGTCTTCAAGTTACCCCCCTCTTGGATACATATCAAACAGTCCAAAAAAGCAAGTTTGTTCTCATTGACATCTTCCCTTGTGAACTTGATGTTATTGTCCACTGGGTTAATGTGTTCTGTGAAGGCCGCCACTTCATTGGATCTGATTTTAACCCAAGTATCATCCACATACCTGAACCAGTGAGTCGGTGTAGTTCCCTGGAAAGTAAGTAAGGCCCTCCTTTCCACTTCCTCCATGTACAAGTTTGCTACAATGGGAGAGACTGGAGAACCCATTGCACAGCCATGTTTCTGTCTATAAAAAAGGTTCTTGTACTTGAAGTATGTGGTGTTAAGGCACAAATCTAGCAACAAACAAACTTGGTTGGGACTGAGCTTCGTTCTGCTACTGAGGGTGTTATCATGTTGCAGTCGATTTCTTACAGTCTCAATCGCCTCTGTAGTAGGTATACATGTGAACAAAGAAGTGACATCATATGATACCATTGTTTCTTCTGCCTCTAGTGTAACGCCGTGAATCTTGGTTACAAACTCTTTGGCATTCTGGATATGATGCACTGTATTGCCTACCAACGGGGCTAAGATGTTAGCCAAGAATTTTGCAATGCTGTATGTCACTGAATTTATGCTGCTGACAATGGGTCTTAGTGGGGCTCCTTCCTTGTGTATCTTGGGGAGTCCGTATAAGCATGGTGTGGCTTCCCTGGGATACAGACGGTGGTATAAAATTCGATCAATGGCTTTCTCCTTTTCAAGTTGTTGTAGGCAACCGATCACCTTTTTTTTGTAACCACTGGTTGGGTCTTTCCCTAAGGGTTCATGTATTGCTATCACTGAGCAGAGTGGTTATCTTGCAGTCATAGTCAGTTGTGTTGAGCACAACTGTGCATCTCCCTTTATCTGCTGGCAGGATAGTGATGTTCGGGTCCTTACTCAGAGAGCTGAGTGCTCTCCTCTCTTCTGTAGTAAGGTTAGAGGGAGGTGTTCTGGCACTTGACAAAGCAGCTGACACTTTTAGCCGGAGTTGTTCTGCTTCTTCATTTTTCAAGTTATTATTTTTGATAGCAGACTCTGTGGCTGTGATGAGTTCAACTACTGGTATGTGTTGTGGTGTCACTGCATAGTTTAACCCCTTGGCTAACACATCCTTTTCAGGCTGGGTTAGTACCCTATCTGATAGGTTCCTAACCCAAGTGTCTTTGGTGTTCTTTGGTGTCTCATCTTTCTGCCTCCAGGTTAGTTCTTCAGTCCTTTTCCAACTGCTGCTTCGTGACAGTAATGTGGTGAATTTGCTTATTTGTCGCTCCTTACTCTTAATGTGTTGGGCAATCTGTGCATGTTCAACGAACACAACCACCCTTTCCAGAGTTCCATCAGGCAGTTCTTTTGCCAGACTCCATTTTAGATGTTCTACTTTCTGCTTAAGGGCATCAATGGTAAAGTTGATCTGTCTGACTCGTTCATTTAGTAGATGTTTTTGGGCTTTTTGTAAAATCTTGTTGGCTTTTTTCTGTGGAACCCAGGCGCAGGCTACAAGGGGTGAACTGAAGAAGCTGCTCGGATGAGTAGTGAAACGTCTTCATTGATTACTCAGCAAGTCCAGTTGTTTTTAGATTGACCTATACTAGATATACTATGACCTGGATGAATGAAAATCTTCATAGTCATAATAGCTAATATCTACTATTCCACTGAGCTAGGGGAAATGAGCATAGTAAATCTTTTACACTAGCTTTGATGGAAAAAGGCTTCAATTTATTCATACAATAACTAAATATCTCAATAATCTACTTTTGGGGCTATGTAATAAAGGGCACTAAATCTGCCATGGGGCAGTAACACATAGCAACCAATGAGCAGGTAGAATTTACTAGTCACTTGTTTAAATGCAAGCATCTTATTGGTTGCCATGGGTTACTGCTCCTGGGCAAACTTATTACCTTATATTACATATGGGGGTTTGACTCTGAACCATAGTGGGCAAAGGCAGACAGAGAGAATCAGCAGGCACAATGTCTACTTGACTGCAAAAAAACAACATTCTGTTAACCTGCAAGACCTACAGAGGGCCCGAGGATTTGGATTTGGTGAACCTTTTATTAACCCCACCTCCAACATCACCTCATATACAACAAGACACACTCAAGAGGGAAGGGATACAGGGGCCCTCTGACTCCCACATATCAAATTCAGAATTGGTAAATGCTCAGATACTTACTGTATACACAACTCTCTCAACTTAATGAGAAATTAACTGCAACACAGTGAAAATTGCTTTAAAGGATATACAGATGGATCTGACACCCTTGGGGAAAGACTGATAAAGTGGAAAATACAGAAAAATACAGATGATTTGATTGAATGATATATTTGCCTTTAAGAAAAAGCATCTACCTCCTGAAATTATCCATCTTTAAAACTTTACAGAGGACCTGTAAAACATATCTTCAATGTCAAAACTTGTAAATAAGGGACATACCAATGGATATTCAAAATAAAAAATATCAAGGGCTATCTTTAACAACAGTTTTATCTATATATCCTGAACTGTCTGATGAAGATCTGAGATTGGATCGAGCACAAAGGGCTTCCATTTCTATGAGAGCAAGGGAGAGCATCATTTCAAAAATGTGAAAGTTAAATTACAGGCTTTTAATGGTCTCACCCCAGTGAATTTATAAAAAAAGAAGGGAACTGCACCCAATCACAATGCAGCTTACAGCACATACAGTAATGTCACTTATAGATGGGGCTTTACCTTTAATTTGATAACAATGCAATGTGGTCATCAATATATTATTCAAAAAGCCTACCGATTTGCAAGGGACCTTGACATTCAACAACTCAACACAGTGGAGGGAAACTCAAATAAATGCAAAACCAAAGTTGAAACCCCTTGACACCATCACAGAATGCTTAACCACACATGGGGTCCTCTAACATTCTTTGTGATGGTTAAACCAACGTAGATTTAAATTAAATAGTGTCATAAAGAGATATTTGCCATCCTGCGATTTGCTTAGACAGAGACCTGATATAGTTTTTACAGTATTTAGGAATTATACTTTACAGCATCAAACAAACTTTAAAATCAGATCTATATTAAAAAATTTACCAAGTCTGCACTACAACCAAAGAGGCAGGTGTGATAATTGTAATTTACAGTGACTGCCAACTGCAGGTTGATAAGGTGGAAGTACAGTAGATAACAATGGACATTATATCATTCTTTTAGGTAAATGATTTGATAAATATATTAATTTAGTTAGTCTATATGCACCCAATAAGAAACAACTTATTTTTCTGAATAAAAGTAAAGGGAAAGCAAGGAAAAATTATGAAGTTGCTATTATTGTAGGAGGGAATATTAAACTCTCTGAGATGCAAGACTACATCATCCCTATGGCATTGCATAAAGAACTACAAAAAAATGTTGACAACTCATACATAAGTTAATTTTGAGGGAGCTCTGGAGAGTACACCATTTATATAATCTTTAGTAGGCTTGGATGAACTTGACCGTTTCACTTCGCCAAAAATTCACCTCCAGCGAAATGTTGCCAACACCCATTAAAGTCTATGGGCGGCATTTTTTTTTTTTGATACGCAGCAAAATTTTATTGACGCGCATCGTTTTTTTTACATAAACAAAAAACTTGAAAAACAGAAAACCCTATGCTAAACACTTGCCAACAGAGCTGTCTATCCAAAAAGCTAGGATAATAGAATAAGAAGTAAGGGATACAATGAAGTCTTCCCCATATGTAAAAGCACTAGGCCCAGGTGATCTACTGTATATTTATTGTTAAAAACATTTTTGGTCATATTTGGCTCATTCTTTTCCCACCAGTAACAAGGATTTTACACACTTAGCACTATAATTCTGTAAATACTCATGCCATATCAATAAATATTGACATATCGGAGAGATTGGAAAATTGCAAGACCATTATTTATACCATTAATCCATATTTGTGATCCTTCCATGGAGTAATAATATTTTTATAGCATGGTTTGACTATTTTATTTTTGAGCTTTGTATGCTAGAGTGGAAAGTTGTATAATTCCCTATAGGTTTGTAATTGTCATTTTTCCTTAATATGTTTATTTCTTTTTCTAAGCTTACTCTGGGCCATTTTTTACATTGATACACGCTGATATAAATATTAAATAAATATTGTTTTATTTCAACATTTTGACAAAAA
Source organism: Xenopus laevis (assembly GCF_017654675.1). Taxonomy (NCBI): domain Eukaryota; kingdom Metazoa; phylum Chordata; class Amphibia; order Anura; family Pipidae; genus Xenopus; species Xenopus laevis. The sequence continues at coordinate 109,983,123 of NC_054374.1, read as the reverse complement.
ACTAAATCATTTAAAAAAACTTTTTTTTTTAAAACAAAAACTTGGTCAATTTATAATTTGCATTATCAGTTAAAAAGTGTCCTGCAGTTTATAAGCTAATTAAACAAATAATTTAGTCTCATTGTTATAATTGTGCTAGGTTGAATGTATAGTTATGTTATTATTATGATTATGTTTAGTAATATGTATTCTGGAAATGTTTTATTTTATATTAAAAAGGATGTAATTCTTACATTGTATGCCACCCTACTGGAGTCTAGAAGCTTGTTTTATGAGGCTTGTGAGATTCTTAAAGAATGTTATGTTAAATTGACTTGTGTATGTATTTTCATCTTTTTGTTTCTCTTATGTTTGCTTGCCAATCAAAACTTGTGTGCACCAGTAAAGTTGCATATAAAGAAGCAAGGGGTTTGTTATACAGTATTTGTATATTTGGCCTAAATGCCTTAGTAATCCTAGAAGAAGAACTTGCATTTTTTAAAATTTGCATATGATTACTCTTAGATTTATATGATTTATTAAGTGAAAGAGCATATAAATTTCAATGGAAATGTTGACATCTAAATGGTGACTAATTCATTTAGAAGTCATTAGAGTTGTATTTTTAAATTTGAAGCTTTTATTCTATTCACGTTTTTGCAATTCATTTGAAATTTGACTCTAAAAATTAAGGGTATAATTGGTTTTCTCACTTTCAAATTGTTGTTTACTAAAATCTGAAAAATTCTCACTATTTTCTTTAAACCACTTTGATCAAACTCTTGTGAAATTTTTTAAAATATTTTTAAAAAATTTACTCAACAAAATCTGGTGCAGGAAAAGACTCAATAAAATTGAGCGCTGATCATGATATCTTCCAATTGCAAATAGGACATCTGCCATTGACTTCTACATGATCTCTGTAGGTTTGAAGTGGAGTACTTATTATTCTGACTTTTAGCAGCATCTGGGTTTAATAAATTATGAAAAAGTCTATTTTGTGTCTACTTAAACTCCAACCATGTTTTTTAAGAGATTATGTTTTTCAGTTTTTCTTAAGCACACATTAAATTCTTTTGAGTTTTTAAGTTTTTAGAATGTCTTATTATCTAGTTACTGCAATTTTATATTATTGTGTATGATATGTATAAATTATCTTTAATAAATGTTTAAACAATTCACCAATTATGGTTGTTTATAGGTTTCTGAAAAAGTGTTGCTGCAAATTGTCCCTCATTGCAACTTCAAAATCATGATGTAAGATTTTTATATATAACAGTCAATGTTAATATGTCTGAAGGCCCATGAGAATCCTCCTTGGCAGCTGTCCCTCATTTCTTTATTTCTTTATTTATTACAATGGAAAGGAGGTAAGACTTACTTATAATGTATTTAAAGAAATGGCACACTATGTTAAATGAAATATAATGAATTACAAAAAAGTAAAAAAAAAGTATTTGTTCCAATGATATTTTATCTACTGTAAACTCACATGTATAAACAAATTAACCTAATCTCTGTAATTTATTGTTATAATGTATATGGGATTGACTACAAAATATGAAAACTTCTTCTGAGGGTCATCTGGAATATACTGTACTCTTTTTAAAGGACCAGTGACACTATAAATGTAAATCATTAATTTGGCTAGATATGCTATTTATTTCTGTATTGTACATATAACAATCATATCTTTAGATATGCTATTTATTTCTGTATTGTACATATAACAATCGTATCTTTAAAGCAAAAATCCATTATTTATTGCAGTTTTTATTCATCTTTTATCATTTGTCTAAACAAATGCCCAACCATACCTACTCTTGTGTTTAGGGGAGCCTTAGATAATATTGATTCATGAACTGCCACCGAAAACCATATCAGCAAAAAATATAGGAATTTTTTTAAATGAGTTTATGTAAGGTTTTCTCTTTCCCAAACAATACACTAAGAAAAACAAGAATTAACAGCTGTGCAACGTTGTCCATAGCCTTGTACATATAACAAAGTCACATCATTTACATATACAGATGCAGCCACTTTGGTTTGTCTGTTTGACACAGAATAACTAAACACAGATATCCCATTTATCTCATTTAACACAGAAAACTGTGTCACAACATCCCATCTAATTAAAGCATTCACCATTGTGAACAATGGTGCTTTGGTATGCTAATGAAAAGGTTAAATGCATTAAATGAGTTAAGATAACTTTAGATAACACAGTTTCTTCAATTAACTCTGAGTCATGACGCATTTAACTCACAAATCCAAGTGGCTTCATCTGTACATTCACAAATACATTGGATCATGTGCTTTGAGAGGTAAGCTGTACTAGTCATTAAGAATACACTATTGTGGAGAGTCGGGGAGCTTCATTTCTGGATTAGTCTCCAGCCAGGATGACCAAAGTTTTTCAAACTTTGCCACTGAGCCTCTAGCAATGTATATCAGCGTAATGAGCGGGAGTGTTTTTTTAATTAACTCCTTCCACAAGGTAACTCTGTGTGTGTGTGGGGGGGGGGGGTAAGGATTCATCCACTTTATTATCACCAGTTTTTTGTCTTAATTAATAAGGCTTCTAGTTTTATTTAATGGCACCATCACATCTACCACTCCCAGTAGGCAAACTATATGAGACTTAACCCCAGAAATATCTCAGTTCTGATTCAGATACCCTACAACTGCACTCCAATATCTGAAGATAATATCACATTCCCAAATCATGTGAAATAAACCAGCATTGAGTATTTTACTTCTGTTTTAGCCTTTGAGGGGTACTATACAACTGATGAAATGCCTTTAATTGTATAATTCTATCTCTGATGGAGATTAAAAACCCATAGATAGTAGTACCAGTAGGGCTCTATCTAAATCAGAGAGCATTGGGGTTAGGATTCCAAAGTTGGCCCAGACAATGGTTAGGGAGCCAATCTTAGTCCTGAATGTATGCCTTAGTTGTGAGTATCTGTACAATTGAATTGACAAGTCATGTATTATAGTTCTCAACTGCTCTTGTGATGGTAATATGCCATCCATGGTTAGTTGGCAATGTGCCTAATTCCCAGATTTGGCCAGTATTGAGGGTTTGGTAGATCATTCAAATGTGGAAGACTAGATTTCTTCCATAATGGAAGTTTGGGGGATACCTGTGACGGGGGCAAGACTGTTGTTTTACTTATTCTAGAGTTGAATTAGAAGTACCATAACCTCTGGAATGTTTCAAATGGCTTTCAGGGATCCAATAATGGATACTTGAAGGATAGTCAGTAAGTTGTCTAGGTGGAACCAATGGTGTAAGTATGATATTGGGCTAGCCACATAATAATCCCTATTGTTGGGAAATGCTAGGCCCCCTTAACTATAGGCATGTTTAAATATAAATGTATTATTTCATTTCCACAAATGGTTAATTATAAACAGCAAATGCTAAATGACTTGATAATCCTGAAAAAAGTTTGAAATCTTAGGATTCTTTTTATTTTTGTCAAGACTTACCATCTTTCAAATATCACAAAGCTGAAGTCTGAAACCTCATAACAGCCTGTCAAACTCCTTAAGCTCTGCCACAATTCTGAAAAGTGAGCTGCTACACTCAATCAGGTAACCATCGTATCACATAAAAACCTAAAAACAGCAAAAGAGGAGTGCTCCAAGTGTAATACTATAAAAAAAGTGTTTATTTCAAATTTAAAATGCACTTACATAAAAGCGACAGTAACAGTTATGGAGTTACTGATCATTTACAAAAAGTGTGTTAAATAAAATAAGATAACTTAAGAAACCTTCACATTTAACATATGAAGATCCACTGGGAATCAATCCCTGGGCTGCATGTTGAACTATGCCTGGAGTATCCGTCTCTTCCACTGGGGGTTTGTCTTAGAAGAGTGCTGATCTAAACTGCATGTGCAGCTTTTCTGTAAGTGAGGACAGACACACCAATTTCTGTGTGAACAGTAACTTGGTTGCTTTATAGAACTCAGTATAACATGTCTGCAACTGGAACTTTTCATAGAGAGCATACACAGGAAGAGGAAGAAGGGTTACAGGTCAAACATGGCATCACATTGCTAAGCAAAAAATAGACCCTCCCTGCATTATGTAACATGCACTGAAACAATCTCGGTCTGTTGTTTTCCAACAACCCTTCTCAACAGTATGGAGATTATTCCACAAGATTCATTCTTTGCAACAGTTTCTCAAAAGGATCCTTGGGTAATGGTTTGGTTAATGCATCTGCCACCATAGTCTCTGTTGGACAGTACTGTAATTCAATGATGCCCTGATCTTGAGAGTCCCTATTGATATTTGACATCAACGTGTTTAGTATGCTGGTTCACCTTTTCTGTTTGTGACAACTTAATACATCCTTGTTTGTCTTCCAAGATTAGGGTTGGTTTGTGTATTTCCATACCCAAGTCCATCAAGAGTTGATGTAACCAAATAACTTCTTGACAAGCTTGTGCTGCGGCAATATATTCAGCTTCTGTTAATGATAAGGCTACTGTGGCTTGTTTTGTACTGGTCCAACATATGTTGCCTTTTCCAAGTTGAAACAAAAATCCTGTAGTTGACTTGCAATCACCTCCCCAGTCTGTGTCTACATGACCAGTTAACTTTTCTATGTGTACTGCTGGCAATTTCAACTTCTTACTGATAGTCCCTTTCAGGTATTTTATGATATGCTTTAACGCATTCCAATCACAATGTGATGGAGCTTAAACCTTTCTGCAAAGTATTCCTACTGCTGCTGCAATGTCTGGTCTTGTCACTGTCGCAATGAACAACAATTTGCTAATAACCTTTCGATATTGGTGGTTGTCTGTCAACAATTGCTCACCATTATCGCCTTTCAGGTATTCAACTTCCACGGGCGTTTTCACTTCCTTTGCTTCCTCCATTCCACAATAGGTTATCAGTATTTGAATTTTATTTTTCTTATTAAGTAGGAAACTTCCATCCTGATCGTGGCTTTAATTCAGGCTTTGCATACAAATTCCTCCATCCTTCTGAATTCCTCTGTCCCTTCCAAAAAGGTATAACCATTTAAATTCACAGTCCAGTCACATGTTTCATTCCATCAGGTCTCAGTTATACGAATTATTTTATAATTTAAAGCACATGCTCTCCTATTTTACCTGAAAAAATGAGTGCATTTGCCAAAAGTTGCTACTTTTGCCTCTGACATTTACATTGCGTAATAGAGAATTTGGTTCTAAGGTTACTGTTAGCCTGTTTTCCTTGTACCAGAGGGACCTTGTTAGCTGCTAAACTGAATGCCCCCCCTCACACCTCCTCCATAACCCCTTATTAATCCCACTGGCCAGTTGACACTAACTTCCCCACAGTACTCTAGCTCACCCCCTGACTATGTTAAACATTCCTCCAGCCATTCTTTCTCCTAGCGCAGCAGATCCCTTCCATTGAGCACTGTGCAATCCATCACAGTTATATCAATTGTGGCCCAAGAAAAAATCAGCCCAGTGCTCTAGGAACCCAAACCTTTCCTACTTACACCAAGACTTTAGCCATACATTTATCTCCATAAAGTTCCATGTGGTGCAGGCAAAATTATGAAACATAAGCTTTTGAAGACCTTCCCTTAATGTTAGAGCCTATATCCATAAATTCACTCTCTAATTTATTCTGTATATATATATATATATATATATATATATATAGATATACATTCCAGATAATGGATCTTTCTGTAATTTGGATCTTTATATCTTGTCTACTTCAAAATTATGTAAACATTAAATAAACCCAATAGGCTGGTTTTGCTTCCAATAAAGATTATTCATATATCTGTGTGTGTGTGTGTGTGTGTGTGTGTGTGTGTGTGTGTGTGTGTGTGTGTGTGTGTGTATATATATATATATATATATAAATTGTGGTGAAGTCACTACTAGAATACCTGGAAAGTTCCAGGACGGAGCTTATTTAGGCCCCAGGTTCCTAACATAGTGGTTCCGGGACTGCTAGTCCAGCCCAGGTGTTTTGAGTTGTCCTGAGGCATCTCAGGTGGTTAATTAAAAAGGCAGCTCAAGCCAGAGTGTAAAGCTCCAGTCTGTGGGAAAAGACACAGGGATTTTTGAATCACTACAAGGTTGGAACTTTTGTTGTACTTTCTTTTCATATATTTTGGGGAGACAGGTAGTAGGCCTACTCCTGATTAGTTAGTAGAACTGACCTGTATTAGTTAGAAGCCCATTAAGTTTATTTTGAACTGTTTATGTTGTTTTGCTGTAAGTGACAATAAACTGCCAAAAAGAGACTACTCTCATGAGTTATGCTTGGGCCATGGGCTGTGTTATCCCCAGAAAACTGATCCCAGCTACCTAAACCCTTACAATATATATAAAGTTTGCGAAAAATGCTATTGCACTCTAGGGACTTTTGCAGATAAAAAAAGAACTTTATTTAGATCGACGTTTCGACCCTCACTGGGGTCTTTATCAAGATAACCATCTTGATAAAGACCCCAGTGAGGGTCAAAACGTTGATCTAAATAAAGTTACTTTTTATCTGCAAAAGTCCATAGAGTGCAACAGCATTTTTTGCAAACTTTATATATTATTTCTGTTAGCACCAGGGCATCTTCCCGTTTAAGGTGTGTGCAGCAGTCTTACGGACTTTATATATATATATATATATATATATAATACCGAGGTTTACTAAGATGTGAGAACTTGACTGCCCTACAATGAACACCTCAAACACATAACAGGTAAATTGAATTAAAAAATTGATTTCAGTCAGGCCTGTTCACTAATCTTAATCTCTAACCTCACTAAAGTTTATGTGGATAATAAAAGCAAATCCTGCCAACAATATTACAAAATCTATTTGAACACATTCCATTAAGTGTAAAGGCTGCTAAAGCAGTAAAAATAGAACAAACTTCTTAATATTCTTCATCTATAGGTGCACAAGGATTCCAGGCTCAACTTATTTGTATACCTACAGAGTATTTGCTTTCAAAAGCAGTCCCTCATAAAGTTTCAAGAACACCCGCGAAGGAATGGTACCAAACGTAAATAGCTGTAAAAGGTTGTTAGGCACAAACTGCACCAACAGAATAAAAAAGATCGAAACAAAAATAAATATATTTTTCTTGACACATTTTATATTCTATACCTGAACTGAACTTTTCTGCTATATGTACCAGAACTGTATGCTGTACTTTATAAGGTTGTTGTTAAATTCAACATGGTAAGTCAATACAGTCCTTCATACCAATTGAATCAATAAGCCCAGGAAAGAGGTTAGGTTATAAAGACTCAATGAACCTGCTGTAGATGATGAGCCCATTAGCAATTAATCAATTTCCCTTAGTTCAGCTGTCACAAGCATTCTGGAAGAAGAAAAGAGATTAATCAGTTAATTGAGCTTCTGTCTAACTGCTGATGACATTTCATTGTATCAAATGGGGTTTTTACCATTTTACCTTAACTATGAGCCCTTCAAACTGTTTCTTTAGTTTGCATATTGACATACAGGGGGTTAGTTATCAAAATCCAAAATGTTCAAATTTTTTAAGTAAAGTCTGACCAAAATAAAATCCACGATTTACCCTTATTCATCATTAAAAAAAACTTGAAAAAACGCAACTTTTGGATTGTCGCACGAAAACTGCAACTTTTTTGGATTGTCACATTAAAAATCAGAATTTTTCAGATTTGACGCCTAAAAAGCATGAATTTTTCATGAAATCGGTGGAAAAGACAGAAATATTGGAATTATCCTACGAAACCCAGCACAAACAATGAAATCTTCAAATTGTAAATGGGACCTCTGCCATTTACATATTTTTTCCCTTTTTTCAATTTGGAGTTGTTTGCAACCTTCCTGACATTCAAGTTTTTTTCGGAAAGAAACCTTGAATCAAGTTTTGAAAACTCAAATTGAATTTGTTTCAAATTTGATTCAAGTTTTCGTGTCGATCTTATCCACCTGAGTTTAGAAAATTAGATTTTTTTAAGTAAATTTAGAATTTCATGGTTCATGGAGTTCATCGGAGTTTGATATATCTGCCCCTTAAATTATGTTACATGTGCCTTTAACCAAATAAACCTTATAGTCTTTTTACAATATATCTTTTACTTAGAATTAATTATTACAAAATATCAAATTGCAATACCTTACTTTATAGCTTGTTATAATTTTAAGAGCAGTTAGGACATGGTAACTCTCTACTGTGTCAAAATAAATCTGCAGTATGTTACCACTACTGATGTCAATGGGTAACATAATAATTGCATTTCTAAACCTTCTATTTAAATGATGAATTAAACTACAACTGCTAAGTGGTATACTCTTGAACTCAGAGTGTCTTATTAATGTTCAAACATTTGAAAGATTAAAGGTTTTCATATAAAGACCACTGCTCGGATTTGTCCTCCTTTTGTGCAGTTTCAATAACTTTACATTCAGACTGTTTAAAATGGAAACAGGAAAAAATAATAAAAGCAATGCTCTTTATAAATGCTGTTCGTTTTCATGAACACCATTCATTTTCAATAACAACCACAATCATTTTTTTGCATTTGAAATGGTAAAATTGCAAAGTTTTATAATGTCTCTAAGATAGTTGTCACCAATGTAATTGTTTGGTAAAAACAACTCACAATATTATAAATAATTTGAAAATGTGTGAAAATTTTCAGTGGCATGTAGTATCAAGACCAGTTTAAAGTTTTCAAAGGACATTCTAAAATTAAGGCTTATACTTACCTTTCATTTTGTTTAGGCTTCCTAGTCATTTTTACTTGTTTTGGAAATAGTTTTTTTAAATAAGAACTGCATTCTAAATTATATTTTGCACTATACTGATGTTAAAGTGGGATAAACACTAGAATGTATAAAAGTGCTATTATAGACAGTTGTTTAGTGTACAATAAAGGTTGGTATGTTTTACCCATATTTGTCTAAGATTGCAGTGGTGTTTTACTTCAGTTATTTGATGTGCACCGCTCACTGAATGTGTGGGTAAAAATTACGAAATTACATGTTTGGCTTTATTTTATTTATTGCTGTGTTTTGTTCAATAAGCCAATGGAAAATTCATTTTGTTTTATTTGTCATTACTGTTAAATGAACTTTGTTCTTTCAGTATACAGTATCTTTAATTTGGAAGAAGTCACTCTTTTGTGCATCAAGCTTTCTTGTGACTGCTTAAAAACAATTTGTTATTAAATATAAATTCATAGAATATGCAGTTCCTGTGATATTATTAAATAATTATTTCTCAAAATTATTATTTTAGAAGATATTGGGCCAGATTCAATTCAGTGAGGAAAACATTTTATCACATAAAAAGTCATGGATGAGATAAAATTTGAGATTCAATTCTGAAAGACCTATCTCACAGTCTTTCATGTGAAAACTCTATTGAAATCTAAGGGAAAAAATTGATACATGATAAATTGTGAGATAACTTTTTCTCACTGAATTGAATCTGGCCCATTGTCTGAATTATATCATGAGATGACTTCAAAATAATTGTTTAATTTTTTTTAAATAGAGCATTCCTGTTGAATTCAGGTTTCAAGGGCCAACATACATGATGTAAGTTACCAGGCATAACAGATAGTGGGTTATTTACGAATATTTATAACTATTTTCTTAAAACCACCTCGACCAAACTGCTGTGCACTTTTTTTATCAATAATTTTACTTGAACAAAAAATTCAAGTTTTTTTTTCGAAGAAAAAATGTTGTTCCCCTTTAATACTCCGACCTTTTCTGTACAAAAATAGAAAATTTGCATTAGTTCATTTAATATAGCTTTTAAAATAGATTTAGGCTAGGGTTTTTTTTCTTCTAAGAAATGTATCTAGATCTGTGTCTCTTAATATGTTTTAGAAGTATTTTTTTTTTATAAATTCCAGGGATATATGGTACCATTTGAGCTCTTTTGATGTCATGTTCTTAATACATATCATAAAAACACATACATTTAGGGGATTATTCTAAAAAAGCCGAGTTGTATCTTTATACTGAGCTCCAAACACCCCAACGCCCCTACAGCTATACTGTAGCTCTGCACTGCTTGAAGTTAAAACCTCTAGAGTAGAGGTTTCAGGGGTGTTGTTTCATGCCCACCTTTGTGCTCCAATGTTTGGTCACCCATCATTCCTACTTTAGTTCATAATAAGACTCTTGCCATGTGATACCATGTTTGTTGAAGATCACTAATCCAGAAGGATTCCCAATCTATCAATGTTTATGTTTTATAGCACATTTTCCAACTGTCAGGTATATTTTCATGATTTAAAAAAAAATATATATATATAAAAGATGTGTGCCAGTTCATCAGAATGTAACATAGTAAGTTAGGTTGAAAAAAAAAACATTGAATTATTTAATGTACCTCATATCAGTGCAGTGAAGAAACACGTCGATCAATTTCAACCTTTTAACTCTATTTTAACCTGCCTAACTGCTAGTTGATCCAAAGGAAGGCAAATCCCCCTTTTGAAGCCTCTCCAATTTGCCTCAGAGGGGGGGGGGAATCGTTCCTGACACCAAGATGGCAATCAGACTAGTACCAAGATCAACGTGTCATATGAGCTATCTTCCATAACCCTGCAGTCCCTCACTTGCTAAAAAGTCATCCAACCCCTTCTTAAATAGGGATGTAGCGAACTGCCGATTTGGAATTCGAATGGTCGAATGGTCGAACGACTTGTATTCGAATCGAACGCGAACTCAAAATGCGAATGTTCCCAAACGTTCGCGAACATTCGGCGGACGCGAACGGTCGAAGTTCGCGCGAACTAGTTCGCAGCAGAACAGTTCGCTACATCCCTATTCTTAAAGCTATTTAATAACTGTATAGTGCGTGCATTTGAAATCTTCATAGCTCTCACTGTAAAAAACCCCTTCCAAATATTGAGGCTGAACCTCCTTTCTTCTAATCAGAATGGGTGACCTTGCGTCAGCTGGAAAGACCTACTGGTGAATAAAGCATTAGAGAGATTATTATTTGATCCCCTTATATATTTATACATAGTTATCATATCACCCCATTAAGCACCTCTTCTTCATCGTGAACAACCCCAATTTGGCCAGTCTTTCCTCATAGCTAAGATTTTCCATACCTTTAACCAGCTTAGTTGCCCTCCTCTGCACCCCCTCTAATTCAATAATCTCCTGTTTGAGCGCTGGAGACCAAAACTGTACGGCATATTCTAGATGGGGTTTTACCAGTGCTCTATAAAGTGGAAGATTGAACCCCTCCTCCTGTGAATCAATGCCTCTTTTAATACAGTTCAAGATCGTATTATTTGCTCTTGATGTTGCTGACTGGCATTGCTTGCTATAGCAAAGTTCATTATCTACAAGGACCCAAGGTCCTTTTCCATTGTGGATTTGCCTAGTGCAGTCCCAGTAGAAAAATGTATAGAAAAATCGTTAGATCAATGGATTAAAATCCTTCGAATCGTTCGATTCAAAGGATTTAATAGTTCGATCTAACGATTTTTCGTTCGATCATTTGATCGAACTAATTGCAGTAAATCCTTCGACTTCGATATTCGAAGTCGAAGGATTTACATTCGGCAGTCGAATATCGAGGGTTAATTAAACCTCGATATTCGACCATATGTAAATCTGCCCCTAAATCTCATTTGCCACTTAACTGCCCAGATTGCCAGTTTGTTGGGATCCTGTTGCAAGGATGCTTCATCCTGGATGGAATTAATTGGATTGCATAGCTTTGTGTCATCTGCAAACACTGACACATTACTTACAATGCCCTCTGCTAAGTCATTAATGAACAAGTTAAATAAAAGTGGACCCAATACCGAGCCCTGAGGAACCCCACTAAGAACCCAAATCCAAAGGAAAATAAAATGTTAAGCATTTCTAATTTTGTATTGCGCATTAACAATAGTTAATGTATTGCATACAAAGACAAGCTAATTTCTACAGATGTGTGCTACAAGATTTTTTCTCATTCATTTCTCTTAATCAGTGCAATGGTAGTAAAGATTTCATATTAAGGCCTTGAGAATATTAACATTTTATTTTACATTTTCTAGAGGTAAACTGCCACAAAAAAAATAAATGAAATATTAACTGTGAATATCTGTATATGATAGCAAATTATAAAGTAAATATATATTCAAAGTTTTGTCATAACATACAAAACCATTCATCTAACTGACTGCTCTCAGAGCACAACTGAATGATTATATTAATTTGCTTTTTGTTGAAAATCAGGAGTTTCAACTGAACTGTGATCAGTTTAATCCTAACGCAATATTTATTTATGGTTAAATGTACACTTGGACATTGAGGTGAAAATTGGTTTATTTTAATATAACCAGAAGTAATGGTTTCTGACATGAAATACAGAACAAAGATTCTTTGAACTGAAAAGCTCTGGATTTCTATTTAGCTCTGTAAAATCATGATTTACAGTTAATACTGACAAGTACTCTTCTGTTTGCAGAAACACATGGGATACAAATAATAATATACTATTTCACTTATTCAGGGATTTACCAATACTGTTATTTATCTAATAATTATCTTTACATACTGTATGCAAAAAAATCTAGGTTTTAATTGGAGAATCCAAATGATAGTTTATACAGAAAATATGTTAAAAACATTGTGGTAATTACCCTAATAATTTTATACTAAATTTGTACTACTTAATTACTACTTAATTGAATATGCTTTCATTTTATAGTAAATACATTCCGATTTACATAAATTCATCGTTTAAAAAATGTTAAATTATTTGATGCATGGAGCTGTTTTAAAATTAGATATGGAAAAGTGTGTGATATTTAAGAAAATGCTTTATATTTTTCAAGTTTGAGATAAAATCCAGAAAAAAAAGTAGCGTTTTTTGATTATGATTCTTTTAAATGAGAACTTGGAATAGAAATCAGAAAAAAACACACACATGCATACAGCATTGTTGCCTTCCATCTTTACCTTTCTATGTGTTTGTGAGTGTCAATAATGGATACAAATAAGAAGTTACTGTATGTTGTTGATATATTTTTGAATAACTGGTTAGTTTTGTTTTTGTTCTAATAAAGCTTTACTTTTAAAATTCAGTGTGAGTATTCTATACTGCTGGTGTTCACTGTATCAGTTCATGTTTTAAAAAATTATACACTTTTGGGGGCAGATTTATATATTATTAATTTATTATATTTTTATATAATTTTTAATTTATATTGTGTTTAAGTTCATGCTTATCATTGTAAGAAAATGTGAAAGAGGGATGTTAATATCTTTAGGTTTCTTGATTACTTTTTGTACTTTTATTTTTGAAAACAAATCCTGCATATATAAAAAACAATTGATGCAAAAAAAAAAAAAATGTGAGCAAGATTAAATTATCTCTTGTGTTTTACAATATAACCTAAACTTTGTAAAGATTGTAATAAATCCCACTTCTTGTTGTTGTGTCATGTTAGATTTTATTATTATTTATTATTAATATTTATTACATCTTGTGGCACCCTTATAAAATTACAAAAAATAGCATTAGTATTTACATCTAGTTAAAAGATTACATTTTGTAACAAATTTCTTAATTTCTGATTTTCTTTATTTTATCATGAGATACAAGTTCAATTTGTTATGTCTGCGTCAGATTAAAATTTTATTATACGCTAGTTTTTTATGTATTATGTTTTATGTACTGCTCTTTATGTACTTTATCTCCAGAATTCTAAAAAGTGTAAAAGTCTCCCTCATGATCCAAAGGTTATTCATCCATTTTTATTAAACTAAATGAAAAAATTCTGCAGTGAAAAAAAAATTGTTGCGCTTCAAAATTGGCGTGCCTTCGAAATTATTCAGATGCCCATTAACTTTAATGCATTGGACAAAATATTCACACTTATAAAAATTGTTGGTTAAGTCATAAATTGTCATGAGTCAAAGTTATTTTGACACCCATTGACTTCAATGTGTTTCACAAATTATTTTGCCGTTTCGCGAATTATTCGGCAAAGCGAAACAAGACAGATTCGCTCATCACTAGTCTTGACTGATCTACACACACTATAGACACTTTAATTTTCTTTACACATCCATCATATCATCCCTAATTTCCCCTTTTAAACCAGTTATGTTTCATTATTATTCTTGTATAATTAGTCCTGGACAGCTTTCTGTTTATAAATCTAGTTTTTTTTATAAAATATAGTTTGGATTTTTGTTTTATCTGTTATCTTACCTTAGCTTTTAGATAGGATCTTGTGCCACTTTGTTCATGTAATGCCTTCTTTTAATAAAGATTGTTATATCATCCATAAAACATGCCACAATGCAGAAAGAGGAAAGACATCCAATTACATTTCTTTTTGCAAACACTTTAGTGGCTAAATAGGCTATATTACTAAATAATACCTATTGTGTTTAGGTACTGTATACATGGAAATGTTAGTTTTGGTGATAGTGTCTCTTTAAATAGCTACAAAATCGCCTTACAGACAAATGTATTTGCAGTGGGGTTTGGCTGAAATGTACATTGGCAAACAATCTTTAAAGGGATACTGTCATTTTCAAAATGAATCAATTAATAGTGCTGGCCTAGCAGAATTCTGCACTGAAATCCATTTCTCAAAAGAGCAAACAGTTTTTTTTATATTCAATTGATATATTGTCAATTTCCCAGCTGCCCCAAGTCATGTGACTTGTGCTCTGATAAACTTCAATCACTCTTTACTGCTGTACTGCAAGTTGGAGTGATATCACCCCCTCCCTTCCCCCCCAGCAGCCAAACAAAAGAACAATGGGAAGGTAACCAGATAACAGCTCTCTAACACAAGATAGCAGCTGCCTGGTAGATCTAAGAACAACACTCAATAGTAAGAACCCATGTCTCACTGAGACACATTCAGGTACATTGAGAAGGAAAAACAGCAGCCTGCCAGAAAGCATTTCTCTCCTAAAGTGCAGGCACAAGTCACATGACCAGGGGCAACTGGGAAATTGACAAAATGTCTAGCCCCATGTCAGATATTAAAATTTAATATAAAAAAATCAGTTTGCTCTTTTGAGAAATGGATTTCAGTGCAGAATTCTGCTGGAGTAGCACTATTAACTGATTCGTTTTGAAAAAAACATGTTTTCCAATGACAGGATCCCTTTAAACATATACTGCAACTGCTAGTACATAATAAAACGACAATCTTTCTTCATTAAAAATTTGAAATTCTAAGGAATTTTTGCATTCCCATGTGAGTTACCTTATCCCCCAACCTCGCCTCAGAAAAATAAAGGCATTGTTTTACTCCAAATAGGTAGTTTATTTGTTACTTAGATTTGTACTTCTCTATCAGTATATAAAGGGAAGAATTATAATGTGTGCTATCATCTCATGCTGTGTTCAGATAAAACCTAATTAAAGTGATGAAGCCATCAGATCAAATTTACACTTACAGTTAATTTATTGTGTTGGACCATAATCATCTCTGTTTCACAGTGTTTTGCTTCATAAAAGCAGATTTGTTTAACCACAGAGTCTATTCAGCATGAATGAAAATGAAGAATAACAAATGAAGTCAGGCATATCTCATGGGTTATGTTTTGGCAATAGAATGAATCCATCATTTGCTAAAGAAGATGAGAAAAAGTGACAGGCTTGCTCATGCCTCCGAGTCATTTTAAGGCCTATTGAAAATTTTAATGTGTACTTTGGATGAACTTTTCCTTTACTTAGTTTAGCACATGTAGCCATGTGGTACAGCCACTCTCCATCAGACTTCACTGGGATGTCAGCACCTTCAAGCTGTGCACTTATTTTTATGTGGGTCAGAAGAACTTAATACAAATAAAGAAGAGGTTTGTTAAGTTAATTAAAAGCTAAACTAGTTTTTCGTTTACAGTCACATGGAATGTTTTTAGGGATTTTATTATTGCATTTCAACCAAAAATGTTACGTTAGAATTACATATATAGCACCTTCCAAAATACGTAGCTAAAGGACAGAACAGTATAGCTTTCTTTGCATTACACAATGTATATATTTATTCCGCAATGTGTAACTAAAGGACAAAGCAGCATAGCTTTCTTTGCATAACTCATTTTATATATTTATATATGTATTCCAAATTATTTTACTGAAGGACAAAGCAATATATCATCACAGATTTTATATATTGATGTATTCAGTGTGATAAAAGACATAATCAAAAATAAAATATATAAATAAATTCTCCTTTTTAAAATTTATAGCTTGTACTTGGTGGTAAATAAGCTACATAAAACTACATTGGTGCCAAAACAATCCTGTTGGGTTTATTTAATGTTTAAATATTTTTAGCAGATTTAAGGTATAGTGATCAATCCAGATAGAGCCTTATCTGGAAAACCCCCGATCCTAGGCTTTCTCCATAATAGATTCCATACCTGTATCATGTTACAATTGAATCTTTAAAGCAATGTCATCTGTGTTTTGTTTTTTACTTAAAATGTATATATTTTAGAAGATTATTGCAAAAGTGTAAATAATGTGATTTGGGAGAAAGGCTAGCAAAATTATACTACAAGTTAATTTCAAGTATCCAGCCTATGTTTCCTTAAACTAATGTATACTTTATATTTTCTAAATTGCCTAAAAGTCAGTTAATAAAAAATAGACTTTGTAGGCAAATGGATTTCATATTTAGAGGTGACCAAATACCTTAAGATATACTAGTTTGGCAAGGTAGCCCAAAGAGCAGATCTATGCTCAATTCTGTGTTGGTCGATGTCGTGCTTATCTGATCTATTGCACGATCATAATAGGCATTAATAATAGGGATATGCACGCAGCTGGATTTTTAACCCTGCCCCATGAATAAATGTCTGATGTTCGCACAGATATCTGTTGGATAGGCTGTCAGACTTTTCCATCTTGTCGTGCTTGATGACAACATCAGGAACTAATGTTTAGCTATGAACAGTAGTCGTTGACCTTCTGCTGGATGAGAGGATGGTCCCTAAAATTTTTTGTGCATTTCATGTTCATATGAATGTGGTCACCTGAACATAACAGGTAATGTTTTTTGAAGCAAAATTAGTTGTTGACCACTTTGTTTGTGGAAATGTTGTTGCATTTGGTCATACCACATCAGAACAAGCAATGAACCAAAGCGAACAAACAAAAAAAAAAAGGATAGACTTTTGTCATTTTTATTTATATAGATTGTAAGGTCTTGAGTATAGGACCCTTTAATCTTATTCTTGCTCTGTAAATTCTTGTTTGTTAAATCTTTGTAAGATCCGTGTTTGTTGTAAACCAGTGTAAAGAGCTGCGTAATATGCTGGAGCTATATAAATAAATGATAATGATAATATAGTTATGGGGGTAAAATGGAGTATGGAATAGAAATTCATAAAATATGCCTGTTAACCTCATAAGTCCAGCACTGATGTTGCTGTGTTAATCAAGTGGGCAGGACACAGTTTTAACTTTGCTTAGCAACTCACATTGTGTGCAGAGTGCAACATTATCTAGGGCACAAAGACAGTAAAAAGTCAACAATCAACTTATGAACATCTATTTTCCCTAAAAGATAGAATCATAAGAGCTTGAGTTTGCAACAGCCCCTGCTGTGTAGTTGGATACTGTGTCACCACATGCACCTAAAACTCAATTCTTTCTTTCCTTTTCTGTTTAAAATGTGATGGCAATTCTTGTGAAAGCAGGGAGTGATCTGGTTTCACCAATTATTCTATGGGGCAGATTCACTAAAGGCGACCACTGTCACCAGCGACCACTTCACACACATTGCACCACTTTGTCAGGTGCAAATTTGCTACTGCTACTCTAATTCATTAATATGCGAAGTTGTGCCCTTGGCACCAAACGCTGGTGACTTTTCTCTTGGCCATGCAAGCATTTCATAGCTAAGCTGCGCTAGCGTTTGTTTGTGCCTAGCGAAAATTTGCTAGTGATCTTGCGCTTAGGTCAATTTTCCATACTGTGGTTAATGTAAAGTTGTATAAGGTGTTTACTGTAAATGTTGGTGCAAATGCTTACAGTTACCACTTTTTTTTACAAATGTCCAGGGAACCTTAATAAAGACAAGAGAGTTAATATAATGTCCTACACATGAGCCCACTGTAAAATTAATGTTCCATATTTGATAAAATGTATAAATGTATCAATGTGTTTCCCAAATCAAGTCTAAGTTAGGACTTTTGCAGCCAATCCCGCTTCAAAAAAGGAAAAGTCGCCAGTGTTTTTTGAACTTTAATGCATTTTCGGCACACAGGATATGATGTAAGTGACTTGAGGAAGTTCTAGCTTCTTTTTAGCACTTCGCCTGGTCTGAGGTAACAAAGTCAACTCTGGCGAAAGCACCTTAGTGAATTTGTGGAGCAACGATCATTGCCAGATCGAAAAGTCGCCTGTCAATAGAGTGCGAATCAGTGCTAGTGACGGTCCAGTTAGCTAGTGAATTGGCGCCTGCAGGTGGCAACACTGGTGAAAAGTTGCTTGCATTAAACAATTCGACCTTTAGTGAATCTGCCCCTATGAGATTAATTGGGAACAATGTGCTCATCTCTTACCATAATATATATCTGAAGCTACAATCATGCAGGAAATGCTCATAGAACTGAAAAGTGTTGTAACTCTAGTGTACATACTGTATGTCACAAATCAATCAGCTAATTGCCTTTATTATTCCAAAAAAAATTAACCAGTAGCTGATTATGGATTTGTTGTGAATCTCAAAAATTATGCAAAAACACAGAATTATAAAAAAAAAAAAAACCAGAATATCCACATAAGTATGTCACTATACATTTGTTCTTTCCTAACTACATTGAGGAAGGGTGTAATTTGACATGCATATAAATTCCCATATACCAGTAAATGACACTGCGAAGCTTATTTATTAAAGGTCTGATTTTAGTGGTGTTTAGAGGTTTTTTTGAAACCATGACTAAACTCACAAACTCTAAGGGTAAAACACCACGGATGATTTTGATCAAATTTTATCTGATCCTCCATGCAATGCTGTACAACAAGAGATTTTGTAGGATGCTACAAAATCTGATCCCCCTACACTTGAGTATAAAGCAGGATGGAGTCTTTTCTTCATGCGTTAACATCTGACATTCAATATATTTCAATGAGAAAAAAAAACGCCCCATTATATTTTGACCCATGTGATTACATCCGACTTGTCAGATGTGTTTTGTCAATCCGACACTATTCAACAAAAGGACTTGTGGATCTTAGCTCTAAAACGATTGTCATTGAATTTATTAAAAGATCCCATTATAACAAGTATGAACAGAAAAAAAGCTCTGAACAATTCGGTAAAAAATAAGAATACCTCGGAAACCTTTAAAAATTTTAGTTTTCTGGACAATTCCTAGTGGAAGAAAATCCAAAAACCTACAAGTCCAATTTGATTTAAAACAGTCCAATCAGATCAGTGTACTTCCCATTGTCTTCTATACACAACTTTTACTTGGCAAGGTTTTTTGTGTTTTTTGTACTTAATAAATCTTTAAAGCTTTTTAGAAACATAGGAAAACTAAAAAAAATGTTGAGATTCGTGGAAAAAAATGAAATTTGATTGTTAGGAAATGGGCCCCTGAGAGTACAGAGTATAAAAAGTACAAGAATTGGTTCTGCAATAACACAATTGATGTCTGCATGGGCTAAATAACTGTAGCATAAACATTTAGTTAACTACTGGCACAAATTATACCTGCAGCAATGTAGTGGTGGCTTAGTACTGACAGACTCCACGAGCTTAGCAGTCATGCTACCATAAGAGAGAATGTAAGATCATGTGCTCCCCACACAGCATAATCTCCAAAATGGAGTCTGAGCATCCAGAAAGTATTGAGTAGGATCATGGGTCAGAAATAATTAGATTAACATGATAGAACTGTTTGTTGTGACTCCTCTGTTTACAGGGGTCCATTATGTAATGGGTTTATCTGTGCATTGGTAATCTAATCATATATCTCCCAACTACCAAACATGGAGTAGCTTCAATAGGGCTGACCATGTCTGAAACATTTGATCCACATATATTTGTGTCCTGATGCACCATGAATACATTTCGGGATCACCACACTGACAAATTAACGACTCTTCTTATTTTATAATAGTTTCAATCTGCTTGATTGCCCTATTAACTCAAAATAACAAAAAGCTCTAGATTTTTTGTTATTA
Organism: Xenopus laevis; assembly: GCF_017654675.1. Classification (NCBI taxonomy): domain Eukaryota; kingdom Metazoa; phylum Chordata; class Amphibia; order Anura; family Pipidae; genus Xenopus; species Xenopus laevis. The sequence goes on along the minus strand of NC_054374.1, from coordinate 109,962,977 downwards.
AAACAATAGGCAAAAAAATGTTTAGCACACTCAAGGTGAACAAGGAGCTATACGTCCCCATTAAGAGTTTGTGCCATTTTCACATATATATTGTTTTAAGTTATGGAATGGAAAATAATTTCTTTAAAGGATAACATTCTAATCACACTGTCAACACTTTGTCTACTTTTATTATATTTAAGTGACCTAAAGTATTGGAATTGTATGTTTTGCTTGTGTGCTGTACTAGATGTGGCAGAAATTGTAATTGATTGCATTTACTTCAGCGTGTACAAAAAATTTAAATCAGGAAGCAAATGCAACTGACAGTGAATAATTGCAACAAGAAATAACATGCCTCTAGGACAGCCATCTGGGATAAAACCTTGATATTATAGTAAATTTTCACCTTTCATTAAGCAATACAAGTTTATTAAGTAATAAGCAGATATAACCATTTTTAATAAAAGGAGGTAGGAAAAATAAAAAGGCTTGGACAAACAATATGTGGAATGTATTAGTCTAGACAAAAAACAAAAACAAAAAAGGCTAATGATATACAGTAGATTAGAATAAGGGTATGTATCTATTAAAGCTTTATCATACAAAAACTCCCATGTGCACTTTGTGAATGTGATGAAATCATGTGTACCAAAATTGTTTTCATTTAGATCACAATAGTGTTGCAAAGCTGGAGATATCCATTCATATGACTGACAATATTTGTACCTGTAATTATGAAAGAAAAAGCCCCTGGCCATAAACTGCCAAATAATGTAAGACTGGTTCTTTTCCAGTATCATTGACATTTTATAAAGCAATAGATTTAGTGAAGAAACCCATAAAAATGCATTTTTTTTCTTTACTTGTGGAATTCTTTTCTCTGGCTTGCATTAATGATTAATAATTATTTAATGTGAATAATTAATAATTGAAGTCAACAATTTTTAAGGGCGTCATTTGTGATGCCCATGTCAATTTTTATACGTGCGCCTATTTTGTCCAAATGCATTAATGTCAATGGGCGTCTGAATAATTTTGACGCGAGACAATATTTATGCACGCAAAAAATTGTATGCGTGCGACAACAATTTTTTGACAAGGCAGTTTTTCGCCTGGAGTTTCGTGAATTTATTTGCTGGCAACGAAGCATGGAAATGTGCAGCAAATTTATTCGCCCATCACTACCTGTTAATATTTAACTGCATTTTATGTCAAATGTATGGAAAAATAAATGTCACAAATGCAAAATTATCATACGGGCTTCTGTTACCAGTGCATCAGTTTGGATTTTATAATGTATTTAGCCTAAATTCAACCTTCTTTCCAATGTTATGGCACCTGTTATCTAGAATTCTCGGGACCTGGGGTTTTCCGGATAAAAGATCTTTCAGAAATTTGGATCTTCATACCTTAAGTCAGTGGTTCCCAACCAGTGGCTCATGAGCAATATGTTCCTCACTAACCCCTTGGATGTTGCTTACAGTTGCTTACAGTGGCCTCGAAGCAGGTGCTTATTTTTGAAATCTGGCCTGGAGGAAACTTTTGGTTGCATGAAAATCAGGTTAATGGCCAGAGCCTTCTGTAGACTTCCAATCCACAAAGGGGCTACCAAATAACCAACCCTACCCTTTATTTGGCACCCCTGGGAACTTTTTTCATGCTTGTGTTGCTCCCCAACTCTTTTTATATTTGAATGTTCACGGGTTAAAAAAGTTGGAGACCCCTGCCTTCTAGAAAATCAATTAAATATTAAATATCCTCAATAGGATTGTTTTGCTTCCAATAAGGATTACTTATATCTTAGTCGGGATCCAGTTGGAACCAGTACAAGATACTGCTTTATCATTACAGAGAAAAAGGAACAGTTAGCTTGTAAGGACTGTCTATCTGTGGTATGCAATATGGTAGCTTTTCAGGGTCCTTATTACAATCCGGAGTATTGAGCAGCGGATAAGGTATGTGTTCCTATTTTTTCTGCAGTGTGCTGTTATGGATATTTGCTAACCTGGAAATAGTACCCCTAATGGATGTAGGTTACTGGGGTGTGGGCTGCTAGCCTCTGATATATGCTTGCTATAAGCATCAGCTAATCTAGGCTTTTATTTTGTGGTTTAGTTGTATCCAGGGAAGCTGCTGACATGAGGCTAGTTGAGAAACTGGTTATCAGGGGCAGCAAAAAGCCTCTGGTAACTTAAAGAGCCAAAATTCCAATTTTTGAATTTGAATTTTGGCTCTTCTAGTGCAGAGAGCGCAATTGCACTAGTGATGCGCCCCCCCCCCCAATCTGCTCAGGTGATTGGAAAGGTAAGCGGCAGGTCCAAGGGGGGGCATCCTCAGATGGCAAAGACCCAGAAGCGCCCCTGGTTGTATCCATACACCTACATCTGAATGTCTTATTGCACATTTTTGCCTAAATACAATGCTTCTGGGATAAGGTATTGCTTAGTCAACTAAGCAAACAAATGTGTTTCCTCCCTGTAGTAGTTATGTTTCATCAAGATTCAAACATATTGTCTTTGATACATGCAGCAGCAACTTCTGAAGCCTGTCTGATATAAGAATTTATTAGCAAACAAAATGCGGGTATTTATTATATACCATTGTGTTTGGGGCCATTGTCTGTAAAATTACCTAGGACTCTAGTTCATGAATAAATAGAGAAGCTATGGGCTTCTTATTCCATTCAAAAAGTGGAGTCTGTTTTACTATCCACAGGTTAGGATCTGGAGTTTGCCAATGTACCCTGTCAGAAAGCAATATTTCAAGGCCCTAACAGAGGCTTAAATCATTTTTAATATAGAACATTCTTTAGCTCATGCTAACCCCATGGGTTCAAGCCCTAAATATGGGTTCTATAAAATCTATTTCTTTGTTGCTCTCATTTGGCTAAAGTTTCTGTAGACATCTGAAGAATATACACGGTATGTGCAGAGTATGCACATATATATTCACATTATTACACAATATTTAAAAGGGTCTTAAAAGCAATCACACTGTAAGTAAAATTCACAATTATGTTTGCACCTTAAATACACCAATCTTGTCCAGTTTGTATACATATAAACACACACAAGGCAAATACGTGCACTGTCCAAATCATTCTGCCCTGTGCAAAGTTTATAAATGATCCCCACCCCCCACCCACCTTTACTGATAACCTGGCTGAAAGTGTTGCAAGTCTAATTGTGTCTTAAATAAAAATGGGCAAAGCTCTGTCCATTCATGGCTGAGGTAACCCAACATTTATGAGTTAAATCAGCATTCTACCAGCCAGAAGGGGTAGCATTTCTTTAGAGGGTTATTTAATAGAGCATACTACTAATAAGCTTAGTGGTATGATACCATGTTTTACACATGCACCATTTATCTGGATTAAATTCTGGAGGCCTTCTGTGTTAAGGCTTCTGTGTTAAGGGGTATAATTTCCCTTTAGGTCTGTTTACGACATTTCTCTACTGCAGAGGGCATAGCAGATCATGTAGATCTGTTTTTGTTATACTAAGGACAGTCATATGATATGGTGCATATGGTAATATGGTTACTCTGGGAATTTTAGGCTTTGTCATAAATAAAGCCCAGTTGCATGCCTAGTATTGTTGTAATTTGTTTTGGGAGGATTTTGTCTGTTCATCCAAGGTTAAAAGGTTGCTTCCCATACTGTGAGTCCCAAAAGCAAAAAGGTTACCCAAAAAATCCCGGGGGTCTCCCTTTCTTTGCTGGCTCCAAAAAGACTCATTCTCCTCTGAGTATATTAAACCAAACTTCCTTCAAATAATGCAGAGTCAGCACTAAAATAGCTTAGGGAAACAAGCGGTAAAGAAAAAATATTGGAATACAGTGTAGTATGTTTGTAACTCCTTTTTGCTCTATTTAGCCCACTTTCCAAAATCAGAGTTGGTCAGAGTTCACATACAGCGATGGATGAATTTGTCCCGTTGCAAATTTCCCAGTCAGTATTCACCCACACTCGCAGCAGTTGGTTCCGGACAGTGTTGCTTATCTGCGCGTGTTTTCTTTCCGGTGCCTTGTAATGATGTCGGGTGCTTGCTCCTTGCTAGGGATGTAGCGAACAGTTCGCCTGCGAACTTGTTCGCGCGAACTTCGACCGTTCGCGTCCGCCTAATGTTCGCGAACGTTTGGGAACGTTCGCAATTTGAGTTCGCGACCATTCGACCGCTAAAATCGAACGATTTCCATTCGTTCGAACGATTTCCATTCGTTCGAACGATTTCCATTCGTTCGAACGATTAAAATCCCTCGACCGTTCGATTCGAATGAAAATCCTTCGATCGAACGATGAAAATCCTTCAAACGTTCGAATCGAACGAAAAATCCTTCGAACGTTCGAATCGAACGATTTTGCGGGTGTTCGAAGCTCGCGAACGGTTCGCGAACCGTTCGCATTTTTTGCCGGTGTTCGCGAACGGCGTTCGCGAACACCAAAACGGCGGTTCGCTACATCCCTACTCCTTGCTTCGCCTGACGTGTTTTTCCTCTGTAACGACGTTGAAGCCTCAGAGAAAGTCGTTAGAAACCTTGTCACAATTCTACATCATGGGATTGTATATGCTGACCAGAATTAAGTTATTTTTGCTATACTGCATGTTTCCCTAAGCTATTTTAGTGCTGACTCTGCATTATTTGAAGGAAGTTTGGTTTCCCATACTGTGAGTTTGTCACATTTACCCTGACTGAGTATGTTGTGTCTATGCTACATGGTCACATGCACTACTTAACTTTCTAGATATGGCACTCCCATTGTCTCTAGTGAAGGGCGAATTTATTCGCCAGGCGCGAATTCGCGGCGAATTTGCTCGATTCGCCGCCAGCGAATAAATTCGCGAAACGCCTGTGAAAATTCGCGGCGTTGAAAAAACGGGCGCCAGTGTCAAAAACGAGACGCCAGCGCCGTTTCGCGAATTTTTCGCCGTTTCGCGAATTTCGCGCGAAATTAGCGAATTTTTCGGCGAAGCAAAACGGCGCAAATTCGCCCATCACTAATTGTCTCCAGTTGTCTTAATTCACATTATGTTGTTGAGCAGTAGAGAGGAAGTTTCTCTTATGAAAGTCAGCCACACGTGGACTGGGGTTAAGGATACACTCTGGTTTCAAGAAAATTTAGGAATTTGACCCAATGAAGCTTGAGTCTGATGGATAAGCAGCAATTCTAGCATTAACTGGAATATCTGCTTTGCTTTAAACATATACATCATCTATATTTAAAAATGTTATATTGTTCTGCATGATGGTGCATCCATGTTGAAATGATTAGATAGTGTTGGCAGATGTAATTAAATGTATATATATATAGATATAGATATAGATATATATGGAAAACCATTCCGTTGAACTACAAACCCTGCTAAAATATTCATCCAGAATGTAAGCTTGAAATCTTAAAATATATAGCAGAAAATGAACTAGAGCAATTGAAACATGACATTTAAACCAATTAAAAGCCTATATTACATTTGCCTACATGAAAAAGAAAGCTAATTTATTCAAGCAAAAATAATAAGCTTGATAAAGTAGACTTCAGGTATGCTACCATGCTGTGGTAAGTAGGTCACTATAGAAACTGAAGCAGTGGTTCTGTAGTTAAAGATCTGTGTGCCTCTGTGTTCTTTTATACAGTAGACTCCGGCTGGCATTTTGCCTTTTAGCTGTAAACAGTGAACTAATTAATAATTACATCCTACGTGCATTGTAACATGTTGGATCATCTTCAGAACAGTACTTGTTAATGATTTTATAACAATTCTGCATAATTAAAACTGGTCAAACTGGAACTTGAGTCTCTTCAAATGGGGATAAACAGTAAACCTGCTGCATGTAAAATAAAAATGTCTGTTATAAATTTAATAAACATTGGTTTACATAACTGCATATCTGACTATCTGTCTTAGGGTTGGCATGAAATCATGTTCATATATAAAACAGCAAAACAGTGAACATACCCCCTATTCGTTGTTCAGACAAAATTTAGCTTTAACTGTTTTTTTCTGGTTTTATGCATATGTGACCAAGGCAATGTTAAAGCATAAAATGTTTGGCGGATATGCAGAATGTTTTTACATTGAGAAAATTATATCCTAATATAAAAATTCACCTATTCATTATGATAGTGAATGAACTGTTTATTCTGTTAATTTTCTAGACTTCCCTTCCTTTGTTTTTCCTTCTCATTTCAGAATTTCACACATAGGGACAAAGCGTGAAAAGTGTGAAATTAGAGCTCCCCCAGAATCCGCCCCATAACCTTTGCTGAACCGTCCATAACTTTAACCATTCACTGTGTTCTAGCTGGCCGTATTCCTGCATATACAGTATGCTTCTAATCCATACAGTATGCTACTAAGCCATGAATGCCTACTGTATCTTGATATTTGTGATATTTGAAATGGTCAGTCAGTACTGAAAAATTTACAAAAAAAGTTGTTTAAAGTGTGTTTAAGGCAAATACATAGGTCAACAGCTTGGTTTAAAAAAAATAAAGAAGGGTATATGGCATAAGAGATAAAAAAGGAAATACAGTGCAATATTATCTGTCTAGTATTTACTGTAATCAACATTACAACTTCGCCAGGTGCATATACGCTGTCGACTTGCCATAGAAAACAAGCTTTATTGGAATTACCCTTCCAATAATACAATACTTTTTATGTACATTAACATTAGAAAACAGCTACATGCGTGCACATAAAACAGCCACCACGATATTAAAGATGGAAGAATGGAAGATTTAAACTATGAGAATAGACTGTTAAGGTTGGGGTTGTTTACTCATAACTCCATTAGAGGACAATTTATTCTGACTGTGAGCGGTGACGACAGTAGTAAAGCTAGACCACCCATTTATTAAAGGTACTTGTGGCAACATGCGTTTCTTGCAGTTCCTTATAGTTGCGCTCTGTGGCCCTGATTTTTTCCTGCATCCTGTTTTAAATCAAGATTCCACAACACTCCATGACACTCTCACACCAATAATTGCAATCATATTTAATTCTTATCAAAGCGCAACTGTGAGAATTTTGATGCATCAAATTGCAATTGCACTTTGCATACTGCACAAATGACTCTTTACATGGCAGTTCCACTCTTTTTCAAGCTATTAGAGCTTTCTGGAAAAAAACTGGAGAAAAGGCCATAAGATATCATCAAGACAAATATGCTTGGGTAGGTTTTAATAGCCAAAAAAAGCAGAAGCTGTTGAAAGGTTTTCAGACAAGTCATAGACAATTGTTTTTTTCCAGTAAAACATGATGAGATTCTAGAGCAGATTTGTGAAAACACAAATTTTGTCACAGATCTGAATCTCAATTTGATCAGTAAAAAGTTTTTTCCTTCTAAACAATAACTTTCAAATAGAGTATAGTATAGTATAGTGTACAATGTTACTTTGCACATTGTGAAAAGTGCTAATGGCAATAAAGAAAGCAAATGAAAGGGAACCTCATAAGGAATTTTACAATGAGTAAGCTACAGTATAACTCACAGTTATTATATTTAGTTAGCTATAAGAGATATGTTTTTCAAAGTAAGAAAATAATATGGTAAACAACATCAGAATGCAATCTTTATAAAAGGCATGCTTGTTGCTCTAAATATTAACACCCTCAGGATCTTCATACCGTGATCTGGATCCCCACATAGTGGATCAGGGAAAGCACTAAACCCAAATCCCTATCAGGCTGTGATTCCTACACTGCAGGCCAGTTTTGTCTGAGGGAAGAGCAACCCCCTTGCTATCCCTCCTAGTTGGAGCCAGGCTGCTCTTGCTCGCTAGTTTTACCTACCTCACTTCCCTAGAAAGTGCTGTTACAGAGAACTTCCCTGTTCTGACTACTTCTCATTCACGAGGTCCCTGTATTTTCAATTTCACCAAAGCCTCCCCTTTACTGAGGCCTAAGCTCCAGGCTCTCAGTGCATCCTCTCTCTCCTGGAGTGGCAGGGGAAAGAGGAAGCCCCACCCTCTGCCCAGCACTATACTGAAGTGTGGCAGGAACTTGTCATCAGCCTCTGGGCTAATGATACACTATACACATTATGCTAATAAGCAAAAGTAGATCCATGAGCTTTTACCCATCAACTGCAGAATAAGGAAGTGTAGGCATTTAAAATCACAGAGAGAGTTAACCCTATAGGTTCCTACATTGGGCATCCCCCAAATCAGTTAGCCCCGGGCAGCTGCCCTATAATTAAAGTGGCAGCAGGGTGATTTAAAACACAAGCACCGACCACACTGTGATAGTGGGGTTCTTATTGAGAGCAGTTTAATTTTGGTAGAAATTCACCCATGTATAAATAAATACACTGAGGGACTGATTTATCAAGGATCAAATGCTAAATTCATTTTTTTTGTGTCAAAACTCACAAATTCGAATGTTAAAGCACTAGTTTGAATGTAAATTCGACTGTGAGATTTATCACCCTCGACCATGGAAACAGTTGTTATTTGAATATTAACCAGCTAAAACCTCCAGAATTAATTTACAAGTAAATGGCAGAGGTCCATTGACCCATTTCAATATGTCAATAGCCTTCTTCACATTTGAAGGATAATACGATTCCAGTTTCGTTCGTATTTGATTAGAATACAAAACGTATTTTCAGATCGTGCCAATTCGATAGGATTTTAGATTTTTTTCATTAATAACCTCCCATTCAAGTACATTCAAATTTTTTAGAGTAAAAATTTTACATAAAATCAACCTTTCATAAAGAGCAATCATAGCTGGTTAAAACATTTTTATCAAATAGCAGGACAATTAAGTTATTTGTATCAGTGACAAATCCATTGCAGCGTTTTAAACTGCTTTAAACACATGCTCAAAATAGCTATAAGAAAAAGAAATATATTGTGCACAGCTCATGTAGCAAATAAAACCCTGTCTCATTGTGTTAATTATTAAAATGAAGTACGTGAAGCTCTGAATAAATTTCACAGTCTGGATTTATGAACTTTATATTTCATCTTTGCTTTATGTAATGGCCTTAATCATTTCTGATCTGATTTCAGCATGCAAACTTCCACTGCCCATTAGTTTTGTTTAGATGAAAAGACATGCCATTTGATGAAAAATGAAAGTTATTAAGACTGTTCATTGAACTGTTTTAAGTAGACTATAAAATTAAATCAAGTAACTGTTTGGCTTGCAATTTGTAGTCTATATATCATTTAAGTAGGTGGAAACTTTTTTTTTCTGTGAGATAAAATGTCATATTTCTTAGAGGAAATAAAGCTCTGTGACCTTTGTGGACTACCAGCAAAAACATACAGTATATTTTTAGGGTAACCCCTGTACTTAGTCCATTTCTTTGGGGGCTTTAGCCTATTACTAAGCCTCATAATTTACCTCACACTCACTTATTCAGTCTCACTCAGCCTAACTTACTTTCTCACTTCATTGGAAGAGCTGTCTCTGCTTCTCACATCCATGCAAGAGCTAATGTGTAGCTTCTCCTTACACCCAAGAACAACAGTATCTCCTTCTAACATTCAAGGAAGAACAAATCGGTGTGTGTGGCAAACCACTTATTTGAAGTAGAAGCTCAGATCTCAGCTTCTACCTCATTACCTCTTTAAGAGGTAACAAAAACTCTATAAAACCCTTTAAAACTTCACATGTCACGATTATAAGCCCACATATGTGTGGGTGCAATGCTCACTATAAGCCATCACAGATGAAACAACACTCATAGATCCTATGAATGCTATCTAAAATAATATGTTATTTTAGAGAAACAATTATTTCGCTGGGTTCCAAGAAACTCTCACAGTGCGCAGCTCTGCATCAGCACTATGCACTAATACCTAACCTAATCTAAATATTGACATGTTTTATATACAGGGTTAAAGGGTTCAGAAAATTATTTTCCACACTGGAACATATCAAACTAGTGTGTAAAATAAATTGTTAAATCCAGGTTTGAAAAATTGGCCACCTAATTTCTAGGGCTATAAGGAAATGATGCAATTTTTAAAAAAACATTTCTTAACAGAAACTGTAATGTAAGAAGGGTAATTTACACACCTCTACAATTCAGTATCACTGTATTTAATTCAATAACATTTTATTCTGATATCCATAATTTGTAAGTGAGATATTTTTTAGGCAATAATCATAATACTTCATTTATTTTCAACAAGCAACTCCTCATTACATACTTAGTATCCTCCTTTTACTGTTATTTTACCATGATAAAATTGTTAAAGCATCTTAGTTCTGATTTTTATCTCTGATATTGCACAAAATTCACTGGAATATTAAGGGGCAGATTTATTAAGGGTTAAATAGTAAATTTGAATTAAATTACCTTTGGTCAAAACTCTCAAATTCAAATTGTGAATTATCCAAACTTGATTTTAATTTTAATTAGAATTTCAAGATTTATTAAACCTATACCCTGGGGATAATTTGAATTCAGCTATTCGCCACCTTAAACCTGCTGAGTTCATGTACAGTAGTCAGTCCAGTGACAAATTTGAAGATGTTCTGATTTGAGTTTCCGGGTCGGAAATATTCATTTGAGTTTTAGATATTCCGTTTTTTTCTTAAATAACCTTCCAATTTAATTTGATTATATTTAAATTTATTAGAGTTAAAAAAAAACTCACATGAATTCGAAATTGGACTTTTTATAAATGGGCAACTGTGTGTTATGGGCACTTTGTATGAAAGAAAACATTTGTCAGGGAAATACGGTATGCTACATTACTCTCATAAAAGTGAATCAATTGCCTACTTCATTATTAAAAAAATGACAGTTAAAGCTGCTTTTTGTGTAATAATAACCACCGTGTAACACTTCTTACCACAATTATAATATTAGTAACTAATAGAAGTACATCAGCCCCGCATACCTTCAGTGGTTATATCCCATTATTATGTATTACTAAAAAGTAGAAAAATTTCACTTGGATCAAAGCTTGTTGCTTGTATTAAATATATATCGTCACCCCTTTGTCAATTCATTGATATCTGTGTATAATAAATTAATTAAAATAGAGTGCTGTGTGCTTGTTTCACATAAGTTGAGTCGTTGAATTCACAGATTTTTGTGTGTAATAAATCAATTAATTGATAAAAAATAAAGTGCTGAGTGCTTTTCTCACTTAAATTAATTAATTAGTGATACAATTCATTAAAATCCATTTAGTGTGATTCACTCAATAAATTACTTAAAAATAAAGTGCTCCTCACTCCTGGGGATGGACACGCACACGGCGTTTAGGGAGTGGAGAAGTAGAGTCTGTTTGGACTTATTCTCCGTGCCTCATTTAAACAGGCAATGGCGTAGCCGCAGCAGTAATATTTGGGCACATGATTAGTGAAATAATCGTCTATACTGCTGCCTGTGTGCTGAAGGTGTTAGCAATAGGCGCCGCCCTTGCATACGTCTTTAGTTTACTGTACTGGCCCGTCAGTAAGTCTATTGCACCTTCAGCCCTAAAGAAGTATGCAAGAACGGCGTATCACTCTGTGCCAGTACGTGTCCATTGCTAACACCTTCAGCATACAGGCAGCAGTATAGATCAAGTGACAGATCATTTCACTAATGTGCTCAAACATTACTGCTATGGTTTCGCGATTCCTGATTGCACTGTGCTGGCAGGCCACATTAATATTAATTTCTTGACAGAGGCCGAGGACCGGTGTAAATTTTAAAAAGGCCTGCAATTGGCCCCCGGGCCTGACTTTGGACATGCCTGTTGTGATTATGTTTTGGGCTTCTGTACCAACCCAAGGCAACCACAGCCCTTTAGCAGGGAAGATACAAAATGTTGGAAGGTGAACACGTATGTATACATTTAAGGTGTTGATCCAGCAGGAGGCTGCCCATCCAACATGGATTGTACACTCTGTGTCAAATAAAAGGGTTTTATTTATCAAAAAAAGAAGAAAAGCAGTTACAAAATCAATGAATTTGCCCAACGTGTTTTCGACCGTGAAGCGGTCTGTATCAGGGGTATAGAAAATAAAAATAGGCCAGCCTCATTTTCTGCTTGTACAATTTTTGAGCTTAGCTTCTCAACAACCGCTCAGAGCCCACTGAGCATGTGAGTGTGGCAGACACTTTCCAAGATGGTGACCCCTGTGACAACTTTGAAGTCCTGGATCATTGCTGCTATTGAGAAGCAGAAACTTTAGTCTGGTCTAATAAGTTCATTACATAGATTACTTTTAGCCGTATTAATTTTTAGGGTTTAGGTCTCCTTTAATAAAAGTTATCCCTAGGGTTTTAAGATGTCAGTAAAGCAAAATACAAGAAGATAGAATAAGAAGATAGAATAATCATTTAATACATCAAAGACTTTCTAATTATTTCACTTGACATGTCTGCAGTTATACTAAAATATTATGAATTACTAAAGTTCACAAGCTTGCACTACTGAAAGGTCAAGATATCCAGGCCTGTCTTACTTCATTTATACTGTACCATTAGGAATAGCAAATTTGGAACCATCTATATTTCACCTCTTATGCAATGCAAACATTAAACATAATAAATGAGTTTAAATATTACTCAAATGTTATGATCATGTAGTCCCTATATATAGCCAACTACATACTGAAATTCATTGTTTAAATACTAACAGGTGATACATGAAAGCCATGAATAACATTTTTATATTGTAACTCATGGCTTACTTAAATGGATGCATTGTAAAAATAATATATAAAATATGACCTCTAATATCTTCACACTTTACAAATGGGGGGACATTAAGGGGTATATTCATCTATGAAGTCTTAGTTCTTGTTTAAATAAGTTATGTTTCTACCCCAAGTGTATTCTTCAGTTCCTTTACTATACTGTAATGTTTTCCAGATTATCCTTGTATTGTTCCTGGTACCCCATATTTCTTTCTCGCATCATGTGAGATATTTCTCATATTTCTCTATCCCCCATATGTATTTTAAGGCACTAAGTTTGACCAGGAGCGGAAACCCATGGCAACCAATAAGATATGTGCATTTAAACAGGTGACTAGTACATTTTACCTGCTGATTGGTTGTTATTGGTTACTGCTCCTAGCCAAACATAGTGCCTTTTATTGTATAACCCCATATCCACCAGTTCAATAGCTTCAGTTCTCCAATTCTAGTTCGTTTCAAGCCCCAATGCTTTCTTCCTGATGTCTATGATAAAGATGAAATTTAAAGCAGTGTGTATTAAATATAGAGGGCTATTTATGAAAATTCAAATGTGTGTAATTTTAGAGTTTTTTTCTATTTGAACAAGCTCGTATTTAAAAAAAAATTTTGCTGCTTATTATTTATAAAACAAAATCTGAACATAAAAAACTCAAAAACATTATTCAAGTTTTTTCTGCTTAATAAATCTTTAAAAAACTCAAATTGTGGCAAAAATTTTAATCTGAATTTCAGCGTTGAAAAATCATTCACTTTGTCAAGCCTAACAGGTATGTAAGGATATTAATGTCTTATAAGATTATATAAGAGACACAATTACTCAAAAATTTCCAATATTTTTAATTGATACAACTTCTAGTAAAGAATGAATCTGTCCCGTTTTGCTTCGTCGAAACTGAAAAAATCCATGAAACGGTAAAAAATTTGTGAAATCCATAGAAGTCAATGGGCATCCAATTTTTTTTTTACGAGTGACAAATTTTTACACACATGACAATTTTTTCTCAATCCAAATACATTAATGTCAATGGGCTTTTACTTGTGTTGACTTTTTTGTCTCAGTAAATTTTTTGTCTCAGCGACTTTTTTGTCTCATTGACTTTTTTGGCGCAGCAAAGTTTTTCGTGGTGAATTTTTACAGAAATTTTGCTAATAAAATTTGCAGATGGCGAAATGCAGAAATTCACCAAAAAATCCATGCCTGGCAAAAAAATTAGGCAATTTGCAAACCTTTCTATTTTGTACCTCTCCGTTATCATCATCATCTCAAGGTATGAACCTTTAAAGTAAACCAGTAAACCCAGGCCTGACAGTTATTTCTTAAGAGATTGAGCTGAAAAAGTATTATACAGTATATTCCCCAGTCGCCTTATAGCAAAATGCAAGCTTAATAAAATTGGAATTCTTTAAAGAATTACAACACATTGCTCAGTCAGCGCGCTTGCTCTAAATGTATATTTTATCATTTATTTTATTTCTTTGATTTTTTTAGGGTGAACAAGATCAATCATAAAATATGAAACTGAAAAAGAAATCTTAATGGGCATGGTAAGAAAGTTTTTGAAGCTGGGGAATTGATAAAGTATTTCCTTAACATCATTTCCATTTATTTTCAAGAGAGAGTATTCATTCTTATGACAGCAAATGAAACATTTAAACTTTTAACATACTGTCTGAAATTTAATTTGACTCTAGGTAAAGTTCAGAAAAGTACTTCAGCTGCTCCTCTGCACAAAGTAATGATGATGAACAGTGATGGATGTAGAGAGCCAATACTTTTAAGAATAAAATGGAGAGCAAAATTCAGAAGAAATATATGAACATGTGTTAGTTAAAGGACAAAAACCCTTTAGAGTTAAAGATAAATTATAGCTATAGCCACAAATGATTTATTGTGTACATGGATTCATATTGAATTCACATTTTAAAAATGTACAATAGTCTTAACTATGCCATGAACATGTAGTTGTTGTTGAGGCCAAATTTAAAAAAAAATAGAATATATACTAGTCTGATGTAATATCGCCCATATTTGTTTGTTCTTGTATAATGTCCTATAATGGCTTTTATTCTTCCATTTAATAAGTTTCAATACTGTAATTTTCCAGTAATACTTTTTAGGGAACCTGCTGTACTCCAGATCTGTATATTTTGTTTGGCCTTTTAATGACAGACTTTTTTTATTGAGGCAGAAAATATATGGATTATATAGTGTAAAAGCTGTGTTTTAATCTGTTTCACGTTTTTGGCCCTCACCCTTGAACAACTTATTTATAAATTTGTGTAACTACAATTTTTTACACAGCCCTTGCAGTGGACAAACAAGGAAAGTAATAGTCCTGAAATGTTTCTTTATTTCTGTATATCCAACACTTTCTTGATTTTCTTGGTTAACCCAATTTTGGTATAAAAAAAATTAAAAGTATACTGTAGCTTTAGTCTTTGCCATTAGACACCTTTTTTTCGGGTCACCTCATTCATTTAAACCCATTCTACAAAAAGCTAAAAAGCTTTAAACATTAAATGCTAACCAGTGAGGCAGGGATAAACAAGTTAGTCCAAAAGATTTAAAGTTAAGATGTTTCCATACAAAGTTTTAAGCTGTCAGTAGAAAACAGCAAATTATATATTCATTAAATATTAAAATTGCATATGAAATTGTTGCATTGATTATTGATAAATGTTAAGTTATTATTGTGGTTTTTGGAAGATATTGGGGTGCATTGACTTACCCTGATGCAGTGCGCAAAAGCATTATCTGAAAATTCCTGAGCATTATCTATTGTGCATTTGGACACAAGTATATTTAATGATAATGGCTCTAGATGCAACTCACTGTGGGGAAAAGTGCAAGTTGCTCACTACATCCATTGACATAAATGAGCTCTTTTGTTTTTGCTGTAAAAAAAATAACACAGTTATATGATCCACTTTGATTTAAATATTTATTTATGGGTCAGATTCATCAAATTGTGAGATTTTCCACAGTAACATTCTGCTACTCTCTATTGATTCCAGTGTAATTTTTGGCGGTGTATTTATCAATAACTTTGACCCATTGATAAAAAAAAATCTGAGCAACGATTTTCACTGTGTATGGTTTCACCGCAAATTTGTGAGTTTCGTCACCAGCAAAAATTTTCACGGAATGGTTCCAAAAATTCACCATGGGGTAAGTTTCATGTACGATAAAAATGTTGCAGTAGACAAAAAAGTTGCCAAAACAAAAATGTTGCCAATAGACTTAAAAGCGTTTCACACATTTTTCGCCATTTCACAAATTTTTCCGGTGAAGCAAACCAGGAAAGATTTCAACTAGCGTTGAGCTCTAAATATCATAAAATACAGCTGTCACATGGGTTCTTCCAAACTGGATGGAGAAGTATGTAAGGAACCCAATATTCACATTAATTTTAACATGTAGCCTCCTTCTTTCACATTCCTGAATGTTACCAGGTCTTATAGCTCACAGCTTCAGGGTTTTAGATATTGACTTTTGTAAGATTCTATGGTTTAAAATAGACTGGGATAAAGTAAAAAAAGTCTTAAATGATAAGGAATCAGTTGTCATAGTATGAAATGTGGGCAGCAGCACCAGAACACTGCAGTACAGGACTACAAGCCACACTGCATGCACACGTTCCAATAATAATAATAATCATAATAATAATAATAATAAAAACAACAACAATAATAACAAGTTGTTACAGTTTATTATGGCCAATAACTGAATGAAAGTTATATGGTTAACATTTATGGGCACATTTATAGTGCTGTGTAAAAAAACTGTGGGATAATACACCACACATTGCCAGGATTCACCATGTAAAAAAACTGCATAAGATTTTTACACATTTTTCTTACAGTTACTTCCTCTGGAAGTAATGTAAAATAACAGCAACATATCTATCTGGTGTTCACATGGCGAAAAATTACACACTTTGTGTTGCTTCTTTTAGATCTACATTTATGCATTTAGTTTCCTAGGGAGCCCACTGAGCACTTTTTTTGACCTGTGAGAACAATGCCTGATTACATGAGAAAAGCGAACTATTGTGAATTATTTCAAGGAAATGCTAGATTTGTCCTGCAAAAAGATTTAAAAGCACCATTGTGTTTTAATACTGTCCATTGCCAATTTTGACCAAGAAATCTTCAATCCCTATTGTATAATGGCATGATCCACTGAACATAGGGCATTGTGTATGATATGAAGCTCAAAGAAAATGTGGTGTAGCTACTGGATTTTGGCAACTTTAAACACATTAGGTCTATAAAACCACTGAATTTGGATGTTTTCCTGAATGCACTGTTGTATTGTGGTTCCTGTACCTTTATATACTAAAAACATGAGAGTCAGCATTGCATTAATATTTGTTAATTCTGGATCCAGGGAATTTTTTCTGATCACAATTGGTACATCTTGAGGCATAATTGGCAGTGGCACAGTGAATATATGATAATGTATTTTATGTTTTATTAGTCATAGCAGTGTTAGGACTTGCCAGATTTCTGCACAGGAAATTTTAGAAGAGGGAGAAAGGAGGTTCTCTCCTGTGACCGCATGGTTGATTGATTGATACAGATGCTACTATTGCTTGTGCTAGGTGACAGCCTTCTTGGATTTCATATCATATCATATAAGACACTGCAGATCCAGCTCCTGCTGGTAGCAAAGTTTGGGGCAATTCTCTCTGTAGGCAGAGGCAGCCGAATACTCAGTGGTGAATATAATGACATAGTGCTGATCTCAAGTTTTCAGTGAGGAATGGCAGAGCATAGTAGTGATCTCTTATGGAATTCTGGCTTTAGAATATTGCCTTGGGTTAGGGTGACAAAGTCCTATTTATTTGATAAAATGTGAATAAATGCTGTGGCCATTTTATCCCATTTCCAGTACTTGTGTTTCCAGTTGGACTGTGAAGTGTATTTTTTAATCCTATTTATTAAAGTTAAGTAGTACTAATTATGAGATATTTAATTTATTCTCTAATAAATTGTACTTACCTCAATTATCCTTCTTGTTTGCTTATATATTAGATTGTACCATAATTAACCAACACCCACAAGGTTCAATGCATAGTTGTTTTAGAATCCTGTATTGAGTATGAAAATGGTTGCTTATATTTAGCTAATGGAGGTGGAAGAACTATATTATATATCAGGTTATCCTGTACAATGCGGTGCCACTGAGCTCCTATTTACAATATGTCTGATTTCCATCAAGTTAGTAACACATAGCTGTTAGGAAGGTAAGAGCAATGCTTGCATTGCAGAAGACACAGTGAAAGCATGACAAAAATATTTTTTTTCCTGACAGTATGGTGCTGTTTATTTGATGTGTAAAATAAGAAACAAAAATCCTACCTTTTCAATTTGAAAAGAGAAAACTTGATTTTTTTGATACTGTGTGAATGTGTTCTGCAGTAGTGATGGGCGAATTTGCGCCGTTTTGCTTTGCCAAAAAATTCCCGAAATTCGCGCGAAATTTGTGAATTTTTGCCGCGGGCGTTTCGCGAATTTATTCGCTTGCGGCGAATCGCGCAAATTCGCCGCAAATTTGCGCCTGGCGAATAAATTCGCCCATCACTATTCTGCAGTGCTGATTAAGTATAAGTGCTTTACAGAGAAAAAATGTCAGTATGCTTATAACACATATACATAAAATAATATCTGTAAGAGTATTTCCCCAACACTTATTAAACTTCTCCACATATATGTCAAGGAAAACATATAATATATAATAATAATCAAAATCAGAATTTACACTACCAAGTGGTGATGCCCAAGTTCCATCCATCTGTTTCTCATCCAAATGCAGCACTGTCCAGTCTGACAAACATTTAGAGGCAGATTTATCAAGGGTTGAAATTCAAATTTTGAATATCAAGCTATTTTTGTGTACTTTGACTATCAAATAAGGCAAAATTCGATTTGAATTTGAAAAAATTAGACTATTCAATATCGAAATTTATCATGTACTGTCTCTTTAAAACTTTGACCATTCAGCATCTAAAAACTGCCAAATTGTTGTTTTAGCCTATGGGGGACCTCCTAGAACCTTTGAAAAATCTAAGCTTTTTGGGGCAAATACTTTGTTTTTAAAACTTAGATTTGAAAAATTCTAATACAGCCTATTCACTCTAAGTTAAAAACTCTAATTTTTTAAATAAATTTTGATTGATCTTTTTTTATTCACATTTCCAAGTTATGGGAGTACAAAAAAGCTCCCATTAGTTCAAAATTTGAACCTTGATAAATCTGCCCCTTATTCTAGGACTTAACTGACACTTGTTGCTGTTCCAAAAATGCTCTAATGCAAACAGTACTAAGTAGGTCATGTCATACAAACTACATTATTTAAGTGTTAATTTGCTATCCATAGATAGTTCATGTAAAGGACATTATATTTCTTCTTTGCAGAAGAACTGTCTTGTACTAGTCCATTTTGCAAAGCGTACTGTCAGTCCTTTCAAAATATATTAGATATATATCTCAACACCCTGTCCTTACATTTATACAGATTGTCCACTAGAAGCAAAACTGCCATTTAACATCACACTACACTGGATAAAATGCTGGCTTAATTTAAGTTAAAAAAAGCAGAATGCCTTATTTTATCTAATGTACCTCAATAATATCACTCACCGATTTTGTCCTTAGTTACATTGTTTTTGCTGCACTTGATCCGTTTAGCTGGAGCAGCTGATTTGTCAATTTTGAGATGAGCTTTAAGAGATTACACTTTGCCACCTTGACCCTCTGCAAATACTAAATAACTGCAAAACCTAGGTTCATTGCAGGATTTGCTGCTATAAATCAGTCCAGAGAAGTGCACATAATACAGTGCAGTTAATTGTTTCAACCTGGATTATCCTCAAACTCTGGGTGAGGGGAAAAGTTCAGTTGACAATGTTGTGTCCTATTTAAAGAAAGCTGGACAATTATATCAGTTTACAGATATTAAATCTAATCTAATGCCTTCACTAAACATTATTATCATTGTTGCCTATATTGTTACTAAAGGTTTTACAAAATTTCTATAGATTCTATAGATTTCCGGGTAGAGCTGATAGAACAGGTACAATTAAAAATAAGATGTTTCTATATATGATGCAGCAATATTTGTAAAGATATGAGATCTGTTAAAAATGTTTTAACCAGAAAGCTCAGAACTACAGGAATGTCTGATCCATTGGTTTCATGTTTAAACCTTTGAATTTGATTTTTCTCTAGTAAACAGTACCTTGTGCTTGATGAATAAATCCATTCAGATGGCAAAACAGTCCTAAACATAGGTTTTCAATATTCAAATATTTATATTATCTTCAATGTATGATGATCCAAATTATGTAAAATATCTTTATCGAAAAAACCCTTGGTCCCAAGCATTCCAGATTAACAGAACTCATGCCTATATTTTTGATATGAATATCATTAAAGGTGTGAAAAAATGAATCTCAGGTGTAAAATGAGTTGGCAGTATTTTGCTATATATTGAATAGATACCCTAATTATGAATTGCATTGCAGATTAATTTACATAAAATATGTTACAACTTTTGCTTTTGAACATAAATGGACAGATTTATAATCTTTGCCCATGCATTTTGACAAATGATTGTTTTTTTAATTTTCACAAGTGGGGTTTTGACAAAAATAATTTTATCAGGTTTTAAATAGCAAGCTTTTTGTTTTAAAAAAACTGCTTTTGTGAAGAAAAAAAACTGTTTTTAAATTCGCCATTTGAAAGCAAGCCAGAGCAATCAATTCAGTTTAGTAACGGTCTATTTTTTCAGCAATGGTTTGCCCAAACATGGCTTGGCAAAGATTGATAAATCTATTTTGATCTGCAAGCATACACAAAATCAATATACTTCAAGTATTTTATTTATTATCAACAGTTAGCAAACCTGTTCTTTTCATGTACTTAATTACAAACGTGCAAAATACAATTTAAATATTTGAATAAAAACAAGCACAATTTAAATGCTAAAATACAATATTGACAATATTTTTTCCATTTATTTATATAGTAAACAATGTTTTTTTTCACAGTCACAGAATTAACAGTTTGCTAATTACTATAAAACACTGTTTAATTTTTAAATATGTATTGCTTACTTAAATTCAACTGCATATAGCAAATACAGTCAGTGCTCATGTTTTGATATTTCACAGCAATAAATGTTATATACAGTATTTTACTATTAGTTAAAAAATAAACGAGACAAATCAAATTTCTTTAATTTGAAACAATAATAATGATAATTAATTTTATATAAAGTTACTTTAAATATATTTTACAGAACCTTAAATAGTTAAAAATATTTTTGGAGAATTTGTAAAAGAACAAGTTAAATAAATGCAATAGTATGTCTCTATCCATCTATTTTTCTATGTATCCACCTCTATCTGTCTTTCCGTTTGCCGATCTATACACATACTGTACATACATTTACATATATGTAAACTATATGTGTCTGTTCTGTTTAATCCTATATTTTTTATTATAATTATTTAGAAGCATGTTTTAGCATTATGTTTCAAATATATACAGACACGCAAACCAGACATACAGTAAGGGGCAGATTTATCAAGGGTCAAATTTTGAAGATAAAAATACTTCGAAATTCGACCATTGAATTAAAATACTTCAACTTCGAACATTGAAGTCAACGTTTTTTTCATCGAATTTGGGTATCCTGCGGTCGAAGTAAAATCGTTTAAATTAAATTGAACTATTTAATTCCTCAAATCTAATTATTTGAAGGATTTCAGTGATCGATCGAACAATTTTTCTTTGACATCCAAAAACTTAGAAAATTGCTCTAGAAGGTCCCCATAGGCTAACATAGCACTTCGGCAGGTTTAAAATTTGGCAAAGTATTGAAGTCGAAGTTTTTTTAGACAGTACTTTGATTATTGAATAGTCAAATATTCAAACTATTTTAATTTGAATAGAATTTGAAGTCAAAGTCGTAGTATCTTATTCGATGGTTGAAGTATCCAAAAAAATTACTTTGAATTTCTACGTTTTTTCTTCTTTGAAAATTCCCTCGAATTCACTTCGACCCTTGATAAATCTGCCCCTATATGTATCTATTCACCAACATGGATCCAAACACACAAATAGATGTAGACCAAAAGCAAGAATAGAGGAGACCATTTCTGATCAGTTTAATTTAGTGGAAATCCAGCCGAGTTTCAAGCCCTTTGTAACTGGTAGTCTGAATCCATCATTGCCTTTATTTATAATTGGCAGTAATTGGGATGTTTATATTTTATTTCTTTTAAACCCATAAGATAATTATGAAACCTCTGTGATTTTGAACTCATGCAAACCATCTAATATCCTTGCTCCTTTTAAAGTATTAAATAAATTGCTGATAAATTTAAGAGATATTTGGTGTGGAAACACATTTTAAGCATTTTGGATACCGATGTATGCCAAGCATATTATGTACTGCCATGTAATTTTACCTATTTTAGAGCCTTTATATGTTAGATGGCATAAAAAAAAAATAAGAATAAAAAAAAAATGAAGTTGTCAACAAAATAAAAAAGTTTGTAACTCTGTAATATATATATTTTTTGCAATGTTGTAATATTTAAGACTCAAGTTTTAAATAAAAAAATAGTTAATTCTTTTATATTGTAAATAAACATTAGTCAATAATTAATGCCCAGCTGTTTTTTTAATTGTCTGAACTCTTCTTATATAAGCATTGACTGTATTTAAAGTTATCATATAGTTATCATGTGGACACACTAACTGGCCTTATACTTGAGAATGTTATGATTGTGAAGCCGTGGAAAAATTTGAAGTTCAAACCTCGTCTAATTTTTGGATCACTGTACATACTGCTCCATGTTTTGATTCCACTGTAATGTAATAAAAATGATGACAGCATTTAGCATGTCCTGCTGTTAGAAAAACTATCATATCTATAGAAGTAAATGTATCTCCAGACCATGACCATTAACACGGCCCGAATACTGGTTGAGTTTAATACAGGTGTCATGATTTCTAATACATTACTTTTCACTCAGAAAGTAAAAGCTAGTAAAATTCAAGGGGCATAATCTCAAGTGATTCAATGTATGTATTCATTTTCCCATTTTCTTAAACCATTCAAGATTTTCAGCCTCATTAAGAATGAATGGAACAATGTTATTCTTGCTGGGGTGTGACTTTTTTCAGCTAAAAACTATTAATTCGACAATTTGGTTCAAGTTATTTCTTAAATAAGATAGCGTTTGAGTGGGGGAAAACTAAAATTTGCTCATATCTTGAATTTTGAAAAGTCACTGTAAGGGGCTGATTTATTAACATTAAAATTTAAGTTTTTACAAGTTTGAGTTAACTTCAGTGTAAAAATGTGTCATCTAAAAGTTGTTGAGTGATTTATGTGATCTTTTTCAGTTAAAAATGTTTACATCAATGAAAGATTTTTGTTTTAAGAGTGCAATTTTATCATGATTTAAGCAATCAAGTTTTCAAGATTCAAGGTTTTTAATAAATAAGCACACATTGGTAAATTTTCATATTTTTATGAATTTGAATAAACTCAGAAATTCACTGTAACAACAGGGACATTTAAGGCAGCTAGAACAACCAACTCTTGAAAAGAGAAGTCCCTGCAGGTACAGGTCTTCACCAAAGCCCTTTTGGGGCCGCGGAACTTCAAGGTGGACAGCATGAATCATAGTCAGGAACAGGCAAAGGGTCAAAGACAGAAGCTTGGCACTAACAAGCAACATTAAATGGCCCCAACGATTTGAATTATGGCATGAAAAATGGCATTACTGTGTAAGTGAATGTCTAACATCCCACCACATGCCTCTGTAAGGGGACATAGCACACATGCCAGCCACGGATATGCAAAGACATGAGGAAGGGGAGCATGCCTGTCTCCAGGCTTGTCTTACATTCACTCATTTAAATTTTGATAATCCTCCATATGTTGTATGTGTGTACCCATTTTAAGTTTGTACTTATAATTATATTGTTGATCATGTCTTCCACCACCAAATACCTAGTAATAAATGCAAAAGACTTAGGTTCTTAGAGAACCTATATACCCTTAGCATAATAAAAAATCTATTTGCATCTATTTACTCTAATGAATACACAATCCATGTGTATGCTCATCACTGATCCAGGTAGCAGGTGATCTTTCCTTTATACATTTCTAATGAGATAAAATAGAGGTGGAACCCCAACAGTGTAAAGTATTTTCACATTAATCAAATCTTAAAGTGATGCATTTATATCTCAAAGTCAAATCACATTAAATCAGCTTTTAACCTTTTAACTCATGCCATTAAAAAAAAAGATTCATTTTGCGAATCTGCCTTCAGTAACATGCCTCTAATCACAGTAACTCCTTCAGGAATTGAGCATAGTGACATGCAATTTGTTTCCACTTGTAGCATTAATTATTTGAGTGGTATTGTCTGAAAACGTGTTTCTTACTTTGATTATTCCATGGTAACAAAGGACTTGATGAAAAGCAAATGAAATTCTGTTTTGAGAAGGCTGGTATGCCAAACAGTATTGTAAATATTTTGAAAACAGTCTCTTTAATCAATTGGACAGAAGAAAAGATGCCAAAAAAGTGCTTGCAACAATCGTTGATGGCAGTTAATGTTCTAACAAAGAACAACAGATGTGGTTCATGTTAGAAAAATATTTTTGAGTTATAAAAATACTATGCTATAACTGCAAGCTTTTATAACCTGTTTGATGGCATTCCTTTGATTATGCAGATTAGAAAAAGACACCAATGTTTAACATAAGTGATGGTTCAAAAGTGAAAGCAGTCATTGATAAACAGTTAAAGTTCTACCAACATTATTAACCAAAAAAGAGACGACAACCCCCTTCCCTCCAAAACACACACACACAACTCTGCCAATTATCCCTAATATTTTATTTTCACTTCCTTGGTAAGCAGCATATTTTTCTGGATCCTTTCAATAGTCAGAAATAAATGCAGGCAGAGGGGTTTTCCACATAAGTGGTATTTCTGAAATTTGCATCTCCATACATATTAAAAATTATTTAAATATGAAATAAACCCAATATGTTTGAGTTGTAGGTGGTTCTTCACAGTGAGGTCAGTGAAGTTGTGCCACTGCCAGGTGATGTTGTGATGGCTGATTCAGTTAATGACTTTAAGAATGGCTTGGATGATTTCTTGGACAGACATAATATCAAAGGCTATTGTTATACTAAACTCTATAGTTAGTATAGGTATGGGTATATAGAATTTATGTGAAAGTAGGGAGGGGTGTGTGTGTGTGTGTGGATGTTGGGTTTTCATTTGGAGAGGTTGGACTTGATGGACTTTGTCTTTTTTCAACCTGAAAAACTATGTAACTATGTAAATCAGCTGCACAGATGTTGATCTTTACTACGGAAACCCGTTTTTTCCGTGCAACAATTTTTTTCACTCATTGGAGTCTATTTCATCGTGAAACCTGTCGAAACCTGGCAAAAAAAGTTTGCTCATTACTACTCTTCACAGCAAAGACTTAGCCCCATTTAGGCAGTTAATCCCTATATCCATTTACAACAGCCTTTATTTTCTCAAGAGTTTTTCCAAACAATTCAGAAAGCATTTTACACCCCAATTCCTCCTTCCTTCAGAGACCTTCCCTCCCCAGGTGGTGTCATTACTGGCAGCAGCTGCACTAGTTACTTGCTGATTTAATTCAGCTACTGTAATTCTTCTCACATGCTGAGTCTCTTTTTCAATATTCTTGGAGATATGTACCTTCCCTATAGAGTTTTCCCAGACACTGTACCACAATACAAAGCAGCAATATTGATCTTAAAGGAACAGTAACACCAAAAAGTGAAAAGTTTTTTTAACTTGAAAATCTAATGTATAGCTGTGCTGCACTGGTACAACTGGTGTGTTTGTTTTAGAAACTATACTATAGTTTAAATAAACAAGCTGCTGTGTTTATTCAAAGCTGAATAAGGAGAAAAAGCACAGGATGCACAGCAGATAACAGATAATCTCTGTATCATACAGCAGGATTCTTCAGAGTTTATCTTTAATCTGCTGTGTATCGTGTGCTTGAATGGCTGCCTCCATGGCTAAACAGCAGCTTGTTTATATAAACTATAGTTGTGTTTCTAAAGCAAACACACCAGTTTTACCAGTGCAGCCAACAGTACTGTAAAACATTTAAATTTGTTGGTGTTATTGTTCCTTTAATGGCTTTCTTAGAATGGTACAAGCCAAAAATGGTTTTAGTGCACTTTTTAAAATTAACCTTTAATAAATTCCACAATAATATTGTCAGTGAATTCATACAGGTAGCATCATACTTTAATATGCAACCTGGGGCTCATATTTATTGCTTCCTCTTTAAATATAATATTGACACTATTTCCTGTTCACACTGATTTTGCTATTTAGTCGAGTTGTTATATAGTGTGTTTAATCATAATGTGCGTTACCATGCTATAAGAAAAATTATTTCAAAACAGTAAGAAGTGTGGATTCAATTCCTTAGACCTATTAAACACTGCTTCCGCTAAATGAAGCCAGTAATCAGCGAAACAAAATTTGGTAATAAACAGTCAAATGCAGGTCGTTGCTGCAAAAGTTGAGGTGCTTTCATTTTGAACACCACAGGGCAGATTTACTAAGGGTCGAATTTCAAAGTTAAAAAAACTTCGAAATTCGACCCTCGAATTGAAATCCCTTGACTTTGAATATCGAAGTCGAGGGATTTTTAACGTATTTGATCAATCGAACGATCGAATAGAAATAGTTCGATTCAAACGATTAGCGATCGATCAAAGGAATTTTTTTCCAATCAAAAAAATTTAGAGCTCTGGAAGGTCCACATAGGCTAAAATTAGCTTTAATTTGGCAAAGTATGAAGTCAAATTTTTTTTTAAAGAGACAGTACTTCGATTATCGAATGGTCGAATGGTCGAATATAGCCTATTCGAGGGCCGAAGTACCCAAAAATTTACTTCAAAATTCAAACTATCAATCGATCTTAGTAAATCTGCCCCCACATGTTTTGAGCAAGAGTGCTTTCTCAAGTGTTACCAGATACGAAACCCGTACACACTATTAACCAGTTCAGATAAAAAAAAATATGTTCAGCCTTCAATTTTGGTTTGTATGACAAGAATTGTTTACTCACAAAAGGTTTTATTGTTTGACATACTGTAAATAGGCAGTATCACCCAAGTTATCAGGCAACATTGGATGGAAATCAGCTCAGTGACTAACTCCAGTTTCTTGCCCTACATCTTGCTAGCCGCCCCAAGGCTGTGCTGACTTCATCAGGGAATATAGGTGGTTATCCCATCTATCAAACAAGATATATAAGCATCTCTTAGTGACAGCAACAAAATGTGTCATTACAATATTAGCTGACAGAGTATAAGCATCACCAACATCACACTGACAAGAAAATTTACATTGTCATAGTGGAAAATTACATTTCTCCAACTATGTAGTGACAATTCTGCAACAGAAAGGTCCTCCGTTATCCTAGCATCACTTTAGATGTATAGAAGAATTCAGTGCTAAACACAATTTTGGTCAGAAGGATATTTGTTTCACTACCAATTCTGTGACTGAAGAGACATGGTGAACAGCTTAAAATCCCACCATCCTAGAAGCATAGATATGCAAATATTCTATATTATGTTCTCGATTGTTTTAAAAAGGTTAAATATTTTTTAATGAACAGCGACTCAAAGCAATATATTTTAAATGGATAATTTTTAATGTAAAATAAAATGTGTATACTTTCAGAGTAACTTGGTCTCCAAATATACCTATAATCAATTTCTTACTGTTTTGTTATCCTCAAAAAGACCTTGGGGATTTAAGGTGCGTTTCAGACCAATTAAAGAGATTTCTCCTTAATGCCCAATTACCTCAATTAGTATTGTAATCTATAATCCAAGATTTTTTTTTGATAAAATATAACAAAATAATTCCTTGTAGAATGCTTGTATGATCTGTGTAAATGTGTATAGAAAATGGAACTACAAACGCAAAGGCTGATCTGAACATGATCAATCTACAAATGTTTTTAAATATCTTTATTAATGGAAGTACAAAACTAGTGCATGATAACATGGCATTATGTATCATCTTAATCCTTTCACTGACAATTACACTTCACATTTTTATTTGTTTAATGGCAGCAGATTTTTTAAAATGTCATGCTCTGTCATTTACATTTAGGTATTTACTGGGAAGAACTTTTAGTTTACCCAAAAATAATAGGGGACAGATTTATCAAAAAAAAAAACTGATTGCCACAGAAAAAAATCAATGACTTTCTGTTCATTCCTATGGGATTTTTGGAAATATACTAATCAAACAGTGAACTTTAACTTTCACACATTGATGAATACACTTCAAAAGAATGTAGGTGTGTTTTTCTATGGTGAGCTCCAAATATTGCTGCCCCTAAATATTGCTTTTTTCAAGACAGCTTCCTAGATCTGTCTGAATTGTTGTGTAATTTGATTTCTAATAACAATCTATATTATATATACTATGTATCCCCTAACTTGGGCCTGACATGATTCAGACTCACAAATCAGGGAGTGGTGACAGGTGTAGGGTGTAGGGTGCAATGGAGCTCCTTAACACTTACCATATGGCTACAGGGCTACTTTCCTCAATTCTAGTCTTGCCTAGTTATGGGTGGGTAACCTGCTTTATGGACGGGTAAGGTGGGAGTGTATGCGGCCAATTACCTCTCACTGTATATAATGTATTTGGGGCTAAAGTCCTGGTCACATTTTACTGTATTACATGTATTTTGGTGTAAGTATCCATTATCTCTCACATTATATAATATATTTTGGACTTGGCGATATTGTTCTTAAAAGTCACTGTACTGTTATTTGGCTGCATATACAGATGAAGAGTTATTATAACATTTTCTAATTAGTCTATGGGAGATTGTCTTCATCTAATTCTTAGCTTTCTTTATAACAGGTTTCCAGATATGAGATGCCCCATCTTTAGAGAAATATATAAACAGAAATACAACACACTGGGCTAGGTAGAAACTTCTCTCAGTTCTCACAAAATATACTATGGCATGGAGTCAAATTACAGAGCAGGATTAGGAAGGAACTGTAGTAGTCTGTCTGTTTTTTTTTTTTCAATTTGTCTTTTATTGAGAAAATTTTTAGCATATAGAACAATAGCACAGTAGTACACAGTGACACAATAAAAAGGAAAAGCATCCAAATGTTAAGCAGATTAGTATGGTACGCAAAACTTTGGCTTTGACTAATAAGTACTCTTCTGCAACTCTGATAGCGGGTGGTGATTACAACTTAGTGTTTTCTGAGAACCAGGACAGAGATACCCTCCCCTCTCGCACTTCCCAGGTCCCACAGAAGGCCAAGCAATTTCGGTCCCTGATCAGGTCTTATGCTCTGTTTGACCCTTGGCGTATTAATAATCCTAGGGATAAACGGTTCACGTTTTACTCCTCCCCCCACCAGACTTCTATGAGATTAGACTATTTTTTTGTTTCCCAGAATTGTTTGAAATTCCCTATTACTACATCTATACAAGCTATCTCATGGTCTGATCATGCCCCCATAACATTGAACATCTCCATCCCTCCCATGATACAGAGACAGACTCACTGGAGATTAAATGAAACTATTTTAAATGACATTAACTCCAGCAATGCTATTGGGGAACACTTAAAAGAGTACTTTACTCATAATAAGGGGTCGATTTCTTCATTGGCCGTTCTGTGGGAGGCTCATAAGGCGGTTATTAGGGGCCATATCATATCCCTATCTACAGCTCAGAGGCGCAATAAAAGAAAGGAAAGGTACGATTTAGAGAATATGACTAAGGGATTTACTCCCGAAACGCGTTAGGTTTTGCAGCAGCAACCCCAATAAACCCCTTTCCAGAAGTGCTGTCTGCTGGTTTTGTTTCTGTTACGATTTAGAGAATAACCTTCTTAAATTAGATGCTACCTATTCGTCTAACCCAGACCCTATAATAGCCCAAGAGATTCAGAGGTTACGTTCCGCATTGAAACAACTTGCCATCCAGAATGCAGAAAAGACTTTGCTTTGGTCAAAACGGAGATATTACCAAATGGGTAACAAAGCCCATACTATTCTAGCGAATCAGCTCCGTCAACGTACTAGGCAGTCCCAAATTCTAACGATTCAATCTGACAGAGGAGAACCCCTACACAATCCTATCGAGATTTCAAAGGCCTTCCACACTTATTACTCCACACTCTACAATCTATTCCCTGCGTC
The DNA here is from genome assembly GCF_017654675.1 of Xenopus laevis. Lineage (NCBI taxonomy): Eukaryota > Metazoa > Chordata > Amphibia > Anura > Pipidae > Xenopus > Xenopus laevis. The sequence continues at coordinate 109,933,032 of NC_054374.1, read as the reverse complement.
TACTCCTGTGACATGCTCTAAAACGAAACAGATAGCTCAGTTCTTGGAAGGGTGTCACTTGCCTAAATTAACAGAGGACGAACTGGAAGGTCTTAATAAACCTATCACGCAGGAAGAAATAATCGATGTGCTGTTATCTCTTCCGCTCCATAAGTCCCCAGGACCTGACGGGTTCTCTAACTCCTATTATAAGACTTTCCGTGGGATTCTGGCACCAATACTCACTGACCTATTTAATGCCTTTTTGCAAGGGGAGGAAACTATACCCGATACCATGCTTGCCTCCTACATTACGGTCCTGCCCAAGGATGGTAAAGACCCCTCATTGTGTGGGAACTATAGGCCCATCGCACTTTTGAATAGCGATTTGAAAATCTTTACGAAATTACTAGCCCAAAGACTGACACCATTATTGCCCAGATTGATCAATAGTGACCAGGTGGGCTTTGTGGTGGGCAGGCAAGCAGGGGACAACACACGCAGGGCCATAGATTTAATTGATATCATACAATCCCGGGGTATCTCCTCTGTCATGTTGAGTTTGGATGCGGAGAAAGCCTTTGATAGGCTGGACTGGACTTACATGACCCAGATGCTTCAGCACATGGGCTTTCGGGGCTCCTTTTTGCAGGCGATCACTCTTCTATATTCCACTCCCTTAGCCTATTTGAAATTGAATGGGGATGTAGGGACACCGATCCATATCAGGAACGGGACCAGGCAGGGCTGTCCTCTCTCTCCTCTGCTCTATGCCCTCAGTATAGAACCCCTGGCGTCTTAGATAAGAGAACATCCAGATATCTCTGGAATAACAGTAGGCGAGGGAGAATATAAAATATCCCTCTTTGCGGATGACGTCCTATTGACCCTTAGTAATCCGCTAATATCCCTACCTTATCTCCATAATACTTTATCAGAATATAGTAAAGTAGCGGGATACAAAATCAATTGGGCGAAATCGGAAGCACTTATGTTCCATACTGAGGGTAATATTCGGAGGGCTCTGCAGGATAACTTCCAATACAAGTGGCACAAGTCCCATATTAACTATTTGGGTATCAAACTAACCCCTCATTACCACCAACTGTTTCAAAGTAATTTTTCGCCTATGGTGAAACAAATCACAAAGGATCTCCAAGATTGGCAGCAATACCATATTTCCTGGCTCGGGCGTATAGCTGCAATTAAAATGACTATACTCCCCAAGTTATTGTATTTGTTTGAAACCATTCCACTTCGTCTTTCACCATCGCAGCTGGGCCATATTCAAAAGCTTATATTTAAATTCATCTGGGGTTCCACGAAGGCTCGTTTCCCTCGATCGGTACTCTTGACTGGGAGGAGCCAAGGTGGCCTGGCAGTTCCAGATGTGGGGAAATATTATGAAGCCACTCATCTTCGCCAAACTTTAGTGTGGCTGCAAACTTCTCCTCCAACCAAATGGGCTCAGTTAGAGGCAGCGTGGACTTCTCCCCTTCACATAAGCAATTTGATACTATCTGATAAACCCAAACTACAGCTTTCGACTCTGGCCCCAAAACCCATCTCATTCACATGTACTATATGGCGACAGTGCCAAAGGAAATATAAATTTAGCCATCACCCATCGGCCCTGACACTGCTTCAGGGGAATCCAGACTTCCAACCGGGTCAGAGACCGACTTTCCAATCTCATTGGGCGGCCTTTAATTTTGTAAGAATCATTGATTTCGTAGATCCGCTAAGGCACAGGCTGTATACATATCAGGAACTTGCTCGTAGATGTAAGTGGAGTTCAGGGAAGGAAATGGAATTTCTCCAGATTAAGCATTTCATTACCACTCTCTTTGGACAGCAAGCTATTATTAGGCTATCCCCCGTTGAGCAAATTTTAGGTAGCCTGTTCCCGTTTAAGGGTCTAATCTCACGTTTATACAGCTCTTTGAACGCCCTCCCAGAAGACCCCTTCCCTAAACACTCCTACATGCTGTACTGGGAATCTGTGTGGGAACCAGGCATAACCCTCGCCCAATGGGGCAAAATATGGGAAAATGCCCGCAAAATGACGACTTGTGTTCAACAAAAAGAGAGTATATATAAAACACTGATGAAATGGTACCTCACCCCAGATAGGCTTTCCAAGATGTTTCCACAGAGCAGCCCTCTATGTTGGAGGGGGTGTCACCATAAGGGCACGCTTCATCATATTTTATGGGCCTGTCCTAAACTGACTGAGTTCTGGCAGGAGATTGTTAATTTAATAACAGCAGTCCTCAGAACTCCTTTGAATATCGACATGCCCTACTTACTTTTAGCCCTCCCGATTTCGGGTTTGAAAGGTGCGTCTCAAAAGTGGGTCAACCAGGTAACTACTGTGGCCAGATTGGCAATAACTTCCAAATGGAAATCCTCCGCCATCCCTTCCGCACAGGAAATAATCCTTAGGCTTGAAAATAACAAACGATTTGAGGAAATGACTGCCCGTATTAACAATTCCTTGCAATTACATAATAATATTTGGGGCAACTGGGATTATTATCTAACTTCCAGAGATGACCGATCCTGATTTCCCTATTGCTTTCAACACAGCTCGGAATTCGTAATGTCTCTATTGGCTGCTTCTTCCCCTTCCTATGATATCTCTTGTGTTGGTTGCTTTCTTCTCTCCCTCTTCTTACTTTCCAACCTTTTTTTTTTTTTTTTTTTTATTATTTTGACTGTTGCTTTTCCATTACGGTTGTGCTGTTTTGATACTTTTCTGTAATTCAAACTTCAGTCTGTACTGTAATTTAGATAACTTTGCATGGAACGGAACTGATTGTTATAGATGATGACATGAGTCTTTTGTTGTTGACTATGTAAGTTTATTGTGAAACTCAATAAAATCTTAGTTACAAAAAAAAAAAAAGGAAAAGCATAATAGTCTATGGACAATAGCAGGAATAAGGAGGTGCTGATGGAACCCTTAGTGTTACACATGGTAAGGAATATTTGGTTCCTCAAATATCGGCTTTAGGGGGCAGCTATGGCCCTTCAGAGTGAATCCAGGATGTATAAGTAAATCACAATTCCTCCACCTATAGAAAAAACAACCTTGTGTCTACTATGTATGGAACATGGTTAGAACCAGAGAAGAAAAAAGTGGGAGCAGAGAGGGAGAGAAGGAGTAGGGGGTTCCCAACACGGATCAGTGGGCTTGTCAAGTGGTAAGTAGTGGTACATACCTGACTATCTCTCACGAAATGAGATAGGAGGGAGGAAGAAGTATCCCGGATAGAAGTCCAATAGTCACTAAGGGAGGGGCAGGAGTGGAAAATATGAATGAGCGTCCCAGGGTGTTGCTTACATCTCCAGCATAAAGGGGAGGCGGAGGGAAATATTTTGGCTAATTTAGTTGGATTACGGTACCATTGTGTTAGCAATTTGTAATTAAGTTCCTGTAGCTTTGTGCATCTGGAGGTTTTATAAGTAAGTTTTATTATTCTACTCCAGGTCTCGGTTGCTATGGGTGTGCCCAATTCCCTCTCCCATTTGTCCTTCAATTTTGTTGATGGGTCTGGACACAGTTGTTGAATGAGTTTTTCTCGGGGGCGCCGTTTCAGAAAGCCATATACGTTCGATAGGTGTCGGGTCTGGCCTTACACTGTTATGTGGGAAATGGGAGTGTATAAAATGTGAAATTTGTCTGTTTAAATCGGTCTAGGTCTGTAAGCGGGCGGTTTGGTATCAGATCTTCCAAAGTTTTAAGAGTGTTGCCTTTATAGATGGAGGAGGAACCTTGGTGAAGGTCAATAGCCAATCCCTTGTAGTAACTAAGATCTAGGCCTGGGGTAAAAGAGGAGTTTCCGATGACTGGGGTATGTAATGTTGGTCTGTTCAGCCACTTACCAGTTTTAGTGAGAGAGTCCCAAATCTGAAGGGTGTATGTAAGCTTGGTATCGCTTTTATCTAGAATCACTCTAGTTTGCGGCGATAGCCATTGGAGAGCCCATAGTGGGGACACTGCTGAATTTTTTTCAACTCTCACCCATAGTTTATTGCGTCTATGGAATGCCCAATCTAAGCATCTAAGCATCTAATCACAATTGTAGCTTTGTGGTAGGCTACCCAATCTGGAAGACTCAGACCGCCCTGGTCTTTGGGGGCTGTAAGCGTTGATCTAGCTGTTCTCAGTGTTTTATTGGCCCAGATAAATTTGGTGGTAAGTGCCGTCAGTTCCTTAAGCATGCCAGGGGGTGGGAGATATGGCAGAGACTGGGAGATATATAGGAAACGGGGTAAAACATTCATTTTAAGAATATTAACCTTGCCTATCCAAGAGAATGATGGTCGCTGCCATGTTTTAAGGTCTTGTTCAACTGCTAGCAGGAAGTCTGAGTAATTTCATTTCACCGTAGTTTTTAAATCTGAAAATATCTTGATGCCTAGGTAGATGAACGCGGACAATGTGCTTTTTATGGGAAAGTTAGTCATCAGATCTGTGTACTCCAGGTTAGGGATTGATACATTTTGGGCTACTGACTTGGACAAATTAACTTTGAAACCGAGTTAAAGAGCCGAAGTTCAGCCATAAGATTGGGGAGGGAGATTCTGGGTTGCCTAACAAAAATGAGCAAGTCATCAGCAAAAGCTGCTGTTTTTTGTACTGTTTTTCCACTTTGTATCCCTTGTATATCGGGATTTAAGCGTATCCTATTAAGAAGGCTTTCTATTGAGAGAACAAATAGGATTGGAGAGAGGGCAACCCTGACGTGTTCCGTTTTTTATTTGTATGGGGTCTGAAAGGTGACCGTTGACCATTATTTTGGCAGAAGGCTGGGTGTATAAAGCAGAAATCCAGTTGCGAAGATTCGTGCCTAAGTTGATGTCTTCAAGAGTGGCGTGTAAGAATGACCAGTCAAGTCTATCAAAGGCTTTTTTTGCATCCAGTGAGAGAAGCATGAGAGGGGTGTTGTTTCGTTTACAGTAGTGTGTGATACTGAAAAGTCTATTAAGATTATCTCTTGCTTCCCTTCCTGGAATAAAGCCCACTTGTGAAATTATTGTAGGAGCGATCTGTATTAGAAGGTTGGCAAGTACTTTTGCGTAGAGTTTAATGTCAGTATTCAAAAGGGAAATGGGTCTGTAGCTCCCAGGGTCTGCAGGATCCTTGCCTTTTTTATGTATAAGAGAGATATGGGCTTCCAGAGCCTCGGGGGGAACTGCCATTGTTGGGGAGATGGAGTAAGCCACCTCTAGGAAATGGGGCATGAGTTGATCACTTAGTTCTTTATAGTATGAAATGGTAAGGCCATCCGGGCCTGGAGCTTTACCAGATTTAGTTGTTTTGAGGGCTAGTAGAAATTCCTCTATGGACAAAGGGGAATCTAAGATACGTTTTTCATCTTCTGTGATCTTGGGAAAGGCAGCCTCTTCAATATAGTCTTTACATGCTTGGAGATGAGGTGGTGGATATTTGGGGGGAGAATGAATTTGGTAGAGCTAAGTGTAAAAGTGTGTGAAGTTATCAGCTATATCTACAGTAGAGGTCGCTAGAGTACCCCCAGGTTTTCTCAGTTTAGTAATGTGATTCCTGAGCTGTTTTGTCCTAAGCACAGAGGCCAGTATGCGGCTGCACTTGTTGCCATGTTCAAAGTATAGCGATTTGCGTAATTCTATAGCTCTATTGTTGTAGGAGGAGTGGAGGTCTTGTAGTTGTTGTCTAGCTATAGTGAGGTCCTCGAGGACCAGATTGAGGCGGGATTGTTTATGTTGACTCTCTAGATTGTGAATTTGCGTTATGAGATCCTGAGTTTTGGCTCGGTGGCTAGCTTTTTTCCTGGCACCGTGTTTGATCAATTCTCCTTGAATGACACATTTGTGGGCCATCCAGATCGTCCAGGGGGAGAGGTCTTCAGTTTTATTCTCAACAAAATAATGTTTGAGGGATTGGGCAATGAGTTGTTTAATTGTCGGGATTCATTTAATTTCCAGTGTGTAGTTTTCCTTAGTGAAGTATGTCTTTTGAGGGTACAAGTTATGGGAGCATGTTCGGACCAGGATATTACGTCTATGTGTGCTTTTTGAAGATAAGGGATTTCCTGATGGCTAATCATTATATAGTCTAGTCTACTATACTGTGTAGTCGCGTGGGTGTTTAGTTCTGCTTTTTTGTAGTGTTTCCCCATCTTTCAGGCTTTTGGAAAGCTGAGAAATAGCTAAAGATGGCTCTATCCGGGAGAGATCAGGTAGTGCGTCCTTTCAGCACGCCATCAGACCACGCCCCCCAGTCTGTCTGTTTTAACTAAATGGCAGGTGGCTTATTACTTCTGTTTCCCAAACAGACTACACTGGCAAGCGATTAAGCTGGGACAACAACCACAAGTCCCAGTATCCTCAGAGAGCCAAAAATGGGGAAAAATAAAATGCCAAAAAAGTTTAGTATTAACAAAGTTAATATTTTTTCCTTATTAACAATCATTTTTGGAAGCCAGGTAATACCAGCTCTAATATCAAGGTTTGACTGTCCAAGGGTCAGGTCCAGACTGAGATTCGAAATCTTGGCCTAAACAACCTCCCATATACATAGAGATTGTCTATGGCATCTTACAGTATTGTAACAAACAAGGGAAAGTTGTGCTCACCACTATTTTTTAAAACCATTAGGCGGGGGTGCAATGAGGCTGTGACCACAAAATACATATAGACAAATACAAGAGTCCTCTGCACTCAACCCATTATCAATATATTTAAGACAGCGCTGTCTTAAATATATTGATAATGGGTTGAGTGCAGAGGACTCTTGTATTTGTCTATCTTACAGTATTGGCCAGAATCCACATATTGCCAGTCCAGGCCAGCCAAGGCTTATAACACACATACTGAATATACAAGTGTAATCAAAATAATGTCCAGGATTCCTCACTTGGTATTATGATTATCAAGTTGCTGGGAGTTGTAGTTCAGGGCTGGACTGAATTGGAGGAATTTATTGAACTTTGATAAGCTTGAACTTGCAACCTCTCTACCATTATACTACTTCCCTCACTCAGTTAGCCACCAGAGCACTCATATTGTGTGAGTTTCTACTTTAATATACAGTATAACAATGCAAGCTAGAATTTTTACAGCTCTTGTGATATGCGTGATATGGTTTTTAACTTATTATTATCGTTATCAACAGTAATTCAAATGCTGCATCCAAATGAATAGGACATTACAATTCTGCACAGTGACTTTACATTGTTCTAGTCCCCTGTGCTAACACTTCATTAGCATAGAAGCCAAATGTCACACTGAGGAGATTTCAAAGACATTCCAGCAAGCATGATCACAGTAGTTCCTGTCTTGGGCTTTACAATGTGTATTGCAAGACTAAGATCCTTGAGGACATCTAGTGAAGCTTTAGCTGAGTTATTTTATGATATGACAACTGGTTGTAACCAGACATTTTAAGGGATAACTGACGCGTCATCTGTATGGCCTTTACTGTACAGTTATGGGACGTGTTATTCAGAATGCTCAGGACCTGGGGCTTTCTGGATAATGAATCTTTCTGTTATTTGCATCTTCTACTATAAAATCATGTAAACATAAAATTAACCCAATTGGCTGGTTTTGTTTTCAATATGGATTAATGATATCTTAGATGGAGTCAAGTACAAGGTACTCTTTTATTATTATGGAGAAAAAGGATTATTTGATTATAATGGAGTCTATGTGAGAAGGCCTTTCTGTAATTCTAAACTTTCTGGATAATGGGTTTCCAGATAATGGATCCCATACCTGTAAAAGCTGAAGCTAATGGGATACAGTCTCCATCAGTATCTATCAGCTGGCAGAGAAACACCTAAAAAAAACATGCCATTTCCTATTGAAGAAAACTAAAACTCTCTGACTCAGCAAGTACAGATGTTTTTGGTCTAGAAAAGCCAGCATTTTAATTAACACCAGTATTAGCTGTATTCCTTAAGGGCCAAGGCACACAAAATGTTTTTTCCACCTGCGGTAAAGGGCATTTAAAATGCACCTATCAGCACTTCTTATAATATTAAATAACTGAACATCTTTTATAATGAAGATGGAGAAGTCACAGACAGATTTATCTATTGCAAAAATGCTCATATACACTTTCTAACTTAGAGATTTGCTGTCACGGCCGGCACCCAATACCAGAACAGGTGCCAAGTACCCTGGTCTCGGCTCGGCTTCACCAGTAGTGTGACCACCGTTGGGCTTCGGGAGGAGCCCTCAGCTTACTTGGGTGCCACCTGGACTTAACGAGGGGTACAAGGCAAGATGTTCTGGCTAGCAGAGGGGCACGGCAGGTAGCAGAGTCTTTTGGGCCGAAGGTCACGGTACAAATGGAACAGGCAACAGAATCGTCAGACAGGCTGGGTCGAGGCAGGCAGATAACAAGAATCGTTAAACAGGCTGAAGGGTCAAAACCGGGTGATCAATCGAAGGGTTAAACAGTAGAGTAGTCGTAAGCAGGCAAGGTCAGGATCCAGAATTCAGAATAGTCAAAATAGCCAGGCAGGGGTCAAAACAGGGATCAAACAGATTCACAATACAGCAAAAGCTCAGAAAGCACCAGGAACTAAATCCTATCACGGGCAAAGTCCCACAGCCCAAATGGGCTTTAAATAGTGTTTGAATTGCGCGCCCTTGCGCGCTGACGTCACTACGTCAGCGCGCCTGCGCCTTTAAGAAAATCCAGAGCGCGCCGCGCGCGCCCTAGGACGCCGGCGCCTGCGGCCTACAGAGCCGCTCGTCGAGGCGGGCGTCCCCGCCGAGGGGGCGACAGGCGTCCCTGTCGTCCCCCCCCTAGACCACCAGGTATGTTCGTTACATTTGTTTTGCAGAGATTCCTGCATTTCATTTCATATTATTAAGAATCAGTGGGTTGTTTGACTACTGCATTTTGCCCTAGATAGCAATAGCAATCAACCCCCCATGTGCTGTTACCCTAAAGTGAGTGGCATGCACCATGGGCAGTTTTAGCCTCTTCTACACTGGCACATAGTTACAAAGATACACTCACAAACATATATATTATTTTTTTTTTTGTGCAGGCAGTCCCTCCATGTTATGGACACCTAATTGGGTCCTAAAATACAGTTGGGAGGGGTACTGTTGACTCTTGTTGTTTTCCACAGTGACCAGCAGGTGGCACTGTGCTAGAGTATAAAAGGCTCTGAAGCCAGATTATCAGGGTCCATCTTGTGCTGGCTCTAGCCTGTGCAGGAGGCAGAGCTCGAGTGGAACCTAGACAGGTCAGGTCTAGTAAGAATAGGCTACTCACCTTTATAGATCACTCTAGGAGTGATAGTCAGTCAGATTATTTAGCTGAGCAGTCTGAGGCTCCTACGAGGATTGTAGTGGGATTAAGATCCCAGGGTACTCATTGCCCAGAAGTAGGGACTAAGTGTACAGACCTAGGGTAGATAGATTCCCCTCAGGTTCCACTTAGGGAAAAGGCTGAAAGCTGGGTGTACCTCCTCAAAGCTGCATGTATTGTTCCTATCTCTGAGGAGAATCATACTGACCAAAGGTGTTGTGAGTACTGTATATTAAATGAATTGTATGAACCTGCAATGTTCTGATCTATGTACACTCCACTGAGGATTGTATACTGTGCTCAATAAATCTGTTATTTGGTTAAGTTATAAGAACCACTGGCGCCCAATTCTTTGCACCCTGATTACAGTTACAGTTGCACTACACCCTGCTTCCACCTCGATGCGAAGGCTCACTCCCTAAGATTTAAGGTCTCATCCGGAGCATATGTACTAGGAGTGAAGCCCATAGTAGAGTAAGGTGCACTCAATTTACTACAGCGCTACATATACATATATACATTATTGTATTAGAGAGGGTACAGAGAAGGGCAACTAAGATGGTAAAAGGTATGAAAAATCTTAGCTATGAGGAAAGACTGGCCAAGTAGTGGCATAACTACCGGGGGAGCAGGGGGTGCCATTGAGCCAGAGCCCACACCCCCTCAGGGCCCCCCGGCAGCTCACGCACCGCTGATTCCGTGCGGATTCCGGACATACGGAACAGGGATTCGGGGCCCGCCCCCCTCTAGTTACGTTGCTGTGGCCAAGAGAAGAGGTACTTAAGGGGTGATATAACTCCATTTTATCCAAATAATCCAAATTTTTAAAAATGATTTCCTTTTTAATAATAAAACAGTAGCTTGTACTTGATCCCAACTGAGATATAATTAATCCTTATTGGAAGCAAAACCAACCTATTGGATTTATTTAATGTTTAAATGAATTTCTGGTAGACTTAAGGCACGAAGACCCAAATTACGGAAAGACCCGTTATCCGGAAAACACCAGGTCCCGAGCATTCTGGATAACAGGTCCCATACCTGTATAAATATATAAGGGGATCATATCATAATCTCTCTAATGATTTATTTAACAATAGGTCTTTCCAGCTGATGCAAGGTCACCCATAACGATTAGAAGAAAGGAGGTTCCGTCTAAATATTCAGAAGGTGTTTTTTAAATTGAGAGTTGTGAAGATGTGGAATACTCTCCCTGTCCCATTCAGGGTCGGACTGGCCTGCCGGGGTACCGGGAAAAGTCCCGGTGGGCCCTAGCCTCGGTGGGCCCCTGACTGTGCGGTCCTGGTGACACATATGTGGGCGGCGTGGGCCCAGGGCCGCCATTAGAAATCACGGGGCCCCGTACAACAAAATTTTTGGGGCCCCCTGGGCCCCGCCCACACTGACGACCAAGCTCCACCCCATATCCCGCCCACTCCACATCGCAGTTAAAAGACCACACAGACATCAGCGCTAAAAAAGTAACCCCCCCACACACAAGTTGTAAAAAGCTATTGATGGTCAGGGCCCCCTTATAAAAAATTGGGGCCCGAAAAAAAAAAAATTTAATTTTTTTTGTTTTTTTTTTTTAAAACATTGGTGGCAGGGGCCCCCTTATAAGTTAAAAACAAATTGGGACCCCAAAAATTTTTTTGAAAAAAAACATTTTTTTTGAAAAAAAAAAACTGGTGGCAGGGGCCCCCTTACAAGTTAAAAACAAATTGGGGCCCCAAAAAAAAATTTGAAAAAAAAAAAAAAATTTTTGAAAAAAAACTGGTGGCAGGGGCCCCCTTACAAGTTAAAAAAATTTGGGGCCACCAAAAAGAAAATTAATTTTTTTTTAAAAAAACAAAAACAATGGTGGCAAGGGGCCCCTTACGAGTTAAAAAAAAAATTGGGGCCCCAAAAAAAAAGTTTTAAAAAAAAGATTGGTGGCAGGGGCCTATAGAATATTAAAATAATACATTGGTGGCCAGGGGATTAAAAAAAAAAAAAAAACACAAACTGGTGTTCAGTAGGATTGAACTCATGGCTTCAGTACTTCAACTTCGCCTCCTTTCGTGACTTCGGGTCTTTTCACCGCTTCAGGACTTCAATTTCGGCTGTTTTCGTGACTTCGGGTCTTTGCGCTGCTTCAGGACTTCGGCTTCGGCTGTTTTCGTGACTTCGGGTCTTTTCGGCGCTTCGTGACTTCGGGTTTTTCCGTGACTTCGGGTCTTTTCGGCGCATCGGCTTCGGCTTTTCGGCACTTCCGCATTCGGCACGCAAGAGGCAAGACGTACGGCTCGGGCGCTCGTAAGGGGGGCCCGGATCTTCAAAAAATGCAGCGCTGCCGGGCCCCCCTTCATGCCCGGGCCCGGTACGCTTGTCCCCCCTGTCCCCCCCTGATGGCGGCCCTGCGTGGGCCCCACTAAAATTAAATTACAAATGTTACCGGTAAGTACTTGCCATAGGGCCCACCGCCGCCCGCTTCAATCACTTCTGCCCTCGGCTGCTCTGCTAGGGACTGTCTGCGGTGTGCCTGGCTGCAGCCTGCACGTAAATTCTACGTTTCAGGCAGGAGGCAGCCAAGCCAAGAGTCGGAGTCCCTCCCACATAATTCTAGGTGCGGCTTTAGATTAACCGAGTGTAAGGGCTGCCCTGACAATCATTGGCCCGTCCTGTTCCCTCGCTCAAGTCTCCAGCAAAGCAGCTCCACAATCAGCACATACCCTCTATTGGAAGGAGTCACTCCGATCGCCATCTGCAGCACAGTCAAGTATTTCTGGTATTTCATTTTACCTCCCCCCTTGTTTCTCCCCTCCGATGCCCCCCTTAAAACACTGCATTTGACCATGAAATTGCATGTACTGTGTTGCCCTGTGACCCCCTGTCGCCTCCCTCCTTCTTCCCGTCTGTCCTCCTCTCTCCCGTTGGCAGCGTGTCTGGTCAGCACAGCACCATTTGTTAGCAGCAACTAGAGATAACATTGACAGCTAGAGATGGCAACTAAATCCTTCTTCCCTCTCTCTCTCTCTGCCTTCCTTCTTGCACGGTGTCACAGGAGCTCATGGTAGCTGAAGTTTTCATACAGATGTAGCGATTTTACAAAGAGAAAGTTATTAGATTTTTAGATTTGACAAGCTACTGTATCTGAAATTAGGTTTTAATGATTCATTAGAGTGGCATTTCTTCCTGCAGTATGGGTAAATAAACAGGGTTGAATGCAGGATAATCTATTCTATATTGGCAGGAATATGTGTCTATAAATAAATTAAAAGAAACTGCTGTCTCTTGATCACAGTACTTATGTTCATTTCACATTTACAATTCCCTACTCTCTATTTTCCCTTAAATATTTAGGATAAGACAAGTTTCACCATACATACTAGATTATGCATGTACTGGCAGCTACCTGACCTGCAAAATGACTAAACTTCCTTAAAGGGGCAAAACCTTAAATACAAGTTTCCACTCTGCGGGTTCACTCCATCTGTGGGTTTTCGCTTTGCTCAATGGAATCTTCTTTTGTTGTTGCTGGGAATGTGGTTGTGTGACCAACCATGATGCGGATTGGGAAGGGAAAATGTAGAAAATCGGCGGTCGGCTGATGGTTACCATCTGGTCATGTGCTTTCAGAAAGAGCGAGTGCTGCACTATGAAACTGCTATTTTAATTTAATATTGTTATGGCCATTCCAGTTTTTTTTAAATAAAAATATTAATTTTGATATCAGTGGACACTATTTTGTACCGGGGGTGGGCTCTTGAGATGAGGTTTCCTGGTGGGCCCCAGGGACCCCAGTCCGACACTGGTCCCATTGCAAGCGTTTTTTTTCCAGAGAGAACAACCCCAACCTTGACAGTCTACCCTCATAATTAAGTCTTCCAATTATGAGCTGTGAATATGTGGAATACTCTCCCTGAATCAGTCATACAGGCCACCACATTAGAATGGGTTGTATGGCTTTTTAGCAAATGAGGGAATACAGGGTTATGGAAGATACTATGTTAATGCCCTTTTCTGCACTTATAAAGAGTAATCGTGTCCCATTGCAAGCGTCTTTTTTCAGAGAGAACAACCCCAACGTTGACAGTCTACCCTCATAATTTAATTATTCCATCCCTCTAACCACTTTAGTTGCACGTCTCTGCATTCTCTCCAGCTAATGTATATCCCTCTTAAGGACTTGAGCCCATCACTGTACTGCATACTCACGATGAGGCCTTACCAGGGACATACAGTATAAAGAGGCAAAATTGTGTTTTCATCCCTTGAGATAATGCCATTTTTATGCATGGAATGCTATTAGCCCAAAGTAAGGAAGGCTGTCTCCAAGAAACTCGATTTTAATCAAATAATTAACATTTTTAAAATTGATTTTCTTTTTCACTGTAACAATAAAATAACTTATACCTAATTCTCTATATAGTCACACAAAATGTCTCCCCCTTTCTATCAGCACCTAAGCTAAATATAAAATAATTGACTTGTTATACAGAAAATTTCAAATTACGGGAAGGCTATCTCCCATAAACTTGATTTTAATCAAATAATTAAAATTTATAAAATTGATTTCCTTTTTCTCTGTAACAATAAAATAACTTATACCTAATTCTCTTTCTATTCACACAAAATTACAGCAACTACGATGTAGGAATATCATTAAAATACTGCACCATATACAGTACACCTTTATTGCTTTCCCTTAGATTGAAGCACAGGAGTTTGATTATTCATTTATAGTATTTAATCTGGCAGGCAACATATACCAACAGTTTGAAACATATATTGCTTACAGTGCAAATTAGTAAAAAATGTCAGTCCTTTAAGTATTTCTTGCCGATCCCTTCACAGTCCCTCAGCTGTAAAAAAAAGTCCAGAGCAGAAATATATGTATTCCCTAGGGAATATATATATAAGGGGATCAGCACCAACAGTTTAACACATTATGGGCTAATTATCAAAATCCAGATTTTTCTAACTATTCCACTCTGACCAAATCCACAAGTACAACCCCCCCATTTATCAATACATTTTCACTAATTATATAATAAAAAAAAATCAGAATTGTGCAATATTTTTAGATTTGATGCCCGAAAACCACAAAATGTTCAGAAACCCAGTGCACGGGACATCTGCCACTGACTTCTATATAAACTTGGCATGTCTGAGTTGGAGTAATTTTTTTATTCAGACTTTTAACACCATCTGAGTTTAATAAATCTTGAAAAAATTCAAGATTTTTTTTTTACTGAAATTTGTGGTTTTCCCACTTTAAAAGTCTGACCAGAAAAAAATCGGATTTTAATAAATAACCCCTGTAGTATAATGTCTATTTTGCCAGAATATTTAAGGGGGTTATTTATTAAAGTCGGAATGCCAAAAAACAGAATAATTTGTGTTTTTGTACTATAAAATACCCCAAGGATGAAAAAAGTCCAAAAATCCGGCATCTCAGACCTGCCGAGGTTGCAAATAAGTCAGTGGGAGAAGTCCTGAAGATATAAAGATCTGTTCTGGATTTTGTGCAATAATCTGAAGATTTTTGGTTTTTGGACAAAAATATGAAAAAATCTGTGGTTTCGGGTGGAAAATCCTAAAAATTCATACAATTCGTTTTTTCACAATTTTTTTTGAGTTTTTTACCGCACAGGAAAATTTCATGGAAAATGTATTGATAAATAAGAGGAAATAATCCATGCGGATTTGGTTGGAGTATATTTCAATAAATGATAAATTCAGACTTTGATAACTGGGCCTCTTAATGTGTATTGGAAAAGAAGGTGTAATCCTTTGTAGTAGGCCAGCATTACCTTCAAGCATCTGTTATTGTGTATTTTCTAAAATACACAGTATTTTATTTGTGTCTATAATGAAGGATCTAGATTTTATCTAGGTGAACATGATAAATAAATATTTGAGTTAGCTGTGGCTATTAAAGTGTATCTGATATTGTTATTTTTGTTGTTATCTGTATTTGCAGCATAATAATTAGCAATGTTATACAACAGGCACATCATGGATTTCTCCCACAAAAAGTAAGTAGTACCCTGAAGGACCCCCCCTGGCAGGCTGCAGCTTTTGCACATAGAGGTTTCTCAAGCCTGGGTCATGTAAACCACTTTGCATTCATGCTTTACATTCTAGCCTTTTTGCAGTAATGCTTATGAATTTTCTAATTTTGTTTTACCAGAAAGATTTTACATCCAATGTTTGAATATTATTTTAATGCAGTGGTACAAACTTAAGTTTCTGGTTTTTTGGTTCACTTCCCAAATAACTATAATAGTGCTTAATTGTTACTGATTGGACCCCAGTATTTCTACCAAACATATGAATGTGTTTAATCTAGAAACTCTTCTGTTAAATCAAACTAAATATCCCTTCTTTAAAGTACGTTCAAGGACCTTAATTATCGTCTTGATTACACATTCTATAAATTTGGCAGTGAATGAAAACACTTTATCTGCAATCTGTCCTTACACGGCAAACAATTATTAATCTGGCCTTTAATTAACTAATGCAAGCAAATTTTAAATACAGAAATACAGTTATTAGATTTTGTTGGAAAGGAAATGCATTTCATAAAAATATGAATATGCTTTTAAAAACATTACAAGCATGACAAGAATAATTCTTGCTTTGTTTTTCGTACTATAACATGACCAAAATTTTGCAAAGTGTACATTTTTGATGAGGTGTACAGTATTTCTTTTGGTCCAGAGGCAAAAGGCATTGCAAGCAATTAAAACTATAAAAACACATACATATATAAAGCACATAGGTTTACAGGATAAACCAAAAAATGTACCACACATAAGTATATACCACAGAGAAGAAGTAGAAGTTCACAGTTTGCAATAACCCAAAAATGATGAATTAAGAAAAAAACTGCTTCTAGTGAATATAATGTATATGAATATATTACCAGATACTGTAACTGTGATACATTTTTGTAACTTTGTAACTTTAGATACATTTCACAGTGTGTGTGAGAAACACATTTGGTTTGTATGGTGAGTAAAGTAATTGTTGCCAGTTGAAGTTATAAATTTATATTGATAGATTCAATATTTTAGTCAGAATGTAAAGGATTGGATAATGTATTAGTATGGTAAAGGAAATAATGGAGGACATCTTATTATAGAGTGGAGGCAAAACTGGAAAGGGAAGCCTGGGACAGAGTATGCTGGCTGAGGGATCATGACAGGGGTTGGACAAAGCTGCCAGGCAGGGGTTACTGGTTGGGATTAGTTACATAGTGGGGGGTGGATTTTAGTTAACTTGAAGCAACATCAGTTAGGGAGGGCATCCATTTTAGAGAGAAAAAAAGGAGTCCCACCCTCCCTCCCTTTGTGCTAGTTGGCACAATTGTGGCTGGGATTGGTGGGATACACAGTTAAGTCAAGGTTGTATGGTGAGTATTCGTGGTTAGCTACAAGGAGAATGGTTGGTTGAAAGGGTGGATTTTTTTTATATCATTGTTTTTATTGAACATTTAGTTGACAATAAAAGGTGGGTACAGAAGGAAAAAAAAGGGGAGAAGGCTGCACATCATCTCCACACATTACAGCATCATTTCTAGAGTACACATTCAATACACAGGTCGATTGTGAGCATAAATATCTCAAAAATGTTACTCAAATACATCTTGACTCCTTTTTCCTTATTTGGCTACAACCACCACATTTACATTTGCATACATCCTTTTATGATCCAGGGAACCAAGTGTCCTATATGGTTGTATTCCTGTACAGTCTCAGAAAATGTGGGGCAATGTCCCTATATCTGACTGGCATCTCCAACAAATATCACTTGCTTGTAGGAAAATGTGCTTCAGTTTATGGGGTGTGTGGTACCATCTAGTAAGAATCTTGTAATTCAGTTCTTGGATTTTGCAACACCGGGATGCTAAAAATCAAGTTACTTAAGCCTTTTCTTAAGTCTCTCTTCAGATAAATCTATCCCAGTGTCTCTTTCCCAGGACCTAATAAAGAGCAAATGCTTGCTATCCCCTCCCTGGGCTTAAAAGCTTATATAGTACTGTGATTGTGTGGCTCGGTGGATTGTTGATGGAGCAAAGGGTTTTAAAGTGGGTAAGGTCCCTGCCTAACCCTTTTCTGCCCCGTAGATGTATAAAGAAATCTAAAAATATTGGAATTCACAATGCTTCCAAGTCTGTTAATTGACCATGGGCCATCAGATGAATACATTGTAAATGGTCCTCCACCAGCCATTCCTTAAAAGTATTCACATTTAATGCTGGAGGGAAGGCAGGATTATTTATAACAGGCATAAGTGAGGAAGGATATTTGGTAAGTTTCATGTTCCCTTTAAGCATGTCCCATACCTTCAGGGTCAATGTTGGATGTGTATTATGGATAATTCCCCTATGTAACCTATCTATCCATGGGAGATGGATCAGATGAGTCCATTTAGATTGTTGTTATATCTCAATCCAATCTTTGTTATCTAGATGATGGGACCGCTCTTAGAGCGTTGGTCTGTGGGAGGGTATGTTACATTGTTTGAAGAATGCAATCTGGTGTACCCACTATGTTAGCAGGCACAAGCAGCCGGTGGCTGGTACGATTGTCATGAACCTAATTTGGTCCATTGCCTGGGATCTTGTAGAGGATACGTTAATAGGTTACTGTTATATCACTGTTAATATTTTATTGTATAATGCTGTTAATATGGAACTGTTATTTATATATTTATGGTTACATATATTTTTGTACACATAGTTACATAGTTATATAGTTAAATTGGGTTGAAAAAAGACAAAGTCCATCAAGTTCAACCCCTCCAAATGAAAACCCAGCATCCATACACACACCCCTCCCTACTTTTAATTAAAATTCTATATACCCATACCTATACTAACTATAGAGTTTAGTATCACAATAGCCTTTGATATTATGTCTGTCCAAAAAATCATCCAAGCCATTCTTAAAGGCATTAACTCAATCAGCCATCACAACATCACCCGGCAGTGCATTCCACAACCTCACTGTCCTGACTGTGAAGAACCCTCTACGTTGCTTCAAATGAAAGTTCTTTTCTTCTAGTCTAAAGGGGTGGCCTCTGGTACAGTGATCCTCTTTATGGGTAAAAAGGTCCCCTGCCATTTGTCTATAATGTCCTCTAATGTACTTGTAAAGTGTAATCATGTCCCCTAGCAAGCGCCTTTTTTCCAGAGAAAACAACCCCAACCTTGACAGTCTACCCTCATAATTTAAGTCTTCCGTCCCTCTAACCAATTTAGTTGCACGTCTCTGCACTCTCTCCAGCTCATTTATATCCCTCTTAAGGACTGGAGTCCAAAACTGAACTGCATACTCCAGATGAGGCCTTACCATGGACCTATAAAGAGGCATAATTATGTTTTCATCCCTTGAGTTAATGCCCTTTTTTATGCAAGACAGAACTTTATTTGCTTTAGTAGCCACAGAATGACACTGCCCAGAATTAGACAACGTGTTATCTACAAAGACCCCTAGATCCTTTTCATTTAAGGAAACTCCCAACACATTGCCATTTAGTGTATAACTTGCATTTATATTATTTTTGCCAAAGTGCATAACCTTGCATTTATCAACATTGAACCTCATTTTCCAGTTTGCTGCCCAGTTTTCCAGTTTAGACAAATCACTTTGCAAAGTGGCAGCATCCTGCATGGAACCTATAGTTCTGCACAATTTAGTATCATCTGCAAAAATAGAAACAGTACTTTCAATGCCCACCTCCAGGTCATTAATAAACAAGTTGAAAAGCAAGGGACCTAGTACAGAGCCCTGCGGTACTCCACTAACAACACTGGTCCAATTAGAAAATGTTCCATTCACCACCACTCTTTGTAGTCTATCTTTTAGCCAGTTCTCTATCCAGGTACAAATACTATGTTCCAGGCCAACATTCCTTAATTTAACCAGTAACCTTTTGTGTGGCACTGTATCAAATGCTTTAGCAAAGTCTAAGTAAATCACATCCACTGCCATCCCAGAATCGAGGTCTCTACTTACATTCTCATAAAAAGAAATTAAGTTAGTCTGGCAAGATCTATTACGCATAAAACCATGCTGGCACAAACTCATAGTCTTATGATTTGCTATGAAGTCCAGTATCTTATCCTTTATTAACCCTTCGAAAAGCTTTCCTACCACTGACGTCAGACTAACTAGCCTATAGTTTTGAGGCTGAGAACGGGATACTTTTTTGAATAGAGGCACCACATTAGCAATTCGCCAGTCTCTCGGCACTATGCCAGATCTCAATGAACCCTGAAAAATTAAGTAAAGAGGTTTGGCAATCACAGAGCTAAGCTCGCTAATTACCCTGGGATGAATACCATCTGGCCCTGGACCTTTGTTAATCTTAACATGTTCAAGTCTCTTTTGAATTTCTTCATGTGTGAACCATACATCATTAGTTGTATTACTAGAATTGGGACTGTTAAGAAGGAAACCTTCACTTACTGGTTCCTCATTTGTGTAGACAGATGAAAAATATGAGTTCAGAATCTGCGCTTTTATTTTGTTTTCATCTACCAGCTGACCCCCTTCTGATAGTTAGGGTCCCACCCCTTCCTGCTTAATTTTTTTACTATTAACATATTTAAAAAATAATTTTGGATTTTTTTTTACTGCTTGCTGCAATATCCTTTTCTATAGCAATTTTAGCTTGCCTTATAGCTTCTTTGCATGATTTATTGGCCTCCTTGTACCTTATAAATGTTTCGGCTGTACCAGCTAACTTGAAAGCCTTAAAAGCACGTCTTTTCTTACCCACCTCAACACCAACGCTTCTATTGAACCAAAAAGGTTTTGCTTTGCAACAATATAATAAATCACTATTTTTTGAGTAGTTGCAAAAAGATGAAGCAGAATATAATGTTGCATTTTGGTACAACAAGGCTCTAGCAAATTGCAGAGAAACAATATTCACTTAATAATTCAGTTAATATACTTTTTTTTTAAATTACTTTTTTTACTGTGCCAAATTAAGGTTAAAGCAAATGACAAAGTAACATAGACTAGAGAATATCACTCCAATAAATGGTTTACATTTCTTTGGTGTCCCTCTCCTTTGATACAGTTATTTGTACCTCTTGTTCCATAATCCATTAAAAAAAAGAAAAAAAAAGAAAGAAACATTCTGAACATTAACTTGCCTGAACTTTTAGCAGCACTGCACAAATAATGACATTTGAAAGCTCACTGAAAGCATGCACATTATTTTGGGAATAATACATTTTGTCAACTATTTTTTGTAATACAGTGTACTGCAACAATGTGGCTTGCACTTACTTTTGAAAATAATTAGCAGTTACATGCATTTTACTAGTAGATTTCCCCCCTAGAGTGCTTTTAGCAAGCTGTGCCTTTTAAGCAGAAGAACTTGATTTAATGAAGATTGAGGAAGGGTACACAGAAGAGTGATGAAAAAGGTTAGACGAAAAAGACGGCAATTTACAAGCTTGACATTTTGCTGTACTATCACGTCACTTTAGTGCAACATGAAAAAAATAGGTAAATTATCATCCATTTTAACTGAGAACTTAACTCTTTCTCCTCTAAACATATTTGAATTGCATGGTGTATAATTAATTTAAACTGCATATCTCTCTGTTAGTAGTTACTGTAAAATCATACTGTATATTTTAAAGGATGTAGGCAAAGCACTGCTTGTTGTTTTCTGTTCAGAGTCATGTTCCAAGTGCAGTGGGTATGGGAAACACATTTCAATGAAAAAACAAAAGGATGCCTCTTTTGATAATAATGTGCAACATACCACACAAAGATAGTTATTTGTCATAAGACAGCTCACAGGTGCTCAGCTTGTATTGTTTGAAGATTTCTGTAGAAGCTCTTGCTCTGCATTGCATATGCTGTGAACTGTGCTAAGGAGTGTGTGTAGTATTAAACTTACAGTATACTGGGGCAGAAATGTTTTTTCTAATGCAGTACTTTGGGTTATTTACCAATACCCTGGGCACTAAGGGCCCACAAGCTCTCATGCCTTTAGTGCTTTTTTAAAAAAAGAACTTGTGTCTGGAGGCTGGTTCTTTGTGCCTTACACCACATACAAAATCTGGCATGTAGTATAGAGCACAGCTTCAGTGGATGCAAGGCAACCCTGTCCTTACATGATGCACATGTTAGGGGACAGATAGTTGGCAATTATTAAGGGCTCAAAATCACCCCTGCCATTAGTGCCTATTTAAAAAGATCTTGTGTCTGAGGTCTGGCTGCATTCTTCAGAGCACAGTTTCAGTGGATGCAAAGCAGCCCTGTCTTCACTCCAGAATGATACACAAATTAGGGAATGGGTAAGGAGCAGAAGGGAGCTTTGTCCCAAAAATATAAACTTGAATGCCTCAGCAGCAGTTTTTGTGGATGCTGTTTGTTTATCTAAGGGAATAAATAGGAGCAACCTGCCTTCTGACATTATTTAAGTTGCTGTAGCCCTGAAAATGCTGATCGTCGTAGAAAAATATATATCCCACTCTCAGGATGATCCTGAGATTAGCACTGTTGTATTATTTAGAAAATTGATATTGTGTAGTCAGTATCATATTAAAAGTGTATTTACATATTTCCCTAATATACAGTATGATGCTATTGTAGGGACCTATAGGATATCCTATCCCTATAGAGTTAATCCCCTATCTTCCTATGTAGTTCTCTTATACTTTGTTATTGGGCACAAGCCCTTGCAACAGTTTAAGTGTAACCACCTCACATATTGGAAAAAGAGTGTAATGACACTCCCCTGCCACACTGCTATATAGTGTTGTGCAGGGATTGGCCTCTTCCTCTTTGGCTCCTGGTGCTGCTGCAAGGTGATCTCCATTGAGCCTGGGATCACATAGGCTCCAGTAAGTCATTTATCCCAAAGGGACCTGACACCTTTGGTGCTTAAGTTGGGGACCCCGTGAACGAGGAACAGCTAGCATCGTAAGCTCCTGTAATAGACTCTCTAGGAGAGTAAGACAGTGAGGTGTAGCAGAAACAGTTGTCGCTCCAACAAGGATTGTAGGAGGAAGTAGCTTCCCACAAGGCCTGTTTGCCTTTAGAGCAGGGAACTCAGTTGATAGGCATCAAGGTTAGCAAAGGACTACCTGTACCCTACCTGATCGATCCCGATCCCCTCACTGGCAACGTCGGTTAACTGGGAATTGATGTACACCTATCTGCAAATACCTAAAGGAGTCGCTTCTGTCTGACTGTGATCCTTACTATGTCCCAAGTGATTCCATCTGCTGTATCCTGTACATGCTGTGAGTAAACCTGAGGTTATTTGCATTTGTGCATAATAAATCCGTTCACCTGTTTTACCAATCAAGAACCTCCTGGCATCCAATTCATCTATTTTACACTAATTAGCCTGTGTGTTGTAGTTTTACAACATCTTCCATTTAGCGAAGGCTCTGCCTTGAGTGTAGATTCGCAGTGTAACCCATGCTCATACACTAGCTGGACACATTTAACTATCTATGTTCTGAATAGCCCAAGAATGCGTTACACTATATTTACCAAAATATTTGGAATGCAGTTGGTGTATAGGTATAATAAGTAAAGGTCAGTTTCCAGACAGTAATGTAGGATTTTGTGAAGTAGCTGGTCTATTACTGCAGTAAATAAAATTTGGAATTTCAGTAATTCGAATAGCATACAACAAACAACCCATTATGGAAAATAAGAAAAACTAGTGATGGGCTCTTATCTTGTCTTGGTTGTTTGTGCTTAGACCATTGACTGCAACTGACTTATTTGCTGCTAATTATGTCATTGTATGTATTCTAAATGACCTACTATAACACAAAAAAAATCTAAGGCACTATTATGATTTTTACTCAATTCCCATTTTAGTTATCCATTTTATATTATTCAAATGAAAAGCATGGACCAGATATACAAGGCGGTCAATCCAGGGTATGTCTGTAGCATGCCCCTGGTAAAACCTAGCAACTCTTTGCCCACTTTGCAACTACTGTAGAGATGAGGCACTTGTTAAAAGAGGCATCATTTTCTGTGGCTAGACAATTGGTTTGCTACAGGAAGAAAGTAGATACAGTTCATCAAAAATCTGAATTTTTCTAAAAGCAGACATTTGTATTTGTTTAATTTACTGTATATAAATAAGCATATAATGACCATATAGTATAAAACACTTTTTACAGGATAATGGGAATGTTGGAAAACAACAGACAGATTGTTCCAGTGGATGTCACTTAATGCAGGGAGGGTCTATTGTTGCTTAGCAATGTGATGCCATGTTTGACCTGTAACCCTGTGTGATTTTCTTCTTCCAGCTCTCTGCTAACAGGGAAAACCACCTCTTTACTATAGTATAAATTGCTATAACATCCCAATGGAAAACATTGTCTCTAAGTTTCAAAATAACTTCTTCCCCCCCACAGGAGCTGCTGTCTCCCACGCAGAGATATCTCACTAGAGCACTTATATCTCTAGTACAGTAATACAGTATATGATAACAGTTTTTGCATTAAATGGGTTGTATTCATTTTTTTTCAAACATACTTTTCACTTTTTACTTTCAGTTTGCACCACTATTTGGACTATTCTGTGATTCTCTTCCCTATAACTTCCTATTTCACACAAAGTCAAGTTCTCATTGGACAGACAACTCTGATACCACTTGGGCAATCACAGGAATGTATGTATGAAGGTAAGTATGTATTAAGAAGAACATTGTACGGACATGATATTCATTATTTGGAAACCGTGTAATCCTAATTTGGTTACTGTCTATTTAAATCTCAAATAACCTTGGCAATCCAGGTGCCCTGAGTACTGGGAACTGGGATTTACAGTGCAGGGAACACTGAGGAGCACACAGCAGGGAATTTCCACTAGGAAAAATAAAATACACAGTTTGCAAATGAAACAGATATACACTTTATATAAAACAGTAGTAAAAGAACTTGGGAACTAATACACAATACACTTCTGCACTGAGGACACGTGGGACCTACCTAATTACGGAATTATGGAAAGGCCATGTCCCATAGATTTCATTCTATATAGATAATCCAAATTTTAAAAAAATCTTTTTCTTTGTAATAATAAAATAGTACCTTGTACATGATCCAAACTGAGATATAATTAATCCTTACTGGAAGCAAAACCAGCCTATTGGATTTATTTAAAGGAGAACTCCACAAAAACATACCTTTAAGCTTTTTGAAAAGTAAACATAATTTCAAGCAACTTTTCAATATACATCAATTAAAAAATATACAGACTTTTCATGATTTTTGAATGGTTTCTGACAGTTCCCTATGCCTAGCCCCCTGCTCTTTTGCTGATCTTTCTGTCCTTAGCCTGTATCCTCCAAATCCCACAATTCCCTGCACATGTGATTTCAATAAGGAACAGAAAATCACAGTGCAATGCATTGTGGGTTATGTAGTTCCTGCATGTTGTCTGTAAACTGAGGAGAAGTTGTTACAATTTGTAACATCAGTGTTTAGTCCCTCCTTCCCTGCCAGGATTTCAAATGATGCAGAAAGAGAAGAAATGTTAAATAGCTGGATTTCAGCATAGAAAATGGCATTTATTCATACTTTTTGAAGAAACCGGTAACTGTGATAGATATATTAGGGGTTTGTGTGTTATGTGGGCCACTTTATCAAATTTTGGTTTGGAAGCCGGAGTTCCCCTTTAATGTTTAAATACATTTCGGGTAGACTTAAGGTATGAAGATCCAAATTATGGAAAGATCCATTATTTGATAAACCCTCATGTCCCAAGCATTTTGGATAGCAGGTCCCATACCTGTACAAATATTGTTATCAGATGCTAATTTGAGTTATCTTATCAGTACATTGTATGAATATGATAAGATATGTTTGTCTGTTTAAAAATTAATAAAATACAAAAAGTATAATTAGATAAATAAATAGTATGCATTTTATTAAGCAACATGGCTTATGGTATAACACCAAGCAACCTGCAGCCTATTGATACCTCTTTAAAATAGGCTATAAATACATTATAATACTGTTACAGGATAAACATCTTATTGCTCAAGGTGAAAGGACTAGCCAGTCTTTTTGGTAACATGTTACATGTTAGAGTGAAGTTTAGTTCAGTGACACTCATGGCCTGTGGGATGTGGGACAGTGGGTAACATTAAACACCAAGGGAATCTTGCCAGTATGACTTTAACATTACAGGCAGACTTTTAGCATATAATAACTGTAGCTCAGAGATAAAAATACAATTCCTTCAGACAATGCTTAGTACAGTTTCAGTTACAATTAATCACTCTGTGACAATGGCATGTTAACCTTGTGTATGTCATCACTCTAAAAAGTTCATGAACCAGTTTTAATATAGTCATAGAGAAAGCCTGCCTCTAATCCTTTCTAATGAGGAAAGGATTGGAGAATAAGTAAACAAATGACGCCAATAATAATAAATCATCATGTATTTGTTTGTGTGTCACAAAACCCCAGATCATCTTTAATCTATAAACTGGAATGCTTAGGGGCAGATTTGCTAAAGGGCGACATCACCGATTTACTAACCGGCGCAGGCGCCAATTTGCTAGTAAAAGAGATCATTCGCACTCTATCACCTGGTGATAATTTGCTCTGGCGAATGGACGTTATTCTGCAAATTCACTAAAATGCAGATTTTACTGAATATTACCTCTTTCGCCAGACTTGCCTTTGCCAGCTCAGACCAGGCGAAGTGCAATGGAGTGCATAGATGTTCCTCATTCTTCTGTTACTTACATCATATTCTGTGAGTGGAAAAAGCATCAAAGTCCAAAAAACGCTGGCATTTTTTCCTTTTTTCTGTGTGATAGCCTGCAAAAGTCCTTAAATTATTTTTTTGGGTAACCGGTTTCCCCCATACATTTTCTAACATATGGAGCATTAATTATACAGTGGGCTCATGTGTAGGGCATTATAACCACGGACATGTGTTATTAACAGTGGAAATGTTATGTATTTGCTGCAACATATAACATAAAGACATCCATTCAACTTGAAATTTCCCGCTGTATGCAAATTTACCTGAGAGTAAGACCTCTAGCGAATTTGCGCTGGCAGAAATGAACACTAGCGCATCTTCGTTTTGAATTGCTCGCATTGGCAAAGTAAAACTGAATTATACTGCTGTGTCTTGACTAATATCAATAATACTGTACATTGTTATTTTTATAGAAAAGAAACTAAAGCAGTTAATTATGAAGAATTGTTTGTGTAAAGAGGCATTGCTATATTTACAGGTTTTACAGATAATGGGTATTTATATAAAACATCCCATACTTGCACATGAAAAGAAAAGAATACAATATTATAAAAATACATACAATGCAGATTCAAGATATTAATGGGCCCAAGTCAAAGATCCCATTTGTGGTCCCATTACATTTCTCATTTTCCCCTCCTCCAAGGAAATTTGTAGAATATTACCCCAATTTTTATACATACATTAGTAATGTACAGTAAACTCCAAGGGGCACATGTACTTAGCTCGAGTGAAGGATTAGAATAAAAAATACTTAGAATTTCAAAGTATTTTATTGTCTACTTCGACCTTCGACTACGACATCAACTAAAAATCGCTCGACTATTCGACCATTCCATAGTCGAAGTACTGTCTCTTAAAAAAAAACTTCGACCACCTAAAACCTACCGAGCACCAATGTTAGCCTATGGGGAAGGTCCCTATAGGCTTTCCTAGCTTTTTTTGATCGAAGGAAAATCGTTCGACCGATGGATTAAAGTCCTTCGAATCGTTCGATTCAAAGGATTTAATCGTTCGATCGAAAGATTTTTCCTTCGATCGTTCGAATGAAGGAAATGCGGTAAATCCTTCGACTTCGATATTCGAAGTCGAAGGATTTTACTTCGACGGTCGAATATCGAGGGTTACTTAAGCCTCGATATTCGACCAATAGTAAATGTGCCCCCAAGTGTCGAAAATTAGTTTTTTGCAAAAGACATATTTATAAACATTTGTTGCCCTATAATGGAGTTTCATGGTTATCTCCACCCAAAGTAAAAATTGTAAACAATAATGCAAAGTCATCAAGAAAGTTTAAAAAAAATAAAATAAGATAGATAAATATTATGCAGCCTATTGATACCTCTTTAAATAGGTTCTAAATAGCCATGCAACGAGTTTCAGAGGCTGCAGCTGTTTATTTATTTCTTTATTTGTTGTACATTTGAAAGCTGGTGTTTACTAAGGAATGAAGAGTAAAAGTTTTTCTAAATTCTAGATACGGAAAGGCACTATAAGCGAATGCTGATGAAAGTATCGCCATTAAATAATAATAAAAACTCTATTTTTAGTGGACAAAGGAGAAGTTATTTTATTTTCTGCAATTCAAATGCAGATCAATGTATTGTGCCTCAAGGCACATAGTGATTATTGAAGCAGAGCAAAAAAATTGGGGTCTCAGCAATTTCCTGACCTCTTGTGCTAAATTCTGATATGCCCAGGAAGCATTAACACTGCTTATAATAACATATGCAGCCATTAGATACCACAACTCATTCTGTCAAATTCTGTATTAATAGGATATTTATGCATCGTTTGCAACTTATGCTTTCCTGCTTTTTGCAGGTGCTTCTTTTGTTTTTTTTAAGGTCAGTATAACTGTATGGATATTTTATCAAAATAAAAATATGGAATTGTGCTCTAACACTGTTAAACACAAAGTATAATTTAAATAGTTGTTTTAGATAGATTCAGATACTGTATATGAAAAATAGATATGTTGTTGATGTTTTTTTCTTTGTTGAAATATACACTACACTACATATAAAATAGCCCTCTCATATGTATTGCTTCAAATTGTTCATTCAACTATTCTGACAAGAGGGGTACTTTACAAATCACTGGATGCAGTTACAGGAGAACTAACTGGGTAAAATCAAGCCATTTAATGTTTATTCAGTAGACTCTTCTATGATCTGCACCTTGTGGCAGGTGACCCCTTATGACAGCATACGTTCTGCTCCTGCTTTTTGTATATCAGCGGTATATGTGGATATAATGAAAATATTTTTTAGTAGGCTGAGCTATCACTGTCACAGCTCAGCCAAATGTGTTTTGGCTGAGCTGTGTTTTTAACCATGTAGCTTACATTGGACAATGTTAACTGAAGGTGTGTCAAAATAGTAGAGGGTTAATTTTATTATTTGGAGATTAACCATGATCATGAAGTAGAAAAAATATATACAGAATCTCGATGAAAATTTTCAAAATGGGATTTATTAGTACCACATTTCTCAGAGTACAGTACCACGCAATTTTTGGTGGATCATATTATAATTCAGGAGGGGTAGTGATGTAAAGGGATAGGAGTGATGATTTGTGGTAAGATGGAAGGTGAGCTAGGAGCGAAACAGGGAAGAAAAAAATGTAAGATTGGTGCAGGCCAGTGGCTCAAATTATAGGTATAACAAATTTACAGGCAACTACATTGCCAATAAATTTGTAATACTGACTCTGGAATTGGCAGGTGTTTTATCAGCTAGCCCAGCAAAATATCAGACGGGTAGCAACCATACCACAGTTTAGCACCTTATTACAACAATCTGTTAAAGTAAGAGAAGCTACTTTCCAATTGTGTGAGCAGTCATGTAAAGCAGCACTTTTACATACTGAAAACTTTTGCATACTGTTTTCAAAATATTGTTATCATTATATATCTTACAGGCTAATTTTTAAAAATAAATGAATTGTACTGCCTGCATGTTATTGCTTATCTCTTTCTGTTTCATTAATATGTCTCATTAATATGTAAATAGATTTAATTAGGCCAAACAATGTTTGCATAATGTCGTTTTTAAGGATTAATATGAAAACTGTAATATTTATAAATAGGCTTCTTGAAAACCTTACATTAAATGAAAGTATTTTTCAAGTCATTAGTTTAGTCATATTAATCTGTGACAAAAAGCTATGAATTGTTAAGTGCGTAATTTCATAGATGCTATCTTTCATTTTAAGAATATGATATTAAATGCTATAGGCATGTTGAAAAATTAAATTACATTTTATCCTTGTAAATGTGATACTGTCACATAGTAAATTAGTTCAAGTATTTAGTAAATGTAAAATCTGATAAATGCAATCTTGCTCAACTGAAACTCTTTTTATAGGAAAGAACCATTGAAATCTTTGTAGCCTTTCAGTCTATATGCTAGAACCCATGTCTAGTAAATATACAGTAAAACTATATCCTTATTAGGATTTGTCTTACTAGAGAATAATGCCCCATATGGGCTTCTCAAAGATTTCTGGGCTTATTTATCAAATATCGAATTTATGAGGTTTTATGGGGTTATTTATTGAAATTTGTCTTTTTCTCAATTTATTTTTCAAAAATTCAACCAAACTCTGAAACCCAAATGGCCTTTAAATAAAAATAAAAGTTGCTGAATAAATTGGTGTTGAGACAAAATTCGGCGTCAAGTCGAATAGTGCGACTTTTTCAACCTGTCGCTCCAAAAACTGAAATTATTTGGATTATCGAATGAAAGCCAGTACAAACAGCTTGAAACTATTGAGAATCATGAAGGTAAAAAAACAGGTTTCAGTTGTTAAAGGGACCACCTGCCATTGACTTCTACATGATTTCAACAGGTTTTATCTGGAGTATTTTGTGATTCTGATTTTTTTTTTTAGAAAATTCAAGGCTTGATAAATAGGCCCCTTAGAATATTTGTCGACTTCAAATAAACTCACAATTTAAAAAAAAACTTGAATGTCTGTTTATTTATTAGGAAAGTCAAATATAAAAACCTTGTTTGAATACAATTGTGAAAACAAAACTCCAAAAATTTGAATATGTGAGTTTATAAGCTCAAAAAAAACTTGAAAATGCAAAATCTCAAAGGACAACCCCCACTTACTTCTACATGAATTCAAAAGCTTTTAGATGCCGGAGATTTACATTCGAGTTTTTCAAGTGTTTATGCTTAATAAATACCAAAACATTTGAGGTTTTGTAAATGTAATTCAAATTTGTGAGTTTTTGTGCAAAAAAATTTGAATTGCAGTAAAAATTAGAACGTTGATAACGTGGTTCCTAGACTGCTCAAGGCTTCCAGACCTTCTTATAAAATTTCTCCATTTTGTTAACTGGACCATATATATATATATATATATATATATATATATATATATATATATATATATATATATATATATATATATATATATATATATATATATATATATATTGACCAATGGATGTACCCCATCACTCTGCCATCCAGACTATACTGGACTGGGATATACAGCGGCCTTATGGTTTTTCAGTCTACATCACTCTATAGCAATTCTAACTTGCACACTGATTAACCTTATAAAGTACAACTTCAATGAAGGATATTACTGTCACAGAGCAAATTACAATGGATTCACATGTTGATAACATTAATCTGCTTAGATAAAACAAAATGATTTCTTATTTACCATTGATTTCAATAACAGAAAAATTAAATTTTTTTAGTTGATGGTTGATAATTTATTATATGAATGAATAAAGTATATAATTAAGAGTTCCCTTTCTATTCTTTCTTTCACTTCAGGGCGAAGTTCTAACAAAAGACCCATTGTATAGTGAGTGTTCATGTTCTCTGTTTACAATGTTTTATCATGATTAGTAACAGTAAGGAGCAGATTTATCAAGGGTCAAATTGAAAATTCGAAATAGAAAAATTCGAATTCCGAGCTATTTTTTTGTACTTAGACTAGGGAATAGTCCAAATTCAATTCTAACTTGAAAAAAATATCGAAATTTATCAGGTACTGTCTCTTTAAAAATTCAACTTGGATCATCTGCCAACGAAAACCTGCCGAATTGCTGTTTTAGCCTATGGGGAACCTCCTAGAAATTATTTGGTGGACTTTGAAAAATCAATACAGCCTATTCACCAGCAAAAAAACGTCGATTTTTATAAAAAAAAATTTTGGTTGGTCTTTTTTATTTGAATTTTCGAAGTTATGGGAGTTCAAAAAAACTCCAATTACTTCGAAATTCGACCCTTGATAATTCTGCCCTTTAGAGGCACATTTATCAAAGGTCAATTTTGAACTTTTTGAAGATGTTAATAGTAGTAATGAGCCAAGTTTTGATTCACAAATGACGCCCAATAAACTCCAATGGGAGAAAAAAAATGTTGGGTGTCATAAAAAATGGCATGCATCCAAAAAAAATTTGACAAGCAAAAGTCTAGCTTTTTTTCTGGAAAGAAAACTTGTTTCGAATTCGATTCAAATTTTCAGGTTGGGACTATTTGATAGAATTTTAGGCGATTATTAGATTATTTTTTAAAAAAATTCATATTACTCTAAGTAGAATATCGGATAGCCTATGCCAGTGAATTCTTAGCCCTTAATAAACAGTGCTTGGTACATAAAAGGATTAGGGATGTCGCGGACTGTTCGGCGGCGAACTTGTTCGCGCGAACATCGGCTGTTCGCGTCCGCCGCAAGTTCGCGAACGTCGCGCGACGTTCGCCAATAGGCGTTCGCGTCAAAATCGTTCGACCATTCGACCATTCGATCGCTAAAATCGAACGATTTTCGTTCGATTAAAATCCTTTGAATCGAACGATTTTCGGATGTTCGAAGTTCGCAAACTGTTCGCGAACTGTTCGCATTTTTTGCCGGTGTTCGCGAACGGCGTTCGCGAACACATTATCGGCGGTTCGCTACATCCCTAAAAAGGATGGTATTGGAGTCCAATGTTCATGTAAATGAACTGTAACAAGTAAACTGATCACAAACTATCAATATTTTACAAAACCGTTGTTGTTATTGTCTAAATATTGCTTTGCATTTTGACAAAGGCTATTGATAATCTTCACAACAAAATAGTTTACTGTAAAAAGTTTGTTAATACTTAATAAAGACATACTGTAAAGTTAATGTAACAGTGGGTGAAATCCTAAACTGAGTAAACGTAGAATAAAACAGAGAGATCCCCTATATGTAACTCACTAAACATCATATGTTTGTTGTTAGGAGACTACTGTTAATGCTTTATTGACTGGTAGTGATGGGCAAATTTATTCGCCAGGTGCGAATTCGCGACAAACTTCTGTGTTTCGCCACCAGTGAATAAATTAGCGAAATTGCAGAGAAAATTTGCCGGCAAAAATTCGTCAGCTTACAAAAAATTTTTTGACGCCATTGTAAAGTTTTACACCAGTGACAATTAATAGTAGGGATGTAGCGAACGTCGGAAAAAAAGTTCGCGAACATATTCGCGAACTTGCGCAAAAATGCGAGCGGTTCGCGAACGGTTCGCGAACCCCATAGACTTCAATGGGAAGGCGAACTTTAACATCTAAAAAAGACATTTCTGGCCAGAAAAATGATTTTAAAGTTGTTTAAAGGGTGCAACGACCTGGACAGTGGCATGCCAGAGGGGGATCAAGGGCAAAAATGTATCTGAAAAATCTGCCTGTGTGTGCTTGGAAGAGATAGTGTAGGGGGAGAGCTGTTAGTGATTTCAGGGACAGATGATAGTAAGTTTGCTGGCTAGTAATCTGCTTGATACTGCTCTGTATTGGAGGGACAGAAGTCTGCAGGGATTTGAGGGACATTTTAGCTTAGGTAGCTTTGCTGGCTAGTAATCTACTGTTCTCTTTAAACAACTGCCATACGTTGACCTTGTAGGCATTGTTTGCCCAGTTTTTTTGGACGCAGCCACTGAAGCACAGTTGCCAGAAAAAATATGCCATATAAATGCTGAAAATAGTCATTTTTCGCCATACGTTGACCTTGTAGACATTGTTTGCCCAGTTTTTTTGGACGCAGCCACTGAAGCACAGTTGCCAGAAAAAATATGCCATATAAATGCTGAAAATAGTAATTTTTCGCCATACGTTGACCTTGTAGACATTGTTTGCCCAGTTTTTTTGGTTGCAGCCACTGAAGCACAGTTGCCAGAAAAAATATGTCACGTAAATGCTGAAAATAGTCATTTTTTGCCATATACGTTGAGTCAACGTATGGCAAAAAATGACTATTTTCAGCATTTATATGGCATATTTTTTCTGGCCTCTGTGCTTCAGTGGCTGTGGCCAAAAAAACTGGGCAAACAATGCCTACAAGGTCAACGTCGTTGACCTTGTAGGCATTGTTTGCCCAGTTTTTTTGGCCACAGCCACTGAAGCACAGAGGCCAGAAAAAATATGCCATATAAATGCTGAAAATAGTCATTTTTTTGGTCGCAGCCACTGAAGCACAGTTGCCAGAAAAATTATGCCATATAAATGCTGAAAATATAAATTTTTTTGGTTGCAGCCACTGAAGCACAGAGGCCAGAAAAATTATGCCATATAAATGCAGAAAATATGCATTTTTTTGGTTGCAGCCACTGAAGCACAGAGGCCAGAAAAAATTAAACCAGTAGGGTTTGCACCCTAGTTTGTAACGGTGGCGGAGGGAGGAGGAGGACGCTAAAGGACAGCTGTGTGTGGAGTCATGAGGCTTGAAGAGAAGGACAGCTGCATAGAAGTCAGAACAAGTCTTCCGGCGTGCAGTAACCCTCCGAGATCCACCCCTCATTCATTTTAATAAAGGTCAGGTAATCGACACTTTTGTGACCTAGGCGAGTTCTCTTCTCAGTTACAATCCCTCCTGCTGCACTGAAGGTCCTTTCTGAGAGCACACTTGAGGCTGGGCAAGACAAGAGGTTCATGGCAAATTGTGACAGCTCTGGCCACAGATCAAGCCTGCGCACCCAGTAGTCCAGGGGTTCATCGCTCCTCAGAGTGTCGATATCTGCAGTTAATGCCAGGTAGTCCGCTACCTGCCGGTCGAGGCGTTCTTTGAGGGTGGATCCAGAAGGGTTGTGGCGCTGCCTTGGACAGAAAAACATTTGCATGTCTGACGTTACAGACTGGCCAAAGGGCTTTGTCCTTGCAGGTGTGCTCGTGGCAGGATTACTGGCACCTCTGCCCCTGGAATGTTGATGAGTTCCTGAAGTGACATCACCCTTAAAAGCATTGTACAACATGTTTTGCAGGCTGGTTTGTAAATGCCGCATCTTTTCGGACTTGTGGTATGTTGGTAACATTTCTGACACTTTATGCTTGTACCGAGGGTCTAGTAGCGTTGCGACCCAGTACAGGTCCTTCTCCTTAAGCCTCTTGATACGGGGGTCCTTCAACAGGCATGACAGCATGAAAGACCCCATTCTCACAAGGTTGGATGCAGAGCTATCCATCTCCGCTTCCTCATTATCAAGGACTGCATCATCCACGGTCTCCTCCCCCCAGCCACGTACAAGACCAGGGGTCCCCAAAAGGTCACCACTAGCCCCCTGGGAAGCCTGCTCCTGTTGGTCCTCCTCCTCCTCCTCCACAAAGCCACCTTCCTCCTCTGACTCCACTTCTGGCACCTCTCCCTGCGTTGCAGCAGGTGCCTGGGTTCGTTCTGGTGATTCCGACCAGAAATCGCGCGCTTCCAGCTCCTCGTCACGCTGGTCTACAGCCTCATCTGTCACTCGTCGCATGGCACGCTCCAGGAAGAAAGCGAAGGGTATTAGGTCGCTGATGGTGCCTTCGGTGCGACTGACCATATTTGTCACCTCTTCAAAAGGTCGCATGAGCCTGCAGGCATCGCGCATAAGCACCCAGTAACGGGGGAAAAAAATCCCCAGCTGTGCAGATCCAGTCCTACCACCCAGTTCAAAAAGGTACTCGTTGACGGCCCTTTGTTGTTGCAGCAGACGTTCCAACATAAGGAGCGTTGAATTCCAGCGAGTCTGGCTGTCAGAAATCAAACGCCTGACTGGCATGTTGTAGCGCTGCTGAATGTCAGCAAGGCGTGCCATGGCTGTGTAGGAACGTCTGAAATGGGCCGACACCTTTCTGGACTGGGTGAGAACGTCCTGGAATCCTGGGTACTTGGAGACAAAACGTTGGACTATTAAATTTAACACATGTGCCATGCAGGGCACATGTGTTAAATTGCCCAGTCTCAACGCTGCCAACAGATTGCTTCCATTGTCACACACCACTTTTCCGATCTGCAGTTGGTGTGGGGTCAGCCACCGATCGACCTGTGACTGCAGAGATGACAGGAGTACAGATCCGGTATGGTTTTTGCTTTCCAGGCACGTCATCCCCAAGACAGCGTGACAACGGCGTACCTGGCACATCGAATAGCCTAGGGGGAGCTGGGGGTGCACAGGTGTGGAGGAGGAGAAGGAGGACCCAGCAGCAGAGTAAGAAGAAGAAGAGGAAGAAGACGAGGTAGAGAGCGATGGAGGAGTAGAGGTGGTGGCAGAACCGCGTGCAATCCGTGGCGGTGACACCAACTCCACTGTTGTTGTTGAGCTACCCATTCCCTGCTTCCCAGCCATTACCAAGTTCACCCAGTGGGCAGTGTAGGTGACATACCTGCCCTGACCATGCTTGGAGGACCATGCGTCAGTAGTCATATGGACCTTTGGCCCAACACTAAGTGACAGAGATGCGGTAACTTGGCTCTGCACATGTTGGTACAGGTGTGGTATTCCCTTTTTAGAAAAAAAATTGCGGCTGGGTACCTTCCACTGCGGTGTCCCAATTGCTACAAATTTGCGGAAGGCCTCAGAGTCCACCAGCTGGTATGGTAAAAGCTGGCGGGCTAAGAGTGCAGACAAGCCAGCTGTCAGACGCCGGGCAAGGGGGTGACAGTCAGACATTGGCTTCTTACGCTCAAACATGGCCTTCACAGAAACTTGGCTGGTGGCAGATGACTGGGAATGGGAACAGGTGGTCAAGGTGGAAGGCGGAGTGGAGGGTGGTTCAGACGGGTCAAGGAGAGCAGAGGTAGAGCAGTAAGATGCTGGACCAGAAGGAGTGTGGCTTTTAGTTTGCCTGTTGCCTTTGAGGTGTTGCTCCCAAAGTGCTTTGTGCTTGCCGCTCATGTGCCTTCGCATAGAAGTTGTACCTATGTGGCTGTTGGGCTTACCAAGGCTCAGTTTCTGACTGCACTCATTGCAAATTACAATGCTTTTGTCAGAGGCACACACATTAAAAAAATCCCACACTGCTGACTTTTTGGAAGTGTGCGATCTGGCGGTAACAGTAGAAGTTGGCGGCATTGGCGGCAATGGCGGGTGCGTTGGCCGGCTGAACACAGGTGCCGATACATGTTGTTGCCCTACTGATCCCTGCGGGCTGTCCTCCCTGCTTCTTCTAAGTCTTATTCTCCTACTGCCTCTCTGACTCTCCGTCTCTCCATCTGAACTACCCTCCTCTTGCTCTCTTCTACTAGGCACCCACAAAACATCAATCTCCTCATCATCATTCTCCTCAGATGCATCAATTTCTTCTGACACATCACAGAAGGAAGCAGCAGCGGGGACCTCCTCCTCATCACTCATTATGTCCATCTCTATCGTGTTCTCTGCCAGAATTAAATCTGGTGTAACGTCCTCATCTCCTTCATCTTCTTCTGGCAATAATGGTTGCGCATTACTCAGTTCAAGAAACTCATGGGAAAATAACTCCTCTGACTCCAGTGAAGAAGGGGCACCGGTGGTGGAGGAAGTGTTACGTGGGGTGGCCATAGCAGTGGAGGATGAGGAGGATGTTGTGGTAAAGTTAGAAACGGTAGAGGATGGGGTGTGCTGTGTAAGCCAGTCAACTACCTCTTCAGCATTTTGGGAGTTCAGGGTCATTGGCTTTTTAAAACTGGGCAATTTGCTAGGGCCACAGGATTGCATAGCAGCACGGCCCCTAGCACGGCCTCTGCGTGGCGGCCTGCCTTTGCCTGGCATTATTTTTAAAAAAACAACAACAACAAAAACTCAGTTGGTTTTTCTGGAAACGATAATACACACAGCTAGATGGCAGTTTGAAGAAAACAGTGTGCAAATAATGCCTACAAGATCAACGTATACACTACTACAGCGGTGGATACGGATTACGTAAAATATATGAATGCTGCTTGAAAAAAAGTAACTCAAGTGGTTTTTCTAGAGACGATAATATTATCAATATTTAGACAAAATGTGAACAAGCTCACACAGCTAGATGGCGGTTTGAAGAAAACACTGTGCAAATAATGCCTACAAGGTCAACGTATACACTACTACAGCGGTGGATACGGATTACGTAAAATATATGAATGCTGCTTGAAAAAAAGTAACTCAAGTGGTTTTTCTAGAGACGATAATATTATCAATATTTAGACAAAATGTGAACAAGCTCACACAGCTAGATGGCGGTTTGAAGAAAACACTGTGCAAATAATGCCTACAAGGTCAACGTATACACTACTACAGCGGTGGATACGGATTACGTAAAATATATGAATGCTGCTTGAAAAAAGTCACTCCGGTGTTTTTTCTGGAGACGGTAATATTATGGATATTTAGACAGAATGTGAACAAGGTCACACAGCTAGATGGCAGTTGGTTGAATAACACACTGGGCAAAAAATGCCTACAGGGCAAATAATGCCTAAAAGGTCAATTTATACACTAATACAGCGATGGATACGGATTACGTAAAATATATTATGGCTGCTTGAAAAAAGTCACTCCGGTGTTTTTTCTGGAGACGGTAATATTATGGATATTTAGACAGAATGTGAACAAGGTCACACAGCTAGATGGCAGTTGGTTGAATAACACACTGGGCAAAAAATGCCTACAGGGCAAATAATGCCTAAAAGGTCAATTTATACACTAATACAGCGATGGATACGGATTACGTAAAATATATTATGGCTGCTTGAAAAAAGTCACTCCGGTGTTTTTTCTGGAGACGGTAATATTATGGATATTTAGACAGAATGTGAACAAGGTCACACAGCTAGATGGCAGTTGGTTGAATAACACACTGGGCAAAAAATGCCTACAGGGCAAATAATGCCTAAAAGGTCAATTTATACACTAATACAGCGATGGATACGGATTACGTAAAATATATTATGGCTGCTTGAAAAAAGTCACTCCGGTGTTTTTTCTGGAGACGGTAATATTATGGATATTTAGACAGAATGTGAACAAGGTCACACAGCTAGATGGCAGTTGGTTGAATAACACACTGGGCAAAAAATGCCTACAGGGCAAATAATGCCTAAAAGGTCAACTTATACACTACTACAGCGATGGATACGGATTACGTAAAATATATTATGGCTGCTTGAAAAAAGTCACTCCGGTGTTTTTTCTGGAGACGGTAATATTATGGA
The DNA here is from genome assembly GCF_017654675.1 of Xenopus laevis. Lineage (NCBI taxonomy): Eukaryota > Metazoa > Chordata > Amphibia > Anura > Pipidae > Xenopus > Xenopus laevis. The sequence continues at coordinate 109,894,545 of NC_054374.1, read as the reverse complement.
TATTTAGACAGAATGTGAACAAGGTCACACAGCTAGATGGCAGTTGGTTGAATAACACACTGGGCAAAAAATGCCTACAGGGCAAATAATGCCTAAAAGGTCAACTTATACACTACTACAGCGGTAGTAAAATAAAAAAAAGTAAAATAAAAAAAAAATGAATATTAAAAAAAAAAATTAAAGTTGGTGCTGCTGAACTACTAGGAGCAGCAGATTAGCACACCAGTCCCACTCCCCAACACTGCTAGACTAATAGCACTGGGCTCTTATAGTAGTAGTAGTAGTAGTAGTAAAACAACAAAAAAATAAATAAAAGCAGTCCTTACAAGGACTACTGTTATTGCAGCAGTCAGCAGATGAGATCAGAAGCAGGACAGCTGCCCACTGCAGCTACATACAGAGCACTGCAGTAGAAGGTAGATTACTAGCCAGCAAAGCTACCTAAGCTTAAATGTCCCTCAAACCCCTGCAGACTTCTGTCCCTCCAATAACAGAGCAGTATCAAAACGATTACTAGCCAGCAAACTTTCAACTGTCCCTGAAATCACTAACAGGCAGCAGCTCTCTCCCTACACTATCTCTTCAGCACACACAGGCAGAGTGAAAAAACGCTGCAGGGCTTCGGTTTTTATAGGGAAGGGGAGTGGTCCAGGGGAGAGCTTCCTGATTGGCTGCCATGTACCTGCTGGTCTGGGGTGAGAGGGCAAAAAAAAGCGCCAACAATGGCGAACCCAAAATGGCGAACGTCGCGCGACGTTCGCGAACTTCCGGCGAGCGCGAACACCCGGTGTTCGCGCGAACAAGTTCGCCGGCGAACAGTTCGCGCCATCTCTAATTAATAGATGCCCATTGACTTTAATGTGCATGGAATTGTCGCTGGTGTCAAAAAAATTTGGAGGCCGGCATCAAAATTAGTGTTTTGCGAATTTTCCGCAGTTTTTGAATTTCGCTGAAAATTCACGAATTTTCAGCAAAGCGAATTGGGAGAAATTCGCCCATCACTATTGACTGGCAATACATTGGGTGACATGGACAGGAGGTGACAGGTAAACAGACTTTAGCTGCATACTATTAATTGTTGTTTTTTGTCTATAATAAGATGGTACTTTGATGACTTTTAACATCTTAACCCTGACTAAAATGAAGCTGAAATGGAAGAACAAATAAAGTAAGGCTGTTAAGATGCACTGCTCTTAAAGATAAAAATATAAATTACCAGTGCTACTTCAGGCTCGGTCCAGAAACATACGTGTATGCAAGTACTCATATACCTGTACATACATATATATTTTTGGTCTCTATTTGGTGCTCCTTCTACTCATACTACTACTCACATATTTTCTCACAATTTGCAGTGGTTTTGAAGTTTTTTATTCAATCTCAGCAAAGGTTTCCTGGGAAACCGCTCTTCTATGAGTGCTCTTCAGGCTGGGTGCAATCTGAACATGGTCTGTATTACCCACATAGGGATACTTGGGAACACTTTTGAACTCTCCATTAAAGTACCCACCCCAAGATTTTTTGTACAGAAGAGGGCATTTGGAAGCAGGTTACTGAATACAGTCACTTATAGGTGTCTCATAAATAGACACCAATGATTTTACTTTTCCTTATCCTTTATTAGAATCTATGGAAACACACTTTCTAAATCATATACTTAATTGCAACAGCTGTTAGATATTTCACTGAGGATACAATAACCCACATTTTGCTTTATTAAGTATGTCAATGTCTGTATGATTTGCTGTGACATTATATATATTGACAAGTGCATTGCAAATAAAAATTCACTCTAATTCAAATAAAAATATTACTTGTGATGAGGTTAAACACAAACTATACAGTGAATAGAAGGGAATGTTCTATTCTGTTTAGCCAAAGACAACACTTTTCCAGTTTTTGGCTAGCTCTACATTGTAAAACAGATTCGATTAGTAGCATTAGAAAGGCACTCAAGTCTGTTACAAAAACAGCAAAAACAAATTATAATACATTATCATTATTATTTGCATTTATTTTTAAACAAAACAAAGCACTTGTAAGCCGTAACATCATGGATTTTGGTCTTTGGTTCAGAGACGGTAGGGTAGTGAACTGCTATGGCACAAAGAGACATAGACAACATGAAAAAATAGGAAAAAACTGTGTACATGAAATAACAGTGTACAGTACATGTCACAGTCGATTTGCTGGTACTGATTAGATACTATAAATATAGATATAGATACTTCATAAATGCTCTCTTACACTACAATTACATCTTGCTCACTAACAACATTTTTTGCCAAAAATAGTATTGTTTCTTAGCACTTGTTGCTAGCACTATTAGCCCACATTTAACTTAGGGAAACAACTTTACCCCAATAGTATAGAGGGCCTTTAATGCTTTATATCATTCTAGATTTCCAGTTGTGAGGAAAAACTTGATTAAAAATTAAATCATGAAGATACTCAATAGTATGTTTTGAAACTTTGAATAGTCGGTATTAAACAAAATCATGTAGGCAAAAGCTGTTGAGTTTCTATAGTCAAGTCAATGAAAATTGTCTTCCAAGATTTCAGTCAACTTTATTTTATTTATTTTGTTCCCAGTTTATTAAAACAGTCAAAATGTTCAGCCTCATTGACAATAAATGGAACACTGGGGGTTTTGTTGGTGTGTATGACTTTTTTGTGACAAAATTGTATAAATAACAGTATGTGAAAATGTCATTAAAATACAATTTACACCATCACTGTGATATAACTTTATGTAGTCAATATACTAGCAGTGGAAGTGCTGCATAGGCTTTTCCACTGCATAATTGGACAATAGTTAATTAATTATCTTTTGCCCTCTGGAGTAGACATCACTAGAGAAAACTGAGTAAACATTTTGAAAATAACATTTTCCTTTATCATTGCTTTAACATTTTAGTTTATCCTGTCTTTATGTTTTTGCTCATGGATTGAAATGCAAATGACAATAAAATCAGTTTATAAATTGCTTTGTATTGGCATTCATTTATACTTTATCAATTTGCAAACATACATTTACATTTAATGCCTCCAAAAGTGTAAACTTTCCTCCAATTTTTAAATGATCTTATGCTCTCATCAAATACAATAATAATCCTGGTTTAAAACAATGTTTTTTATATTTACCAAATAATTTTATTATTATTATTATTACTACGACTATTACTAGTACTACTACTAATAATAATAAAAATAATGCAGTGGAACTGGGGGTATTCTTTGAGGGTTAGTATTTTAAGCTTTTAATACATTTCTACCATTAATAAAATTAGCAGACTTTGAAATGCAAATTCAACATAGCGCCATTTGCATGAATTCCAAATCTTCCCAAAATGGTTAATTTGTCTCTATTGGAGACCAATATATCTTCCTTACTCACATGCTCATGTTTATGTAAAGATTATGGAAATGGAGAGAAATTATCTGTACCACATGTATAATGCCTTCTATTTTAGGTTGAATTTATTTTAAATAAAAACAAAAATCAAAATGTAAACCATACAAAATATAAAAATATGGAAACACTACTATGTTCTAAATTCTGTTTAAAACGTATTTATATAAAATGAATGTATTCAATTGCATTCTCTTTTGCTTCACCTTATTTAAGAGGACTCCTTGGCTGTTAACATTTTTGCTTTTCCAAAATAAATTTCTATACAGCCATTGTTTTGCATATTATTCCTCCGGGAGTTTAATTTTCTAATTGTCTGTAGCACATATTTAGCATTTCAAGAAAAAAAAATCATAGCATTTCAAGAAAAAATCAAAATGTAAACCACACGAAATATAAAAATATGGAAACATTACTATGTTCTCAATTCTGTTTAAAATGTATTTATATAAAATTAATGTATTCAATTGCATTCTCTTTTGCTTCACCTTATTAAAGAGGACTCCTTGGCTGTTAACATTTTTGCTTTTCCAAAATATATTTCTATACAGCCATTGTTTTGCATATTATTCCTACGGGAGTTTAATTTTCTAATTGTCTGCACATATTTAGCATTTCAAGAAAAATGTTTTCTGTTAATAGAAGTACATGAATGAAACTTCAAAAAGCATTAAAATGAAAATGATTATTATGCACAGTGAAACAAATGCCTTGATATTACAGGAATAAAATCTGAAACTTGAATTGCTTGGGGAATTGCTGTGATTCAGTTAGAACAGAAAGTGTATAAGTGGTAAAAATGTGAATATTGAAAGATGGATGACTGATTATCATAAACAATAGATGACTTTACTGTTCTAAATGATTCTCTTAAAAAAATCAATTTCAAGCATTCATTTGAATATTCTATCTTTTCACAGTGAGTGGCACATCTTATTTTTTTAGATTCAGAAGGTGAATTAAGATCTTATAAAAACCACCAGATTGGCAGTACAGTCATTTATTCATCGAAAAGGCAGCACTGGGGTCGCAGTCAGGTTAACATTTTTCATACATTGCTCTGACAGGTTTCATCACACATTGATGGGATCATCACAGTAGGTAAAAGTGCAGTATGTATATCCACTCTATGTTAATTGCAGTGACTGACAATTAGAATGTCAAGAATTTTTTAATCTAATGGTTTAAATGCCATGTAATGACAACTACAGACTGCAAAAATGGAAAAATTTTATTTCCCTTTACATACATTATTATGAAGTTTTATTACAATTAGAAATTATTTTTTAACACAAACAATGTCCTAATAGTCCTAACCACAAAAGAAAAATGCACCACAGCATTGGTCTTAAAGTATGATCTTTTGCTCTCAAGGTTGGGGTTGTTTTCTCTGGAATAAAGGCGCTTGCGAGGGGACATGATTACACTTTACAAGTACATAAGAGGACATTATAGACAAATGGCAGGGGACCTTTTTACCCATAAAGTGGATCACCGTACCAGAGGCCACCCCTTTAGACTAGAAGAAAAGAACTTTCATTTGAAGCAACGTAGGTGGTTCTTCACAGTCAGGACAGTGAGGTTGTGGAATGCACTGCCGGGTGATGTTGTGATGGCTGATTCTGTTAATGCCTTTAAGAATGGCTTGGATGATTTTTTGGACAGAAATAATATCAAAGGCTATTTTGATACTAAAATCTATAGTTAGTATAGGTATGGGTATATAGAATTTTAATTAAAAGTAGGGAGGGGTGTGTGTATGGATGCTGGGTTTTCATTTGGAGGGGTTGAACTTGATGGACTTTGTCTTTTTTCAACCCAATTTAACTATGTAACTATGTAACTATGTTTGATGGGGGGGAGGAGGGAGATCAAATGCTCAGGTTAGAAGACACTTTTCTAACATAATACAACTAATCATGGATGTGCAGCCTATAAAACGTTTGACCATAGTTAAATAATTAATACAACCACATGGGGTTTACCTTGATGTGGTCTTTAGTTAGATGTATTTTTGTTTGGATAATTACTTCTGCTTCCAGGTTGTTTGTTAGAATCCTTTGTCACTGCATATAAGACAATATTAAAGCTCATACAACAAAATTACAGTTTTTTTAAAGCAGTCATAATAGGGGTCATTTATGACCATAAGTACATTGGACTAGTGAAATTTTGATTGCAGTGGCCATGTTTTTAGCTACAAATGTGGAATGTAGTGTTTTTTTCCTGTAATTCCAGCATGATTTTGGTTACCAATTGCAATTGCAGCCAATCAATATTGATGCAATTGTGCTTGCAATTCAATACAAAATAGTGACAATTGTGCTAAAATTTTCTTAAATTCACTTATTAGTGATGGGTGAATAAATCTGCCAGACACAAGTTTGCTGCAAATTTCCACGTTTCATCTCAATCGAATTAATTTGCAAAACTGCGGAGACAATTAGCAGGCAAAATATTGTCACTTGCGTCAAAAAAAAATAGCCGCTCGTGTCAAAATTGACGTGTGTCAAAATTATATTGATGCCCATTGACTTCAATGTGTTTTGCAAATTTTTCACAGTTTCGCGAATTTCACGGTACATTCACGCATATTCCGGCGAAGCGGCACAGCACAGATTTGCCCATCACTAGTTGGCATCATTCCCGGCATTTGGAATGAGAGTGACTAGTGCCCTCTATACTTTCATCGCAATTTTGCTGCAGGATTTGACTCATAAGTGCAAAACAGTGAAAAACAGAATAGAAACAGGAGGCCGAACTGTGCATATCTATGCGGACTTTGCAGACAATATTGGCATAAGTAGCTTTAATGAATGGGATTAGTGATGGACGAATTTCGCGCGAAATGCGCGAAACGGCGAAAAATTAGCGAAACGGCGCCGGCGCCCGTTTTTTTCGCCGGCGCCCGTTTTTCCGGAAACATTTTTTTTGACGCCGGCAAATTTTTGCCGTGAATTTTCGCGGGCGTTTCGCGAATTTATTCGCTGGCGGCGAAACGCGCAAATTCGCCGCAAATTCACGCCTGGCGAATAAATTCGCCCATCACTAAATGGGATTTTTACACCCAATGACTGCAGGAAAATTTACAGAAAACATCTGCACTAATGATCCCTAATCTATGTTTAACCTAATTTAAAATAATGCTGGATTTAACTTGTTTATTAATGACTTAGGGGAGGGTGTTGTAAGTAATATATCAGTGTTTGCAGATGACACAAAACTATCCAGCCCAATTAATTCCATCCAGGATGTGGCATCCTTGCAACACAATCTTGACAAACTGGCAATCTGGGCAGCTAAGTGGCACATGAGATTCAATGTTGATAAATGTAAAGTCATGCACCTGGGATGTAAAAATATCCAAGCCACTTATACCCTTAAGGGTACTGCACTAGGCAAATCCATTATGGAAAAGGACCTTGGAGTTCTTGTAGATGATAAACTTGGCTGTAGCAAGCAATGGCAGTCAGCAGCATCAAGGGCAAATAAGTAGGGATGGGTGAATTTTTTCGTCGGAATTGACGCCCATAGACTTGTATGGCGTTGTGGAACAAAAAAAATTAATGGGTGTCGCCGTAATTTCGCCGGCGGCTAATTTTTTGCCAAACCAAATGGGTCAAATTCGCCCATCCCTACAAATAAGATCTTGAGCTGTATTAAAAGGAGCATAGAGTCACGGGAGGAGGGGGTTATTCTTCCACAGTATAAAGCACTTGTAAGGCCCCATCTAGAATATGCTGTACAGTTTTGGTCTCCATCACTCAAACAGGACATTATTGTATTAGAGAAGGTACAGAGAAGGGCAACTAAGCTGGTAAAGGGTATTGAAAATCTTAGCTATGAGGAAAGACTGGCCAAATTGGGGATGTTCACGCTGGAGAAGAGGCGCTTAAGGGGTTATATAATAACTATGTATAAATATATAAGGGGATTGTATAATAATCTCTCTAATTCTTTATTTACCAGTAGGTCTTTCCAGCTGACACAAGGTCACCCATTCTGATTAGAAGAAAAGAGGTTCCGCCTAAATATTCGGAAGGGGTTTTTTACAGTGAGAGCTGTGAAGATGTGGAATTCTCTCCCTGAATCAGTTGTACAGGCTGACACATTAGATTGCTTTAAGAAGGGGTTGGATGGCTTTTTAGCAAGTGAGGGAATACAGGGTTATGGGAGGTAGCTCATAGTACAAGTTGATCCAGGGACTAGTCAGATTGCCATTTGGGAGTCAGGAAGGACTTTTCCCCATCTGAGGCAAATTGGAGAGGCTTCAGATGGGTTTTATTTGCCTTCCTCTGGATCAACTAGCAGTTAGGCATAAAAAATAAAAAAAAAATAAAAGGTTGAACTTGATGGACGTGTGTCTTTTTTCAACCTTACTTACTATGTTACTATGTAAGTCTGCTGGAGCAGCACTATTAACTGATGCATTTTGAAAAAAAAACATGTTTTCCCATGACAGTATCCCTAATATAAGCCTGTCTCAAGTGAGTATTGTCTGCAGCTGGACCTGATAATTCATTACAAATGTAAGTCCAGGAAGGCAAAGACAGAACAATTAGTCGATAATGATTACAATGTTGAACATGCTGAAGTGGCAAGCAAACTCAAAGTCCTTGGCTAAACATGTCCTTGATTTTGTAAATGAGCCCTTTGTCCTGAATGTTTCGTATATGTTGCAGACAGCATAAACAAAAAACCAAGTGCCAAATACAAATAGTTTTCAGGGCTGACTATTGACTAGTTTGGGTGTGTAGTTAAGTGCAGCAAATGAAATGAACTTTAAATTCCATTAAATGCTTTGGCTAAAGGCCCATTTTATGTATCCCTTACAAAAAAAAGTAGCAATGAAATCAGGAAATTAAAATCATAATGATTTTTGTCTGCATCTTCAATGGCAAGTATATTAAAATTTTAGGTATCTTCCAAACCAAATTTATCAACTAACTTTTAATAAAGATACAATTCTCTATTCTAAGGAATATGGAGGAATTATAAAGAGCAGAGTTTTATTTGATGTACAGCTCAAGAGTAGATCTTTTGTTGATGGGGATAAGGTCACCTGTCATAAAATTGTATTTTCTGTCTAAAAATTGATACATAACTAGTGAAAATTGTGAAACAGTTTAAAACCTGAGCTGCTGACCTTTTCTTCAGCACAGTTAATTCAGATAGCATCACCACAACTTTACTATTTCTTCAGATTGTTCATATTCTCTACCTACTGTACTGTTACAGAAAAGATGGGGTTGCAGGTTGTAACTAGGAATAGATAAATGAGAGCAAGATATACACAGACAGGCAGACAGATCAATGATAGATAGAGATAGATGATTGATAGATAGATGATAGATAGATGATAGATAGATAGATAGATAGATAGATAGATCTATCACACACGCAAATTGTCTTTTCAGGTAAAATATTCATAGTACTAACCTGATTTTTGTGATATTCAAAAAAGCAATTGTTGATGAAGATCATAATTAAAAAGTGTGACCTCTGCAGTAAAATCAAGCACGCCCCAGGCAAATCAAATAAATAAACACCAGAGGGCTCATTTATGAAAGCAAGTGCAGTGTGCAAAATGCAATTTCGGACACCCTTAGCCATTTTCTTTACCCACAATGCATTTTTTTCCACATTTACAGCCATTACACCATGTCTAGTGCATGGCATTAACATGATGTCACTGATGTATGCAAAATGCCCGTAGTAGGAACCTTGTAATTATCCACACCTTCAAAGGGTGTGTGCAAACTTTCATTAATTTTCAATGTGATTGGCAGCTGTTGCAGCTTCGGTCATAAATGAGTATGAGAAATGAGGAGGGAGAGATGTTCCATCAATCACCCTGGACTGGATGCAATATTTATGTATGCTAGAGTATGTAGTACTCCATCTAGATTACGTTTTGGACTGTTTCTAGTCCTGGAAAGTGAGACAGAGCTGGTTCCTTATGTTCAGTCACCTACAGTACATTCATGTGACAGACTCTAACCAAAGCTAGACTGGGGAAAAATAAATGAAGTAGACCTCATTATCTTGTGAGATTGAAAAGTTTCAAAAATCAAATATAGAGCATGTTATCATCACCTTAAGTCACTTCAAAATTACCTTGACATATGCAAATATAGTAGTCATATACAGTAGCTATTTGCAAAATACCTAGAGGTATTTTTTTGTGGAGGGGTAATATCTAAAGTAATATATACTTTCTCTTCTACCTAATTTAATCATTGACAGAATGACCAGGGTCGTGAAAAGAAGCCTGGAAATGTACTGTAGTTTGGCCTATGTGCACAAACAGAGCTAAACAAACAATACAATGTCTTTGGAAAGGGCAATGCCACTAGTTATTAGATCTACTGTAGTTGCACTTTGGGTCAGAAAATCACTGTGAGTACAAATATATAAGTGATTTATTATACCTCTTGCCTTTACTTATTTATGTTAGGAGTATACTCTCCTTCAGCAGGTTGCTTAATTTTCAGTCGATGATGCCAGGGATGGGGAGCTAGTACCACATAATAATTTGAATATCAATATACTGTGATACTGTGCAAATTTGAACAATAAGGTTTAGGCAAGGAAGAGCCTTAGAGGCAGAAAAACTGCTCAAGTGAATTTATTTATGTGTGAAACATAAATAAATTCACTTGAGCAGTTTTTCTGCCTCTAAGGCTCTTCCTTGCCTAAACCTTATTGTTCCAGTTTGAAGTGTACCCAGGTGGAGGTACTTAACAAGGATTGAAGCCGACGAATTGCATGCATTAGGGTCACAGGTAACAGTCACTAGACTGATTTTATACTGTGCAAATTTGCCAGTGGGCAGTAACCCATAGCAACCAATTGCTTCTCTGTCTTTTGCAGGAGGAACAATGCAAACATGCTTTTTGATATCCCTGCTCATTTATTGGTGTAGTCATTTGAGTTCCTGATGGGCTAATCTTAGCTTTCTTACCAGTGTCCTGTTTGCTCACATGCTGACACAAGTGTTTTTGTCAACACACACTGTAGCAGACAACACCATCAGGAATATTTGTTTAAAAGCCTTTATTTTGCTTTTCTTTGGCTTTGTGATCAGGACAGTTACGTTTCAAGACAAACAATGGCCCTTTATCAAGCTGAAAAACAAGTGTTTTTGTGTCTACTTAACTTGCTGTATTGACAGCAAGTTCCCTATCTGCAGTAAATATACTCCATGTGTCTCCTCTCTAAAAACTAAGGAACAGGTTAAATGATTGGTGAATTGTATTCTAGTGTGTGCCTGTGCATGGTAGAGCTCAACTACCAACTAGTTGGTATTATATTCTCTATATACTATCTTTAAAAAGTTAGCTGAGTTTTGTAAACAATTTCTGACGAATATTCAAATAAATTTATAATAATTTAAAAAATACTTGTTTAGCAGCTATAAGACTCTATCAAACAGTACTGATGTTCCATTCATTAAAATTCAATTTGCAATGCGGGTTTGATTTGTGTGTAGTTTTAATGCATTACTTTGTAAAGTTCTGATATAAAACACTAGACCTATTGATCCCAATTAAAACCAAACATGCAAATATCAATATTTTTGCTTGAAAAGCCCCTAATTTATTGCATTCACATTATCCCTGATGAGACATACCCTGTGCTTTAGAAATGACAGGTTAATGTCTTAGAAATGATTATTGTCAGCTCTCTGTTTTAATTGTCAGAATGTTCTTTGTGTGATTTGATTTGAAGAGAAAATGGAAGCCCTGTAATTAGAGGGAAATGGTAGACAGCAATTGTCTATATTTTTAATTATTTCAACAGTATGTGTGATTGTCTTGATGTGTATTAACACATAAATGTGCTTACACACACACTGTTTTACTATAGCATATGCACATGTCTGATGAAAAAAGTAATAATTATAAAGATGCAATTAGTTCAAGTGCATGATTACTTACTGGGCAATGTTTTTAATTTCTGAGTGTATGATTTCTGAGTATCGGCACTCCAAAAGTAATTGTGCCAATAGTTCTGCAGCCCAGCTATTCACATTTTACACTGTAAAGATAAAGCATCATCAGAGCAATATAGATTTATAGATGGTGAATGTACCTTCTTCATAGCAGGTATGAAATCAGTATAGAGTCACAAAGAGCAGATACATTGAATGATGTTCCCCCGGAGTTAGTCTTTTCAAAAATACTGTGCTCTGTTTAAATTGTTGGTCTCATTCACAAAACATCTAAACTTTGTTGTTTAGAGCCTACATACAAAGCAGTGTTTTCCATAGAATTACAACACAATGGCAGGTGATTGATAAGTAGTACACACAGCAGTTATCAAGAGCTGCCCTGTATTATGTCTTATTCAGCACATCAGAAGCAAGGAGCATTTTGCCTCAAGTGTAGAGCATAGTAGCATGTGTGCACTCAAGTACCTTTGTGAACTTTATGCAAAATATAATCATTATTTAATGAGTCCTGGCAAGTGTAAATAGCAAAGCCAACCTGCAATAAATTATACACACAGAGGAATAAATTGAGAAAAACAGGAGTAAAAAGCATTTTATCCAAATATCACCTATCAATGTGTAATCATTATTACATTTATTTTGACCTCAATAGACCTCAGCTGAGGTCTCAAAAAAATATCCCAAAAAAATAGTGATCAGCATACTTCTTCTCCATGTCTTGTCACAAAAAAAAAGTCCATTGGCTCGAATGGGTGCAAAAAAAGGTGCATGGTTAAAAAAAATGGTGCACAAAAAAAAAGATACCCTCTGACTTCAGTGCACTTCATGACTTTTAAAGGTTTCACAAATTTTTTCAACGAAACTAAAACAGGACAGATTTGCTTATTACTCAAAATGACTGCAACTTGCTAAGTTGTATACATGTAATTTGGCTATATTTGGATGTATTTGTACAGACATGCAGCAAAAGTACCAAGGAGCACCACATTCATAAAGGTATAGGATCCCTTATCCGGAAACCCGATATCCAGAAAGCTCCGAATTACGGAATGGCTGTCTCCCATAGACTCCATTTTATCCAAATAATCCAAATTTTTAAAAATGATTTCCTTTTTCTATGTTATAATAAAACAGTAACTTGTACTTGATCCCAACTAAGATATAATTAATCCTTATTGGAAGCAAAACCAGCCTATTGGGTTTATTTAATGTTTAAATGAATTTCTAGTAGACATAAGGCATGAAGACCCAAATTACGGAAAGATCCGTTATCCGGAAAACCCCAGGTCCCAAGCATTCTGGATAAGAGGTCCCATACCTGTACTTATTTGTTTACATAGTTTCACAAATGGACTATGTTTTGTTCTTCCAAAACATTTCCCCCTTTCCCGGCTGACCCAGTGCCCTAGTATTATGAAGAAAAAAATATGCTTAATAAAAATACAAAAGTATTACTTATAGGAATATACATTAAAAAAAGGAGCCAACATCCTGAAATCAAACTTGCAAGGCTTCATACTGTAAATGTATATGATTAAGCCATTGGGTCTCCAGAAATGGAGACCCTGGAGTTTTCCCCTAAAACAGGTGTCCCATGTCTCCATAAAGGTGTTGTATGCATGGTTTATTATATTCTGTATTCTGTAATAAGTACCACAGACTTAAATTAAAGGTATTTACAAAGTGGATGCATTTGCTTATCCGTTTCCTTTTATATAGGGAGTTGATGTCTTATCTGCAAACTCCCCTATTCTTAAATTAAAAGCATTTTGGACAGTTGTATACATTACTTGAATATTTTTTACATTACAAGACATATAAGGCTTACATACATATATAAGGCTTGTCAGACAACACAGTTTATCTGTATCATTATCAGATTGCTAACATAATGTACTGTATATTGTTACAAGAGCAGCTTTTTTGTATTTTCCAACAAAGGAAATAACCCTTAAATAGTAGTATTATCTTCCAGTGGCCAGATTGTTTGTGATTTCATAGCAATTGTTAAGAACAGCATGTAAATTTACAATAAAATGCTTCTAGGGCTAGAATAACTAATTTTTATAATTGTTAAAAAAATAAATGAAATCACATAACAAAAGCAAAACATTGTTTGGTGTCAGCATAAATCATTGGCATACTAACTGTGCACTCAATTATGAAAAGCTTAGTATTTCCTTTTCTTTGGCGATTACATATAAAAAATTCTTATGGCAGCATTTATTATCTGCTCCACCTGAATAATATATTGAAGGTTAAATGATGCACTGACGTAACTATAGAGGAACATACCATGTGGTCATGGGGGGGCCCGGTGAAAAGGGGGGTTTCCTCTATAGTATTGAAATCCCCCTCCCCGTCACTTCCTTTTTCCTTAGATTGGCACAAGTGAGAAAATTTGGAGGCCTGTCGCTGTTGTTACGCCCCTGAAATTATGAATACATTTGTAGAAGCAGGAATTTGTATGTCCATAGTATTTATTCATATAGCAGAATTTACTACAGGATCTGGTATCCCATAGCAACCAATTAGCAGGATGTCTTTTACAGATCGACTATTCGAAACCAAACTTCTGACTTGTTTCTATTCACTGTAATACCTGGGTGAATTTTGACCTTTTATAACATAACCTCAAAAGTCTGTTTTATAGGGTGTAAGATTTATGTTGTGCAACTATTTATGGTTGTTTTTTTTTTTTTTTTTTTATTAACTTTATTTTTCAATTTTCAATAGAACAAAAAGGGGGGAAGGGAGTACAGAAGAAAGAAGGGAGGTGGGGTATGTGAACAAAGGAAGACAATTGGGGGGGGGGAAGGGGGTTGCCAGTATGAGCTAGGTATATTGTACATAGAAAATATCTTCGGCAAAACAGTTGACATCAAGTTATTGCTCCAATACAGTTTATAAACTATACAATTCACACATGTAGTACTCTTGGTCATCCTTAATCAAACATTTAATGACTAATAACTACGAAGAGCCAACTAAAACCTCTAGAAGTTAGCTGAGATAGAAGTTAACTGAGATAGAAGGGGGGAGGGTGTATTGTAGAATTGTTATTAGTTGTTGTGATCAAGGTTTCGGAGATAGATCTAATTACCACCTAAATTTTGGATGTATCGTAGCCATGGAGACCATGTTTTCCAGTACTTAGGGCTGTTAGAGTGAATCAAGTGGGTAAGTTCCTCCATCTTCCGTATTTCCTCAACCTTTATTATCCAATCCCTGAGGGTGGGCGGGTGAGTGTTCTTCCATTTCCCTGGAATTAAAGCTTTAGCTGCTTGCAGTAGGTGTTGCGAGAGAGGGTTTAAGACTTTCCTATTGGGGTTATCAGGTAAAATTAAAAGAATTAAAGCATAGTTCGTTCTGTCAATACTAATCCCTGAAACTATACGGATAGATTGTAACACTTGTTTCCAGTACATTTTAAGTATTGGACATGTTATCCAGATATGTGAGTGTGTCCCCTCCTCTTTATTACACCTCCAACAGATATTAGAAGAGTTAGGGAACATTTTATGCAACTTAGCTGGTGTATAGTGCCATCTTGTAGTAAGTTTATAAATCGCTTCAGTCGTTTTGGAGGCTTTAGATGTTTTATGTATGGTCTTAAAAATAGTACTCCAGTCCTGTTCAGAAAGATTTATAGCAAGTTCTCTTTCCCAAGCTGCACAAAAGTTAGGGATGGTTTTAGGGATGGAATTCAACAGTAGCTTATAAGAGAAAGACAGCATTTTAGTGTTTGCTAATGGGGATGTTAAAGCTCTTTCCCATGGTGTGAGCTGTCTGGACCAACATCCCGATTTTCTAGACTGTAAAAAGCCATATAATTGGTTGTAGTTCCAAGTGTCTCTCGGGTGAGACCCCCACCTTTTCTGAATTGTAGCTAAGGGGATTATTCTATTATTTGTGATGAAATCACTCATTCTCGTTTCTCTTCCTTTCCAGGTATTCCATCTTTTGAAGGCTCCCAGATCTCTCCCTGGAAGAAACTCAGGATTATTAGACAGCATTGAAAGAAGGTAAGGTGGTTTAGTGAGGCTATATTTTTCTTTGTTTTTTTGCCATATTTTAAGTGTAGCTCTAATCAGGGGATGTGCCAGAGCCGATTGGAGGCAGGTATTGTCCATAGTCCATAGTGTGTTTTCAATCGGGAAGGGAATAAAGGTTTGTTCAAGTAGGCTCCAGGCTTTCTCATTCTTTCTTTGGGTCCAGTTATGAATACGCACCAGATGTACCGAAAGGTAATATAAGTATAGATCAGGTAAGCCAAGGCCACCTCTCTCTTTAGGTAGAATTAGCAGGTTATGTTTCAATCTGGGATTTTCCCATTCCATACAAACCGGGAGATCATGGATTTAACTGATGAGAAAAAAGATTGAGGAATGTGAATAGGTAAGACTTGGTATAGATACAGTATCTTCGGGAGGATGACCATCTTTACAGCTTGGATTCTTCCCAACCATGAAAGTTGCAGTCTGCCCCATTTCTCCAAAAGCTTTTGAAGAGCTTTAATAAGAGGAATATAATTATCGTCATAGGCCAAGCCCAGGTTGGCCTGGAGTTTGACCCCCAGATACTTGATATGCGGGGACGCCCATTTGAATGAGAAGCTTTGTTTAAGAATCTCAGCTTTGGCTGGTGCTATATTTATATTTAAAATTTCAGATTTTGTTAAATTTACTTTGAAGTTTGAAAGATTGCCATATAGTTTCATCAAGTTAAGTACGTTTGGTAGGGAAACTGTGGGCTTTGTGATGAACAGTAATAGATCATCAGCGAAAGCTGCACATTTGTATTCTATCCCTGTAACCATAGGTCCTGATATGTTAGGGTCCGCTCTAATATGGGCTAATAGGGTTTCCATTACCATAACGAATAAGATAGGAGAGAGAGGGCACCCCTGCCTAGTCCCGTTAAGGATCTGTAATTTGGGGGAGAAGATACCATTTACCTTGATTCTAGCAGACGGATTTTTGTATAGTGCCATAATTCTTTGTTTGGTTTTTTCTCCTAGTCCGAATCCGGAAATTGTCTTTTCGAGGAATGACCAGGAAACCCTGTCAAATGCCTTTTCGGCATCTGTGGTAAGGATGAGAGTGGGAATGCCTTTATCTTTAACAAGCTGTAGTAGAGAAATAACTTTGGCAGTGTTGTCCTTTCCTTCTCTCTTAGGCACGAATCCTGCCTGATCTGGATGAATCAAGTGAGGTAAGTGATGCTGTAATCTGTTCCCTATCAATTTAGCATATATCTTCATATTCAGATTTATTAAAGAAATGGGTCTGTAACTAGAGCATTGTTGGGGATCCTTATCTGGTTTTGGGATTATTGTTATGTGGGCCTCTTGTGCTTGTGGGTGAAAGTGGCGGAGGTCAGAAATGTCATTGTAATAATCTAGTAGCAACGGGATTAAATCCTCTTTAAAGGATTTATAAAAGGAGGCGGTGTAACCGTCAGGTCCCGGGCTTTTTCCATTTTTCAGAGACATTATGCACTCTTCAATTTCTCTGTACGTGAAATCAGCGTCTAGGATTTTGGCTTGTTCAAGAGTAAGTTTAGGGAGCTTTGCCTGGGCAATAAAATGATCCATATCATTAAGAAGATCTTGTGAGGGGGGCGAAGGCTTAAGTTTATAAAGTGTTTGGTAATACTCCTGGAAAGCCTGAGCTATATTTTTCGTGCTATGTTGCGTTTCATTATTTCCGTCTTTAATCGACATTATGTGTGTCTGAGGTTGGATTTTTTTGAGAGTTCGTGCAAAGTGTTTTGAGCATTTGTCGTTGAGCTCGTAGAACCTTTGTTTACTGCTCAGGTACGCTCTCTGAGTTTTTGCGTCTAGAATTGATTTTAATTGTATGCGTTTGCTTTCCAGGTTGGTAAGCGTTTCGTTGGATAAGGTGTTCTTATGTTTCTGCTCTAAGTTAAAAATATCCTTAAGTAGAAGGTTAATCTCTTTTTTCTTTTCTTTTTTCAGGTTGGTGCCCATTGCTATTAGGTCGCCTCGTAGCACACATTTTAAAGTTTCCCACAGTGTGGCTGGGGTGGTCTCAGAGGAAGCATTTGTTTGGACAATGTGTTTGATCCATCCCCGAACTA
The DNA here is from genome assembly GCF_017654675.1 of Xenopus laevis. NCBI lineage: Eukaryota > Metazoa > Chordata > Amphibia > Anura > Pipidae > Xenopus > Xenopus laevis. Next base: position 109,877,077 of record NC_054374.1, on the reverse strand, counting down.
TACCTCTTCTGTCATCAGAATGTAAAAGAAAATCATTAAGTCTCCAATTGAATTCCTGCTGTGAAGTTGATGGTACTATAAATTTTACAGTGATCGGTGAATGATCTGAAATAAGCGAAGGACAGATTTCAGCTTGCTTGAACAGATGTAGCCAATGTTGTGAACTAAAAATGTAGTCAATTCTTGAATAAACGTTATGTGTTTTGGAGAAGTGTGTGTAGTCTCTTTGTGTAGGGTGCAATATTTTCCAAACATCTATCAAATGTGCTTCTCTAAACATTTGTTTTACTTCCTTTAGACCAGTCACAGAGATACTGCTTTTATGGGAAGACGAGTCTGTGGTGGGATTCAACGTAAGGTTAAAATCACCACCAAGGATCGTCAGCCCCTCACTAAATTCATCCAGTATTTTCATGAATTTCCTTAGGTATGTGACTTGACCTGAATTGGGGACATAAACATTAGCCAGAGTACACAACTGAGAGGCTATTTTACATTTTACTAGGACATATCTCCCCTCCGCATCAACTTTTGAGTCTAAGCAGTGGAATGGTAAGTCTTTATGGACTAGTGTGAGTACCCCAAGGGACTTCTTAGCAGGGTTATTGCTCATAAATATATGCGGAAACGATTTCACATTTAAATTAGGTAAATGGTTTTCCTTAAAGTGTGATTCTTGTATCATAATTATTTTAGCATTATGCCTTTTGCATTCCCCAAAAATCTGAGATCTCTTCACTGGCTCATTAAGACCATTAACATTGAATGACAGAGTTATACATTCTAAATTTTTTTGAACCGCCATAACAGAGTAAAGTAAAACATAGGTGATCCTAATTCCAGCTGACACTTGATGTCCGTTTGCCTTAAATTTGGGGCAGAAGAAGGGGGAGTGAAGAGAGGGGGGATTGGGAGAGGGGAAGACATATAACAGGGATGTAGAAAAGCCGCAACAGACTTAGTGGGGGTGTTATCCCCCTGGCTGGGTGGGATGTTAGCGGCAGGAGTGCAAGGCACCTCAAATTCGGGGGTGGGTGGTTGAGTGGTGACCATTTCTGCAGGGATGAATCATCAACCACCAGTCCAGCTTAATGAATTGAACTGTACTGTAGAGGGAATGGGGGGAGTAATGAGTAGTTACCCAATAATAATAAACAACATGAAGATACCCAGAGTTCCAATGAGTATACAACTGAACAAGTTATATTGAGGTAGATAAAATGAAAGAGAAAAAGGCAAGAACATTTCAACACGATATGGAAAATAAAACTTTCAAAGTCAATCTTGAGAAAAACTTGTAAGAGCATATATTACTGTGGTTCATATACTTATCTCCAATGTCTCTACCAGGGCGTTGTTGACAAAGTCAACCTCCCGGTTAGCACCCTCGTGTCATTGCTGGAATATCTTTAGCCATCTCGATAAGAGAAGAAGGTGTATAGTAAATAAGCAAATGAGTATGTCATTTGGAGAGGAAAATCTCTCCTTTACCAACAGAGTTCGTAGATCCGAATGGTTTAGACCCGGAACCAACGGAAGTTCAGTCTTGCAAGTGTCTACGTCTTTCTTTAGGGGTCCTCGGTGTTCTTGGAATTCTCTTAGGCGTGTTGACCTGTGACCATTCTCCTTGGAGTTCGAAATCCAGTGCTGGAGTAGTGTTAGGTGCAGGATACCATCCTGGAGTTTCCACGCTAGGTAGATGAAGTCTTTTAATGAAGTGATCAGTATCTCCCGGGAATCTGAGAACTGCTGTAGTTCCATCTTTAATTGCCGTAAGAGAGAATGGGTAGCCCCATCTGTAGACAATATTCCTTTCTCTCAGGGTGTCTGTAAGCGGTTTAAGCAATTTCCGCTTGTAGAGAGTTGTTCTGGATAGATCTTGAAAAAGTTTAATACTTTTATCCTCATAAGTGAGATTGCTAGTCTCTTTTGCTTTAGACAGGATTTCTTCCTTGATTGAGAAACTATGTAAGCAGCAAAGGATATCTCGGGAAGCATTCAGGGGTGCTGCTTTGGGTTTTGGTACCCTATGGGCACGCTCGATTTTTATCACAGTATTAGCATCTCTATCTAGAATACTGTTGAAGATTTGATGCAGTACAGATTGTATGTCACTAGTTTGTACTTCTTCTGGAACACCCCTGACTCTAATGTTGTTCCTCCTGCTCCTATTCTCTTGGTCCTCCAGCTGTCGTTGGAGTTCCAAAATCATATTATCCTGTTTTTGAATATGCTCATGTATAGCTTTTTGATTAGCAGAGTGCCTGATAAAATTAACCTCCATGTCATCAGTACGGGAGGAAAGTGTTGAAATATCCCTTTTAATGTCCTGAAGTTCCTCCTTTATGGAGGTTGTTACTTCTTTCAACATCTCCTTAATATCAGACTTTGTGGGCAGTTGTGAAATGTAGTTGTGAAAATCATGCTCACCTTCCATTTCACTGTCTTGATCTGACTGATCCCTTACGGAGTCTGCTTCCTCCTCCGTGCATTCTGCTGCGGGCGCCATCTTGGAAAGCATGCGCTCAGATTTGTGTTTCATAAATAGCGGTGCTATGTCATTTTTACCCGCTTGTAACTTTCTTGCCGGGGTTTTCTCTCTCTCCGGTCTCGCCTTGCCGGTTTTCCCCATCGCTCTGACTTGATTAGAGACTGGATAAGGTGGTTGAATAGCGGAGCTCGGAGATCACGCAGCCATGCGTCTCCGTGTCAAGCCACACCCCTCCTATTTATGGTTGTTTTTTAATAGCCATTAATCACCTGCAGATGACCACCATTGAAGAAAGAAACCAAGTTTCATTGGAGTACATCTATCTTTCATAAGCTGGCCATAGATGTAAAGATCTTTAAAAGATCTTTTCGTTATCATGAAACCACGATTATTGGTCCCTTATTCCACATTTTAAACCCATGTAGTTAAACAGACTACTGATTGGAGTTTCTGATGAGTGATGCTGTTGGGTAAAAAACTGAAAGTACTTCCCTCTTACATTATTTCAATAGCAATAATCAGTGCTAATTAGCCAACCAAATGGACAGCAAAATCAGACAATACTCAACCCTTCTGTCCACAGACCAATAGGCTTGTGTAAGGTTGTGCCACAGGTGTGTGGCTAGCAGGTGGGAGTCTATATGCTGCATAATGTGGATAATATAAAACTGGAACTTGAAAGGCAGCTGACATGTTGTAAGAATGAAGGTTTATTTAAGGGAGAGTACAGCAGCAATGAATGCAGACTTAAGGAACAAACAAGTACTTTACCAGACCAGAGGTCATAGCCAGGCAGCTGACAAGGAAAGTTCGATAACTCGCAGATGGTCTGGGCAGGCGGCTAAAAAGGAGAGTCTGATAAATCACAGAGGGTCTGCACAGGCAGCTGGCAAAGAGAGTCCGATGGGCAGGCTGAGGTCAATACCAGGAGATCCAAATAAGCAATAAGAAAAGGAGCAGAGAGAAGCATGGAGCAAGAACAGTAAACCAGGTGGTGAACTATGGCAGGAATCAGGAAACTTCAGCAGGAATCAGGACCAAAGGAACAGAAGACCGCTAGATCTGGCTTTAGGGCTTCAATGATCAAGCAACCAGTAGTTGTTTCCAATAGGCTTATTAAGCCCCTTAATTGAATAATTGGTAACACATGATGCAAATGAGATGGGCAGAGGAAGAGACCAGCAGGAAGAGAGCAACCCATGAACATCAGGATAGTAGACCCACATTCACATGAAAACCCCCAGTGGCTGAGTAGGTTAATGCAGATATAGTTCATCAAGCAGAAGAGGGTTTGAGAACTGGAAAATCCTGACAGCTTGATAACTTTTTTCGTTGTCTGTATGCACTGCCTTATTCGATATTTGTTTAGAAAATAATTGTATTGTATTTTAGCCCAGTTGCCCTGTAAAACTGGCCTCTCAGCTGCTTATTTTCTTGGAACTTACTTTATGCTTCTTTTAGGGGCAGATTTATCAAAGGTCGAAGTAAAAATTTGAATTAAAAAAATTCAAATTTCGAACTATTTTTGTGGACTTCAACTAGGAAATAGTCCAAATTCTATTCGAATTTGAAAAATTTTTGAAAATTCTAATTTCGAAATTGATTATATACTTGTACTGTCTCTATAAAAATGTGACTTTTGACCATTCGCCATCTAAAACCTTCTGAATTGCTGTTTTAGCCTATGGAGGACCTTTTATAACCTATTTGGAGTCAATTGGTGGATTTAGAAAAATCTAAATTTTTGGGGGGAGAAAATTTGAATTGTACAATTTGAAAGTGTTATTACTTCAATTTGTACAATTTGAATTCGATCGAAAATGGTCCTATTTGATCAAAAACAAACCTATTTGGTTAGTCTTTTTGCATAAAGTTTTTTACGTTTTTCAGATTCAAAATTCAACCCTTTATAAATCTGCCCTTTTGAGTACAAATTACTTTTTTCTCATCCATCATAACCAACATACTTCTCTAGTTTGATAATAGGGATGGGCGAATTTTTTCACTTGTTTCTCCGTGGAAAATGATGCCCTTAGATTTTAATGGGTGTGTCAGCGACATTTTGCCAGAGGCGAATTTTTGCCGAAACTAAACAGGTCAAATTCGCCCAAGCCTTAAGAGAGCTTAAGCTCTCCACATAATTATGCTCTCTGTTCTTTCTACCTGTCTGCATGTATCTGCTCCTGTAAGTTGTACAGCTGCTCATTCTGCGTATATTTGATTGTTCCTTGTTCATGCTTATTGTTATGTAGCACTGCTGACATTGGAGGGCACCCTCTATAGCAGGAGAAACAGTATGATTTTCACTTCTGCTAAGACATCTGGAGCACAGCCGAGAGCTATTTATCCTGTTAAATACATTCTACAATCAAATCCTTCTGTGTGTGTGAAGACTTTACACTGCCCAGTCCAAATTCTGCTTATCTTACCCTTGTCAGAGGTTATTATAAAGCCTGTTATGTCCCTAATTCAGAACAATATTAAGGCAGAAGCAGGCAGTTATAGAGTAAAATATAACATTTTATGTGAGCAATAATAAAGGACACAATGTGTTTTGTGGATGTCATTTTTTGTTCTTGTTTAATGTGGTTTCAAGGCTACCAGATTCTTAGCTTGTCTATTTTATGCATTTTCATCTTTTGGTACAAGCACAATTAAGCCTTTCAACCCTTTTTCTGTTTCTACTGTTGTAGTTTGGGTTGAGGTCTGTCTACTTTTGCAGTTTCTGTCTGGTTTACTTTACTTTTCAGTTCATCGGAAAAGCTAATGGAATGTGAGAGGCATTAGTTGCAATTCAGCTGGTGTCTCCTAGCAAGGAAAGGTTTTTAATAAACTCTTACTGAAAGAAAAGCAACTACAGATGAAGCCACTTGGATTTGTGAGTTAAATGCGTCATGACTCAGAGTTAATTGAAGAAACTGTGTTATCTAAAGTTATCTTAACTCATTTAATGCATTTAACCTTTTCATTAGCATACCAAAGCACCATTGTTCACAATGGTGAATGCTTTAATTAGATGGGATGTTGTGTCACAGTTTTCTGTGTTAAATGAGATAAATGGGATATCTGTGTTTAGTTATTCTGTGTCAAACAGACAAACCAAAGTGGCTGCATCTGTATCTCTTCCATACATACAGAGGAGTAAAACTAGGACAGCATCCAGTTTCATTGGCGAGAATAAACTGAATAGAGAGAAAGTAAATATTGCTCTGCTTCAATATCTTAAAACTATAGTCATGTATACAGATTTTGGCTTCATTCCTAAAAACAAAACAATTACCTAACATAATAATGGGGTATACAGTATGTGCTCATTGAATATTCTGCATTGATCAATGAATACAACACTCCTGGTAGTTAGTAAAATGAACCCAAGGCTCTTCTACTCGCAAAATACTTTATTTTTATATTTAGGCTGGATACAAATGCAGTGTAGTTGCTGAATTATCAAACAAAATGTTTAAATGCTTCACTTCCCACAACAAAATCTCCAGTCTACATTAAAAGAACCTGTAATGAAAAAGTGAACAGAACACATAGTGCATGTTTGTTCTAAGTAATGTTTTTGACTGCAAAACGCAATCATGCAGAAAAAACCAAACCCAAAATTTCTATATCACATAGACTATTGTTTCCCTCTTATGAATGTAAGTAGCTCATGTCACACAACTCCCAATAAGGGTGAGTGCTCTGTCTGGTCAAAACAGGTGTTAGTTACAGGGTAACTACAGGGAAGTAGGGATGGGCGAATTTGACCCATTTGGTTTCGCCAAAAATTCGCCACCGTTGAAATGTCGCCAACGCCCATTAAAGTCTATGGGTGTCAAAATTTTTTTGTCGCGCATCTTTTTATTTTGACGTACAATGCCATACAAGTCTATGAGCGCCATTTTTTTGTCAAAACAAGCCGAAAATATTCGCCCATCCCTACAGGGATGTATTTCCCAAATGGCTCTCAAAGTGCCATTTAGAAAATAGTTTGGATTTAGTGTGTAATTCTTCTAGAATTAATGGCAGCACCATACAGAGTACCACACTCATATGGATCAAAATGTGGCTCCAAACACAGACTTTACTTTTATACTTAATCAAGTTAATTACAGGGTTCCCTTGTGCCAGAACACAGTGTACCCTTTACTTAATGCCAACGTAGATTGGTTTCCACCAAGCCTTTGCTAACTAGTCCTACATAAATTGTGTTTTTTTTTTAATATGATTTTTATTAAAGGTGACAGGTTACACAGCAAAAATAGATAACAAAAATATATTCTTACAGAGTTTTGTATGAAACAAATTATAAAGCTTATGTGAATTTTGGCAATTTCTGTGTCCAATTATCAAGGGAAAGAGGTGGAAGTTGGAATGGAAGGAGAATAAGAGGAACATTGAGTAGCAAATGTTTTAGAAGCAAGTAGTATTAGAATTAGTATTAGTCGGGGTCTGTCTCTTGCAGACACTTGACTTGCCATTTACATGGTTAACATTTTGTATGTAGTGGGTAATCTTAGCATGGTTCAAAATCTATGAACCAAGATCAAACAAAACTCAAAATTTGAAAAACAACAATTATAAGTCAAACTTAATCTCAACGATCAAACAATTTGGTGCCTCCTTTAACTCCTCACTGGGTCACCGGGATCCTATAGAGAAGAGTACCCATTTACATAGTCATGTTCATAATTAATGCCATTGGGTAGCATAGCAATACAATTTTGCCCATACTATAAAGTAAAATCTTGAGTGGTAGTCCTACATGGTTTCTATTAACCCAATAACTTTAAGAAGCTTCCCATACCTAGCCATTTAATTAAAGAGAAAGGCACTTGTTATACCACACAGGGTAACATAGTATAGCCATGGGTCCCATATTTTTTAAATCATGTTAGGTTTTCATTTAAAATGCTGGTCAATTTCTCATTGACTACGATCCAATTCAGTTTATTTTTAAGTAGCTGTATAGATAATAGTGGATATTTTCATGACCTAGCAATAGTCATTTTAGCTGCAGTAAAAATATGGGTAATAACAATCCTTGTGTATTTATTTAAATTCAGGAGTTTGTTCCCCAATAAAGCTCTGGTCCAAAATCACTTTGGGACATTGCCACCATATGTTGTATACCATGCCCTCACCTCTACAATCTCTGAAGCATTGGGGATCCTAGTAATTATCTTTTTTGTTATATAGCCTCATTGGGACCAGATACCAAAGTACCAAAACCGTATAACCCTCTTCAAGTAAAGAAGTGTTAATTGAGCTGAGCTGCTGAGTCCCATATTTTTAGCCATTATTTTTCATCCACGGATCTACCCAGATCTCCTTCCCAGGCTCAAGCATATGGTAAAATTGGTGGAGAGTAGGCTTCTATTAAGATGCGGTACAAGCGGGATAGTATACTTCTAGAGTATGGAGTGCATATGGTTCTTAGATATGATGAGGGAGGTGTATTTGTAATATTGTATTTGGATCTCAGGAAGTGTAGTATCTGTAAAAATATAAACAATTATCTGGGTGGGGAGGAAAACAGTTGTTGGAGTCTATCCCATTGTGGTGGTGGGCCTGATAAACCATAATAGTGTTTCAGTACTATGAGGCCTCTAGAGTTCCACCATCGGAAGGCATTTCCATTAAGCCTGGCAGGAAATATGGGTTGCCTAAGATAGGAGCTGCTAGGTTGTGCTGAGATAACAATAATTGTTTTACAATTTATTTTGTCCCAGATATGTAGAGCCTGCTCCAGCATTGGGGTTAGATTGTCAGGTCTAGTCACATATGATACCCATGGAACTGCAGCTAATTTAATAGGTTAAATCTTCCATAGTTACCCATTTTGGGGGTGGGTTAGAATACAATAATGAAATAATTCATAATTGGGTGGCTTGTAGATATTTACCAAAATCTGGTACTCCCACACCTCCCCTTAGATGCTAGATGCTATCATTGTTGCCCTGGAAACCTTGGGCTTTCCATATAAAGTTCATGACTTGCCTTTATAAGTTTTCTGTATCTGTTCTAGGTACAGGGATTGGTATGGTCCTAAAATAATAGAGAATTTTAGAATAGTCTTTCTAACTAATATTTCATATTTAGACCATGTCTCTATATGGCATCCCTGTCTCTTGTTTCCTGGCAAGGAGAAGGGCTCAGGAAAATACGGGCCCCATCATTTGTATGCCTGGGAGTGGTTATATAGAGCTTTGATCACATGTTTTTAAACATCTGAAGTTTTAAATGTGTTCATCAGCTTGAATTTAAGATAATACATTTTTTGTAGGGCATGTGTATATGCTTTTACCTGCCTCTATATTTGATTTGTTAGAACCATGATTTTAAAATCCTGCACCCAAAGAATATTAAAGATAAATGGTTGACTTCTAGAGCCTAACAATTTAATAATATCCCATTACATGTAAGATTGTCTCAATGTGTTTTAAAGAGACTGTTAAATAAATCCAGCTGGGCAAAATGTTGAACTAACTGACAATCACAAATGAATGTAACCTACAGAAGAAGAGGTTATAAGTTGAAACTCGAATAACTATAACCATACACCTCTTTAGAAGATGTGTAATATATCTGTTTAAAAAATAAAGACAAATTTATACATTATTGTTTTAAATCCACCAGTTCCAATTTATTTATAGCAATTTGGGATTTATAACAAGAGACAAAGAATCTTATAGTATTTTGAATCAGATTAATTTTCCTCCAAAAATTAATTGTATGTTCAGTTCAATCAATATCAAACAATGATCTTGATTCAATTCAATGTGATATGGTACTTTTCATGTGATTTTCTTCACATGTACCCAATGCAATTCATAGCTCTCATCGCATTAACCACTTTTTCATTTTGTTACCAACCGAATATTGAAATTTATCATGTACTGTCTCTTTAAAACTTAGACTTCAACCATTTGCCATCTAAAACCTGCGGAATTGCTGTTTTAGCCTATGGGGGACCTCCTAGAACCTATTTGGAGTCAATTGGTGAACTTTGAAAAGTTATTTTAAAAAAAAAAAAAAAGTTTTTTTTTAAAATACTTTGAATGGAATTCGATCGAATATGATCTTACTTCGATTGATGATCGAATACAGCCTATTCACCCACAAAAAAAACGTAATTTTTTTTAAATAAATTGAAGTTGGTCTTTTTTTATTCGAATTTTGAAGTTATGGCAGTTCAAAAATCGATCCTTGATAAATCTGCCCCATCATGAATACTTAATGACCTTTGAAAGTTTATAGGTGATATTAATCAAAGAAAATAAGACCATACTATACAGTACATCTCTACAGATATTTCTGTAATCAATTTTGCCTTCTTATCTACTCACCTGTCAAAATTAGATATTCTCTTAATTTATGTTCTTTAGAATACATATCTTGCTTGTAAAAATATGCATGTACTCTTTTTGTACCTACAATAAAAACAATGCTTTCTTGACATAATTGTTATTTGCTCTTAAATGTCTCCATTTATCATACTTTCTTAGATTTATTAGGAATTTGAAAATGTACAGAGCTTTATATAATGTGTTTCTTTTGTCCTACTGTTGTGTGGTTATTAACTTTAATATAGAGAAACAATATCTGTTCTAAGTGTTCTTTTGTTTATTGATAGATGTGTAAACCATTACACATATAAATAATATGCTGTTATTTACTTTGATTACCGTTTGCTACATTATGTTATAGCTGCTGTTAGTGTATCATAGTTCATTTCTCCAAAAAAGATCCTATTCAAATCCTAGTATAATGTGTATCAACCAAGAAATTACTGGTGTTACTCACACTTTTGTTTTCCCTGAGATTCCCCCATTCAGTCAATGTTTAATTATATCATCTAAGCATAAAGCTAGATCTCCATTGATATTTAAACCACTTTTGTGAAGCCATCCTGAGGATAGTTTTAAAAACCTGGTGCCTAATCATCACCAGGCATTGCACTGGAAGTTTTCTAGAAGAATACTAGTGTAGGCTGTGCAAAGCTGTTCTGCATATAAGTGAGGAACTTATAATAAATGGATGGAGCTTCCGGTGAGAATTTGTATTTTTTGGTCAGCCCTCTCCCTTCCGATCAAACTGCAGTTGCAGCAGTCAAATCAACTGGACTTGCTGTGTTTTTCTTGAAGACGTTTCACCAGTCATCCAACTGGCTTTCTCAATTCAGAAATGGATAACTGGTGAAACGTCTTCAAGAAAAACATAGCAAGTACAGTTGATTTTTTATTTATTTATTTCCCAAATAAAACATATAACAAAATAACAAATGGAGATATGGAGGTACTTGGATAACAGTAAGGATAAAAAGGTATCCTTGTCAATACAATCTTAGCAGTTTACCTGAAACATGTTAAATTTATGAATCCATAGAATTATCTCGAATGTATGATTAATTTGAAAAATAATATTTCCATACATCATAATTTGAAAAAGATTAACGGTTGGAAAGTAAAATTCGGTTTATTTGGCGACTCCTGGGGGGTGAACGATGACCCTGTTCCTGTGAACTAGAAAGGTTTTGTATATATAAATCTGTTTCTCGTACGGTGAGATTGTTAGATAGTAATTCTGTGTCAAACCATGTAGTATGTCAAAATGAATAGATAGTTAGATGTCGAATGTGTGTGTGGGAAGGCAGATTATGTAACTCATCCAAGTTAAGAAAAATGTTTCTATATGTTGTTCCTTATTTGTCATAGATTCCAGCCAGTCCATATGAAAGATATGATGAAGTTTTTGTTTGACTAGTGATAAAGGGGGGATAGATGAGGAGAGCCATTGATGTAGAATAGTTTTCCTGTTTGCAGCGGTTAATCTTTCCACTAAGAGCCTCTCCGAGCATGTAAGTTTCAATTGTGTGGGGGTTTTTCCAAAGATTGCCCATATTACTGTAAAAGATTCAGTTAGTTGTGTTAGAGATTTCCAATATTCCTGCACCTCTCCCCATAATTTTTGGATACTAGGGCAAAACCATAAACAGTGTACGAGGTCAGCTCTAGGATGATGACATCTCAGGCATTTATCTGTATTTGCCGTACTTATATGATGTCTCCGAAGTGGTGTCAGATATGATTGATGAAGTATCTGTAGAGACATTTCCTGATGTTTGCTAATAGGTAATGTTTGCATAGTTTTTGTATGAAATTGAAGTATCTTATCTGCTGCTGTCTGCGGAATTACTGAGGTCCATTTACTTATGAAATTATTTGGAGCGTCAATTAAGATTATGGTCCTGATTGTGCGATAAATCTGAGATGTAGACTTAACCATTGTGTCTCTAGGCCATAATGTATTTATTGGATTATTTTTATCTGTCTGGGAGAGATGTTGTAGGGCTTTTGTAGCAAAATGTAAAATTTGAATATAGAGAAGATAATCTTCAAATAAAAATGGGAATTTTTGAGTTAAGTTGTCTTTGGTAAGTATGGCGAATTTATCAGTAGCCACTAGTGATGGGTGAATTTATTCGCCAGAATTTGTGCTGGCGAATAAATTTGCGAAACGGCCGCGAAAATTCGCTGGCGTCCAAAAAAATGTCCGTTTTTTTTGGCGAAAATGTGCCGGCGTCCAAAAAACGGACGCCAGCATCAAAAAAACAGACTGTTTTTTTTTTACGCCAGCGTCCGTTTTTCGGCAGCAGTCTTCAAACGTTTGTCCTTTTTCTTTTAGATGTAGGTACATGGCTGAGTTCAGACCAGAGGAGCTGGCTCTTCTGTGCTGCACTATACTGTTTGTAGTGTTTGTTAACTGTTTGTTAAAAATTCTTCTAAGTTTTTCTGACACCCCAGTTACATATGGGAGGGCCAAGTTCTTTCTCATCTCCTGTTTTCCACCTTCACCGGTAGTCTTGGTGTTATTGCTTCTTTTTTTTCTTCTTTTCAACTTAGAAGGATTTTTTACCGCCATAAAAAAAATTCTACGCCAGTGAATTTTTGCTGCAAATTTGCAAATTTATTTGGCGCCTGTGAAAAACGCAAGTTTGCTGCACATTTGCTCCTGCCGAATAAATTTGCCCAACACTACTTACTATTACTCACCTGTGTTTCACTGTTTCTTTTTTCACAGCACCTATTTGAAATTGTCTAATTTCAGCATCATTTCTTTCTGTGAATGCTGATTGTTCTGTGGTCCAAATAACTTCTACTTACACCACTTAGGAAATAGCACTCTATATAATATAGACTTTTTCAGTCATTTTAAATATTTTTGTGGTCATAGGAACAGTTCTGAAGCTGTACACATACTTTTCTTATTACTGTTTATATTGATAAATATATTTTTCTAATAAAGTCAGTCTTTATCTTTATTTTTATGTCTGGCTTACTATACAGCTGATAACCAGTTTTTTCATAAGACTATTATTTAAATTTGGTCTAGTCAGAAATCAAATCTTTTCATAATTTAAATTTTTAAATATTGTGTAATAAAAACTAAATCTGATTTTTTAAATATGAGGCTCAATTACATATAAAATGCAAGTCATAAATGTCAAGGAAGCAATATAATAGCATTATTTGTTCTGCTAAACACAATATATATCAAATATTATTTGGAATATGCAATTACAATATAGAAAAGTACATATTATAGAATGATATCATTATAGAAGATTATTATATTATAGAATAATGAGCTATTGATTCAGCAAATGTTACCGTTCAGTCTGTATTGTATATATACTTTAAAAGCTCCAGGTTATTGCATAAAACACAAATAAAATGACTGAAATTAACCACTAATTGCAGTACTAAACGCATAGTAGGTAGTATGGAATGAAACAAACATTAAGAACAGATATACACAAAACTGCCTATAAAACTTTTCCTTTATTGCTGATTGGGCCATGACAAACCTTATCAACACAAATACACACATTAAAGGGACAAGATGTTGTGAAGGCAATGTACCTGACTGCTAGCTTCAGTTTATTGATAATGGTGCCAATCATGTCTCTCATGTTTGCCTACAATTCTGCTAATAATCACTTTAGTCTAAATTTAGCATAAAATAAATTCAGTAAGTAATAATAACATCACTCACATAGATTTTTTGTCACTATGTTTTCATGGCTTGTATTTTGTTAAAAAAATTACATAGGCTGTTTGACCTGCTCCTTGAGCCTTGGACTGGATGACACAGAAATGCCAAGTGTCTTTGAATTTATAAGCATAAGCCCAAAACCCAATTACCCCCAGAAGCCAAACTTTTCCTCAACACAGCTGCTCCAACAGTAAGTGACACTGCAGGCGCCATCTTGCCCACACCGTGAGGTGTTGTTGCGCTGCTTTACCAGGCACTTGATGATTCCATACACACTAGTCTCTTCCCTAAGGGCGCGCGTGGCGCGTCCCTTCGTATTTAAAGGCGCAGGCGCGCTAACGTATGACGTCAGCACGCAAAGGCGCGAAATTCAAAAAGTATTTAAGGCCATTTTTTCCACAGCACCTTGCCCGTGATAGGATTTGTTCCTAGTGCTATTAGCTGTTGCTATTCTGTTTGAATCTGATCCTGAATATCTGTTTTGACCCTTGCCTGCCTGTTTGACTATTCTGATCTCTGGAACCTGACCCTTGCCTGAAACCGACCTTGACTCTGCTTAATCCTCCTGTTTGACGTTCTGGTTTGACCACTGCCTGTTATTTGACTCCGATTCTGCCTCAACCCATTTGATTGACAACCCGGTTTGACCCTTGCCTGCCTGACAATTCTTGATATCTGCCTGCCTCGACCCAGCCTGTCTGACGATTCTCTTGCCTGCTCCATTTGTACCGTGACCTTCGGCCCAAAAGACTATCTACCTGCCGTGCCCCTCTGCTAGCCAGAACATCTTGCCTTGTACCCCTCGTTAAGTCCAGGTGGCACCCAAGTAAGCTGAGGGCTCCTCCCGAAGCCCAACGGTGGTCACACTACTGGTGAAGCCGAGCCGAGACCAGGGTACTTGGCACCTGTTCTGGTATTGGGTGCCGGCCGTGACATATAATCTGCAAACAGACCTCCCTGACTGCTCAGTGCTGTAAGGGGTACAAACCATGGTGGTCCAGTGGGATGGCGGGGACGCATTCTGATTGATCTTCCGGTTTTTGACCCTTGCCTGTCTGACTTTGTTTGAACTCTGCCTGCACCGACCCAGCTTGTTTGACTATGCTCTGTTTATTTCAAGAACTGTGCTTTCCGTCCAAAACCTAGCTAACAATTGTTCCCCTTTGCTCGTTCAGAACCTTCACTTGGTGAAAGGCGGCTGTTAAAGGCAGAAGCAAGAGCCGAGACCAAGGAGCCTAGCATCACTTCTGGATATTGGGTGCCGTTCGTGACAAGTGCATTTTGAACACAGCTGGCTATAGTTCTGCAGAAATATCTGATTACTCAACTAACAATTATCTACTACTTAATCACACAGGGGTTGATTCTCAGGGCTACTGAGTATTACCTTGCATTGCCATATTTACATTACTAACTCTATTTCTACATCATTACTACATAATACATTTGTTTATACATTTGGTGGAGGTATTGCTGTGAAATTGTTTCTAGATCACATTTATCTGCAACTAAAACTGATTTATTACAGAAGGATGTGACACTCCTCTCTAAACAGGGTCACTGATTTGACCCCAGTATAGTCTCCCTGTCTTGGTTGTTACACTATTGTTTCTCTATTTGCTGAACCTTTCTGCAAACATGCAAAGACATCTAGCAAATAATTTGCCATCAAAACAGAAAAAAGCAACTAAAATTTCAAACATCATCAAAGATCATCCTAAAGACAAAAGGGAAGCTAAATGTAAACAAATGTAAAAATCCCAAGACCAGGAAATCAGCTAATTGGGCATATCCATCATCAGACAGTCGTACAATTTTATAGTACATTGGCACATTGTCATCCACCTCAATGGCATCGGATCTTACAGTGGTTTTAGGTCCATT
The DNA here is from genome assembly GCF_017654675.1 of Xenopus laevis. Lineage (NCBI taxonomy): Eukaryota > Metazoa > Chordata > Amphibia > Anura > Pipidae > Xenopus > Xenopus laevis. The sequence goes on along the minus strand of NC_054374.1, from coordinate 109,861,656 downwards.
ATTGGATCAAAAAATGGCTTCATTGTTTACTAAGTTCACTGATATCTGGAACAATTATCTTGACAAACCAGCAGACTACACAAGGTAGAACAACACATCTCAAACTTGGAGGATGATCTTGAAAAAGCCAAACAACAGGATTATTGTCAAGAACGTGAAAAAACAATGCTTTCTGAAAAGACAGACAATCTGGAAAATAGGAGCAGTTGCAACAATCTGAGTATAATGTATGGCACCAAAATCCAAAGCCCTGGACTGTTGGGGAGGTGCTGGGAGTGGAGGCAGCTCTGGGACTGGCTATATGGGGGTGAATCATTGGCTAAAGGCACTAAAGGAGGGCTGTAATGAAAAGGAGAAGCTGCTTGCCCTCCTCCTCTTGTGACATTACAGCACCTGGAGCGATTTTCCGACTTGGCACCTTGTCTGGTCTCCCAGAATGGTGACTGATCATCCCTCCCACCCTACCCATTGCATGAAAAATGAAAAAATTTGTAATACTATTAGAAGTTTTGTCACAGCTTCTGGCGGTTAATTGTTTTGGTCCTTGCCATTGGGGTCTTGTCTTTGGGTATGCAAAATTCTTCAGAAGTCAGGCCAGAAGTTCTCTTTGCTTTATTCAGCTAAACTGAGCATACTGGAGGATGGTACCTGAAAAACCTGAAGATGCTCTCCAGCACTTTGATCTGAACTAAATGTATGCTAGGCCCCCATGGAGTCTCACCTTGTTTGATTGAGCCACAGCTCTGATGGACAGGGGAACCAGCCCAGCTTTCTTATGTTATCATGAGTGTATCACATGGTTTTCAATATACTTTCCCACTCAATCTTGACCCACCATAGCAATTGCCCCCCAACTAGGGGACCTCCATATAATAATTCCAGGGCCACACTTAAAGTCCTTTTGTGGAATGTAGAAGGAGTACAGTACATTCATGAAAAGCATGAGACATGAACACCTTTTGGGGGCCCATTTTAGCCAACATTTTTTGTTAAGAGATAGCTGGTGCTTACTGAATCCAGAGGGTAGAGACTACACGTTCTATTCTTATACACATAGGTCTTTCTCTCACATAGACTATATCATGATATTGTGGTCCCTAGCTTTCACCTTGTCACAGGCCAAAATATACAAGATTTCTCTATCTGATCATTCACCGATTTCTGTAGTGCTCACCCTGCAATAATTTGAGCCTAGACATCAACAAAAGACCTTTCCTGCCTACCTAGCTAATGCAGAGGATTCCCAATTATACTTAAAAAACAAATGGGCGGACTATGTATATACTAATTTAGAATATTACTCTTTTTTGGTTAGCATCAAACGAGATTATAAGGGGTCATGTCCTCTCCTATACAGTCAGACTAAACAAACATTTCAGATAAAGCCATGCAGTACTTAATAATAATCATAACAGCTGCATATGAAACCTATCATGCTATAGGTACTGAATCAGACCACCAATTATATAAAACATCTTAACAAGATTTGGACACTCTGTTGTCTGACAGAGCAAAAAGAAACATAGAATAGAAAAAATCGATTTTACCAATGGGGAAATAAATCTGGTTTTCTCTTAGCTAACTTGGTGTGTAAGGCAAAAGGTCCATCCTTTATTTCCATGATTAGTACGAGAGTACCTTTGCTCAGCAAAACTGTCACAGTCCCATAGGGACATTCTTTATGTTCCCCTAAATGAACAGGAAACAATTAAATTGCAACAATTAAGTTGTTAGCCAGCAAAAAGGTTCCTGGGATGGATGGGTTCTCAAGTGAATATTGTAAAATCCTACGAGAAGCATGCACTCCAATCTTCCATTCTTTATTCCAAATCGCCTTATAATCAGGTGAGGTTTGGGACAGCTTTAGCAAAACAAAGATTATTTTAATCCCAAAAAAGATAGGCCATTAGACCAGGTGAAATCCTACAGGCTCAAACGTAACTATAAAATATATACTAAACTATTGGCCTGTTGACTGCAAAATATCCTGCCACATCTTATAATATCTGAGCTGTAGGTATTTTTATTATCATAACCTCATTTGTAAGACAAAACTCACAAAGAAAATCCTTTAGTAATAAGTGAGTTAGTTTATTAGCCCAGCAAGGCAATATGCAAGTTTTGTCTTGTAAGCTGTCGCAGTAACTCAGCAGCATGACACCTAGGTGAAACCCGAGGGCTTACCAAAGACACTCCCATTGCAACAAGCTTTTATACCTTGTAGAGTGCATTTACGGTAAATCTGAAATAGGGATACACAGATATACTATACATGGTCAGAACCCTCCTTATACATTGGCAGGTATGGAAACTTACTGGCATACATTGCAAAATGTATTGCACCATACAAAGGTTTCCTGATTCCAACATTCACAAACCTTGTGCGCTATGTCTGCTAATCTCTGACAGGATGGGCGTCTGCAGTTTCTGAAGCAACACTTCTGTATTGTGGCCTAACTATTGTTTAACTCTTTGACTTCTGTCTGTAGGGCCTTGACCTTTGGTCAGCATGCAACAGTATTATTACTTGAGACCACCATCTGCCTTGCCTTCACCCTATCTGTCTTAGGTCTGGCCTTTCTCTGTGCATCCGGACTTGGGGTCTCAAGATCGATATTACATTTATTAATATTGGTCCGTGGACACCAGCCATTACATGTCACGGAATAGGGTGTTCTCATCATTCTATTATCAGAGCAGATTCCAGATTTTACAAGGAATAGGCAATCTTTAAAAGCATTACACTCTGCTCTGTCAGCTATAATAACCAATTCACAGAACAAAAAATTTAAAACATTGTTTGTTTATTTATACAAAAGGTGTTTTATTGGGTATTCCACTCTCATCTGATCATTTAGTAAAGTTTAGATATTTTAAATCTTTGTTCATACAGTATATTATATAGTCCCTCCTAGGCCAACCTCAATGTAAATGGACACATCTCCTCCCCATTCTCTCTCACATTAGATACTAGGCAGGGGTGCCCACTTTCTCCCCTACTATTTAATCTGGCACAAATTGAAATCGGCCATTTTAAAATGAACGCCTTTGCAGATGACATTTTGTAGCTCATGAACCCATTATAGCCAATCCCTTTTCTCCTAGCCAGTATTGAACTCTTAAGCAAGGTGGCAGGATTCCAAGTTAATCTGATGAAGATGATAGCTATGCTCCTCAATCTGCAACTAAAAAACAAGTGCCATGGTCCATTTCCATTTAAGTGGCCTACTAAAGCAATACAGTCTTTGGGAATCCAAATTCCATCACAACTTCATGCATTATATAATTGTAAAATGACACCTTTATTGAACAAACTGTTCCAAGAACTACCAGTAAACTATTTTATTTAGGGAAATGTCAACAGCTCTTAACCACAGTAGAAGGGCAATTTATTAAATTCCGAATACCCGAAATTCCCTGAAATCCGAAAAATTCGTAATTTTTTTTTATAAAATCGGACTTTTAAAAAAAATTTCCGGAATTTATTAAACTCTGAGGGATAAAAAGCCAGAATATAAAGACACGGCATCTCAAACTTGTCGAGGTTGCATAAAAGTCAATGGGAACAGTCCCATTGATTTTTGGTTGTGTTGGGGGTTTCGGGCAATTTCACAATGTTTTCGGAGCTTTCGAAGAATTCTGAGATTTCTGAGAAAATTCACAAAATAATCGTGAAAATCTGAGCTTTTGCTACAAAGCACATTTTCGGAAAAATGTAATAATAAATAAGTGTTAAAAACCCAAGCGGGTTAGATCGGAGTTTGTAGCAGCCGATATTGAGATAATTTTGGACCTTGATAAATACCCCCCTAAAGGACAACCTATTACTATATACCACAATAAAAGTCTGGTGTATAGCATGCCATAGACAGTTTCACCCTCTGTATCACCTTTCACTTTACACGCAGTACTCAATTCTTGAATAATTATATTGGACAGCCATTCCTTGCTTGGTCGGCACATCTGATGCGCGCATCTACAAACTTGTATTCAATCACGGATCTCAAAGTATATGGAATTGGTTACATCAAACTTCGGACCTTACACAAGAAAAAATATGTACCCTACATTTCCAAATCTGTATACTACATTGTTGGATATCAGAACTACCCACCACCACTTGAAATGACAATTACTAAGCTTGATTTTTTTTTATCATATTGATTGGCTGGAAGTCACTCTGAATAAAGAACAACTTTCTTTTGCCACTTGGACAAAATTTGTACAAACATTACCTCCCACATGTCAACTGGAAATTTCTTATGTATTTTGGTTTACTACTGCGTATATATCTGAGGAACTAGCAGGAACAATCCCCTTAACAACAAGAACTTAAACATACAAAGACATTTATGGTCGCCTGGATGGCCTTTTACCTGATAAATAACCCCTTAGTCTACTAGAAAACTAAGTAAACATTAAATAAACCCTATAGGCTGGTTCAGATTTTAATAAATAACCCAGTTGTTTTATTATTACAGAGAAAAAGGAAATGATTTTTCATCTGTGATGTGAATTTAATATATCCTTTTGCAAAGAAAATCCTGAGTGCCGCTTCTTTTTTCTAAAGACTCTCTCTCTCTCTCTCTCTCTCTCTCTCTCTCTCTCTCTCTCTCTCTCTCTCTCTCTCTCTCTCTCTCTCTCTCTCTCTCTCTCTCTATATATATATAATATATATATATATAATATATATATATTATATATATATATATATTAAATATTATATGTAATTATATATGACATAAACCTATATATAATATAATAAAGTGATAATATAGATTACAGAGAAGGGGGCTAATTTATAAAACAGGCTCCTTCTACACCAAGAGCCATATTTATCTAAATACAGGTATGGGACCTGTTATCCAGAATGCTTGGGACCTGGGCTTTTTCAGATAACAGATCTTTCCGTAATTTGGGTGTTCATGCCTTATGCCTTATGTCTACTAGAAATTCATTTAAACATTAAATAAACCCAATAGGCTGGTTTTGCTTCCAATAAGGATTAATTATATCTTAGTTGGGATCAAGTACAAGGTACTGTTTTATTATTAGAGAGAAAAAGATAATCATTTTTAAAAATTTGGATTATTTGGATAAAATGGAGTCTACGGGAGACCATTCCGTAATTTGTAATTCAGAGCTTTCTGGATATCGGGATTCCGGATAAGGGATCCTATACCTGTACAAATTTTTATTTTAATAAAAAATAATAAAAGTCTAACCAGACTAGAATCTATGATTGGACTTTGTTTTTTATTAAAAAAGCATGATTTAATCAGATCGGGGACAAATACAAAAGAATCAAGTGAAAATCTTAATTGTGCGATTATTTTGATGTTTTTTCCCTGATCGCTCAATTGTATCGGTTTAGTGTATTATAATTTAATGCCTCACTGTGGCAACTGTTTGAAATCTACAAATGTATTTAAAACTGTTTTATTAGATGTATTCTGCTTTCATTGATTTATTTAATGAATTAAAACTAACAAATTGTGTTTTATAAACTTTTGGAAATGGTTGACAGTAACTTCCTTGACCATTGCAATTATCATAACTTTTATTTTTATTAGGCAGTCTTCTATATTTTACATTATTCAGGTGCAAAACAAGATTAATTGCAAATAAACAGTGTTCATCATGTTTTACTATGCTAAACATGTTTGTGTTACATCTGTTTTTAGTAACAGCATCAGAGTCAGTACAGAGAATACTTAATGCATGACTGATAATTCAGTCACATTGTCAGATTAAAAAATCATCATGAATTTAATGTGTTGTGCTTGATAGAATAAGTCTGATGGAATAGTATTTAGTTGGGTTTAATAATTTTAAAAATGAAAGAATATTCTGTGTTCAACAGTCAAGAATAAAATTTCCTGGGATTAGACAGTATTTGAATGTTAAATATAGAGTATCATTTTAAGTAGAATCATTATATATATATATATATATATATACATATATATATACACACAAACGGTGAATGGAACGCACAACCATAAATATGTAAAATGGGTGCCAGTACAATATCAGGAACAATTCTATATATATGCAGGTGACGGCACTCCTAGAGAAAACAAAAATTGTAAAAAGGCAATGTTGCTGATTAAATCAGGTTTATTTTATCCGACGTCTCGGTTCTATACTAGAACCTTCAAGTATAGAAGGTGTTTGTTCCCCGAGGAAGGTTCTAGTATAGAACCGAGACGTCGGATAAAATAAACCTGATTTAATCAGCAACATTGCCTTTTTACAATTTTTGTTTTCTCTGGGAGTGCCGTCACCTGCATATATATATATATATATATATAGTGGATAATGTACCCCCTACTGTAATTTATAAAGATATTATTAGTCACCGAGGAGTTATGTGACCATATAAAAGCACGAGGCCGCAGACCGAGTGCTTTTATACAGGTCACATAACTACGAGGTGACTACTAATATCTGTATAAATTTAAGTAGGGGGTATATTATGCATTATAATCTACAGTTTTTGTGTCCAGTGTCTTCCTTCCTATATATGTGTAGTATTTTACTGGCTTTGCCCTATGTGCTGCAAAATTACGGTTTTAATGCTGTTTTCCTTCGCCACCCACTTACTTAATTTTATCCCTGTAGTTATTTTTTTTGTGGAAAAGTACCTGTTTTTGAATTCCATCAGTTTTAACTGTATCCTGCTCTGGGTCACGTCAGTTGCAGGGGAGGGGGAAGGAAAGTGTCAGAGGACTGGAGAATGAGGGTTGGAGGCAGAGCAATACCGGAGATTGTGTGAGGGAGACTGAACAGCCGACACGGAGAACCATGAAAGTGAAAGTTAAGATGGTGGGTGAAAGGGAGGGGGAGCGATATAAGGAGAGAGACACATAGAGGCACTGTGCGAACAGGAGGGAGCCCATTAAGCGATCGTGTGAGGCGGGACATAGACCAAACAGACACTGAGGGGGCAGGACCTGAGAGAGAAGCAGCCGAGAGATAGTGAGACAGGAGGAGCGCGCCGGTGGTAAGGAAGAGCCGAGGCAGGGAATTAGAAAGAAGGGGGGCAGAGTGGAGGAAGAGAGCAGCAGTGGCAAGTGCTCACTCTCTCTAGCTTAGAAACGGCACGTTCTGACGTCAGAACGCGCCGTTTATAGGGATATAATTTACAGTCTGGTCCCATAGGGAAATGACCAGACTGTAGATTATATATATATATATATATATATATATATATATATATATATATATATATATATATATATATATATATATATATATATATGTTCCAGCAGAGTCGCACTCCAATAAGTTAAAACTTAACGTTTATTGTCCCATCATAAAAGCATGATACAAAGAGATATACTCATCTATATGGAGACGTCACGCGACGTTTCGGGGGTCCCCTGCCCCCTTTCTCAAGCGTGTCCCCAATGTGTATCGCATAGAGCCAGTGAAAGACCCGGAAGTCCGTCGTCACCATTGAAATAGCGGAGGCTGCGTGCCCGGTCATTCTGACGCAACCACGCCAGAGCGTGGGTGCGTCACAAGAGCGAACACACGACCATCCGCCCATTGAGTTTAACCACGCCATATTTGTTATTGGCAGCAATCCATCTGTAGTATTCGGGGATGCAAATACATGGTAAAATTCATTGATATTATACAAGATAACAAAATGTAGTTCTCCATACAGTGCACGCATGTTAACCCTTACAGCCTGGCCAATAAGTGCTCCAGTATATATCATATATTTACCCAACAAATCAAAATTATAACAATTAAATAAAGAGATGTAAGTCAAAGTCCCTATTTAACCCGTTAGGGCTTAATGATTTTAGTCGGTGAATCCATTGTACCTCTGTCCTTTTTAACAACATAATTCTGTCGCCCCCTCTCCTGGGTCGTGGTACATGTTGTATCACCCTAAACTTAAGATCATCTGCACTATGCCCCTTCTCCAAACAATGTTTGGAGACAGGGAGAATGGAGTTTTTCGTATTCACAGTGGATCTATGTTGGGAAAATCTATCCCTGATTTTCTGAATGGTTTCCCCTATATAGATTAAATTGCAGGGACAAACCAACATATAAACGACATAGTGACGTCTCCCACCTGCTATTGGTCCAACTGGCATCCTTAATTTGCATTTATTATCCTTTACATTATATGGAAAATGATTCTATTAATACTGTTGGTATCACTAATCCGCCTCTTCTATCTGGCGCAGCATACTCTATCAATCCTGCTCATATCAGGACTCTCAGGCCCTTCTATATCTCAGGCCCTTCTATATCATACCTTGTACATGTAGCTCATCTCAGTCTTGACTTCTGCCTTTTCCTTGCAGCAATGTGTGCCGCGATCCCAGTGTGGAAATAACCTCTCAACACTGTAACAACCCGTGTGATCCTGTGCCGCCTACAAAGTATCAATGTATGTCGGCGTCCCCGTGTGTCCTGCGCCAGATAGAAGAGGCGAATTAGTGATACCAACAGTATTAATAGAATAATTTTCCGTATAATGTAAAGGATAATAAATGCAAATTAAGGATGCCAGTTGGACCAATAGCAGGTGGGAGACGTCACTATGCGACGGTGGGTCGCAATTTCGCGCCATTTACTATGTTTATAGGGGTGTTTCACATTTGTATTTGTAACTTTGACAAAGGCTGAGTTGCAGCCGAAACGTTAGTTTTTCACAATAAAATATTTTGTATTTTCGTAAGCCCTGTGAGTGCGGTTTCTACTTGGAATATATATATATATATATATATATATATATATATATATATATATATATATATATATATATATATATATATATATATATATATATATACCCACAGAGATCCAGTATGGTACACTCAGTAAACATTCATTCACATACCTGTGAAAAGTCAAAAAAGCCACATTTACCACAATGAAAAGACCGCACCAATTCGGTCTTGAAAAAAAGTGAAAAAATATTTATTCCACTTTTCGGCTTCTCACTTGAGCCGTCCTCTAGTCCTGAAGACGAGTCAAGTGAGGAGGCAAAACGTTGAATAAATATTTTTTCACTTTTTTTCAAGACCTGATTGGTGCGGCCTTTTCATTGTGGTATATATATATATATATATATATATATATATATATATATATATATATATATATATATATATATATATATATATATATATATATATATATATACGAGAGCCAATCGTGGAACGCACAACCATAAGTCAGTCAATGCCTGGGTGCTAGTCAAGTTTAGATAAAATATATAACATCGGGTGACAGCACACCGAGGACTATAGCAACAAAAAACAAAAAAAGATTAATCGAAATCAAGGTTTATTTAATTCAACATTTCAGTTCCATGTTGGAACCTTCGTCTTTTTACACAGTTGCAAGAATGGATATCTTTCAATGACATGGAAATAAATGTTCCCATTAAGATACAAGCCATTCTCCTATATTATATATACAGTATATAAAATAATATATATATAAAATAAAGGTCAAGAGTTAAGTAGTTCTGTACATCCTTTTTACCCATTTATTGTTCTTGCTGATGGAAAGAATATATGGCCCTTCTGACTCTAGTGTAGCTGTAGTTATGCATGCTTTTCTATGCAAAGATGACAGTTTGGTGCCTGACAGCTAAAATGAGGGCTAAATCCAAGACTGAGCAAGAAGCCCCAACCATCATCCTAGTGATTTATTTGATTTTAATTTATTTACTTGAAATTTGCTAACTGACTGACAATTTGTTGATTAGGGTCACTTGGAAGTTGCCCATGCTATACTTTCTTTTGATCCAGATATATTCTAAATGGTACTGTTACTGCATAATTTTTAGATAACAACCTTTCAAAACCCATTAAAGTAATATCTGCATTTCCCAAAAAGTTAGATTCCCTAGATTCCTTATATTATGTTTACATTTTTTTTAGCTTGTCGCCCTATTAAAAATTATATATAAATAAAATAAATATTGGAGGGCACCAAAGTGTGCATAGCGAAGGTGCCTGGGACTGGGAGGAGGGGTGGCTATTTGGAAGCTGGGATTTATGGGTAGCGTAGTCCTGAATGGGGATTTGAGGGCATCAGAAGGGGAGGGTTGCTATAATGAAAAGTAGTGCCTTACCCTCTTTCTTTTCCATTCTAGATCCTGGAGCGCTGGTGGAGCTGCCCACCCACCCTCCCATCAGTTACGGTTGCTAATATTCAATGTTACTTTGTATGTACGTATTGTGTTATTAAATATATATATATATATATATATATATATATATATATATTCCCATGGTGGTTCCTAAATGGTTGTATTTGTTTGTCACAGCTGGTGGGGTAAAAAACAGTGTCCTTACCATTTGTTATCGATGCTGTATTGGCTTTACCTACATGCCCACCGCGGCCGCAGTGGCTGGCATATGGATAATTGATGCTTAGTGATCTAATGCCAAGTTTTTTGTTTACGGTTAACTGAAAGAATAATAACATGTTTAAAATAAAAGCTGTGGCCGACCCTCACCTATTCAATGGAAGTCTTTGACTCTGTGTGGTTCTTTATGCCTTAGCTTTAAGATTAGTTGGTTGCACAGAAATCACGCATACCTCCTCACAGTCTTGAGGTATTCATATTTTTTTTTTTTCCATTTTATTCAATAACTTTTGGTATTTGGATTTTTTAATAAACAAATTAACCTTAGTATATTTTCATAATGTTATTTTATTCAAAGTATAAAAAAAACTCTAATTACAGACAGATATTATACAAATTTGAATCCTCCTTTTTTTCTCTTTCTTTCTTTTTGTTTCTTTTTTTTTCTATCTTTCTTTCTTTTTCTTTCACAGTTGGCTATTTGCATACTGTGAACTTGAATTAATTCACATTGTATTCATTAGCATTATCAACTTTTACCTTTAACTGAGTTTTTCTTCCAGAGGGCATCACAATGACACTGAATTCCATTTAAACTGAGGAATAAGCAATGTGTTGAAAAGCAATGTTACATAAAAGGAAGGGGTGAAAATAATGACAAAAGTGATATTTTATTATTACCTTGGAAACAATTAAGATTTCAAAATACATGATGTTCTTTTTTTATTTCATTTCTACCAATTGCATATTTTCACTTTACTTTGCAAGCCATTATTTCAGTATAGAATGTTTGACATTACTCAGGTTACTCAGTCAATATGTAAAAAAAGTAACACTTTAAAGGTGAAAAAAATAGCAGAGGCAATGGAAAGGTGATAAATGTATTGTCTAACAAGCTTTCACAGCATAACAATTCCTTTATTAAAAAGATTATAATGATGCTATGATGGCTGCTCTGATGCTATGATATTTATACAGGATGCTGCAGAATGAGATTAAGTGAGCGCAAACAGAACGAATGCAAAATCTGATATGATAAAAAGAAAAACATGGGAGTTATAGATAATTGTTATAGATAAATAAACCTTCTTTGTAGGCTCTTGACCTCCCCTATAGTTTTTAGTTGCTTTGAACCTCAACAATGTGTGCAATGTATGTGTCTCTAATCCAAAACTCCTCTACCAAACCCCATTCATTACAGCTGAAAATATCATGTAGCATGTTAAACTACAGTCATATGAAAAAGTTTGGGAACCCCTTTTAATTCTTCAGAGTTTTGTTTATCATTGGCTGAGCTTTCAAAGTAGCAACTTCCTTTTAATATATAACATGCCTTATGGAAACAATAGTATTTCAGCGGTGACATAAAGTTTATTGGATTAACAGAAAATATACAATATGCATCATAACAAAATTAGACAGGTGCATACATTTGGGCACCCCAACAGAGATATTACATCAATGCTTAGTTGAGCCTCCTTTTGCAAATGTAACAGCCTCTAGATGCCTCCTATAGCCTTTGATGAGAGTCTGGATTCTGGTTGGCAGTAATTTTGACCATTCGTCCATACAAAATCTCTCTAGTTCAGTTAAATTTGATGGCTGCTGAGCATGGACAGACTGCATCAAATCACCCCATAGATTTTCCATGATATTCAAGTCAGGGGACTGTGATGGACATTCCAGAATATTGCACTTCTCCCTCTGCATAAATGCTTTTGTAGATTTTGAAGTGTATTTAGGGTCATTGTTTTGTTGGAATATCCAACCCCTGCATAACTTCAACTTTGTGACTGATGCTTGAACATTATCCTGAAGAATTTGTTGATATTGGTTTGAATTCATCCGACCCTCCACTTTACCAAGGGCCCCAGTCCCTGAACTAGCCCCACAGCCCCACAGCATGATGGAACCTCTACCAAATTTGACAGTAGGTAACAGGTGTTTTTCTTGGAATACAGTGTTCTTCTTTTGCCATTTAAAGTGCATTTTGTTATGACCAAATAACTACATTTTTGTCTCATCAGTCCAAAGCACTTCATTCCAAAATTACTGTGACTTATCTAAATGAGCTTTTGCATACCACAAGTGACTCTGTTTGTGGTGTGAGTGCAAAAATGGCTTCTTTCTCATCACCCTGCCATACAGTTGTCCTTTGTGCAAATTGCTCTGAATTGTAGAACAATGTACAAATACACCATCTGCAGCAAGATGTTCTTGCAGGTCTTGCAGGAGGTGATCTTTGGGTTTTAACTATTCTCACAATCCTCCACATATACCGCTCCTGTATTTTTCATGGCCTGCCAGACCTGGGTTTTACAGCAATTGTGCCTGTGGCCTTCCATTTCCTGATTACATTCCTTAGAGTTGAAACTGACAGTTTAAACCTCTGAGATAGCTTTTTGTAGCCTTCCCCTAAACCATACTGAACAATCTTTGTTTTCAGACCTTTTGAGAGTTGCTTTGAGGATCCCATGTTGGCACTCTTCAAAGGAGAGTCAAACTTGCAATCGGCCACCTTAAATACCTTTTCTCATCATTGGAAACATCTGCCTTTGAAGTTCAAGGCTTAACGAGCTAATCCTACCAATTTGGTGTTGCCAGTAATGAATATTGAGCAGTTACACGCATTCAAATTAGCAACATTTTTTCACATTTGATTTAATTTCATACAACTGAATACTGCTTCATCAAAAAAAAAAATTTCAGAAAACACCCCAGTTCTCAGATGTTCCTGGGAAATGAAAGACATATGACTGTTATCTTTTTTTGTTGAAAGTGGAGTAAATTATTATGCAGGCTGAGAGGGGTTCCCAAACTTTTTCATATGACTTTAAATACACCATATATTGATTTATTTCTTTAATCTGTAAATTAATCATGAACTGTTTTTTTGTTAGACAGAGACTAGTAATATTTTCCTCAGAGCAGACTATTTTTAACTTTACCTCCGATCTATTAAAGAAATTAATATTCCTTCATATCTAGGTGCTCACTTTGTATATTTATGAACTTGAGTTGATAGTCTTGATGATGAGATTACTAATAATTGGGACCAAACAAACAACAATAGGTTTGAACTTCATAAAACTGAAGGCTTACATAGTTTAAGGGGGAAATTTGCAAAACATTGTTAAATACATATTTTCACAAAAAAATTATTTGAAATGAACACTATTTAATAGTACATTTTTCAGGGTATTATTTTTTTTGCATAGTGATGCAAAGCGATATTATTACAGCTCAACTGATATATTTCCCAAGACTGAATTCTGTCAAAATATGCCATTTTGTTATCACTTTTACTCTTCAAACCTCATTTTCTGAGAATCTCCTAATGGCACATTTATTTGTAATAAATATAGAAAATAATGATCACCTTTGTCAGCTTTATTAATTTTTGCAGTGCATAATTGCAGGGTATTTCTAAAAACAATTCGGATTATCTAAAGCCCTCTATCAAGCCATGTGTTAGTAAGCTAGTAGTAATATATAGGGGGTTATTTATCAAAATCCGAAAAGTTCTCACTATTTTCTGAAAACTACTCCGACCACATCCGCACTGACTCCCCCCCCCTATTTATTAATACCTTTTTCAAAATATTGTGCAGGAAATCGTGAAAAAAATCGGAATCATCAATTTTTCAGATTTGTCCGAAAACTGCGACTTTTTGACGCCCAAAAAAAGGTCCTTTTTTATTTGGACTTTTTAAAACCAATGGGGTTTAATAAATCACAAGGAATTTGAGGTTTTTTTTCTACGAAAAAAAATTGTGTTTTTCTTTAAAAGTCCAACCATTAAAATAGGACTTTAATATATAGTAACATGGTAACATAGTGAGTTAGGATGAAAAAAGACACACATCCATCAAGTTCAACCTTTTTACTCTATTTTAACCTTGCCTATTTGCTAGTTAATCCAGAGGAAGGAAAAAAAAAACATTTGAAGCCTCACCAATTTGCCTCAGAGGGAGGCTTTCTGACTCCAAAATGACAATCAGACTAGTCCCTGGATCAACTTGTACTGTGAGCTATCGTCCATAAACCTGTATTTCCCCACTTGCTAAAAAGCCATCCAACCCCTTCTTAAAACTATCTAATGTATCAGACTTTAGGACTGATTCAGGGAGAGAATTCCACAGTTCTTACTGTAAAAAAAAAAAACCCTTCTCAATATTTAGGCAGAACCTCCTTTCGGAATGGGCGACCTCACATCAGCTGGAAATTCCTACTGGTAAAAAAAGCATTGGAGAGATTATTATATGATCCCCTTATATGTTTATACATAGTTATGATATCACCCCGTAAGCGCCTCTTCTCCAGCGTGAACATCCCCAATTTGGCCAGTCTTTCCTCATAGCTAAGATTTTCCATACCTTTTACCAGTTTAGTTGCCTTTTAATAAATAACCCCTTAATCTATAGATAGTACTTTTTGCTTAAACATCAATATAGTGTAGTAGTAGATACCATTGCCAGTTGACCAGACATATATTTTAAGAAATTGGCAACATGGGTGCCTAGTGGATAGGAGGTCATCTAACAATATAGGGGTGTGCAGCAGTGAAAAATGCATGTGATTTTGCTCTGCCAATTTTTATTGGTAGCCCCAAAAGCAAAAACAATGTGTCACGAAACAACACCTATAGACTCTAGTGTAGTTTGCTATAAAAATTAGAAAACTATTTTACTATCTTGTTTACTCTGCACTGTAACCTATCATCATTGCCCAAAATAAGAAATTGGAGGAAAATGGATGTGTAGACAACTCCAAAAAATGAATACAGAAGAGCTACCAGAAGAGTTATATTGTGTTGCACCATCCGTATACCATGATTGTAGTGTAATAAAAAGGAGAAGTTTATCAATTGAATGCACTTTATATTTATATTTATTTATTGTTTAATGAATCATTATAGCTATCATAGAATCATAAAAAAAAATCAAAAACGAATGATTCACCAGTTTTGACAAAAATTTATTTATTGAAAATGATGCACACCTTGAATTATTTCACCATTTCAAACGATTTTGCCAAAGCATTTGATACTGTGCCCCACAAATGACTGCTTTCTAATCTAAGGTCTGTTGGGCTTAATGAAGTAGTTTCCACATGGATAGGAAACTGACTACAGGATCGGGTACAGAGGGTGGTTGTTAATGGTACATTCTCTACATGGAGTAAGGTTCTTAGTGGGGTCCCTCAGGGCTCGGTATTGGGTCCACTTTTATTTAACTTGTTCATTAATGATTAAGGGGAGGGTGTTGTAAGTAATGTATGAGTGTTTGCTGATGACACAAAACTATCCAGCCCAATTAATTCCATCCAGGATGTGGCATCCTTGCAACAGGATCTTGACAAACTAGCAATCTGGGCAGCTAAGTGGCAAATGAGATTCAATGTTGATAAATGTAAAGTCATGGGATGTAAAAATATCCAAGGCACTTATACCCTTAAGGGTACTGCACTAGGCAAATCCATTATGGAAAAGGACCTTGGAGTCCTTGTAGATGATAAACTTGGCTGTAGCAAGCAATGCCAGTCAGCAGCATTAAGGGCAAATAAGGTCTTGAGCTGTATTAAAAGGGCCATAGAGTCACGGGAGGAGGGGTCATTCTTCCACTGTATAGAGCACTTGTAAGGCCCCATCTAGAATATGCCGTACAGTTTTGGTCTCCATCACTCAAACAGGACATTATTGTATTAGAGAGGGTACAGAGAAGGGCAACTAAGCTGGTAAAAGGTATGGAAAATCTTAGCTATGAGGAAAGACTGGCCAAATTGGGAATGTTCACGGTGGAGAAGAGGCCCTTAAGGGGTGATATGATAACTATGTATAAATATATAAGGGAATAGTATAATAATTTCTCTAATGCTTTATTTACCAGTAGGTCTTTCCGGCTGACACAAGGTCACCCAGTCCGATTAGAAGAAAAGAGGTTCCGCCTAAATATTTGGAGGGTTTTTTTACAGTGAAAGCCATGAAGATGTGGAATTCTCTCCCTGAATCAGTGGTACAGGCTGATACATTAGATAGCTTTAAGAAGGGGTTGGATGGCTTTTTAGCAAGTGAGGGAATACAGGGTTATGGAACATAGCTCATAGTACAAGTTGATCCAGGGACTAGTTCGATTGCCATTTTGGAGTCGGGAAGGAATTTTTCCCCATCTGAGGCAAATTGGAGAGGCTTCAGATGGGTTTTTGCCTTCCTCTGAATCAACTAGCAGTTAGGCAGATAAAAAAAAAAAACTAAAAGGTTGAACTTGATGGACGTGTGTCTTTTTCCAACCTTACTTACTATGTTACTATGTTTTAATATCAACACATGACGTCTGCTAAAAAATGGATTACATAATTAATTACACAGGACACTTTATCAATTGAATGCACTTTATATTAATATTTATTTGTTTCTTGTTCATCATAAAAATACAGTTAGGCCCATAAATCTTTGGGCAGAGACAACTTTTTTCTAATTTTGGTTCTGAACATTACCACAATGAATTTTAAATGAAACAACGCAGATGCAGTTGAACAGCAGACTTTAAGCTTTAATTTAGTGGGTTGAACAAAAAGTTTGCATAACTTCATTTCAGTGGCTCAAAAGTAATTAAACAAATAAAAAAACTGAAAATAAAATGTTAATTTCTAATACTTGGTTGAAAACCCTTTGTTGCCCATGACAGCCTAAAGTCTTGAACTTATGGACATCACCAGGTTCTGGGTTTTTAATGCTCTGCCAGGTCTTTACTGCATAGGCTTTCAGTTGCTGTTTGTTTGTAGGCCTTTCTGTCCGAAGTTTAATCTTCAACAAGTGAAATGCATGCTCAATTGCGTTCAATCAGGTGATTGACTTGGCCATTTAAGAATATTCCACTTCTTTGCTTTAATAAACGCCTGTGTTGCTTTGGCTGTCTGTTTTGGGTCATTGACCATCTGTATTATGAAACACCCCCAATCAATTTGACTGCATTTAGCTGGATTTGAGCAGACAGTGTCTCTGAATTCATTCAGCTGCTTCTGTCCTGTGTCACATCATCGATAAACAGTAGTGTCCCAGTGCCACTGGCAGCCATGCATGCCCAAGCCATCACACTGCCTCCACCATGTTTTATAGATGATGTGGTAAGCTTGGATCATGAGCTGTTCCACGCCCTCTCCATACTTTTTTCTTGCCATCATTCTGGTAGAGGTTGATCTTGGTTTCATCTGTCAAAAGAATGTTTTTCCAGAACTGTGCTGGCTTTTTTAGATGTTTTTTTTAGCAAAGTCCAATCTAGCCTTTCTATTCTTGATGCTTATGAGTGACTTGTACCTTGCAGTGCACCCTCTGTATTTACTTCCATGCAGTCTTCTCTTTATGGTAGACTTGGCTAATGATATGCCTACCTCCTGGAGAGTGTTGTTCACTTGTTTGGCTGTTGTGAAGGTCTTTCTCTTCATCATGGAATGATTCTATGATCATCCACCACTGTTGTCTTCCGTGGACGTCCAGGTCTTTTTGCATTGCTGAGTTCACCAGTGCTTTCTTTTTGAGGATGTACCAAACTTTAGATTTTGCCACTCATAATATTGTAGCAATTTCTCGGATGGGTTCTGTTTTTGCAGCTTAAGGATGGCTTGTTTTATCTGTATGGAGAGCTCCTTTGCCCGCAAGTTGTCTGTTCACAGCAAAATCTTCCACATACAAGCACCCCCCTCAAATCAACTCCAGGGCTTTTATCTGCTTCATTGATAATGAAAAACAAAAGTAATTGCCCACACCCTCCCATGAAATAGCCTTTGAGTCAATTGTCCAATTGGTTTTGTGCCCCTGAAATAAGTGATTGTGTTAAAAAAGGCTTTAGTTCCTCACATTTTTAAGCAATCTTTTTGTTCAACCCACTGAATTAAAGCTGAAAGTCTGCAGCTCAATTGCATCTGAGTTGCTTTATTTAAAATGCATTGTGGTAATGTACAGAACCAAAATATTTATGGGCCTAACTGTAATTACACAAATGATTCACCAGTTTTGACAAAAATTAATTTATTGAAAATGATGCACAATTAATTTTTCTGAGAGTCACATGAATTTTCCTTTAATTTGAATTACCATTTCTTTTCTCCTTTTTATTACACTACAATCATGGTAGATGGATGGTGTGACATAATATGACTCTTCTGGTAGCTCTTCTGTATAATGCTATAAAAATGACATGCAACAAAAAAAATTTGCCGCAAGTCAAAAACTGTACCACAACAAAATTCTCCCTTGGTTTTCGATTTTTTTGCAAATTTATTCACAGATTCACTCATCACTACTCTAAATGCCATATCTACCAATGTAATGTTTATTATAATGTGCACCTGACAATTTTATAATTAATTAATAATTCATGATGCACATGTAAAATAGAAAATAAAGTTAAGGTACCTATAATATAAGCAAAAAACATCAAAAACATCCAGTCCTAGTATTCCATAACAAATGACCTGAAGCTAGCATTTACTGATCTACTGTAGTTTGTACATCATAGAAAACATGTGCAAATATGATGAGAAATGTTATGTAATTACCATCAACATGATATTGTATTGAACATGAGTATTTCAACTCATTGCTGAAGTGACTCTTCACTAATATGTATAGCAAAGATATATTTTAAGAGGCAGCAGTAACTTTTCTGTGCATTTCAAGCACGCTGTTAACTCTAATGTCAGGATCAACTTAGTTATTTTACTATGATGAATGCTTGTTTAGCACATTTTCATGTTTGATATTCTTTGCGCAAAGTGATTGAATTCTTCCAAAAAAGAAAGACTGAAATATTGTGAAATGTGCCCCCGAACAGGGGGAATATATTAAATATTGTATCAGAGTGACTGGGGGACTGGCAGCTGTGCTTTCAATCTCAGCAAGGCACCCCCGCTCCAGGTGTAGGAAATGAAGTCAATTAACAAGAGAGCTGAGAGAAGCAAACGAAGAGGCAGAACTTGCTGCTAAGTGCTCTTTATTGTACACAACATGTTTCGTGCCCAGAGCCCTTTATCAAGTGACTTGATAAAGGGCTCTGGGCCCGAAACATGTTGTGTGCAATAAAGAGCACTTAGCAGCAAGTTCTGCCTCTTGGTTTGCTTCTCTCAGCTCTCTTGTTAATTGAATATATTAAATATGTCTGGTGTAAGAGTGTTTGGTGTAAATTTGCGAATCTCCCGCAAAAATTTGATGCTGAAAATTCACCGGCATCAATTTCCGCTCAATTTTTAATTGAAGACATTCGATTTGGTCGATTTTAGTGAAAACTTTCAAATTGCCCGATTTTTTTTGTGAAAACGTTCAAATTGCTCGATTTCAGTAAAAACATTTAAATTGCTAGATTTTACCATGAAAATGTTCAAATTGCTCAATCTTTAAGTGAAAACGTTCAAATTGCTAGATTTTTTCATGAAAACATTCGAATTGCTTGATTTTTCCGTGAAAACATTTGAATTTCACAATTTTCCGTGAACTTTCTGTTTTCACGATTTTTCTAAAAAAAATTTTGCCGTTTCGCAAATTTTTTAGTCAAAGTGGTTGAGATTCGCCCATCACTAGGTATAATTGTTACTGTATTGTTACAACAATATCACGTTATATCATTATTTATTTGTTGTTATTTCTCAAATATAAACCCTGTTTGTACAATCACACTGTGGAAATAATCTGGCTATTGTGAAATGCATAATTTATTTGGCTAAATGAGTAGGATTATAATGCAGGTTTAAGATCTATTTTGTCAACATATTTGAAGTCTCAAATACTGTACATTTGTGAATTTCATTTTAATTATTTAATTTAATAATCCTAAAAGGCCAGTCCTGCTTTGGAGACTTCTTGTCCTAGATTGTGCTGCAATGTATTGTCTGTTTTTGGTATGCTGTTTGCAGGGTCACAGGGGGTTCAGTTATCCCGGGCCCGCAGGATTTTGTGTCTAAAGGGGGGCCCGGCCATGCTTCACTTACTTGATTAGCCAGTCCCCCCTGTTTTCAGCGTGTTGCACAGCAGCTCTGTGCACGGAAGATTTTCTACTATTAAGATTTACTGTAACCTCATTGGTCTTTTAAGAATAAGTCCCAGTAAATCTGCATTGGGATTGGATCCCCTTATCCAATCCCTGTACAGCTTTACCAGACCACGAGGGTACAGGAAATCTTAATAGGAGAAAATTTTATATTAAATAATATGTATATAACAGTGTTGCTAAAATATTAACAGTAATATTGACAGTAATACTTAGAAGCTAAATAGGGGAATGTAATTTAAGTCGCAAAGTGCAAAACAATTTGTGCCGATAAGACTAAAAAGCCACATCTCGCAATGTAATATTGTTCCTTAAAGGGTTATTGCATTGCGAATTATGAGCAATTCGGGGCAGCTTTTCATTGTGCGCATGCGAGTGACAGGAAATGGCTGCTCGCACCGGGAGCTCACTCCCGGTGCGGATAGCCTATCGCTGGCGGGGGGGAATGCAGGCTCTTTTAGCCCACACCTTTGGGGATAATATTTTTACCCAACAGGTGCCCTTTAAGATGCATAAAATATCACTACCATGTTTTAAATCACATGACCTTAGATTTAGACATCTGGTACACCTTCTCATAGCCCACTAAATGAGGGTGTAAGAAAAAGGGGCATGCTTTTGCATCCCATGGTGTTCAGGGGTCTTAGTAAATATCCCTTATTGACTTTAACTTTTTTCTAAATTCAAATGCAATTATGCTTTTTTAATTTTCATTTTTAATTGTGTTTAATTACTTCTGATTTCTCTTTATAAAACAGCAGTTGGAGTAATTGAATTTTGATTCCTGTATTCCATTACTAACATGTTAAATGCTTGACCTGCTATGAAAATATTCTGACCTTACTGTAATCTTACTTTCACACCTTGAAGAACATGACAGCCTGAGAAGATGATCTTGAAATGACAAGGTCCAAAGGGAATATCACATGCAAGAAAATTATACAGCTCACTTCTTATTGTCATTTTAAAGTGTCAGAAGACTGTTGATAGCAAAATCACATATTTTACCTCATTTAGGAGTGGTATGCATTGCTTGGGTGAATTTAAAAAGCAAACCATTTCCCTAAAGGATTGTAAAAAACATTTGGGCTATAAATAAGATGTGATATAGCTATATATTCACATTTACATTCTGACAAATTGTCAGTTTTTTTTTCCCTTTGAATACATGTTTGTTGCACACATTTATGACAAATACGATCCTTACAGTCATACATTGCTCAATGAGCTTTTAATTAAATCTGCTGTTATTTAATATAATCTGTGTTGTACTTCTAGATGAGAAGTACCACACAGTGGTGGAAGACAGTGGTGGGAAGAGTGGGGTAAATCAATATACTCTTCCTACAATTCATTATTAATTTTTGGTTGATCATTTAAAAAAAATAACTTAATATTAGAAGACAACATTTAGGCATAAAGTCAATGAACGTGATTTCACTGGATTGCAACCAAATATTGTATTACACATGGGTGGGGCCTACGTTAGAAATACAGGTGGAAATACTTTTTAGAGAGAATGTTTGGAAAGGTTAGAAAGGCAATAGCACGTGCAAAAAGGTACATATTTCTGTTCTAAATATTTTGTTAATTATAATGTATTTGTATTTTAGAAACCAGTAGTGCACATTTATAGATTTGTATTTAATGCATAAAGGAGCTCTCATGTCTGTTTCTTTTTTCACTGTTATGTTCTGTCTGAAACTTCAATGGTAACATAGAGTGAGAAAAAAAGAAGAGGAAGGATAATATGAATTGAATTGGTTTAGGCCATTGTTGGAATGGGATTATTCTTGGTTCTATTGGTGTCAGCTGCTGGTCTTTGGCCTATTATGATACAGTGCTTTGAATACCTGTCCATGACCTTAAAGGGACTCTGTCATGATTTTTATTGTGTAGTTTCTATTACAGGTATGGGACCTGTTATCCAGAATGCTCGGGACCTGGGGGTTTCCGGATAACGGATGTTTTCGTTATTTGGGTCTTCATGTCTTAAGTCTACTAGAAATTCATTTAAACATTAAATAAACTCAATAGGCTGGTTTTGCTTCCAATAAGGATTAATTATATCTTAGTTGGGATCAAGTACAAGCTACTGTTTTATTATTACAGAGAAAAAAAGAAATAATTTTTAAAAATTTGGATTATTTGCATAAAATGGAGTCTATGGGAGACATCCATTCCATAATTCTGAGCTTTCTGGATATCGGGTTTCCGGATAAGGGATCCTATACCTGTAATAAATTAAATTTGGTGTATCATAAAGAATTTATTTTACCATTTAAAATGTTATTCTTGAATTATGATGGGCGAATAAGTTCACCAGGCGTGAATTTTCAGTGAATTTCCGCATTTGCCCGCTGTTGAATAAATTTGCGAACCGGCCGCAAAAATTCGACTGTGAAAAATCTGTCACATTGGAAAAATTTGAGTGCACGTCAGTATAGTTGCGCACATAAACATCAACGCGTCAAAATTATTCGGACGCCCATTGACATTAATGCATTTGGCCAAAATAGGCGCGAGTATAGCAATTGTCGTGGGTCACCCATTGACTTCTACGTGTTTTTTGCTGGACAAATTCACCCATCCCTATTCTTAAACCAATAAATGTATTTTTAGTAGTAATATTGGTGTGCAAATATCCATCTCAGATCATTGTGTCTGATCAGAAAGAACTAACACTTCGCACTTCGCAATGCAAATGCAGATAATCTATTGTGCTGTGTCTCCTACTCAATGAAACTGGAGTAGTCATGGCCAGCTTTGGGTGTTTTATTATTGTGTGTTATTCTCATATCTACCACTAGGTGGGAGCATGGGAGCATTTTTAGCAATGCCTGTGTCTTGTAAATATTTTGTAACTTTCCTATTGTTATGTTGATTGACTGATGGGAGGGAAGGGATCATATCACTCCAATTTGCAGTCCACCAGTAAAGAGTGACTGAAATTTAGCCCCATGTTAATTTTCAAAAATACACAAAAAAAACGGTTTGCTCTTTTGAACAATGCATTTCAATGGAGAGGTACTAATGCATTTAGTTGTTCTCGATGACAGAATTCCTTTAAGATTTTGCCAATTTTATCCAGAAAGATTCTTATAGCACATGTAAGTCTGTAAATTGGAAGGCCTTATTAACTAATTTCTTCCAAAGTACCAGGATATTAAATTTTACATCCTCCTTTTCAAAATTATGTCTTTGCAGTCACAGAGGAGAAGGACGGAGAGAGAATGTGGACAGTCAACTTGATTCTTAAAATGGCAGATATCCCCAGCAAAGCTAACTAAAAAGAAGGCAACAAAAGAGCCACATGAAATAGTTAGTGGGAAGATACTTGGGCTTTAGGACCTGAGAACAGAATTCCCCCCCAGATTTTAGTATCAATCAAAAAGCATGCAGAAACTTGCACATGATTTGTCAACAAAGAAACAAATTAGTACCCTCTATGGTAAATCAGAGGGACTGTGTAGTGGCCTCAGGGGAGAATGTAGTAGTTTGAGCTGAGGGAGTCAGGGAGAGCAATATCTCTCAGACTGATTTATAACTAGAAAAGGGCAGATCACAGACAGACAACATATGCGTTTAGATGGTCTAAGAGACATTAAAATGCGTAATATGCTGCTACCGCAGCCTTGTTTCGTCAGGCTAAGTTGTAAAAGTGTACTGAATGGTGAGCTGCAGTACGAGTCCCTTGATGGACCAAGAAAAGGCATTTTATACACAGCAAATATATTTTTAAAGGTGTCAAAGAAGGCATCAGACTCATCCTCAAGGGGATTATATTTTTCCCAAGGGGAATACAGTTGTAGAACAATGTTTCAATGAACTGGAATGTGATTTTATTGGCCACCTTACACATCTCAAAGGAGACGAAAGCTCTAAACTGAACTGAATCAAATTATTCACTAAGACAGAAGGACTGCAGATCCCTGCTTTAACATGAAGGATATGAAACTCAATCACAGCAGAACAAGGGCTTAAGCATGGTCTGCACCTTCTTGGATGGGAGGAGTAGAGTTCTTGCAGCAGTATTTAATACAGACTGTAGTAATGAGAGATTAGAGTAAAGGAGGCCAGTTAGTAGAAGGTTACAATAGTCTAGTTGGGATAGAATGGGAGTATGCACAATTATCTTAGCTGTGGCAGGTGAAAGAAACTGATGGATTTTGGCAAACCTGTATAGGAAAAAGTGACAGGTTTTATCAGTGGTGTTAACATGGGCAGAGAAAGAGAGAGAGAGAGAGAGAGAGAGAGAGAGAGAGAGAGAGAGAGAGAGAGAGAGAGAGAGTCAAAGGTTACCCCTAGTCAATGTGCTGTGTTGAGAGAGTTAATGAGCATGCCATCAATACAGATAGTAAATGGGGAGTAGGACCAGGCTTAGGTAGAAAGATGATTAGTTTTTGTTGGGTTGAGTTTGAGATGGTGCTGGTTCATCCAGTTGGAGATTGTTAGGAGGCAGTTAGAGATCTGGGTCTGAGTTTCAGCTGTTAGTGAAGGGGTGGATAAATATATTTGGGTATCATCAGCATACAGATGATAATTAAAGCCAAATGAGCGGATAAGACCTCCCAAAGACAGAATGTAGAGGGAGAACAATAATGGACCAAGTACAGAGCCTTACTGCACCCCTAAATTAAGTGGAACTAGAAAATAGGTTTTGTTAGCATAAGAGGCAGTGGATAACTGTTTAGAAAGGAAAGAAAAGAAGCTTTTGTAGGCATAAAAATGTATACGTTTTCCAATTGTTTATTCCTGAGTTTGTAAAAACCAAGCCAAAAATTATACAAGTCCTTTTATTTCCACTTAATTAAATTTCAAGCAAAATATGCATCCAATTCAGCAATGCTAAAGAACAGACATAACTGCTATGTTTGTAGTCATTAAATAGCATGTCACTCTGCAAAAGTATTAGGGCTTATCATAACTATATATTCACACAACATAAGTCTTCACAAAGGAACCACATTTATTTAATGCTTTTCAGCTCTTGACTGGCAGTTTCCCAATATGATTCTGAATGTCAAAAACAGATTATTATTATATCCGCTTCATTGTTTCTAGAAGATGAGTATCAAGAAGCACACACTGTAGACTTTATAAGCATAGAGTCATAAGTAATTAGTTTTCATAAAATGTATTTTATTTAATTTCCTTATTTAATCTCAAAAATATGTTTCTTATTGTAACTTCAATGCATGAAAATATAAACTAAAAGTATCAAACCAGATATATGAATATGAAATGGTTATTTTAAAAGCTGTTATATAAATTTAGTTTGTAGTGGGATTGTTATGGATTCATTAAACAAAAACAGATGATCTGCATGAATCCATGTAATGTCTGTTTAATTGAAATATATCAGAGCTCAAATACTGTACGTAATCCTTAACAGTCTTTTATATGCCCAACATTGTTTCTTGTTACAGAACTGACTACAGTAGGTCAGCTAATCACCTATGCACCTGTTAGTACCTTATACACAATTTCCATGTTTAACTTGGCCTATATATTTGTTTATGGTCCAGAATTTTGTAGTCAGCATTACTAAATATAAGCCTCAGGTTTAAGGTTCGAATCCCAAACCCTGAACAAACCCGAAGGTCCTGGTCACTGCTCAGCCTTCTGCCTTTAACAACCACCTCGGGTGCCACCAGGTCCTAATATGAGAGGACCAAGGAGAGAGTTCTGGGCAAGCAAGGGAACCGCATGTCATACTGAATTGGAGAACAAGGAATGTAGTCAAGGTCACAGGCCTGGTCAAAATACCAGATGAGCAGAGCAGTACAAGAACAGGAGATGGTAGTGTAATCAAGGTCACAAGCAGGGTCAGTATACCAAAAGGGCAGCACAGTACAAAATAGGATCTGAATGTAATGGTGAAATAAAAATGGGTAAAGAACAATGCTCACCTAGCCTGTCTGGGGTTTAAGCGTTTAGCGGACTCAATATACAATATATTTTTATGGTCAGTAAATACTGAAACCACATGTTTAGCGCCCTCAAGAAGGTGTCTCCACTCCTCAAAGGCCCATTTAATGGCCAATAATTCCCTGTTACCAATGTCATAATTAATCTCTGTGAAAGAGAATTTTTTAGAAAAAAAAAAATGGATGGATCTTATTGGTAACAGGGTGATGTTGAGACAACACTGTCCCTGCACCAATCTCCAAAGCATCCACTTCTACTAGAAAAAGAAGAGAGGAGTCAGGGTGTTGGAGAACTGGGACAGAAAGGCTTTTTTTTTTAGCAATTCAATTCTTTATTGCAGCATCTGGCCAAATACTAGGGTCCATCCCCTTTTTAGTAAGGGCAGTGATAGGGGCTACCAAAATGGAAAAATCTTTGATGAATTTCTGTTAGTAATTGGCAAAGCCCAAAAACCTCTCTATGGCCCGAAGAGACAGAGGTTTTGCCAATCGAAGATGGACTGTACCTTAGCTGGTTCCATCTCCAACCCCTCCTGGGAGACAATGTACCTGTGTAGAACACAGAATTTTTAGAGCATTTTACAACTATGTAAAAATCCATGCTCCCTTTAACCTTTGGGGAATGTTTTTAACTTCAGGATTCTCGAGAGTTTCTGACTGGTTTTCGTTCAATTATCTGATAAATTTGGGTGACAACTCGATAAAGTAACTGCTAGCAACAAGTACATGGCCAGCAACTTAAATCAACATAGTTCCAAACCTGGCCTCACCACCTTAGACGATTCTCCACCTTCTCCACTCTACATACACCATGATGAATACGCACTTATTGTTCCCGTGATTGTTGTAAATTACCCCTCTTGTGTGTTGTTAAAGGAACAGTAACGTCAAAAAATAAAAGTGTTTTAAAGTAATGAGAATATAATGCAGTGTTGCCCTGCCCTGGTACAACTGCTGTGTTTGCTTAAGAAACACTACTATTGTTTATATAAATAAGCTGCTGTGTATCAATGGGGGCAGCCATTCAAAGGAGAAAAGGCTCAGGTTACACAGCAGATAGCAAATAAGCTCTGTCTGTCTAATGGTGTTATCTGTTATCCATTAGTTAAACTGTGCCATATAGCCATTTTTCAATTTCCGCCATTGTTCCACAGCAGCTTGTTTATATGAACTATAGTAGTGTTTCTGAAGCAAACAGATCAGTTTTACCAGTGCAGGGCAACAGTACATGATATTTTCATTACTTTAAAGCACTTTAATTTTTTGGTGTTACTGTTCCTTTAATGGAACTTTTGTCTCAAAACACCCAGATGTAAGAGTGTGGGTGTACAGAGGCTAAAGTTGTTGGTTAAAACATAAAAACATTTACCTTTCTCGTTGCTGCAGCAACAGAACAGCATTTCTCAACGTTAAAGCAGTTACTAGGAAAAAAATATAATAATTATTTAAGAAATATTTCCACACAGTGGAAGATTTATATCCTATCGCAGTGTGAGGAATGTGTTTTTTGGTGAGGTGATTTGTGCCAATTTTACAAAATCTTTAGACTAACAATGGTTTACAAGGCCTCAGCTTCATGACAGTTATGCACAGTGACAATGACTTGCAGTACAATGATCTTAAAAAACTGAGCGGGTGCCTAAAGGATTATTAAACATGAATCATCCATGGGTACATACTCAAATGTAATTAGGAGAATGTAATTAGCATGTCATTATACTTTAGGATAAATGAATTTGCTTTGAATAATTTCTATTATACTAAGACAACAGAGAGCTGTGGTAACGGTAGTTAAATGTAAAACAATAGACCATATTGTGTAAAGATGTAATTTGATTGGATTTATGCACACACATTTTACAGTAAAATTTGTTTGTTATGATGGTAAGCATAAAAGATACATAGCCTAAAAAAAGACAATCTGTACTATGCTGCAATTAACATTGTGTAGTTATGCCATTGATACTGTATGTATGAAACCATACACCCTCCCCCCCAAACTGCCTCCCTATACTGATTATGTAAATTAAAAAAATCTAACTGTCTGATTCTGGAGAGATGTAAATGTACTTTGCAAGTTACTTATACTTCATTCTAGTGAGCATCTGGTAAAATTACCAAGAGAGCTTTTGGAATAGCTTGGATTGTATACATTTTAAAGACAATTTAGATGACCAGCTGTTTTGTGGATCTTTAATTTCCAATGTAGTTTTTTTTTCCTGGCAGATGCAAATCATGTTTTTAAGAAGACATATAAATACATAATACAATGTGTAATTACTTAAATCA
This sequence comes from Xenopus laevis, assembly GCF_017654675.1. Taxonomy (NCBI): domain Eukaryota; kingdom Metazoa; phylum Chordata; class Amphibia; order Anura; family Pipidae; genus Xenopus; species Xenopus laevis. The sequence goes on along the minus strand of NC_054374.1, from coordinate 109,833,046 downwards.
TAAAGTATTCAAATACAAGTTAAGAAAAATGAATTTAATAAATCTAAAAAAAATGACAGATGGTGCAATCACACCTTAGTTGGTGAGTTTCAAGGGGCAATAAAAAGCCTACTCTTTTGGCTGCAGTCTCAGAAAAGGCCATTTGAAACCCATGCAGGATTATACCACAGTTTATTCGGAATGGTGTTTTTGTGATAATAATGATCAAATCTCAATCTCAAGTCTCATCGTCTAGTTAATGAAGTAATGTTGGCCATATGAATATTTGACTTTCCTGAATAAATTAAATATGTTCTGTTGAGCTCAGTTTGACTGAAGATTTACACGTACTTCAAGCCGACCTGTCAACTGTACTGCCAATATTTTACAAATTAGCAGCTTATGGTTGTTCCAGCAGTACTTTCCTTCTTCAGCATGTGCAAATTTGCTTTCAAACCTTGTTGGAAGACAAATAATAATTTGTACTGCTTTGATCATGTCAGTCTTCGTAAATAATACATTTAAGTGCAGTTGGCAGTCTAAAGGCAGTGTCATTTGACCGGTAGTCAAAATCCATCTGCTCACTCTGCACATTGAGAACAATGCCTAAGATAAATTACAATAGGTCTGTGAAAACATAATTTCATGAGGGAGAGCAATAAAAGTTTTTATTGTAAAAAAATGCACAGTGCAAACAAATTTTCCTTTTCATATAGTTATTCATGTAATTATTATAATCCATAAAATCATTATGCAATTTAGTTTGCTCCAGTGGACAACAAATGTAATATAACTTTTTTTTTAATAAACAAATTAATGAAATACATTTTCAGTTCTATGTGCAATTACAATCTACAATGTAATATTATATAATGAGATATATTTTATTGCAAAATATACATAATTGTCATCAGTTTTGCACCTTATTTCCTTTTTTGTCCATAAATTCCAAGATGAGTTTCCCAAATGTTTTTCTCTTTCAGTTTTGATGTTTAATCTTCTAATTTGTCTAGCTAAAAATGATAAATTATATATTTTCTCTGTAATAATGAAACAGTACATTGTATTTGTTCCTAATAAAGATATAATAGACTGGTGAACTTGTTTGTCTGTGTTAACAGAACTGTTTGTGTTTGCTTACACTGGAGATAAGTGAGCTTCAATTTTGTTTGTATAAAGAAGTGCTGTGCATAATACGGCAGATGCACATTGATACTGGAAACCTTTCGCTGGCAATACATTAAAAATATGCTTGTTTGGTAAGGTCACCAAACAAGCAAATCTTTTCCTGATATGCCCACCAACTACTGCATCTACAAGCCCAAGCGGTTGTTGCTATGGGATTTTTAAACCTGTTTGATTGATATCTGGCCAGTTATTGAGTTGGGGGCTCCATACACGGGCCAATAAGCTGACAAACTTGGTCTGTCAGTAGCTTTTATCGGTCCGTGTATGGCCACTTTTTATTCCTGTTTTCTATGTATGGGAAAAATGACAGCAACACACTACCAACATAGTGATTACCCTACAAAGCATTAGTGGGGGAAGGTAATAAACAGAAATGGAAAAAATATATGCAATTAGGTTGCCACCTGACCGGTATTTAACCGGTAAAAATGAAGCTTGATGCCAATGTTATTAATAGGAAAAAAAAGCAAGAATATAGGAAGGCCGGTATTTTTTTTTCAGAAAAGGTGGCAACCCTATATGCAATTAAAAAATGTATGCCTTTGTGCGAAAACAAATTTTAGTGAATTTAATATAGCTTTTGCAAAACCGGAACTGTTTAGCAACCACTTCCAATAGGCAAGGTTGGACTGGACCGGCAGGACACGTCCCGGACCCCCAAGTCTGACCCTACCGACATGAGAAGAGGGTTTTTGAATCTTATAGTGGATACTTCTTACTGAAAAAGTTATTTTTGCTCCAAAAGGTTACGACACCTTAGCTACAATTTTGTAGGCAAATCATATTTTCCCCCATATTGCAGCCCTTTTGTCTACAGTTAGGTTCATATATCATATTTTGTAATTAAATTTATTGAGTAAGTTCCCTGGTCAGTTGGACATGTAAACTAATCTTAGACTGCAGGGTTTAAAATAACTTATTGGATGTGAGCTGCTTTCAGTGAATGCAAACAACGATTTTGATTTAAGTTACTTAACTGATGTAGTGTATCTTTCTTTACTGTTTCAGTGAATGCAAATTTGCAAAGCTATTTTGTATTAAGTGGTGCAAAGTATTACAGGTAGGAGACCTGTTATCCAGAATGCTCTGGACCTGGGGTATTCCATTTGGATCTTCAAACCTTAAGTCTACTAGAAAATCATGTAAATGTAAAATAAACCCAATAGGATGGTTTGGCTTCTAACAAGGAATAATTATTTCTTAGTTTGGATCAAATACAAGGTACTTTTTAATTATTACAGAGAAAAAGGAAATAATTTTGAAAAATGTAGATTGTTTGGATAAATGGAGTCTATGGGGGATAGCCTTTCCATACTTTGGAGCTTTCTGGATAAATGGTTTACAGAAAACAACTTCCATACTGTACCTGTATTATGATTTACACTATGTTTTACATTTAATTGAGTTATACTTATGCGTGAGATAATGTTCTACTTAACTGTAACTTTTAGCACATGACTTTTATAATTAAATATAAGCCATAAGTATGCCTATCATTAAGGACCTTGTGGGTTTGAAACAAGTCAGGCTCATATGAAGCCTTTTAGCTTGTGCTTAACAATAATGTTAAACTTTTTGTAAAAAAAAATGTTTTATATGGAAGGATGGAGGTGTAGACAATGTTTGTATACTTCCTTGCTGCTGAGAAGGCACATGCAAGGCCATAATTTTATATAGTCACTTCTGGGCCTGTGCCTAAGGTGGCAGCTTTTGGGGGGCAAATATATTTGAAAAATGTATTCAAAATAAAATTTGGAGGTGAGTGGTACAGGGCCCAGTAGAGGAAGTGATGTCACACACACTGGGTGCATGATGTTATTCAACACATTGGAGGGTGTCCCACGATCCGGTGTCTAGGGTGGCATCAGACCAAAATAAAGCCCTGGGCACATAGAAATAATGTGGCGTTAGCATGTAGATAGGGGATACAGTGTGCCTGCAGTGGTGAGATTTATAAGTGTTCTGGTATTCTAGGAGTACCTGTGGGGTAACTACTTCTGGATTTGTATTGCCTATTGGGGGAATGTTTAATGTAAATGAAAAAAATCTGTGCTATAAGAACTATTTTCCTATTTGTGAACATATTTGGACCAGCATGCAAACTATGTGATAAAATATCCAAATTAAAGTATCTCCACCCATGATGATGAACACTGTAGATCATATCCATTGTAATGAACCAACAAAGAACCAAGGCAAATTAAACACTTGCCTACAATAAAAGCTTTGGTGGGGGGGAGCAGTTAATTTAGTGATGGCAGTGAGATAACATTTGTCAAAATGCCTGGAAAAAGACCAGTAGACTGTTGACTTAATTATGCCAGACAACTGAGCCAACATTTTAGAGCTGTATAAAAATGGCAATTTGGACACTATTTATTTTTCTTTACACACTGCATAAATCTGCTGATAAAAGTTGTTAAGTCCATTAAAATATGTAGTAGCCTTTGCCAGCAAAACAATTCTGTTCTGCTTCTGTTAAACTAATGATTTTTGTTTGGTTAAAGAGCATTTACATGAATAAAAGCCCAATTAAATACCAGATGCTAACTAGTTTTCATACAAAGCAAATGATGGTCTAAGATAAACAATTGAGCAAGTTGCTTTGCAGTTTAATAAAGCAGCAAATTAAACACACAGAAAAAAAGAACATGCTCCTACAATAATAAAATAGTTAAACTCCTCTAATCTACTAATCTTGGGTAAAAAACAAAACTCTGTTCATGAAGATCAACCCTTTAACACATAATTTACTCACAGTATGCAAAAAATCCTTAAAACTCTTGCCTGTTCTCCCTCGCTCATATATTTACATGTATGTATTGAAATAAAAATAGTGAATGTGTGTGTGTATATACAGTATATGTATAGTATATATTTTGTACCCTCTAGATAATTTGATAAATTGCTTCTGCGTGTAGCTAATTTACTCTCTCCTGGAAGGTCATGCTGTATCTTTCTTTGTTTTGCTAGGACCTATGTGGAATGGAGGAGGCTTGAGGTCATCATATAACTAGGTGGTAATGTTGCAAAAATAATACTGCAAGTTGCCTTCAGTAAGAAACAAAATTAGTTAGAAACAGATAAATAAATTTTGCCTTGCGTAACCTACAGGACATTTTGTGTGTAAAAGCTTATAAGAGCAGTAATATTACCAACATCATTAAACAGGCAATCCAATTAAATACCTAAAATATGCAGTGATAATTGCTATGAATTTAGCCTAAAGTCATTACATTATAGCTAATCATAATTGTATGATTTTATGTACATAACGTTTTTGTAGGACTACAACAGCAAGAAGATATGTTAATTCCCGTGTTTCGCTGCCACCGAATAAATTTGTGAAACTCCTGCAAAAATTAGCCGAAATGTGCTCCAGCATCAAAAACGAGGCTCCGGTGCCAAAAATGAGACGCCGGTGGTGTTTCGCAAATTTTCCGCCGTTTCGGCGAAACGGGACAAATTTGCCCATCACTACTTTTTATAGATATTGATTATTTTCTTTTTAAATTGAAAAACATTTATATAATTGGTATTTACATATACAGTACAAGGTTAAACATATTTGTGTAATCAACATTTAGGGGATTATTTACTGTACTAAACTTTTTCTCACTTAAAAAAAAAAATTGACCAAACTCCCAAACCCAATCCCCTTAATTTACCAGTAAAACATCTTGAAAAAATCAGAGCAACAATACTTTGGTGACAAAACCGAGCACCAATTCAAATTGTGTGACTTGTTTTAAATTATTGCTCCAAAAACTTAACCTTATTGAATTGTCACCCCAAAAAACCTCAAATTTAATGGAAACATTAAGTCAGAGCTTAAAAATATGGGGGGGCACCAAAATGCAAAGTTACTAGTAAAAAATGCAAAGGGACCTGTAAAGTGATAGAAGAGAAGATGAATTGGGTAAGTTAGAAGAAACAAAAGAAAAAGGAGTAAAATAGATACATGTATAGGTAATGGTGGAAAACATTATTAAAATAGAGAGACAAATTAATAATTGAAGAGAAATACTGTAGTGGCAACTGCAAATGAGAAAGAAAGCAAAATGATGAAAATAGGAGGGTACATAACACAGCATAATTGGGGAGAGGCATCCTGAAAAAATGTTGTGTCAAATCTACCTCCCCTATTCATTAAACAATGTCTTATTGTGTATAATGTGCCTGTGTCAGTACCCACAGCGATACACTGTTTATTATGTGCTTGTTGTCCCACTATCTCTCACTATATGACTATGTGATAAGCTTGGCTTGTCAGTACCTACCCTGCGCTTGGGGTACATTTATTCAGTTCAATTTGTTGAACAGTGTGCTATAGGAGCGAACTGATCTCACATTATTAAGTGGTGGGGATGATGTGCATTTACTCATTACTCTCTGTGTGCACTAGACTCTACCCAAAACCTGAACTTCAGCTACTTCCAGGGTTCATCCTACTGCCCCAAGTTGGTGCTGAACTATACCTCTCAATATTTTGAAAAAGGCAAAGGCATTATAATAATAATAGAAGAGAATTTGAAGCTACTCCATGCCTGGTCTTTGCACAGTAGATAATTATGCAGTAGGAATAAGCACTACACATACCAATCTTGCCACTAGTGAGAGGCAAAATATTTCTTGGCATTATTACTGGGGTACTAACAGAGGGTCATTATAAAAACTAGAACAGCTTCTATTGAACTACCTGCCACAGATATTAAATTCTAGATAGTTAACTATCATAGAGAATATATAATATGCATTAGCCCTTGCATTCAGTCACACTTTGCTTTGTACCAGGATCATGTCTAGAGAACAAAAGCAAATACAACATGCTGCTGTCCTGGTCACACATTACCGCTTATTATAAACTTTAAAGGTATTCTGTCATCATTTTTATGATGCTGTTTTTATTTCTAAATTACACTGTTTATACTGCAAATAATTCACCCTACCATATAAAATGTAATTCCTGAACCAGCAAGTGTATTTTTTAAGTTGTAATATTGTTGTGTAGGCGGCCATCTCAGGTCATTTTGCCTGGTCATGTTCTTTCAGAAAGAGCCAGCACTTTAGGATGGAACTGCTTTCTGGCAGGCTTTTGTTTCTCCTACTCAATCTTACAGAATTTGTCACATTGGGACCTGGATTTTACTATTGAGTGCTGTTCTTAGATCTAGCAAGGAGCTGTTATCTTGTGTTAGGGAACCAATATCTGGTTACCTTCCCATTGTTCTGTTGTTAGGCTGTTGAAGGGGGAAGGGAGGAGGTTACATCACTCCAACTTACAGTGCAGCAGTAAAGAGTGACTGAAGTTTATCAGAGCACAAGTCACATGACTGGGGGCAGCTGGGAAACTGACAGTATGTCTAGCCCCATGTCATATTTCAAAATTAAATATAAAATAATCTGTTTGCTCTTTTGAGAAATTGATTTCAGAATTCTGCTGTAACAGCACTATTAACTGATGTGTTTTGAATTTTTTTTCCCCATGACAGTATCCCTTTAGGCTCACATAACTCCATGCTCTTTATTGTCATGTGATGTAATGTGTTCATCCAGGAACAGACAGCATTCAGGATACAGGGTAAGACAAAAGACCACTGAGCAATGAACAATGATCTAAAATCAATAAAGGGCAGGAAACTAAACTAAGTTCTTTTGAAGACAAGGCACAAGTAGGTCTCTAGCAATGGGCTGTACCTCACTTAGAAGTACAGTATATAAAACATGGGACATCACAATGGATAGTAGGGTTTCGATATGGGAAAGCCCAGTGCATGGTAGGTTTTCTGTATATGCAGCTTGCCTCTGTACTGCAGTGGTGAAGTCAGGAAAGCCGAGAAGACAAGGCTCTGGGTTCAAGTCCAATAACAGGCAAACAAAACACCTTAAGTAAAAGAATTCACTTGTGCCTCTAAAGTATCATTGATACAACTATTGAAATAACTGCAGTTTAGAATTTATGCTCCACTACCTTTTGGTAATACTGAATTTCATAGCTATGTTATTTCTAAATGTTCATATCATACTGTCCGCTCTTCAATGTTGACTTAACTCCTATGGATTCATTTTCTATATGGAAAAACCTAATGCATGATAGGGTTTCTATAGGGGAGAGCCCGGTGCATGTTAGATTTTCTGTATATGACACTGTAGTGCAGTGGCCAGGTCAGGAAAGCCTAGAAAACAAGGCTTTAGGTTGACCATGAAGATTTTCATTCATCCAGGTCATGGTATATCTAGTATAGGTAAATCTAAAAACAACTGGACTTGCTGAGTAATCAATGAAGACGTTTCACTACTCATCCGAGCAGCTTCTTCAGTTCAACTGACCGGTGTGGGAAGTTCTCGGCATATAAACTCTTCCACTAATCCAATCACAATGGCACATTGTAACTCTTCAAAGAGATGACATCTAAAGAAATTCACAGAGGTGTAGATTCTGTGTAGTTACTGTGATAGGATTATCCAATGTGTCATGCAACTCCTAGAAAGAGGTGTTACTTGTGAGAGTTGCATGAATGGACGTGTGAAGTGTTCTGAAACCGCCGGGGTACAGATGTTAGAACAGCATTGTATGTAGCAGACAGGTGGTGTCGAAGGCCCCTGCCTCTGTTTAGGGATGGTTTCTCCACCTTGACATAAATCGCCTCTTTCACGTCTCTTTCAAACCAGCGGTCTTCTTTATCCAAGATTTGGACCTTGCTATCTTCAAAGGAGTGTCCCTTGTCTTTTAAGTGTAGAAAGAGGCTTTAGGTTCAAGCTCAGTGAGAGGCTTCACATTATATTTTGCAAACAAAACACTTTAGGTAGCACTGCTTTTTTTAGGAGCATTCTGGATATCAGGTTTCTGTGCAGCTAATGTATATTATAACCAGTATTACATAAACTAAGAAGCCTCATTTAATAGTTCTCCCAGTGTTAACATCTTTATGAGTGATAAGCTACAATTCCCATGACACTGACCACTTAAGTAAGGATGAAGTAGGCTATATACTGTGTGATATAACTGGTTCCAAATGCTGCCTTATGCGTGCCTTCAGCCCTGCCTTTGTCCATGTAAGGCAAATAATAAGTATAAGCAAAAATGGAGCCAACAATCACAGATTAACTGCAAAAAGTTTTATTCCACGACATGTTTCGGGCAAAGCCCTTTTTCAAGTGAGGCTATATACAGTATGAGTTGATTTTAAGGATATCCAAATGATTTGTGCAAAGATTGTGTGAAAACATAAGCACATCTGATTTTATTGTACTCAACAACTTCCTCTTTTTACAAGGTTTACATTATATAGGCCTAAATATTGATGAAAGAATGGACTGATTATTTTTTAACTGATTAGTTAAAGGATAGCATACTTTTTAAAATAGCATTACACTTTTTGCATCTTTAATGGATTTTTTATGTCTGTCAATTATAAAAGCTCCATACCATCTGTCACATAGATGGAAATGGATCTTTTAGTATTTTTTTAAATGTCTCGAGAGAGGTGACATATTTTAATCTACATGAAATTCCCATTACTTTGCTCTTTGGCATGTACTCTGTAGCAAAACTGTTATATAATAAGCATTCCTTTATTGAAAACATTTTGGAAGAATTTACTTGTACCTCTACAACTTTATTGTTCCAACCATTTAAATATCTTCAGTTTTGCATTTCTCTTCCATTGCATAAGTTCTTCAGTATAAACGTAAAGGGATACTGTAATGGGAAAACATGTTTTTTACAAAATGCATCAGTGCTGCTCCAGCAGACCTCTGCACTACATCTGTTTTTCAACAGACATATTGTTAGTTTCCCAAGTTCCACCAATCATGTGACTTGCGCTCTGATAAACTTCAGTCACTCTTTATTGCTGCACTGCAAGCTTATGTGATATAACCCCTCCCCCCAGCAGCTCATCAGCCGAGCAATGGGAAGGTAACTGGTAACTAGCAAATAAATTTGGCAGACACAAATTCGCTTGCAAATTTATGCCATGTCAACAAAAACTGTTGAGCATCAAAATTATTCGGACCCCCATTGACTTTATTGCATTTGGACAAAATAGTTGCGAATATAAAAAATGGTTGCTCGCTTCAATATTGACAGGCATCAAAATTATTTTGAAAGGTTCAAAGAAAACCTTTTTTTTTTTAAGTTTTTTTTTATACCTCTTAAAAAATGTTACTCATTTTCGTGAACTGCAGAGATTCACGAACTGCAGAGATTCACTTATCACTAAAGGTAATCGAATAACAGCTTCCTGGTAGATATAAGAACAGCAATCAATAGCAAAAATCCATGTCCCACTGTGACTCAACAATAGCCTTTCAGACAGCAGATCCATACTGCAGCACTGGTTCACTTTACGAAAGTACATGATCAGGCAAAATTACCTGCGATGGCTGCCTACACACCAAGAGAAAATACACTTTTTGGGTTAGGAATGAAATTTTACATGGTAAACAATGTAATTTAGAAATAAAAACTACACCATAAAAATCATGACAGGATCTCTTTAACTTCAATGGATTTATTTTAGCTACTAGTTTTATATATTTTTAAAGAAAAAAAAAGGTTTTGTCTATAAAGTGTATCCCATTTAATAGACTGTGAAGCATTTTATTTTTACATAGACTAAGATGGTTATTTACTAAACTCGGAATGCAAAAATCACAAATAATTCACGATTTCTTTTATAAAATCGGACTTTTAAAAAGCACATATTTTTCAAAATGTATTAAACCCAGAGGATGGAAAAGTCAGAATCTGAAACTCCGGCATCTCAGACCTGTCTAGGTTGCATATAAGTCAATGGGAGAAGTCCCAATGATTTTTTGATGTGCACTGGGTTTTGTGCAATACCCGGAAGTAGTCTGAGTTTTTGGGTGAAAATTACGACAAATCTGAAAAATCGTGAAAATCGGATAAAAAAAAAATATTGAGATAAATTCGGACTTTGATAAATCACCCCCTATAAGTCATCTTGTAAGTGAAGTAGAATGTGAATAAGGGGAAGCAGAATCACATGATGGTGCTGTATTTTCATAAGAGCCAGAGGAGAATCAGGAACCATTAGAAGATGACCATTCTGAAGGTGTGCTGGATCCATTTCATGTGTTGGATAAGTCATTTCAATCTTTTAACAATTCCTATGTGGAAATTTAAATAGTTACACCCTTTTTAGGAGGGACAGAGGAAGTACAAAGGGTGGAGGAGTGTGTTTGTATGTAAAGCCTGAATTAAAGCCATGCACTAAAGAATTAACCATAGCTGGCACTGGTGAGGGTGTAGAATGCCTCTGGGTAGAGATTTTGACTGGACAAAAGGTTACAAAAAGAATTATCATTGGTGTATGCTATAAACCACCTCGTATAAGTGTCGAGTATGAAGCCCAGCTACTCTTGCAGATACAAGCGGCTTCACAGCTGGGTCAAGTTGTTGCTATGGGTGACTTCAATTTTCCAGACATTGACTGAGGTCATGGGGTTGCTAAGACAGAAAAAGCTAGTAGGTTTGTAAATATGCTGAATGACAACTTTTTATTCAAGCTCATTCAAGAACCTACTAGGAATAACTCTCTTTTGGACCTTGTAATAACTAACAATACTGAACTCATCTCTAACATTCGTGTGGGTGAGCATTTAGGGAATAGTGATCAGAACATGGTCTCCTTTGAGATTCTGTTGCAGAAGCAATTCTATAAGGGAGTAACTAAAACACTAAATTTCAGAAGTGCAAACTTTGACAGTATAAGGGCATCTCTGCAACATATTAAGTGGGAAATGCTTTTCACAGGGTTAAACACAGAACAAAAATGTGAAGTCTTTAAAATGCTGCTTAATAAATATACTTGTCAGTATATTCCACTTGTAAGCAAGGAACGTCGTTGCAAAGCAAAACCTTTTTGGTTCAATAGAAGCATTGGTGTTGAGGTGGGTAAGAAAATACTTGCTTTTAAGGCTTTCAAGTTAGCTGGGACAGCTGAATAAGGTACAAGGAGGCCAATAAATCATGCAAAGAAGCTATAAGGCAAGCTAAAATTGATATAGAAAAGGATATTGCAGCAAGCAATAAAAAAATCCATATTAAAAAAATTATTTTAAATATGTTAATAATAAAAAAATTAAGCAGGAAGGGGTGGTTGATGAAAACAAAATAAAAGCGCAGATTCTGAACTTCATCTGTCTACACAAATGAGGAACCAGTAAGTGAAGGTTTCCTTCTTAATAGTCCCAATTCTAGTAATACAACTAATGATGCATGGTTCACACATGAGGAAATTCAAAAAGACTAGAACATTTTGAGATTAACAAAGGTCTGGGGCCAGATGGTATTCATCCCAGGGTACTTAGCGAGCTTAGCTCTGTGATTGCCAAACCTCTTTACTTAAAGGGGAACTCCGGGTTTACAAAAAAATCTTCAGTACACTGGCCTTAATATGTAAAATAATATTAAGCATCCCAAAATTCCCACCTCTTAATCTTTAAATATGATTTTAGCTGTTTTCTGATCCATAAAGCATTCATCTGCTTATTTTCAAAAGTCCTCCGGAGAAGGAGTGTTCAATGTGTTTGTGACATCATCATGAGTCATTCAAATGGTATGGCTAAAAACTACATCCCCCATAATGCCTCTCTTTTCTCATTTCCTGGGCAGAGACTAAGGGGCAAATTCACTAAGCACCGAAGCGCCTAATGCTAGCGTCAATTCGCTAGCGTTGGGCATTTTCGCTACTTCGCAAATTCACTAACGAACGCTGGCGTAAATTCGCTAGTGTTACTTCGCACCCTGACGCCTGGCGTATTTTCGCTACGGACGTAACTACACAAATTCACTAACGCGCGCAGTGTACTGAACGCTACCTTTTACGCTAGACTTCCTTCGCCACCTCAGACCAGGCGAAGCGCAATAGAGTAGATAGTGATTGCTTCAAAAAAAGTTCACATTTTTTCTAAGTCCCAAAAAACGCTGGCGTTTTTTCTATATTATGGGTGATAGGCTGAAAAAGATCAAAAAATTTTTGGGGCTCCCCTCCTTCCCCCCTACATTTCCTAACTCATGGCAACTTAACTATACAGTGGGCACATGTGTAGGGCAAAAAAAAAATTTTATTTGATGTTTTGAAGGTTTCCCAGGCATTTGTAGTGATTCTACGTATTCCTCCATTGAAATTTGAATTTGGCGCCGTATGCAAATTAACCATCGCTAGCGTAACTTTGCTTCGCTTAGCGAATCAACGCTAGCGCAACTTCGCAACCTTACGCTATCCCTGTGCGCAACTTCAGATTTTAGTGAATTTGCGGAGCGCTGGCGAAACTACGCCTGGTGAAGTGCGGCGAAGTGTGGCGAAGTTACGTCTGGCGCAACTACGAATCTTAGTGAATTTGCCCCTTAGAGTGCAGTATTCCTGGTCTTCTTTTGGCACGCAGCTCTTTATTAGGCATTGGGAAGTGAGAACAAGTGATTGTGTCACAAACACCAGCAGATACATTGCGCTCTACTCACTACTCCCAGCCACAAATACACTAAATATACTAATTACACCATTACTCCACCTGCCCTTTGTATCCGCACGACTCCAACCTCAACTTACTTTTACAATCGTGCTCCATGTAACCAGCCGCTTCCAGCAACACCTGCACATGATCTAGGAATGTCACCAGCCCCCCATGTCCCCTGTTCCTTCCATGCTCAGCAGCACCCTTGGGGGATCCCGGGGACTCCGGGCACCGCTCCATTAACTCCTGCCGCTCCAGCACCATACTGGCAACCTGCGCAGGTCCTAGCGCCGCCTGCTCCCCCAGTCTTTCTGTTGTAATCACGCCTGCAGCCTGGGTGGGTCTGATGTGCAACTGACCCTCTGTCTCCCTCCCCAGCACAAATCGCAAATCCCAAACAGGCCGACATACCCTCTGCATTCCTGGCACTTTCTCCTCACTGGGGGTTACAGGGTTACAGCCGACCCGGATCATCCTGCCTAGGGAGTCACATTCCTGTGCTAAGGAACAGAATGTTACCTGGTGCCTGTCAGTGCCGGGGAGGCTCCGTTGCTGGTGCTGTGTCTTATCTGTGGATTTCCTATGTACACGGCAGCCCTGGGTCCGACAGCTCCCTCCCCTCGCTGATTAATTCCTGTAGGCTGCTATGAGGGATTCCGACCTGACCTTCTGATAGAAAGCTCAATCAGCGGGAGGGAGAGGTGGTCATGGTTATGGCTAAGCTTCCTGCGAGCGTGATGAGGTAAGGATTAGAGATTCAACTACTTTCACTTAAGCTGCATGTTACTGGCGTCGGAAACGGTGAAGAAGAAAAAGGCTGAGTGACCGTTAGGAGTGGTTTTAGAGTTATACTGTCCCTAAAAGGTAAGAAAAAAATAATGCATTGCTATTGATAAAATGTCTGTTTCACTACAACTTAGAGATTGGGAGATTTTTTGTAAAACCGGAGTTCCCCTTTAATTTTTCATGATTTATTGAGATCTGGCATAGTGCCGAATGACTGGCGAATTGCTAGTGTAGTGCCTTTATTCAAAAAAGGATCCTGTTCTCAGCCTCAAAACTATAGGCCAGTTAGTCTGACGTCAGTGGTAGGAAAGCTTTTCGAAGGGTTAATAAAGGATAAGATATTGGACTTCATAGCAAATCATAATACTACGAGTTTGTGCCAGCATGGTTTTATGCGTAATAGATCTTGCCAGAGTAACTTAATTTCTTTTTATGAGAAGGTAAGTAGAGACCTCAATTCTGGAATGGCAGTGGATGTGATTTACTTAGACTTTGCTAAAGCATTTGATACAGTGCCACACAAAAGGTTACTGGCTAAATTAAGGAATGTTGGCCTAGAACATAGTATTTGTACCTGGATAGAGAACTGGTTAAAAGATAGACTACAAAGAGTGGTGGTAAATGGAACATTTTCTAATTGGACCAGTGTTGTTAGTGGAGTACCGCAGGGCTCTGTACTAGGTCCCTTGCTTTTCAACTTGCTTATTAATGACCTGGAGGTGGGCATTGAAAGTACTGTTTCTATTTTTGCAGATGATACTAAATTGTGCAGAACTATAGGTTCCATGCAGGATTCTGCCACTTTGCAGAGTGATTTGTCTAACTTGGAAAACTGGGCAGCAAACTGGAAAATGAGGTTCAATGTTGATAAATGAAAGGTTATGCACTTTGGCAAAAATAATATAAATGCAAGTTATACACTAAATGGCAGTGTGTTGGGAGTTTCCTTAAATGAGAAGGATCTAGGGGTTTTGTAGATAACAAGTTGTCTAATTCTGGACAGTGTCATTCTGTGGCTACTAAAGCAAATAAAGTTCTGTCTTGCATAAAAAGGGGCATCAACTCAAGGGATAAAAACATAATTGTGCCTCTTTATAGGTCCCTGGTGAGGCCTCATATGGAGTATGCAGTGCAGTTTTGGACTCCAGTCCTTAAGAGGGATATAAATGAGCTGGAGAGAGTGCAGAGACGTGCAACTAAATTGGTTAGAGGGATGGAAGACTTAAATTATGAGGGTAGACTGTCAAGGTTGGGGTTGTTTTCTCTGGAAAAAAGGTGCTTGCGAGGGGACATGATTACACTTTACAAGTACATTAGAGGACATTATAGACAAATAGGAGGGGACTTTTTTACCCAAAAAAGTGGATCACCGTACCAGAGGCCACCCCTTTAGACTAGAAGAAAAGAACTTTCATTTGAAGCAACGTACGGGGTTCTTCACAGTCAGGACAGTGAGGTTGTGGAATGCACTGCCGGGTGATGTTGTGATGGCTGATTCAGTTATTGCCTTTTAGAATGGCTTGGATGATTTCTTGGACAGACATAATATCAAAGGCTATTGTGATACTAAGCTCTATAGTTAGTATAGGTATGGGTATATAGAATTTAATTAAAAGTAGGGAGGGGTGTCTGTATGGATGCTGGGTTTTCATTTGGAGGGGTTGAACTTGATGAACTTTGTCTTTTTTCAACCCAATTTAACTATGTAACTATGAAACACAAATAAGATGCCATAAAGATATGATGAATTTGCAGCATACGAGGAATAGAGGCATTATGTTTGCAGTTAGTAAGAATGGTAAATCAGAATAATGATTTGGCCTCTACACCCCAACAGCACCAATTTTTATTGGAGAGATTTCCTTGAAATATACTTTTCTACACATAGATTGGCTTTTTAACATAGTACAAAAATACTGGAAATGAATCTTCAACCTAATTAGTAGTAGGGATGGGTGAATTTGACCTGTTTCGTTTCGCCAAAAATTTGCCGCCAGCGAAATGTCACAGATGCCCATTAAAGTCAATGGGCATCAAAAAAATGTTGTGTCTTTTTTTTAAGCACGACGCCATACAAGTCTATGGGTGTCATTTCCGCTGCGAAACAAGGTGGAAAAAATTTCGCCAATCCCTGATAAATAGTATTATAAACTTGGAAATGCCCATAAAACTAGAAACAGCTCTCTTGGAACCAATACTGAATTTCCTTGCAAGAGATAAAAAATCGACTTCCCTTTATACAGTATATTGTATATATACTGGTATATCCTCATAAGCCACTGGAAACAAAAGCATCTTCCACAAATTGACCAAAATATACTGGAAACTACAAACATATGAGACTTGATAACAAAAATCTTTGCCTAGTTAATAGATCATTCTAGTGCAAAATGGTCATTATGGCATGCCTTTATGCAAAACGTTTGCAACTAGACTGACCCAAATAAGTCTGCATAGTGTTACCTTCATAGTCAAGGACATTTACTTGTATTGATATATACTGTAAGCTTGTGATATCCATAAACACTTTCTTCAGTAGAAGGCAGTTTATTAAAACATAGGGGTGACCACTTAAGCATGTAGTTGTAACAACTATCGCTTACCCTGGTGGTCCAGTGGTGTGGCCTCTGGCATGAAGGGGCGTCTGCCTTCCCTTTGGGGGGGACTCCCACCGCATTCATCCTGCTTTCCCTGTGTCCGGTCCTTCTATGGTGCGCGCGACGGCGCTCTTCCTGGGTTATGCGCTGGCGTGATAATGTCGCGCAATGGCGCGAAATTCAAATAGTTTAAAAGGGGAATTCAGTTATTTCCACGTTGCCCGTTGTTAGGTTCAATAAGCTTGTTCCTGGGTGCTTATTCTATTGAATTCTGATTGATCTACTGTGTATTGACCCTTGCCTGCCTGTGACTTCTCTGATTTCTCCATTCCTGATCCTTGCCTGCCTGTTTACTCCGAACTCTCCAATCCTGACCATTTGCCTGTCCACTGACTATTCTACACTCTACTATCCTGATTCCGGCCTGTCTGACGATTCTCTGCTTGTGCTGGCCCGGCCTGCCTGTTCCTGGTAGTGTTCTTCCTTCCAGTATCCTGGTGAGACGATCGTGCCCCTTTGCTCGTCCAGAACTGTTAGCTTTGCTCCTCTCTGGTGGCATCCAATTAGCCGAGGGCTCCTCCTGAGATAAAAGCCGGCAGAAGTGAGAGCTGAGACCAGGGAGTTTAGCTTGAGTTCTGAATATAGGGTGCTGAACATGACAGTAGTCCACTGGGTGCTTTCTTCACACATTTGACAAGTCCTTCCAGAACATTCCAGGTATCAGGACCTGACAGCAAAGGTCTTTAAACAAAGAAAACCCTGAAGCCTGTCAAAATTGAAAAAAATATAAATTAAAAAACAACACAAAGTAGGAAAATGGGTCATTTTTAAAATTCATGTTTATTACATTACTGAAAGCACTTCTGTACATTCTATTCAACAGTATCATCTTTATATATTTTGACATCACAATTGCTTATCTACATGTTGTACAAAAAAGAAAACTATTCTACAGATCCAATTTTGTACAATAAAAAGACAAAATTTATTTTAAACCTTTACTTGTGAAGATGGCAAAATGTCATACAGTATATATGTACTGTAAATTAGCTATAGTCTCTGTCTAAATTATCTTTAATTTACACAAGCATGGCCATATATGACATATATTAGCTACTTTATTAAAGGGTGACAAGTTAATAGAAAACGAAAAGACAAAATGGATTCATTCAAACCGCTTGAGATAAAAAAAACAAACCCTTGGTGAGGTACAGTATACCACAAAAAGACTTCTGAACATATGCAAATGTTCAGGAAAGAAGAATGGATGAAATGTATGTATTGCTAATGATTTTATTAGTCCCTTGGTCCAGTATTATGGCGGTATGCCCAGTATTCTGAATGAATTCTTAAACAAAGTACTTAAAATCTGCAGTATAAGCCAAGACAATGGCTTATTTTGCTTCATGCGTTTTTTGAATAAAAATATGGATTTATGTCTCCTTTGTATTTTTTTTAATTATTTTAATTTTTTTTTAAATATTATATGTACCACCTTCACTTCACTTCCTTGATATATAAAACAATTCAGATATGTTATGAATATTAATTTATATTAGTTTGGTGCACAATAGTTGATCATTAATATGTATAGCAAGTTCCAACACACACACACACACACACACACAATATTTTAAAGCATACATAAACTGTTATTGCAGAAAAAGGAAATAAAAAACAATAATTGAAAACAAAGGAGTCACAAACTAAAGTAATATATGTTAAGGTGGTTTTAATAAGGAAAATTCTTTATGCTATGAGTATTTGTCTAGATTTATATCCCATTGACTATGATGACAACTCAATAATGATTGCTCCAGACTACTACATTATTAGTAAGATTTAATATAGCAATTTTTCTAGAAATGGGTATTTTGAAATATTATGAGTTATAAAACATTCATCTGAGGCAGAAAGTTATCAACAATGTTTTAGGCGAACACAAAGAATTATGCATAGTTTTGATGGAGGGTCAAATAAGCAAGAAAATTGGTTAAGTAGACTATTATATTTAATAAAACTACTTGTCATAATGCAATATGTCTTTTACCAGCTATTCTGAAGCCATGTCTTTGAAAAGAACACAATTGGTTGCCCAAAAATTAATTAATGACATATACATTTTTAGAATGTTCAAAGAAGCCAGTCGTGGATAAGATATTTTCATCAAGATACATTTTATTTGTATTTTCAAACCTTTGGCTGAACCAGAATTTGTGCTTTGTTGTCTACAACCAAAATTTATTTTCAACAGGTAATAACTAATTATCAGACTGCTGTCCAAAGGTGTGTCTAATGGTTACCAGCATTGATTTAAACACAATACCTTTTTTTTGGACTTGTTATTGGCTATTCATTTTCACACTATGCTTGCACCATTTAAGATCCATGCACTAAACATGCCCAGCTTTTATTTTATGACTCTTACCAGCCAGCAGATCTCTGACTGACTGGCATTACAGTGGTTGAGTCACAGTTGAATCTCTCACCTCTTTATCAAGCAATATCACTTATGCTGTTAGTACACAGCTAGTGCTACAGGTACCCTTTGTGGCTAAAAAAATGGAAGCACCCTCTGTAGCCACAGAGAATGCAAACGCCCAAAAAAGGCATACTGTTGTTTTTATATTATAGTTAAATGCATCAATTCAACTCTAACTCTGACTGAGACAATGAAACCAAACCAATACATCTCCAATATCATTTTATAATTTGAGTGAGACCCATTGTCAATAAATAATAATTTTTTGTGTTTTACCGAATTATTTGTAAAATTCAGTCAAAGTGATGTCTCACTCATAAATGATAATTAAACATCCAAATATTATTAATTTCATTCTCTCATCATTTTGAGGCAAATTTAAACAAAGGGAGAAGTACACATTTTGTTAAAATAGAGTTGTGGAAAGTTTATTTTTATTAAAAAGAAATATAGCATAAGTTATTAGATGTTGACACGCACATCTAATTTAATTTTAGTATTATGTTGCCTTTTTCATATCTAAAGCATGAAACACTTTCAAGGTTTCTAGCAATATGAGTGCAGCAAGGGACAATCATTGCAGTTCGTAATAATGCCAGGAGTAATGAAAACAGTGTTGTGCATGGCAACAAAGATATGGAAAATAATTGTTTAACCTTCATATTCTTTATCTGCTGAGGTATTAATAGAGTGTTCATTATTTTACATGTTGAAATTGGAAATATGAGGAAATTGGGATCATGGTAGCCAATTTAAATCATGTTTGCTCAAATTAAGTAATTGTCTATATGAAGAAACGGAAACAGCAATACTGTTGAATTATTAACCAAATAACCTACTACTGTACATAGTTTGTTGTGTAATATAATGCTCTTAGAAATTAATTGTGGTTAACTTTAGCCAAGCTCATTTCCTTCCATTTTCAATCATGTTTTTCCATATTTTGTGTATAATGTGTTTCTTAATAACAGATGCCATTCCTGTTGAAGCTTCTATATAATCATTTAGTAGTTTAGTAGTGCTATTCACAAACAGACATAGTTGCAGCTGGGTGGGGGAAGATTAGTTTTGATTCTAATTCTAACAACTTCCTTCCAGATAGAAAGACGTTTATAGGGAATACAAGTGTGCAGACATTTTCTATTTCAACGTGAAAATATCAACATATAGACAGCAGTTTTACAACACTCTAAAATGTAGAACTTATTTTCAGTAAATTCAAGTCAAGTTAAAATGTAGTTCTGCCCAAAACTGAATTTTAAATTACTAAAATTAGCAGAGTACAGAGACACAAATATATAGACTAAAATAACATGTGCCCTTTTTTATATACTGATATACTGTACATACTATATAGTGGGTGTGCATGGTATCCAATATTTATTATATACTATATTTCTACCAAGGGAGAAAAGGTGTCACAGACATTCTGCAGTAGTGTTTTCAAGATTTGTATTTTAATTTGAACTCTTCTTCCTTATAATCAATCTTGAACTTGAGAGACAGTGGCAAACTTACAAAAAGGCAGCTTGTATGCTCTTTTGGAGTATATGGATATGTATCTACTGTATGTACCATATTATTTAATTATAAAATTACTTATAGAAACAGAAAAAGACTGAATATTTTAACAATATTTTACTTAATGGGTTATAATGACTTATCAAGATATAACTGTCATGTATGGCTCCCTAAATTGTAGCAGCCACCAGTGAGGAGCCCTCAGCTACTCAGATGCCACCAGGTCTTAACTTGAGAGGAGCAAAGCAAGCGTTCTGGAGCGGGCAAAGGGGCATGTTCACTATCAAGGATAGGACAGAAAGCAACACCAGCATCTTAAAGTGTGGTCAGGCAGGCCGGGGTCGGTGCAGGCAGAGTTCAAGAATAGTCAGGCAGGCCGGGGTCGGTACAGGCAGAGTTCAAAGAATGGTCAGGCAGGGAAAGGTCGGGATTTGGCAGAGTTCAGCAAAGTCAGACATTCAGGCATCAAAACCAGAGAATAAGCAGACAAAAATAGCACCCAGATACTAATCAAATTAGACCTAACAATGGGCAATGAGTTTGGGTGCAAAGCCCCTTTAAATATATGAATATCGCGCCAAAAAGACATGATGATGTCATGCGCATGGCACGTAAAACTCGGAAGTGCGCACCACGTGAGCCATAGGAGAACCGTCATCAGGAGGGGAAGCAACACCACAGCAGGCATCCCTACCGGCCTGCTAGACCACCAGGGTGAGACTCTACAAAAACCAATTAGTCTCCCTTCACTTTATATTCCAGTACTTGCTTTTGTGTCTGATTTTTAGACTGGATTATATTAAATATTTTATGGCTAATATTTTGGACTTGACTGGACTATGATTTCTGGACTTTGGATTATGGTTTCTGATTCTAGATGTTCCTCTGACAGTTTTTTGAATTTCCTGCTTACTGTCTGTACTGGAAAGTGACATTATTTTTTTCTTTCAGTATGCAAAATTGTTTTTAGGTGGAGGACCTCATCATTACAGAATATTAAAACATTTTTCAGGTGGAGAACCCATTTAATATCCTGAATAAACATGGATTGGCCAATCTATCCACAGGAGTACCTTGATATAGAAGCTGACCTATTACATTAGTAACATTAATGGCAAAGGTATTGGATCGATCATTCTTCCTTATTATAGATAGTCTTGCCCTTACTCTGCTAGAAATAATTTAAATAATGATTATTAGTTATTAATGATTAATAAACACAGCTGGGTCATTTTGCAACCAATATGGATTCATGCAACTTAGTTGGGATTGAGTACAATGTACTGTTTTATTATTTCAGAGAAAAAGAAATTTTAAAAAATTTCAATTATTTGTTTAAAATAGACTCTATGGGCCTTTCAATATTTCAAAGTCTTCATAATATTTAATTGTCTTCAGCATAATGGATTTCTTTGACTAAGAGATGCTATATCTGTACTTGCACCTAAACCCACTACTTGAACTTGCCTGTATTGTGCCTGCCCAGTCTGATGAATTTACGCTGAGTTAATTGGTGCAGTAAACTTGCACCTTCAAAACTAAACTCAAAAAAAGATGCAATAACCACTGTGGAAATCTGAACACTAATGCGTACAATTTGTAAAAATGCACAACTGCACATTTTTATGCATCAGACATGAGTGTGGCAAACACAAATATACTGTACATTATACAGATGCAGCCATTTTGGTTTGTCTGTTTGACACAGAATAACTAAACACAGATATCCCATTTATCTCATTTAACACAGAAAACTGCGTCACAACATCCCATCTAATTAAAGCATTCACCATTGTTCACAATGGTGCTTTGGTATGCTAATGGAAAGGTTAAATGCATTAAATGAGTTAAGATGACTTTAGATAACGCAGTTTCTTCAATTAACCATGAGTCATGACGCATTTATCTCACAAATCCAAGTGGCTTCATCTGTAGGTAAACTTCACTGTGCACACTGCTGCTGCATATGTAAAATACCCCTATATGTTCTTATTAGTGATGCGCAAATTTGGCACGTTTCGCTTCGCCACAAAATTCACAAATTTCCCGCGAAAAAATTTGGGTAACATGAATTGTGATGCCCACATCAATTCTGACGCTTGCCCATCACTAGTTCTCATCTGTTCAGATAGAAAAAGTCACTTGCTTGCTGAGTGCAACAATTATATATCCCTTCACATAGAAGGTGAGCTGATAACCACTAAGTTCTTTTAAAAATATGATCCCTGAAGCTTAAGTAGGACTAAGTACCTTTCATGAAGTTTAGACAAGAGCAGCAGCTTCCAAAAGTGATCACTATTTCTTTTAATGGATTATGAATGCCTATGGATATGTATGTCAGAAAACCAGAGGCCACTATAGACCACCAGGGTTCAGTTCAAGGCAAAGAAGGTGGCTGAGCTGTGAACGCAGACAGGTGCTTGGCAACAGAAACAGTTAAACCATAGACAAAATTAACAAGACAAGTCAGAAAACAGATCCTGGTACAAATAAAGTAAACAGGAAGAAAATGTCAAGGCACAAAAAAGGGTTGATAGACTCATACTCTGGATACTGGTCAGGTCAGGCAGCATCCATGCAGGGTCAAACAGGCCAAGGGTCAATACCAATGTAATTATAAACTATACTCAGAAGGAGATCCTAGAATTGAGATTAACATGCATCAGATTACACTGGCGTCAGTTTTCCTTTAAAATACCAGCCACTCAAAAGCACCAGTCCTGTGGTGACTTCATCACCGGTGTGTAGTATGCTCCTGAGCAGGTTCTTGGCTTACCAGATAAGGAGGAATGGTGCTGATATTACTGAGCTGGCCCAGCTCAGTGACACAAAAATAAATATCCCATTACAATTTTTAGCACTCTAATCAGTACTGATTACTGCAACATATTTATTTGTATAATAATAATTATACAGGTATGGAAACCCATTATCCAGAAGGCTTCATTTTATCAAAATCCACATTTTAAAAAATGATTTCCTTTTTCTGTATAATATAAAAATAGCACCTTGTACTTGATCCAAATGAAGATATAATTAACCTTTTAAGTGCCACAGATAGTAGAATCTCTAGTGACGGGCGAATTTATTTGCCAGGCGCAAATTTGCTGCAAATTTGCTGCAAATTTGCGCAATTTGCCGCCAGTGAATAAATTCATGAAACGCCCTTGAAAATTCGCCTGCATCAAAAAAATTTGTTGTCGGCGTCGAAAAAAACCGGACGCCGGCGTCAAAAACAAGACGCCGGTGCCATTTCGTGAATTTTTTGCTGTTTCATGAATTTCGTGCGAAATACGCACATTTTTCGGCAAAGCAAAACGGCGCAAATTCACCCATCACTAAAAATCTCCAATCTGTGGATTAAAGGACTTAAGTGCCACAGATCATACATTCTACAATTGTCAGCACTGCTCCGCATTGGAGCAGAAGCAGGGAACAAGGGCAGTGGAGTCTACATGTCCTGCTGCTGCCTGCACTTCATAGACCCCCCCCAAGCACAACCTCGCAACCGGATCTAGGGCAAAGACAGCTTCTTCTTCGTAGGATCCCCTCCAGCCTAATTTGCAGCCTCTACCCTAGGTTAGTGTCACACACACTTATTACACTACTGCAAATTTACACTTACAAACACACATACATTTTTAAGGGATTTTGGGGTTTTACACACTCACACCACACACATACACACACACAATTTTGTGGCTTTTTATCATATCATCTGTTATTTTGCTTGAAAAAAATGTTTTATTGCCATTGAAAATACTGTATTCTTTAACTGCATTGTGCAGTACCGTGAATGAAGAGACAAGTCATTGATTGCTCCCATCAATTTGTTGTTTTCCCTGCACTTTTAGCTATCTAGAGGCCATAAAAAAACACTCCTTTCACTCATGTCAGCACAAAATGTCACTACCTCAATTCATTTCTCTTTTTTCTATTCCGCCATCATTCAGATCAAAGACAAATTATTAAGTATAACTGTTGCTGCAGCATTTAGGTATTGATGTGAGACGAGGAATGTTTCATCTATACAAGCTTATGCTTCAGAGTACAACTTCAGTCATGTACATCCTACAATTATTTTTTCCAGGAGCTGCATGTTGAGAAATGGAGGTCTCCTTATTGTTTGGAGATTTATATAGCATTCTGATGTCATAGAAACTCTTTATGCTTTGGATTCAGTATTCCCAAAAATGCCCAATGCTTGTTCAATCTAATCTTCAATTAATCTGTTTATGTTGTGATTAGCTTTGGGACTTTTTCCAGGCTTCCATATCATTCTTATATTAATTTTTCTATTAGATACACATATATTAGTCCCTTCTCTTTTCCCTAAAGACACCTTCCACCTGTAGTATTCAGCTGTTCTGTTTCCGTGGCCAGTACTATTTATTAACATGTATTTATATAGCGCCAACATATTGCGTAGCACTGTACTATAATGTTGTCCTTTAGAACTGAAAATAAAAACACCATAGGATTTGTATAAAAGTACAAGAAGCTATTTGCACAATAATTTTGTCTATTTAAACACCAAGCCCAAAGAGCCTGACATTTCATATTCATACTCATCCATACCAACAATCCAATTTGTATACCAAATTCCTGGCTCTATGTGGTACATGCAGCGCAAGCCACAATGTTTAGCACACTTACATTGTGTTAAAACATGGCCTGATCTTCCATTGAGAACAGGGCTCCCTTTGTATGTTATATCTATAGGTATTTAGTACTGCACCAGTTAAACCATCTGCAAATATTCCTTCATGCTTATGATTAATTCTGGTGTGCAGGACTCCACCTCCTGTTCTCCATCTGCAAATAAAGGACATGCACCCTCTATATTGGCCTACATGATTTAGAATGTAGTCGGGGTCACAGGCCTGGTCAAAAACCAACAGTATCGTAGTACAGAGGAGAATCCAAAAGGGTAGGTAAAATACAAGCAAAGGTCAGGACAGGCAGCAGACTTGGGTTGATTAGGGACAGGCAAGGTCAAGGAACAAGATCAAAAAACTAGAAACACCCTCAGGATCTATGGACATAAACATACATTGGGCAACTTGGAAAAGGAAGATGCTACTTTAAATATTTGAATTTTATGCCAAGCACGATGACACCAGAAGCGGACGTGCATCAAAAACCCAGAACTGTCACAAGCATGTGTCAAACGCAGACAAGCCCAGGTGTGTCAGCCGTCCCCGCTCGGAGTATGTTAGTATTCATAGGAATCATATAATAGCCTGTTTATCTATGACATGCAAACTGAATGAAAAAAAATTAAAACAGGTATGGGAGCTGTTATGCTGAATGTTTAGGACCTGTGATTTTCCAAACAATGGATTTTTCAGATTTTTGATCTTCATACCTTAATTTTACTAGAAAATCAAGTAAACATAATCATGGGATCTTACATATTAAAAAAACACTTTTTAAATATGTAATTTTGAATAAAAGATGTAACTTTTAAGAATTTTTAGTTAAGAGATCAATTTTGATGAAAGTTAAAATAAATTGCTGTGCACATAAATGTTGTAGTTTTGTTATTATACTATACTATGCACACAAACTATTGAACATTTTAAATTAAAAACATATATATATATAAATATATATATATATATATATATATATATATATATATATATATATATATATATATATATATATATATATATATATATATATATATATTTGTATTTTCAGAAGAACCAGCACTCCCATATATAAAAAATATCAGTTTTTATTTCTGTTGCATTCCAACGTTTTGGTCCCTGTTAGGACCTTTCTCAAGGATATATATATATATATATATGTGTTCCTACAAATCATTTAACATTTTATGACCAGTTGATTATTTTTCAGGGCTGTGAAACTAAATTAAAAACATGTAAAAATAAAAAAAAATCGAAGACAAAGTAATGTTTACATTTAACACATTAGTTTGGCTAGTAAAATAAATATGTAGCTGGATGGCATCCGTATGTCATTCATCAGCCCATTAACTTCATCAGCAATGTTATGCTTACTAAGGCAGTGAAATATGCTTTCTGATAAAGGAAATTATAAATAGCGTTCCAAAAGTATTTTCAGTTCTTGAACCATTTTCTTGTTTTACTAAATAAATTCTACTCTATAATGTTGTTCTATGTGTCACTTTTATCATTTTATATTTCAAAGCACTCAAACCCCAAAATGTAGTTTTTTTTTGTGATCATTATTTTTTATGTAATGGTGCAATTTTTATATTTTCTTCCTGAAATATTTGCTCCAGCTAGTCCATGTTAGTCAGATGCCTATGTTTTGGTGCCATATACTATATTCTCAATTGGATTGAAATCAGGGTTTTAACTGGTTCATTCTAGAACATTAATCTTTTTGCTTTTTTTGAGTCACTACAGTTTATCTCTGGCCTTGAGTTTAGGAGCACATCTTATTTAAAGCTTCAGAAAGTTTTAAGTTGTTTTCATATTGAGTTAAACCTTAGATAATTCTAAGTTGTTGTTTTTATTTGACTAAACTTCTCATGCTGTCAGGCTGGCTCCAATCTTAATCATTTAATCTCATCTAATTGTCTAAAGCAACAAACTATAGTTGTGCTTAAAACTCATAGTGATGGAAAACAACTACTGGGTAATGGCTCTCCGAGGAGGAAGGTTGACCTGGGTGTACAAACCCCAGGTCTGACACTTGAGTGAACAACCAATTAGACTTTGTAAATTATATTATATATAAATCAGCAGAGCTTGCACTGACAAAGTTGACAGAATGGCCCGGGTGCTGTGCCCCGAACCCGTAGTTTAGGCAATCTGTAATCAAGGAAATAATTGTGCACGCACTCTTGAAGCCAAGGCGATTGAGGTAAAACTTAAAGCTTTATTCCTTCATGTTAAAAGGTGAACGTCCTAGATCGCCTTGGCTGCAGGAGTGTGTGCACAATTATTTGCATAAATATTTGTAAATTATAATTGGATCCATTTTCTTAATTTTTATATGTGAGGGCTTCAAAGATATGTTTAGGCAAAAGTGTAATGTCTGAATTATAAAATAATGAAAGGTTCTTAATTCGAGCAAAGGTAATGTTATTTTCCATTTCTTATTTTCTTAGAGCTTTATTCCTGTATAGTCAATAGATTGTCTACAGGCTATAATAGTTTGCAAGGGTCGCATGTCCTTTTCCTGTTTCCATTCATTTTACCTTTTACATTCACATCTTGCACCATTTCTATACACATGCTTTTCCCAGCTGGGGCACCACAGGACCAGACCACTTCCTCCCTCCACACTTACACCTTTGGCAACAGGTGCATTCACTTTACAGTTGGCATACTAAGCATGCAGCGATGGCTAAGGGAAGACACAGACTTTAATGGCCATCGGTGACATATTGCCGGCGGCGAATTTTTGCCGAAACTAAACAGGTCAAATTCGCCCATCCCTATAATGCTTTGAACATAGTGAAGCGGTAGCAGACTGGCCTGCTGAACATGAAAAAGTGATAATTGTCCAATTGTCTATGATATTGTTGTATTGGCTTATTTACACTTCAGCTACTTAAAGTTGGTATTACTGGTTTCTGTACTTCTGTTCATGCCCATATAATAAATGTATAATAAATGTATATGATTGTGCACATCTAAACCTGTATGAATGTGTTTTTGTTTTTACTTTTTCAGACATAACATATTCAGCTCAGGGATTTGATTTAGTTCTAAGCAGCAAGGTCATTTGTTGCACCGCAGTCATCTGTTAAGTGTAGTGTGGTGGAATCTAAATTGTTGTGATTGGTTGGTGTGGAAAAGAGCATTAGGCTCTTTAGTATATACTATGGTGCAAGGGTTTTATTTTGTTTATTTGTATTGTGAACTGATATAACATAACTGTGAGACAAATGCCAGAGAACAAAATTCCACCTGTGTAAGTTGCTACTATGAACCCATCCTCAATTGTATTTATGCATTCACCTGTAAGTCCCCTGTTCTACTGTACCATCTTTGGAACTGCAGAGTAGAACAGCTGTGTTAGCAATGGCCATCTTCTTCTTCATGTTAAAAGCATCTAGCCATGGGGTTTGTGAGGTGGAAACAGATTCTTGGTCCCACTGCACATGCACCCAGAAATAGGATGGTAAGTGACAGAACATGGCAGATGACACACTTTGTAGTTCTATAGATGGTACAGGGGGCCTGGGGACTTTTAGGTAAAGGCACAAATACAAATAGGGAGTATGAACATCTGCTAGCGGTGTTGTTATTTCCAAACAGACAGAATTAATTCTTATTTAAATAGATCACTTGTGGTTAAAGACTGCTTATCGCCCTCCAAGACTGTGAAAAAGTGAAGACATAGTATATTTTCCATTAACTTAACAAGTTTTATTTCATAAACAATAAAATCCTGTATTTGTAAGAACTTATTAATTTCGCACTGCTAGGCACACAGTCCAGAATGTACAATTTAAAAGTGCATAAACTTTATAATTAAGATGACTTAAGTAAGCTTGATTGATCCAAAAGACTGAGTTTACTTCCATGATCAATAATCTCCTACTAAACTTTATGCTTTCAGTAACCATTATTGGCATGTCATTATGTTACAGTCATTCACTGGTTTCCCTTGTGCGGATGTCAAACATCTTCTCCTGCTGGTAAACCAAATTATAAATTAATTATCTAATGTAAAAACAGACTTGGAACTTGATTTTTGTACATTTGGACCTATTTATTTAATTACTGTACTGTTGGCGTATTGGATTTTAAAAGGGCAATATGCACTTCTCTGCAAGATAAGTCAAAAAGAGGGGGCTTGTGTTTGACATATGTTCTACCTAATGTTTTAATCAGTAAAAAAACACAGATTCTGTTTTAAACTGCCCCCTGTTTCAAAACGTCAAAATTCTGTTTCTTAATACACTGATAAAGGGTTACAAAGCAGGTGCAATTTTCATGATTGGTAGGTTTAAGCTTGGACTGCAGAAACATAGGCCACATTCCAATTCATGGATCCAGAATACTTCCAATTTCAATAATCCTTTATTTTAATACTCTCCATAAAGGTGTCTATAAACAGGTGTATACTGCCTTGTCTTACATTGGTATTAAAATATTAACTGCCTTTGTATGGTACTTAAATAATCATGATATAAGAGAGAGGTTCATCAATACAAATGCTCACAACACAAAGAACTAATTTACTAAGGTAAAACAAGGGTAAGAACATTTGTATAAAGATACACAAAAACATGCACTGTCATGAATGTCTGCCCATAGGAGGGTTTTTTCCTCCCAGTCTGGAGTGATCCTTGTGTTCCACTGGGGGAGGGGGGGTTAACAAGAGGTAGGGTGTGTAAGGGATATACGGGGGAATGTAATAAAAGTCGGTAACAGAAAAACTATTCGCAATTAGTGATGGGCGAATTTCTCCCCTTTCGGTTCGCCGAAAAATTCACGAATTTTCAGCAAAATTCGCAAAATGGCAAAAAATTCACAAAACACAAATTTTGAGGCTGGCATCAACATTTTTTTTATGCTGGTGACAATTCCAATGCCAGCGACAATTCCGACACACAATAAAGTCAATGGGTGCCTTTAATTGTCGCCAGTGTTGGAATAGTCGCAAAATGCAAAATTCGCCCATCAGTATTCACAATGCGAAAAGTTATGCCATTGTGCGAACAAATTTTGCTTTGCGTGAATTTTACGAATTTTACAAACCCGGAAAAGTGAGGATAGGAGTAAAGGAAAGAAAACTAGAAAGCGCTAGAAGGGTAACTTAATACATTTTTATTTAATTTTACCTAAAGGAAGAATGATTGGTTTGATACATATTTTAGGATGGAGCAAACATTTCTGTGCAACATCTTGCCTACATCTGGGGACAGATTTATCAAAGGTCATATTTCAAAGTTATGTGAATTTTTTTTAACTCTAATAAATTTGAATGTACTCACAACTTGAATGGGTGGTTATTTATGAAAAATCTAGAATGTCTAATATTCAATTAAATAGGAACGACCCAAAAATTCAAATCAAAATTGAAAGTTTCACATCCGTATTTGACCGTTGACTAGCATCCCAGTCCAATGTCACAACTGCACCTTCCACAGTAACAGCTTTACTACCTTTATTTTTGAGGTTTGACCATTATTTTGGTCAGTGGTATAATAGGGGAAGGGAAATACTATAACAGGACCCAAGCAGGCCCGGACTGGCAATCTGTGGGTTCTGGCAAATGCCAGAGGGGCTGCTATAAGGTGCCATAGAAAGTCAGTATTTAGTGGGCTGGTTGGGGCTGTTTGGGCCTCTGTGTGGGTTGATTGGGCCTCTGTGTACCTGAAATGCCAAGTAAATAAGGTTCAATGATTCTTCAGTTTTATAGCATTCATAGAAGACTTTCATCCCTGTGTGACTATATCATCTGGCAATATAAACATTTTCCCAGTCCCAGTTCCTTAGCAAAGCAAGTTTTTATTAATATTCGATCCCAGGGTTGTAATTTCACACATTAGTAATTCTTGAGCGCTGTTTTTATTATACCGTCTACCAACCACAAGAGTTAACAAAAGAATCACTTGTAATTGCTGCCAGGAACAAAAATTAACTCCTTTATAGAACAAGTTTTTTTTTTTTTCCAGCTTACAGACCTGTTGAATCCTGTCTAGGCTCACACATGCACAGTCTTCATTAAATGTGTTGATTAGAATTTCATTAGCACTTACTGTCTCATCTCAAATAAAGTTGTCAGAAAAAATTTCCATTTAACAATGCCAACAGGATTTAATGAACTAAAATAAATGAACTAATTTTCTCCTGTGGTTCTATTGTTCTACATATATATAATTAATCCTTGGTAACATGAATTCTCTGATAGTTTATTCTTAACTGACAGACTTGATGCTCTGTTTCTAAAGTTGCTGCACACATAACCTCAGGTAGTGTCCTACATCCTATCAAGCATGCAGGTTTCACACATCTTGTGGAAGTCTCCTGCTGACCAACCTGCATATTTTATGAAGCAAACTGATTCTAAATGCCTGAGAACCTTCTAATTAGTTTTACTTAGGCAATTTAACTTGAATAGCTTATGCCTTGAATAGGATAGCATTCTATGTAAAACTCCTTTGAGGTGTATTTAATCATTTTTAATATTTACCCTCTAATGCTTTTGTCATCTTCTTTTCCATACGCCTTCAAGAGCTCAAAATATAGTTTACATTTGCAGCACAGACAGTAAAAATTAAGCAAATATTTCACAAGGTATATACATATGGTATCTTTCAGTTCTTGAAGCATTTTCTTATGGTTTACAGTTACATTAGTTAGGTGAGTACTGTAAATAATGCTAATCAAAAGGGTTCGTCTATTATTGGTATGTACTGCAATACATTAAAAGAGATATCTATGCCTTTGTGAATCCTTGGTATATTTAGCTTTCATAGGAATACAGTATGTGTTCTCTTTTACAGGTATGGGACCTGTTATCCAGAATGCTCGGGACCTGGGGTTTTCCGGATAATGGATCTTTCCGTAATTGGGGTCTACATGCCTAAAGTCTACTAGAAATTCTTTTAAACATTAAATAAACCCAATAGGCTGGTTTTGCTTCCAATAAGGATTAATTATATCTTAGTTGGGATCAAGTACACACTACTGTTTTATTATTACAGAGAAAAAGGAGATAATTTTTAAAAATTTGGATTATTTAGATAAAATGGAGTCTATGGGAGACAGCCATTCCATAATTCAGAGCTTTCTGGATATTGGGTTTCTGGCTGACCGATGTGCACCCATTCTTAATCTAAGTGTCTGATCTGTTTTGCCAACATATGACAAACCACACGGACACGTGATGAGATATATCACGTGACTGGTATTACAAGTGATATGGTGCCTTATTGCAAATCTTTTGCCTGTTTGAGGATGTAAAAAGGTTTGCCCTGGAGTCATGTACTGACATGAAGTACAGTTGGGAAAAAAGTCTACATTGTCAGAAAGCACTGACGGTGCAGGAGACTAAAGGAAAGGCATTTAAATAGAGTTTCTAATTGCACTCAGTAGATAATTTGAAATCCATTACATTTTTATTCAAAAGTTGTCATTTCTGTTAGTCACCATCTACCAGTTTATACATAAATTAATTTTAAATATATCAATTCATGTAAATAATTAAATTTAAACACCAATAATTAATGATTAAATAAATATATGTATTGTATATAAGTTCATTTTAAATTCCTTTATATATAAATAATGTTTTTTTTGTAGCTATTCACAATGCCACTCAATTTGTTCCTGTCATTATGAAGTGCTGCCACCATATTCCACACAGTGTGATAACAATTGTCTCAGGCTAATTTTTGACTTGATTTTTTTGTTTTCCACATTAAACAACACACATTTGCAATTTTGGTCAGATTAGCACCCATTAAATTGGACACCTTAAAAAAATTTTTCATAAAATTCTAAGATGATTTACAACAGTGGGCTTATGCTGTTAGCTACCTAATGGTAAAAATCAAACTTGTTACCTTTGTATTGAGCAGATCATTTGATTAGGTACCAAAGGTAAAAATGAATCAAATATATTTAACTGCTGGCTGCTATATTTCAACCCAAAATAAAAAAAAAATGTTTGACATTGATTAAAGGAAATGATTTATAGCCTATATCAGTTCTCATATTGACTTTGCTTGCAGTCA
Source organism: Xenopus laevis (assembly GCF_017654675.1). NCBI lineage: Eukaryota > Metazoa > Chordata > Amphibia > Anura > Pipidae > Xenopus > Xenopus laevis. The sequence continues at coordinate 109,800,312 of NC_054374.1, read as the reverse complement.
TATGTGGAGAAAAAAGTCTGTCTTTCTGTGCTGCCTTATATTACTATATCTACATCTGACATGAGAATGAAGAAAATGTAACATTATTATGTTACAGAAGTGAATATACAGCATTTTATGTTATGAAGTTTTCTGTATTTCTGAAGAAGTTTCCTCTCTGTGGATTAGATTCAATTGCATGAGAAAAAAACTGATCTCATAATTTAGATCTAGATTTCCCAGGAGAATTCAGCAGCGTTCCAATATAAGTTAAAATGGATAAGTTGACTAATTAAGTTTAAATCACACATATGAAGTGCTTTGTGGGTTATCATATCTGTTAAACATGTCTTAATTGCATTTCAGTTGCTTGTAATTACTATGAGTTTGCTTTCGGTAAGCAGCTATCTTTTTTGTAACTTGTTTTGTAATATTTTTTTCAAAGGATTAGAAGTGTAATTAGTTAATGAAACTCTCTTAAATATGCAGTTTTACTACTTTTAATACTAAGGGACCAATTTGCTAACGATCTAATTGCAATTTAAAAGTTATCGAGGTTCTATAGAAGTCAATGGTGTGCTTTTTACAATTGGAAGATATCATGGGTTTCATTTGATAATCAGAATTATTTGTGTTTTCTAACGATAATCTGAGATTTGACATCCAATGTCATCTCTGAAAAATTTGTAAGATTCTAATTTTTTCATGATTTTATTATTTTTTTCTTGCACCAATTTTTTCGAGTCATTTTATTAATAAATCAGGTAAAGTTGTAGATGGGAGTTCGGTCAAATTAGTTTTAATAAAAAAATGAGAACATTTAGGGGGTTATTTATCAAGATTCGAATCTATCTCAATATCGGCTGCTACAAACTCCGATCTAAGCTGCTCGGGTTTTTAACGCTTATTTATTATTACATTTTCCCGAAAATTACCTTTGCGGGAAAAGCTCAGATTTTCATGATTTTTTTGTGAATTTTCCTCAAAAACGCAGAATTTTTTGGAGTTTTCACCTGAAAGCTCAGAAACATGGCAGAGGTAATAATTCCACCTATGTTCCTATGTTTTCTAATTGCTCAAGAAATTTTTTTCCCACTAGGCACACTTTTTCAATTTGTGTCCACTGTGAGAATTTTAGGGGCTACTTTTAAATTGGTATGGGAGAAAGTACTGGAATGCAAAGCAGCCCATACATGGAACATTTGTACCTGTACTATTGGGATGGTGCAAAATGTACTCTGCACTGAATGAAAATCCTGGCACTGTGCAGACAGCAGCATAAGAGGGGGCACAGGCTAGTCCTGTTCTTACTGCCATCCAAAGAGCATGCAGTAACAACTGGGCCCCATTGCAGCCTACACCCGGCGCTGATTTATTGTGGTTTAGTTTTTTTGAACCCTTTTGTGTTTGACTTGCAGAGTGAGTTACAGCCAAGTACAATGCATCTGCTTTTTGTACTTTGAAGCTTTAAAAAATGTATATAAATTTTAACACTATATACCAGATTCAAATCAATGAGGAAACATTTTTATTATGTGAAAACGTATAGGTGAGATTCAGTTTGAATTAAATTAATTCCAGTTTTTTCTATAGACTTCAACAGAGTTTTAGGGACAGATTTATTTAGGGTTGAATTGAAAATTCAAATTTTCTGGTCTAAAGCGAAACTGTCAAATTTTTATGTACATGAGCATGTTTCAGGTGTCAAGCCCTTTATCAAGATTGACTAAACACACTTGCAGGGATATCCATGATATCCATGATTCCTTACTTGGCACACAATGAGCTTTTTTTATGCTTCGGTTTCTCCAAGTCTTTTTACATTTGAATGTGGCTCACAAGTAAAAAAGGCTGGGGACCCCCTCTTAAGAAGAAAATTTTTTAGAATTCAGTAATAGGCAGAGACTCAGTAAGAGTCACATGAGAGGTTGGGTTTGTATGTTTTTGTGGATAAAAAGTTTGCAACTCTAAGCAGCATCCATTATTATCTGCTAAAACTAAAATGTAATTTTCTTGTATAAAAAAGGCATTAACACAAGAGATAATTCTGCTTCTTTTTAATCTTGTAAAAAGGCAAAACCTTACTGTGAATTTTTTGAATGAATTTTTTGTTAACATAGATCATTATAGAAAATAAACATGATTTTTTTTTCACACAAAAAAATGTCCTCCACTTTAGTGTAGGACTTGTCAGTACAGTGATGACTTTAGTTGTATTGAATATATTGCAATATATGGACAAATTATCATTGTTTAGTTAAAATGGGGGGGTATTTTTAGTAGCTTAAGGCACACAATGTATTATTGTCCTTAATATATTGATAATAAGCTAAGTGCAAAGGACTTGTATGTATGAATTTTGTGGTCAAAATGGTAGTGGTAAGCACAAGTTTCCCTTTTTTCCCACTATAGTTAAATGAATTAATTTAGCAGAAAGAACCATCTTGAGGGAAACAAGGGGTATAACCAAATGCCAACAGCTGAAATGACAGACCAGTGAAAGGTCAGTGATTTAAATAACCAATAGATATTTGATATGCATCCTTTTGAAATGATATCAAAAATATTATACAAGTGTTTCTCAGTGCCCATGGTTAATATTTCTGCATAGTGCCTAAATAATTAAAACTGTAAATAAGGGTTATATCCTTTTAAGTACTGAATATGTAATAAGATCTTTGATTTTTCAAGTGCCCATGCTGCTGAAATTAAATCAGCCATCTGTTGAACTGAAGATTCACATTCACATTTGGACAGCTTTCATGACAGCATGAGAATAAAACACATTCTTATAAAGATGTATTTGTGTTAAACGGTTCTTTTAATGTACCATTAGCTTTTATCTTCTCATTTCATAGCCACATTACTGATGTAAATCCTTCTAAATCTATGTCTACATTTGGAGACATATTACAAAACAATTCATTTTCATTAAGAAAGAATATTTATATTCATCTTCCAGTTTCATGTTTGTCCCACCCCCCTCAATATGCATTAAATGTTGAATTACTGATGTGTCAATGCAATTTAACTTGGTAAACAAATGCTGCTTATAATTCAAAACAACAATCAATAAAAATAAAGGGCAATGATCCTTAACAATATAGAGCTATACTTTTATGATTATCAGTTATAAAATGTACATAGTCATATTACATGACTCTCTGAAACCTGTATATATAAAAATTGTGTACCCCAGTTGTAAAATATGAGGATAATAAGATCTTATCAAGGAGTTTCATGACCTGAATAAATGCACTCTGCCTTCAGCTTCATGCTTTTATATGGCTACAGAACACCTGAGTGACATATATCCTAGTTAACTACAAGGACCTAAGTTAGTAAACTTTGAATTTTCTTATGACTGAAACAATTGTTTATTGTGCAAAATCAATGTTTTGATCACATATTATGTAGATCACATTAAGCTGTTTGTAATGTACTGTGCAGGACACATTTTTGTATATTACAGTAATGTCTTTAAACTTCCTGAAATAATAATTTTACTAATGTTACATTAATTATTTTCAGAGGTGATGAGTTTTTTCTTACTTTTGTATACCCCTATAGTTAACTGCAAGGACCCAAGTTAGTAAACTTTGAACTTTATTATGACTGAAACATGCAAATATTATGACTGAAGCAATGGCTTATTGTGCAATATCAATGTTTTGGTCACATATTCAGACCTTTATCAGACCTTTATTCATGAACCAAGAAGTGTATTTTTTTTAATTGTAATATTGATGTGTAGGTAGCCATCTCAAGTCATTATGCCTGATCCTGTGTGTTCAGAAAGAGTCAGCACTTCACAATAAGATAAGCTATTGTTTCTCCTACTCAATTTAACTGGAGGATTCACAGGATTTTTACTACTGAGTGCTATTCTCATATCTACCAGGGAGCTGTTATCTTTTGTCAGGGAGCTGTTATCTAGTTACTTTCCCATTGTTCTGTTAAAAGGATGCAGGAGCAAAGGAAAGGGGTGACATAACTCCCTTGTAGTGCAGCAGTATAAAGTGACAGAAGTTTATCAGAGCACAAGTTACATGACTAAGAGCACCTGTAAAACTGACAACATGTGTAGCCCCATGTCAAATGCACCTTTAAAAAACAGATTTCAGTGCAGAATTCTGCTGGAGCACCACTATTAATGAAAACATTTTTTTTAAAAAAAAATTTTCCCTTGACAAACAGTTTATACATCAACCCACTCCAGGCCCCAATTATGATACCAAATTTACTTTGTACATATTGGTAAACAGCTATTTATTCACAATCTGTAAGAGCATAAGTAAGAAGAACAAAACATTATCATTATTTTCTTGCATTGTATGTCTGTGTACATTGTATTCTTTAACTCAATGCCCTTTTCTTGGTACTTATTCCAGAAAAAATAGGTTTTGAATCTACAAAGGCTTTAAAAAGCTCCAAGTAATTTAAACTCAGTATCCTTTAGTTGTCTTATATAGGACTTTCTTTGTGAACTATTATCTTTGCGTCTTACAGTGCAGGGCTTGTTTTGCACTCTTGATTAACTGTAAAACTGCTACAGGGTTTGTCTTAAAAAGAAAATGCCTAAAGTAATGATTTTGATGGCATAAAAATAAAGGGTATGATTTTATTCAAAAATACATATATTAATAAGTAAGACTAGGAGGCAGTAAATGATATTAAATACTAGACTGTATAGGGAAGGGTTAGCAAGGTTAACATATAACAGATTTCATGAAGACAGCATTATCCAAAAGCAGAAGATGACTACAATCTGGGAACACAACACAAAGAATTTGCCTCCCACATATTTTACTTACTGAATTATTCCCCAGCACATCAGCACATCTGCTGGGAGATAAATAGTTAAGAGTCTGATATGAATGATGAACATTAAAGTGCTCCATAAATTTCTCAGTGCAACCATATATAAAAAGTGATACCGGTAATACTGAAATTAGCAAATCAGTTTTAATAAAAGTGTCAGTTCTTTACTTGTATGACAAGTTTTGCTAGATCCCAAAATAGTTCAAACAGCTGGGGTCCTTCTGGGTTCACCTGTTTGTCATTTAGTAAATAAGCTCCTATGTTTTTATCACTGATGCCTTTGCACCATGTGCTGAAAACACAGATCATAGGGAAATTTCATGCATATATTTTTCTGCTCGTTATAATTATTTTGATTGCCAATTCTGTTGTGATATTTGAAGAAATGTACAGGTTTATTCTTTAAAATAGAAGGAAAGGTATAATTACTAGGAGGTGCCAAATTATTGAATCACTTGGATTTCTCTCACTAATGTATAAAAAGCATCCTCCACTCTCTGTCTGATTTTGGCCGAGGTCTCGATAAAAGGAATCCCGGAACTCCTGGACAAGTCCTTGGTTTGTTTGGTGTCCATCGTCCTGGAGGGTAAGTTGCACTTGTTCCTCACCAGAACCATCAGCACGTCCTCCGAATCCTTCACTCGCTTGATCTGCTCTCTATAATGGACTTGGTCTCATTAATGGCAAAGACACAGAGGAACCCCTCCCCAGTCCTCATATACAGGTCCCTCATTGCACTGTATTCCTCCTGCCCCGCAGTATCCAGTATATCCAACAGACACGTCTCCGCATCGATCACCACTTGTTTCCTATTCGAGTCCTCTATGGTGGGATCATATTCATCCACAAAATGATTCTGTATGAGCTGAATGGTCAGATCGCTCTTCCCCACGCCTCCAGCACCAACCACCACCAGCTTGTACTCCGTCATCTTGCCCCCAAATTCGCTGGTGTCCGGGCTCACGGCTTCATTTCTCCCTGGGAGAGGGGCCCAGACTCACAGCCTGGAAGGAACAAGAGGCGACGCTCCCAGTACCACACGCACAGGCCTGAGCCGGAGACTATGTCACATGAGCTTCTGCGACTTCTTTATTGTTCTCTCCTGCCTTGGTCCTTATGTGCATGCATTGGAGAGAGAAAAGTAGTGTTTTGCTTCTAACTTCAGCTTTTCATTCTACTATACAAGCACATCTGATCCAGAACTTAGAGAAGATCCAAAAAGAAGATGATAGCAGTGTAGCGCTCCTACAGTAATATTTTGGCACACACTAGTGATTATACCTGTACTTCTTCTTTAACAAAGTCACATTTAACAAACGTGTGCACTGGCAATACGTTTTCTGTTTGTGAGTGCAAATAATGGCTGTATAGCTTTGTATAGTTTTGTATGGTTTTGTAACAGTTGGTCAACACAACAGACTGAGCACTTACAACTTCTTTCTTCAATTTGGTTGATTTTCTATACCATAATACAGGTAAGGGATCTGTTATCTGAAAACCCGCTATCCTGAATTACAGCTAGTCCAATTCCCATAGATCTCATTATAATCAAATAGATTAGAATTAGATTTTTAAAATGATTTCCTTTTTCTCTGTAATAATAAAACAGTACCTTGTACATAATCCAAACTAAGATATAATTAATCCTTACTGGAAGCAAAATCAGACTATTTGGGTTTAGTTAATATTGACATGATTTTCTTGTAGACTTAAGGTATGAAAATTCAAATTACAGAAAGATCCATTGTCCATAAAACCCCAGGTCCCAAGCATTCTGAATAACAGGTCCTATACCTGTATAATAAAAGACTGATTTTTAACACTGATATTTCTCTAATTTTCTAAAGAAACTATGTTTCCAGGCACTGTAAAAAGATGTAAAATATTCATTCATGTATGTTTTATTACATAATGCTAAAGAATTAACAACCACTTATGGCTGCTCCCAATGAGCAATGTTTCACCATCAGCTGAATTTAATTTAACAGATCAAAACTCTGTATTTATACACATACTTGCAAAAAAGCCTAAACATAAAAATAAAGGTTGCAAATATATATAAATAGCTAATGAACCACTTTACCTAGAACACTAACTTGAATTATTTCAGAAGAGGTTTTTTTTTAGCAAGGCACCACTTTCAGCTCTTGTTTTGTTGTCTCACTATAGTACTTATTTATGAAGCATGTGCTTTTTGTTACTTGTTTCTCTTCTTTTCATTCATAAAGTTATAGTCAATAACAGATGTATAATTTTGTTTGCTGGCTCTAAAAAACTTCATTAAAAGGATTTAAAAAACTTTAATAGGAAAATGTACTGTACGTGTAGTATAGAAGGGCCTTGTTATGCTACTATGCTTAGAATTGATCAAAAGAAAAATACGTTGATGAACTGTAGATGGACTTAAACACAAGGAGGGAATTCCTTTATCTCGATAATGTTGTTTCCAAATATGCCATTTGCGCGTTAAGGTATAGTGTTAAAAAAACATCTGTGCATTTCGAAATAACCTTCATTCATTTATATTATTTAACCTGTAAAATCATATTCAGTCCTGAATCACTCAGGAAATCAAACATAAATGTCCTGCAGTTTTTGACAGTCATACAGCAAAAACACCCACTAATGAGCATTTAATAGTAACCAAAGGTTTTGCATTAAGTACAAAGCTCTTTTGAATACTTATTCCACTAATTTAAAGTAAATGCTTTTACAGATGGCATCTGTTAGGCCACAGAGCGTGCACTGCTTATATACGTGGTTCCTGAAAATAGATTCCAGCTTTGGTAGACAGACTACAAAACAAGATCAAACATAAAAGACTAGGTAAACATTCACCATTCTATTATTTTCTTAAGGTCCTTTTAAATGCTTATCAAATAACAAAACACAATATTTGAAGGCAATTTAGAAATACCATGGCAAATTATCACCTAGATCAAAATAATCCAGACAAAGAAAGCAAACTTTGCATTCACTATCCCAGCTAGAAAATATAATTGTTGAATTTTTACTAAGAGTATTTGTATTAGTCTAAGACATCCACGAAGAACCAATAGTCTTCCAGATGAGCATACAGTATATACCTCATATAAAGAATCAAAACCATAAGTACATAAGAAGTAGTTTAAAAGCATGTTCAATATGGTTCTTTGTTAAGCCTTTTAAAGATTACACAACTATTTACATATTTATCCAGAACACACTATACTAGCATGCTTCTGGGGGAAAATCTGTATTTTTCTGATATTATCCTTTTTCTAAACTGTTTAGGACCAGTATGAAATCCAAACTATTTATCTTAACCTTTCTTAAATACCTTAACAGATTTAGTAGTATAAAGGGGTTATAGAGAAAAATCTACAATACATTTGTTTTCTGCTACGAGCTTTTCTTTCATCAACCTCCAAATAATTGCCTACATACATTAAAAAAGTCCATAAGAAACAATGAAATGCATTACAGTGGATTTCAATTTTCCATACTGTTACAAAAATGGACAATCCGTTATAGTGAAGAAAAATTTGCAGAAAGTATTTTCAAGTCAATAGGCGTTAAAATATTTTTTCTCACTCCAAATGCATTAAAGGAGAAGGAAAAACCTATTTACTTGGGGATGCCAAAAGTTAGGTACCCCAAAGTGATTGTATATACTTACCTGAAACCTTGGTCGGTGCTCCTATCAGACGAAAACTGCACTGGTACAGGGGTTCTTCTAGCACGACCCACAGTGCAATCAGCTTTCTTCTTCTTCATTCATCAAACAGCTGACTCCTTTGTTAAAGTTCAACCTTTCGCGCTACTGTGCATGTGCACATGCACAAAGATCACTCCGATGTTGCTCGCCGGAAGAACCCCCGGACCAGTGCAGCTTTCTGCAGATAGGAGCACCGGTCCGGGGTTTTTAAAGTAAGCATATACAATAACTTAGGGTGCCTTAGATACATTCCAACTGGACAATACAATGTCATATTGGAATGAAATTGAAAAAGACAATTCTGCAACTTATTAATGGTAATTGGCTCTTTTAGTTGTTAAGATTTCTTACATGAAGTTTTATGAAGTTTGAATAAATCATCACATCCTTGCTAAACATAGCATCTTCTCGCATAAGCATGCAGGCCTGGATTTGTGGAAAGGAAAACAAGGCCCAGGCCTAGAGTGGCAGGATTTTAGGGGGGCAGCATGCCACACAACCATATCCACACTCGTTCAGAAACACTGAGTATGTGTGGGGAATCCCCATTGCTCCAGACCTGATGATGAAAATGTTCATATGTGCTTGAACAAAGGGGATGGGATGGGGCGACAAACAGCAGCAGGCCTAGGGGCACCCGATATGTAAATGCAGCCCTGTTAGCAGGAAACATACACCCACACCTGTTACAGAAGTGTTTCTAGCATCATATACATATCTGTATCACTTTTTAAATGAAGCTACAAGTCTAGTGTCATTTTTGATGTTCTCTGTGTGACATCTGAGTGAGATTCTCTAGGTGCAAGTGCAATACACCAATTGACGCAGGCCACAAAGGGAACAATGAAGCTATGCCTTGTCAGGATTCTCCTGGATCTACCAGTGTAGCAGGGCATGATTTTGAGAAACACTGAGCATAACTATATGAAAGTGTGAATCACTTTTTGAGGCAAGTACCTACCATAAAAATGGCTTTAGTTACCTTTTTGAAATGAACAGCATATGGGTACCTTTTGTACCTGTATAAGTCTTACCAAGTCTGACGTTGGGCAGTAGCAACTCCTTGCAACTCCCGGCAGAGCATGGGTTTCCTCTTAGATGGGCTCTCGCTGTACTGTTGGATGAAGAGTTAACCACAAGCTCACGGTTATCCAATGCTCCAGGATTCTCCTATCCCTAACTGTTTCCATACAATCCTGACATCCCCCTTCCAATTAAAGATCAGGAGCAGCTCTTAGCTGTGTATCCCCTCCTGCAGAACTACTGTACCTGAAATAAAGGTTGATAAAAACTGTGACCCCTACAAATAGTATAAGAGATGAAAAAGTAAAGGTTCCTTGTGTACGTTTTCCACATTTCATCATGTCAAAAACATGTTTTTATACTCCTGAGAAAGCCCACCAAGATGATTTGTTTAGTACTGAAACTACTAAAAACATTACATTCTTGCTTCAACAGTATATTTATTGAGGCTCTTAACTAATAAATTAACCGTCAGACAATGTATAGAAATTGTTTGCCTTAGACACATTTAGTACTGGTTAACAGTTTCCAGTGTTTTCTAATCTTCATCTATTAATTGATCAAAGTATTTATGTTTATTACTACATGTTTGCCAGATGTTCATTCTCCATAGTTATAATAAACAAGGGAAAGTTGTGCTCACCACAAATTTTTAAAACCATTAGGCGGGGGTGCAATGAGGCTGTGACCACAAGATACATATAGTCAACTACAAGAGTCCTCTGCACTCAACCCATTATCAATATATTTAAGACAGAGACATTTTGTGCATACTGCTACTGAAAAATGCCTTACCCTTTAAACAAAACAGGGATTGTTTGTCCATATATTGCAATATATTTAAGCTGACCAACTACGTCAAAGTCATCCCATATCTGGCCAGTCCTACGCTTAATTTTCATCTGAGAATTCAATTGCTTAATTATACATTTTACAAAGGGACTAAGTTTTACCTGCAACTTACTTGCTGTGAACCTCCCAAACTTGGCTGCCTTTTTATTAGACACCAGTGGGATCACCTGACTATAGTTGGGAAGGGTGGGAGCTACAACATGGAGCTGGTCACTGCTCCTGTATAACTATAACAAACAAGGGAAAGTTGTGCTCACCACTAATTTTTAAAACCATTAGGCGGGGTGCAATGAGGCTGTGACCACAAAATACATATAGTCAAATACAAGAGTCCTCTGCACTCAACCCATTATCAATATATTTAAGACAGGGACATTTTGTGCATACCGCTACTGAAAAATGCCTTACCCTTTAAACAAAACAGGGATTGTTTGTCCATATAACTTAAAACTTACTATCTGCTTTCAGAGTAAAACTCCCAAACTTGGCTGCCCTTTTTATTAGACATTATTACTCTGAAAGCAGCTAGTAAGTTGCAGGTAAAACTTAGTCCCTTTGTAAAATGTATAATGAAGCAATAGAATTCTTAATGAATCAGATGAAAATCGAGCCTAGGACTGGCCAGATATGGGATGACTTTGACGTAGTTGGCCAGCTTAAATATATTGCAATATATGGACAAACAATCCCTGTTTTGTTTAATGCACAAAATGTCTCTGTCTTAAATATATTGATATAATTTGACTACATTCTTCATAGTTACGCATCATACTATGGTTCCCACACTAGCAGCTGCGCATTTTAACTTTTTTTAACTATGGTAACATTATTATGGTGTGTTAAGCAGAATTTTTCACTTAAGAACATGAACTTAATTATACTACTGAGCAATTTTAAAGTTAAATATTTAGCACTTTAACTGCATTCAATTATTTAAGTTCATCCTTTGATAAATTTACATTAGATATTCATTTTATCCCATGTATTAAGGTCTATTTCTGAATGACTAGCCGTACTGCTGTAGCATTATCAAGAACCTCATATTATACCATGTCATATTAACCGTATGGACTGATTCTTTGCATTCTGTAGCATTTCTGGGACCCCCAAGTCCCATGCAGAATTTCTTTATGTTTTGTTTTTCTTTTTTTTAATGATTTTTCTTTGGTTTTGTATTAGACTACAAAATATTTTTTCTTATTAGCACATTCTTACGTACATGTTTCTGTTGTTGTAAAGTATTTATGCTAGAAAGCAAAATAAAATTTCACAAGTAATTGAAAATGCATTACTTATACTGTATGTTAATAGCAAACAAAAAACACTCTCTTAAACATAACGATATCTGAGATGAAACAGGTCTACTATGATTATATTTAATTGAATGCTATGATTACATAAGATATGTGTATAGACAAAATTTTGCAAAACTTTTATTGAGATTGACTTTAAAATTGCAAATTAATTATTACAATTTAATCCTGAAATGTTTTATATGAAACATCTTAAAGCTGCCATTTTATAAGACACCTGATTTATTACAGAATAAACTCTGCTGATATAAAAATTCAACAACTGTTGACCACCAAAGTGGGGTTCCTGTTCATTGTTTCCAATTGTTCATTGCAAGTATGTCATCTATTCTTTGCCCAAATACAAATTAAAAAGTACAACGTGATAATAAAATAATGTGAACAACCCACCCATAACGGGTAATAGTCTGTATAAAGGGATAAATACTATAATATAAAATGTCAACTACAACCCCCAGTTCCTTAATACACACAGACTAACCTAAGCCAGGTGGGTGCAGGAGGGTAAATGGTGGTCCAATAAAGTAATATAAGACTGTGCGCCTATAATGTCAAGGCCCTGCTGCCAGAGGTCAAAGGGTTAACATCAGTTGGGACATGAGATAGAATTGTAGCTGCAGAACTGCACATACACACCTTATCTACAGCTGGCAGATATAGACCATAATGCTTGCAACACTTGGCTAGGAAACCGTTTGATTGGGAAATATATATTCCTGCAACCGGTGCACTCGCCCTGTTACAAGAAGTATTTTCACCATTTATGGAAATCTGTTAACCCCCTTTTTACGGTAAATGTCTTGCCAAGGGTATAAAAACTTGAACAAATAGGCGTGACATTTGAGCTCTCCATGCCATACTAAGGGGCAGATTTATCAAGGGTCTAAGTGAATTTTCGAAGTTAAAACTTTGAATTTCGAGCTATTTTTTGTGTGCTTCGACTAGGGAATAGTCGAACTTCGATTCGAATTTGAAAAAAACTTAGAAATTTGAAATTTATCATGTACTGTCTCTTTAAAACTTTGACTTCGTCCATTTGCCATCTAAAACCTGCCAAAGTGCTGTTTTAGCCTATGGGGGGCCTCCTAGAACCCATATGGTGTCAATTGGTGTTTTTTTGGGGGGAAAACTTTGAATCAAACTGAGCTATTCCTTCGATCGTACGATTAGAATTCGGCCGAATATGGACCTCTTCTACCCAAAAAAAACTTTGACTTCAGTTCGGTTGTTTTTTTTTTTAAATCGAATTTTGAAACTCAACCCTTGATAAATATCCCCCTCATTGTGACATTGTGACAAGCTTCCCAAGATTCCAACGTTTTGTCTAATAAACTGTTATTCTGAAGAAACTTGCCTTGGAATCTTAGTTAATAATAAGGTTCTTGTAAGCAAATTACCAACATTGGCTGTTTGGTTCAGTAATGTTTATTTATCCCAGGCATATATTAAAGTTCACATATCTAAATTCTTGTATCATACGGCCACCTTACACTGCCAAAACATGTTGTATTCATTGGGAAAGCACAGGTCCTTACACCCTACAGCCCTACTGGAGCTTGAATGAGAGCCCATGTGGCTACATAGTAGCTTATCTATGTAAATTATTTGCATTCCTGCCTTATTCTATTTTTTTACCTAATTATATTTTATGCAATATAATCTTGGTTATTTTATACACATCAGATCACACACACTCTTATTTGACACCTAATGATATATTTTCCTTAACTGTTTTCTAGGCTGTCTTCATTTTTTAATTAATTTAAATGGCTATACATTTTCAAAAAGACCAGCTATAATAACTAATTCATCATTTTGGTATTAAACACCCAAGTAATTTGTTTTGTTTTTGTTTTGCATAATAAGAGTTTCATGAATATATGCTTATCCTTGCTGTAATTATTACCACCTCAACTTCACTTAGCCTAGGCATTTCTACTATTGATATCTATACAAAACCTTAACAAGTCAAAATGTTACAAGGAGTCCTCATTTCCACAGAGCGGTGTGTTAAGCAAGGAAAGAGAGTTTACAATGTTTTACTGTATGATTATACATTTTTTAAAAATTAAAGGTATTGGCTTTATTATGTAGCATGTAAGCAATTTGTCATCATCTTTATCAGGCTTAGAATTATGTTATTATTTTTTTTCTAATGCACCATATAACACTCCTGGGACATAATTATATTTATATGTGGATAAATTTAACCAACAGGGTCCAGGACATGATGGTCTGGAAGGATGTTTAGGCCTTTATTGTGGCACAGTCCTCATTTGTGTGATGATCAAAATACAGTATGTAACCTTTATTTTTACAGCTATTACAGATATAGTTTGTGAAAATGATGCCCATAGGGGCAAATTTACTAAAGCACGAAGCGGCTAATGCTAGCGCAAATTGACATCATGTCGTTACTTCACCGATTTACTAACGGGCGCTGTCGTAAATTCGCTACCGAAGTGGACCTACTATAGCGCTATGTCGCCTCCTTACGCCAGACGAAGTTGCGCTATGGCGAAGGGACGTAACTATGCTATTTCAGTACCTTGTGCTTTTTACTGAACGTTACCTCTTGCGCCAGACTTTACTTCGTCAGGTCAGACCAGACGAAGCTCAATACAATAATAACGGCAGTGCAACTTAGTTACTGTTGCGGCAAAGCTGTCGCAACTTCAGATCTTAGTGAATTTGCCCCATAGACTCTAATGGGTGAAAAAATGTGTTGCTCAACAAAAATTTGTTGCCAATTTGTCGCTCATAGACTTCAAAGCATTTAGCTTGACCAAATAGGTTTTACAGACAGAAACACATGAACAACACCTACACAGACCTAAAAATGCAGTAAAATGCCTAAAATGCAATAAAATGCTAAAAATGTACCAAAAATTTAATATTATCACAGAAATACACTTTCACTTTAAGAATAAACAAGCCAGACAGAAGGTAATTATGATAATAATCACTGATACAGATCCAAGGAGTGTCCACAAATAACAAAGTAAAGTATTAAAAATAAGAAGAAGGGACTTAACCTCCAGGACTCTATCAATGATTAAAGAATGTCATATCCAAACAGTTTAAAAAGGCAATATTTATTCACAAATAATGTTTGCGTGTGTGCAAGTATGTGTGAGTGGTGTGAATGTGTGAAAGCCCCCAATCCCCTAACAATGTAAGTGAGAGTGTGTAAGTGTAAATGTGTATTAGTGTAAGTGTTTGTGTATCGTGTGCAGGCAACAGATCTGGGGTGTGCAGGCAATAGATCCCTCTTCAAGCATGCAGGAGGAGTGGAGGCACTGGAGGAAGGTGTCATCATTGTGATCTGGGTCAGGGGGCTTTTCTGGGGGGGGCAGAGGAAAATTCGGATAGCACCAGGCAGCAGCAGACAGACGCACATGCCTAAGGGCTGTGGAGCGAGAGTAGAAGTGACACCCGGAAGTGCTGCAGAACGTTCTACATTCTGTGGCACTTGGGTACTTTGATCCACAGAGGATTCTACATTCTGTGGCACTTAAAGGGTAAGGGACATGTATACATTAAAAAAGCTTAGTAGCCTGTCACACTGGAATAAATAATGAAATGTAGTATGATCACATATGCTAATACAACTGCACACAAAGCAAATTCTATGAACAAACCTGTTGACAGATATTACAGAACCTAAGTGGGACCATTTTTATTTGGGCCTCCAAATCCCTACCTTCATGCTCTTATGGGTTTTCCTATATTAATATAATGGCCCAGGTTCAATTAGATGAGAAATATTTATTTCCTTATCCAATTTCAAATAGTTCTTAAGTGTCAGAGTTAGGGGCACCCCAAAATTAAAAATAAAAAAATCTTTTTGCTGGATTTTTGTGCAGAATTCTTCTGGAGAAGCTCTATTAACTGATACATTTTGAAAAACCGTGTTTTCCCACGACAATATCCCTTTATATTGTCTCTTTCATTTGGTTTTCATGTGGTAGACCATGAAATAACATTTTATCTTATTTGATGTAGTGCAGCTTTTTTATAGCTTCCCCTTCCACTTCAAATACTGTAGTTGCCATGAAGACCATCATTTTTTACGGTCTTTCATGATTTCATTGATACAAGTTTTGTCAATTTCCATTTTTCCATATTAATTTACTATTCTTTTTTGCATGTTCACATAGAGTTGTCATAGTTGTATGACATGGGATACAATAGTAGAGAAGGGAGATGGTGGGTAAAAATATATATAAATTGGTACAAAGGGTGGAAATTAATGATAGAGAAAAATTATAAAGAGAACCTATCATGCATTATTCTCTAAATCTGGAAGCATAGAGAAAAGCTGTTTTTCTAGTTAAAACCTAGTTCTAAAAGCTATAGAGTGGAAGATAATATAATTTTGTAGATTTCATGCATCAAATAAAAATATATGCTAATATGATGTAAATATTCATGCCGCATTATTATTTTTAGATGACGTTATAAGGAATATTTCCTACAAACAAAAGTAGAAGATAAATATGTTCCTTCTGCTTTTTCTCATGGCACTCTCTTTCATGATTGCATCTTTCAAGCTGAAGGCAATCATATGCAACTAAAAGCAATTACAGTATTTCAGCCTTTTTTTTAAATGCTGGCAAAGTAATAGCGTAACATGTTTCAGACATGCATATTTTAACATATGACAAGCATATTTTGCTTCTGTGTATACGGTATATTTAAATGCTTCACTGCAATTTTAATAAATTAAATAGTTCAATAGCACATGAGAAGAAATAATCTATTTCCTCTGGTTCCCTCATCAGTGCAATATTGCATCAAACAGGCTATGGATATTTTCAACATCAAGTGCACATATGCAAAGTTGCAGTTCTTCAGTAATTATTCTATATTAAAGGTGAACTATCGCTACTAGAAAAACCTATTAAACTGTAGCAGATGTTTATAAAATCACAGTCTTAATTGTTTTAAAATTATTACAGTACTTTATATATTTAGCTGCTTATTTGTGAGCTCCTCAATCTAACATACTTCCAGCTGCAAAAGATACTGACAAGGGAACTCCTCAATTTGACCCTTGAGCCATCCCACTAAACCTCATCGTTACATACCTCAATGAAACACCAGGAGACAGATATGAGGAAATGGCCACCGCATTTATTAATATTGTATCAAATAAATATGACCTCCAGGCTAACCCAAGGCAATATTCTAAAGCAAGAATGCCATAAAAGATTACTACTATGATCTGCCATTCCTCAATGAAGACTTGAGATCAGCACTATGTCATTATATCCACCACTGAGAATTAGGCTGCCTCTACAGAGAGGATGGCCCCCAAATCTCGTACCAGCAGGAGCTGCATATTCCATCATTTATTTAACATGAATTAATACAATGCTGACTCTCACATTTATACTCTATAAAAATACAAAAAACACAATGATTCCAGTATAACTCAGCAATATGCAATGCACAACTGGCAAATAGTTTGACTTGCAGTAGGAAACTTAGAAGGAAATCAGAAGGAAATTAGGTTGAGGAAGCACACTAATTTAACTAACTTATCTCCAATAACTAACTAATATCTAATAAAGGTATAAGAACAATATTATTAAAACCTGTGAGAAAAAAATGATAATGCGCTACAATTCATTAAATTCATTTATTTATTTATTTACTTTGCTATTAGGGAAAAAACCTGACAAATTCAATAATGCTGCAAACAAATTGAGCCAGCATATATTGATGGCAGCCAGACTTATCATAGCCAGCCACTGGAAAAAACCTACACTCTCCTTAGCAACCTTAAGAACTAAATACTGTACATCGCAGCCAGCGAAAAAATCATACATCTCCTTAAAGAAGACATGGAAGCCTATGACAAAGTCTGGTTGCCTTGGCTGGCACATGAAAATGACGCACAACTATTTTAAGCTCTACAAACTTAAACCAAGATGTAAGGGGAACTTCAACCTTTATGCAAATTTTCAAGTAAAGAGGGGTAAAAACTTAACAATGCCCTCATCATAAATATATAATGGACGCATGCACCTAAGGACTCTTTTTTTTTTTTTTTAAACAAAATTTACAACAAAACGCTTATGTTTTTCTGCTAATGTTAATTTGATGAATCTTTATTTCACCCCTTCCCCCTCCCCCCAATTTCTTTTCCTTCCCTCCCCATTCATCCTTTTCTTATAATTTATGCACTAAAGTATATAATGTTATATATGATAAATGCTCAATAACAATCTCAGTTTAAAAAATAATAATAATAATTTTTCAAAACTTGATTAAAATGGAGTCTATAGGAAATAGCCTTTCCATAATTTGCATCTTTCTGGATAATGGGCTTCTGGATAACGGATCCCATACCTGTACTAGATTAATAATATTTACATGTCCTTAGCTTTTGCTTTGTAAATCAAACAGTACTTTACATATTACTCCTTTTTGAAATAATGTATTGAAACATATACAGTATATATAACCATTCATTCACATTCACTTCCTAGTGCTATGACATAGGCTGCAGGGGGTGCATAGTGAAGATAGGGTTAATATTCTCTATCTGACAGGTAATTAAGCAGTTGAGAGTTGAGCTGCATGTAGAGGGTATTCAGGATATTCCTAGTGTATGAAAGGAAGCCTGAGGGAGAACCAAGGGACCAGTGGAGCCTGAGTTTGAGAGAGAAAGCAAGTGACAAGGGGCCCGTGACTTTGCCTGGAGAAAAACAGTGTTTGGAGAACGTGCAGCAGTGAGGCTGACTTGGAGGTGTTTGTGTGGCTGACTAATAGAGAATAGTGATGGGCGAATTTGTCCCGAAAAATTTGTGAAAAGCATTGAAGTAAGTGGGTGTCAAAATCATTTTGATGTGCGTCAATTTAGACGCCCGTAACAATTGTTATACGCCTGCCTATTTGGGCCAAATGCATTAAAGTCAATGGGCGTCCAAATAATTTTGATGCACAACAATGTTGTGCAACTATTTTGACGCGCGACCGGATTTGTTTGACGCGGCAGATTTTTCGTCAGTGGCTTTTGGCACCAGTTTCACGAATTTATTTGCCGGCGGCGAAACTCGGAAATTGGCTGCAAATTTGCACCTGGCGAATTTATTTGCCCATCACTAATAGAGAACAGTTATTTCTGAACTGTGAGTAGCAGGGTGTTAACTGGGTGAGAATCTTATATTTTATGAAGCACTGTGTTGATGTGTTTTTGAGTGAACACTCAAAGCCTATTTTTCTACATTTGTGTCAATTCAAAAAAACAAAACAAATTTCTACCTTTTTAAAAATCTGTCTAAAGCTGCCTGTCTCTGGTAACAATGTTAGCACAAAAAATATTCATCTGGGAATTTTTTTTTTCTGGTCAACCACATTCACATAAGCTATGTGCTAAGTGGTGTAAATTATGGAATCAAAGAACAGGTCTGGGTTTGGCAGACGGCAGGAAAACTATAACTGCCCAAATGAAAAATACAGACTGTAAAGTTTGGTAGAGGATGGAGATTATGGTCTTGGGTCAATTTTGATGCTTTGGTGTAGTTTCTTTGTTCAAATGACAGCAGTATTTAATACTACAATATACAATGCCATTCATGGCAATTTCATGCTTTTTCTAACAAATGTTTAGTAATATCCCTTCCTGCATACAAAATGAGTTTGCTGAGATGGCAGTGGAAGAGCTTGACAGGCCAGCCAAATAAATACCATAAGCAAGCCAGGCCCAACTGTCCAACATCAGTGCCTGATCCAAAAAATGGAACTTGTGGCTCGAACTTTTGTGGAAGCAATATTTAATGGAAATATTTTCCAAAATAGTTGAGGCTGTTAAAATAGTAATGGTTTGTTACTGAAATGCTGGACTGAAATGAAATGAAATGCAATTTGGCTTCTCTGCGCTAGCACCCTGGACATCCCGGACCCCCCCTGGACCCCCTCCGGTGCCTGAAAAAGGAGAGCATGGAGGGGGGGCAACAGCCACATGCTGGCTCAGGCTGCAAAGAAGCTACAGTAGAATCTCCCTTGAGTGCACCATCCATACCTACTATATGTATGTGCATTAGATGTTTTTGTGTGATTGTAAAAATTCATAATAATTTAAAGATATTATTCACATGAAGCAATCACCTCATTTTTAACAAATGTTGCTATTTTATGTAATAACCACCTTTATACATGCTTTAGACAGAAACCTCAGAGAACAGTTTTAGAATTTCTCGATTCCATTTCTTTCTGTAAATAATCTTTCTCTAAAGAGAGCAGTCAAATAATATAAAAATAAAACGGGTAATACATAAACCACTGAGGAGTCACCTGAAATCAGAAGCCGACCTTTCCTTATAAAGTTTATATCAAAATAAAAAGCTACCCATAAAAATACAACTATTACTGAATTTAGTGATGTGACAAGTTCTGTATGAAGTGTTCCCACTATTATATAATTCTTACTGAGTTCGATTATCTTTCCAAGTGTCAAGAAATATTTGTGGATTAAATGTTATGTAGCAAAGTGCAACAATGAAACAATGCAGCCAACGTATAAAGAAATAAAACATTTCAATATAGATTTCCTTTGCCACCCTGAAAGCAAGATTAAGCATATAACTATCAAAAGCTTGTTACAGCATGAAATAGCTAGTGCAAATAGTCCACACATTTGGAAACAAAGAAAAAGCTTGGTGAAAGGTAATTTATTATTATGGCATAAATCACTGACTAGAAGTGGCATCCTATGTAGAATATTGATTAAACAACACTTTGCCCATACCCCAATGGCAATAAAATAATGCTGCCATGTTAAATTAAAGCTCAAAAAAGCAGGAAAAGGGAAATCAATAAATCAAAGTGAATATTTTCTGAAGATTTATTTACAAAGGTGAAACTGCCACAATACAGATAACTATATTCAACATCATTACCCTATGTCTTACAGTCAATTTTAAGGGTGGGATTTTTTTTTCTTCCCAGTAGATCAGGCTTTTTATGATTCTTACTGTGTTATTGCATAAATATATTTGATAAGCTTCTCCACTGGAAAAACTTGCCAAAAAAAAAAACAGCTTTATTCCAAAAACAATCAAGGGGGTTTAGGGCCCCTTGATCTCTAATGTTAGCTTTAAAAATGACTGAACTCATGCAGGTACACTAGACCCAATAGAGATTAATGCATAATGGGCAAAATGCACTCTCTAAATATCTACCCTTATAAATCAAAAAATTGAAATGCATAGTAACAAAGATGAGGTAGGAAAAGACACACAGCCACCAAATTCAACCTTAAAGAAGCTAAAGATATTGTTCCATGCATAATTAGAACTCTCCACTTCATACAGAGATTTCAGTAATACTGAAAGAGAAGAAAAAGAGACAGAAGAGTTATCAGTTGTAAGATGTTTCTTAATTCACCTGATGGTATTGCCTAATATTATTAAACATTTTAAGATTCCTTAAGATAATGTACAGACATTCAAATATAGGTGTCTACTCTCTCTAGGGGGTTATCAAAATCCAAAATGTTCTCAATATTTTCTGAAAACCACTCCGAACAAATCCACATGGACTTTTTCCTCCTATTTATCAAAACATGTTCCCGGAAATTTCTCGTGCAGGAAAAGACTCGATAAAATCTTGAAAAACTCCAAAGCATATGATATAGATAGATTTGATGCCTGAAACCATTAAATCTTCGGATTATTGAATGAAACGCAGTTCAGATCAGGATATCTTCAAATGAAAACGGAACATCTGCCATTAATTTCTAACTGAATTTGACAGATCTGAGTGGGAGTACTTTTTTATTCAGACTTTTAACTCCATCAGGGTTTTATAGATCTCAAAAAATTCAACTTTTTTTTCCTATAAAAAAATAGTTTTTACCCTTTACAAGTCACAGCAGAAAATATTGTACTTTAATAAATAACCCCCTAGGTGTCTACAGCTCTCTGCAGAGGCTTTAAATAAGAGACAAAAAATAACCATCTTTCAGTTGCCTGACCATTTACTCCTTATAAGGTAATGACCTATAATTCTTTCTCAGCATTTATACTCCCTCACTACTCCTGCTTCCATCTCTCTCATCAAAACTACAATTCCCATCATCCCCATACTATCCGGTTTCCTAGTCATTCTTTACCCCCCGTCAATAGTGATGGGTGTTTTGCTCCTCAGAAAATTTGTAAAATAGTTAAACATTTGCCAAATGCATTGAAGTCAATAAGCGACATTATTTTTGATGCGCAGCACATTTTTTCCACACATTGGAATCTATGGGTCTTTTTCACAGCGAAACCTCGTGAAAATTTTTGCTCGTCACTACCCCTCAGTTATAAGGGTTATATTCTCTTACTTTATTGTCAATATGGGACACTTTAGTAGCACAAAGCCTTACTGCAATGGGATAGTAATTTAGTCTGCTAAACAGGTATGGGAGATACCTTATCTGTAAAACTGATATAAAGAAAGCTCCAAATTATATTACATAGAGTTCATCTTTAACAAATAATTCCAATGTTAAATAATTTACAAATTGTTTCCTTTACCAATGTAATAATAACACAGTACCTTGTATTCAATGGTATCTAAGCTGCATAAATCTATACAGAACGATCCTACTGAGTTTATTTATGGGAAGATTTATCAAAGGACGAATTTATGTGATTTTTTTTTTAAAAAAAAAACTCGAACGTCTAAAACTAGAATGAATATTACTGACCCCAAAACTCGAACTAAACTCGACTAAACTGGAATCAAGTTTTTTTTCCAAATTTCAGGAAGGCTATTAACATCTTCAAATGGGTCACTAGAACTCTGCCATTGACTTCTACATGAACTCGGCAGATTTTAGGTGGCAAATAGTCGAATTTGAGTTGTTCCCAGGGTCCAGGTATGATCATTTTGTATTGAATATGCTTGTGTAATAAGAGTCTAGATCTTTCCCCCCTCTTTCGGGTGGTGGGATATGGTCAATCCCTATATATTTAAATGTTGGTAATCTATGACCTTTATCAATAATATGTTTCACTTCTGGTTTACTAGATTTCAACAACTATTAAAACAATTAATAGGAACAATGTGTTCCTATTATTTGTTTTACAAAAATCATGAGTATTGTAAGTGACCCTGTTTCACCATCCAAGAATTGGAACCTATGGCTGTCACAGCAAGCTGTAAAATGAATGGGCGAGGGTAACAAATTTAAGTTGTGTATCATTTCATTAAAAGAAGGTGGATCCCTGTACCACGCTACAAACACATCATTGATAAACCTCTTACAACAACAAATTAACCGTTCTCCAAAGCTTTGTAAAATAATTTGTGTCTCTTATTAATACAAATAAATGTTTGCATATGCCAGGGCCATTGAAACCCCCATTGTGGTCCAACTTTCATTTTGAATGACAGTTTTATCTAACTCATATTTCACTGCTTCTTATAGTTACATAGTTACATAGTTAAATTGGGTTGAAAAAATACAAAGTCCATCAAGTTCAACCCCTCCAAATGAAAACCCAGCATCCATACACACACCCCTCCCTACTTTTTTTTCCTACTTATGCTTACAAACCTCATCACCAGTTCCACTTAATGTAGGGGTGCCACAAGTTTCTGTACTTGATCCACCGTTATTCTCTCTGTAGACTCTATAAATATATTGATAAACCTCTTAATTAAAGCTGAAACTGAAGGCTAAACTGAACAAGATGGCTATACACCATCTTAAACTAACAAAATGTAAGTTACCATATTTCCACCTATACCTGGTAATACTTCTTCTTTACTGTTTTTATGGGCTTATTAACCCTGTCAGTTCAGCACATTGTCTGGAAGTATGTAGTATGCAACTCCTCCATCTTCTTCTCTGATTATATTTACACTATGGTCCAAATCAGACAATATTACATTTCCTTCACTATGATGTGTATGAATGATTTTTCACCTAGATTACTCAACTTGCAACTAACCAGTTCCCAGTCACACCTTTACTTACTACAATCTGTAGTAAAAACTGCTGCAAGAATCCTCCTTCTCTCAACTAAGGGAGTACAGGTCCCTCCATTGCCGAAGTCCTAATCTTGGCTTCTCATAAAGCAAATTGTTACTTATAAACTCTTGACAAACTCCCTAGCTGCTATTGATTCAAATTAACTAAACTCTATCCCCCAATGCTACATAACTAAGCCCAACTACTAACCCCTTCCTGGCAGTTTTGTCTCAGTCAGCAATTTACTGTTACCTTTCTCATAACCTTCATTCCTCTGCACACAACTACAGCTGTTCTTTTGTGTCTCCATAGATTCTTATTAATGTATTTTCTTCTGTACAGTGCTACATGCACAAGTAGAGCTTTATAAATAAAAGTAACTAATGTGAATGTACATGTATTTTTTTTTTCATCGATAGCACTGTGTAGTACTTTAGTTTAGGCAAAAGGGCAATAATCCATTACCATACAATAGAGAAATTAAAAATGTTACTTGGTTCATAGTTACCTGCGCCAGCAAAAAAAAAAAATACATTTGCATAGTAATCACAAAAAATATATATTTTAGTTGACTCAGTACATTTCCAGATCTCATCATGCAAGAGCTTTGTCAGCAATAGGTTCTAGAACTGATTTATTCTGCATCTTTTAGTTCTCAATAATATTCTGTAGGTTAATTTATAATCTTATGCATTCTAGGCAGAAGGCTCCACCTGTGACTTCTTTTGTCCTGCTGTGATAGAAAACTCAAAACAGCAAACACCTGGTTTCAAGTAATATGTAGATTATGGAAAGAAGTGAAACATTCATTAAAGCTCACATAGCCAACACTAATATTTTATTAAATTATGAATGCATATTTGCAGAGTACAAATGCTAAAATGAAAATTCGGCTATAACCATTTTGTATCAGATTCTAACAGTTATACAATACAAGTATAGGATCTATTATCAGGAAAAGATGCCAGCAGTGTCATCTGGTGTAGCGTTGATGAGCCATGGCCGCTGGACCAACAGGTGGCTGCAGTGGATGGGGGCTGTAATTTAAAAACCAGGGTGGAAAAAAACGCTATCCACACAGTGGACAGGACGCGCAGGTGAGCGCACCAGTGGATTTTGCAGCAACCACCCACCCTCCCCTTTAAAAAAAAGGGGGGTTGTTCTTTCAATGTACTGTTTACATGTTAATTCATTGATTATATTGTCACAACTTTTATATGATGGAGGAGTTTGGTGCACTGTCAGAGAAAATAAATTAAATTGGTGAGTAAAAGCTGAGAGGATCTGTAGCCCATGGCTTGGATTCGAACAGCTGGAGACTCCTATTTTGTGTTGTTATTCATGCCTGGTGCTATGGCAACAGTAGGCATAGCATGTTTGTTATTTTCTTGTATCAATTTAATAAAAGCTGAGGCCTTTCATTTTCCACAATTGATTGTCTCCTTGTAATTATTTTACCTGTAAGGCCACAGTCAGGTAAGTTTAGTGATTTGGTTCCTTAGCGGCCATGCTTGGAACCAAAGGTTTTCAGGATAAGGGATATTCCCATAATATAAATCTCCATTACTCACCAACTGTATGCTAGAAAAATATTTAAATATTGACTAAACCAAATAGGATTTGTTGCCACCAATATGAATTTATGCAGCTTAGCTACCATCAAGTATAAGCTACTGTTTTACTGTATTACAGATAAAAAATATTTTTTTATCATTTTTAAACATTGAAATGATATGCGTAAAATGGGATTCCTGTAAATTGGAGCTTTCTAAATAATAGGTTTCTGGATAAAGAATCCTGTGACTTTAATTGTAATTAAAGCATGTATGTGACATAGCCTACAGGACATAGGAATGTTACCTTGCATTACTAGGAACCAATCTTTCATTCTAATCAGGACAATTGGATAATTTACTATGCACAGTGCAAAATGGATAGCAAGTAAGGGGGCCTCCCTGAACATGGCAGGCATGGCTACCTTGTGCCCTGGCTTTGAACGCTGCACTTTTATCCAGCACAAGGTGGTGAGAGCAGCCAGGCTCCTGGCAAAGGTGCTCTTTAATTAACAAAAATAGATGTGATTTTGTGCCATGGTCTTGTGCTTCTAATCAGGGTCTACCTAAATTACCTATAATATGTCCTTGAAGTTTGTGAGTTCTTGTGATGTTTGAGTGTGTTTAGTTTTCTCCCAAAGTAAAAAAGTTCTAGGGTTGCCATCTGACAACAGGTAAAATGATGTTTGATGTCAGGTTTATTAATAGGGCAGGAAGATAAAAATATAGAAAAGCTGGTATTTATTTTCAGGAAAGATGTCCAACTTATTTAAAATTGCCTCTTCTTTATTCGTTTCTGTGTATAACAACAATCCCACACTATTTGTCTTTAACATTATTTCATGTATGGTTTCCCAAACCCAGAACAGATGGTTCCAGCAGGCAAGGGAACATGACATGCAACAGAAGGAATGGGAATAGGGCAAAGCGTAGTCATAGAACAAACCAGGGTCAAAACCATTCAGACTGTGCCGTATGGAATAGAGAATCACAAATAAAACTTTTGAACTTTAGGCAATGAGTAAATAGGCATGGCCTTTTAAATATTTGAATATTGCGCCAAAGATTACCTTGCCCATGGTACGCCATCTTGTGTCAAACCCGGAGGCGGCAAGCATCAGCTTGCTTTGGAGGCAATGCCTGCAATCATTCCTGCAGGGAGAGCTGTGGCCGGCCCTGCCCGCCCCACTAGACCACCAGGTATCTGAAGTTATCACTTTGCTCACAAGCATGTCTAATTTAGAAAAAACAAACCCAACTTTGCTATTATTTTCTCAAAATTTCCCATCCAATTAACTTTTAGTATTTATACAGGCACTTTTATACTCGGGTCCAAAAATGCACTGTATACTTAAGGTGAGGTCTTACTAGGAATAAAGAGGCAAAATAAATAGTTTTTATTCCTCAAATTTTTTTTTTTTAAAAGAGATTACTTTATTAGCTTTAGTGTATGCCATATTCATATTACTTTTACCCAAATGTACTGTATGTTTGTTGTTGCTGCCCTTTTTGTTTGAATCACTTTGCAAAGTAGAAACCTTTTTTGCCCTTTTAAGCATTTCAGTTGCATTCCATGTGGTTGAATAGAAGCAAAGTCTTTAGCATGCATCTGAAATTAATATATACAATGCAGGCATAATATTTTAATGTAGTCTCACCTATTCTACACTCAAACTGGAGAGTAATAGAGATTGTGTAGCACAGCACTGACATAAATGCTTCCAAGCAGCACCATATACAGTATAAATGAAAAAGAGACTGATTGCCTGTATGTAAAATTGATACATGGTGGAAGCTAACTGGGCCACAATTGCAACTGTTTACGTCTGCAGACATTTGTCTATAATTCTTGGGACTAAGGAAACCATTCTTCTAGTCAAGTATCTTGTGACAGAACTATCAATATTACATTGCTCTATGTTCATGTATTGTACTTAATCATGCTTCAATCCCACCATGCAGTCAACTTTTATTTTGTTCTGTGTTTTACTATATTATTGTACAGATATAGGTACAGAATGCTTTGTGGACTGGTGCTTCCCATGAAAGGTTTATTTATTTAATGGGGAGCACAATGTCATAAGACTATTAACAATAGTTTTGCATTAAATATTCCAACAGATTTTGGGAAATGATATTGCCTTATTTTTAGAACTTTCTGAATAATGGGTTTCCAAATAACAATACCATACCTCTATGTATTTGGGAAATGGTAAGCATGTCCAATACAGGTCTAACTATATATAAAGGTTCTATTTCTGTTGCTCTTCTGTCTATTCTTCAACTGTACAAGATTGACCTGTAGTCTGAAGCCCATCTTATTTACAGCTATACTGCATTGCCAAATTCCATCTATCCCAGTAGGTATGATGTTTGCTTCTAAGATTTTTGAACCCAATAGTTATTTTCTCTTCTTTTTTAAAAAAAAATAAAATAAACACATACAATACGTGCCAGAGAACTATAGAGTAAGGAATCCTAATCCCCGGTGTATACTTTAATTCATTAGGAAGACCAAGTCAAGTTAAAATCCAGTTTTCTCTAGATATGCTTTATGTGCTGTATCCAAAAGAAGGCTCAACTGCCACCCTTAATAGAATATAAATATAAGACAATGGTGTAGTCAGACTGCAGATGTCAAGGTCATACAAACAAGCATGTTTTTGCACTTCACTATTTGTTATAGATGAACTCTTTCTCATTGATGGGGTTTTTTTCAGCAATCTTAAACTTGTGCAAATAAATGGTCAGTTGTGGATTTTTCTTGGTGGGGTGGCTACTAGGGTAACACTTATGGTAATGGGCTGCTACCACACTTGATGAAGAGACATGCCCCTGAAACTTTGTGAGCTTTTCATTTGATGCAATAAACACGTAGGGTTAGTCCACCATTTTCATTAACCTTGTGTGCTGGCACCTTGTTTTCAGCCTTGATTGTGGGGGAGGGCCATCTCCCGAGAGGACAGAGCACCAGGTGTTTAGGAAAGGCCTGGGTGTGCTCAGGAACACAGTTCGACTTGTTTTCTCCAGGTACTCCCACAGTCTAAAACATTCAGGACAGGAATACCCCAATTCATCTTAGACACCACCCAGTGAATCAAAGTTTTTTTTTTATGGCCTCCACCTTAATTACCTTTCAAAGACATCCCTTCTCAGACATAAACTTGAGCATGCACAATAGAGTAAAATTTGGAACCCCCAGTAAATCAGGGTTTCTATGTCTTTTGTTGGCTCCTGACCAAACTGACCATAGCGTGAATGAATATTATAGGAACTTAGATTGTTAGCAACTCTGGTCAGGCACTGATGTGAATAATGTATATTCTTCATAAAATGCTGCGGAAATATGTTGGCACTATATAAATTAGGAAAAATAACTAGAGGATAATAATGTATCACAGTTGATCTAATTCTCCAAAAAAGGAAGCATTTTTCAACAACATAAGACCCCATTTCCCGCATATCCCTTTGAAAATCTAATTTTTTCAACTTCATTAAAGTTTAGTCAGTGTTTCAGAATCAGATATGACATCATAATCCCATAACCACATTCATTTTGGTACCTACTTCCGCACATTAAAGTATTTTATATATTAAGTGTTCAATAACTACATCCTCAAATATACCTTCCTGACCTGGTCTATTTATGGAAACAGGGCAAATGTATGGTTCAGGAAATCCTTAGCTTCCTAAACAGACTAATTGCAAAAGTACTTATATGTTAAATTAACTCATTCATTAGTAAGCTTCTTACAAAAATCAAATAACAAAGACAATTTTAAATGAAAGCAGTACATTTTTTACTGTCACAATAAAAATGTATTAAACATTAACAAAAAAAGTTAAATATAATGCAGCAGAGACTTTGTCATTATGTAACACATGCATGCCCTTAAAATAGATTAGCTAATCATCCAGCTCTCAAAAAATAAATAAATAAAAAATATACATTGCATTTTAAAAGGCTTTGGGAGTACTAATGGCCTCAAAGAAACAATACTGTGATAATAAAATACAAAATCCAATGTGCATATATCTTTCTGGTAGGATTTGATATATTGGGCTGTGCTTACATTCTGCATAAACCAGACTTGTCTCTTGCAAGCAGAGGTCCACAGGGGAACCCTAAAAAACAAATGGAAGGTTGTGAGGAGATATATTATTTTACAATTTTATTTGGGTATTTAGTATGGGGCTAAGTACTGTACTTGGCAACAAATCTTTCTTAGACATTTATTACAGTAATGCAAATTGAGGTTGATTAACATCATTTTATTTCTCTGCAGGTCTGAATACTTTGGAATATGTTGTTTCAATGTAAAAAGAAGTATAATGGAAATAAATTATATACTGTTTAATTTTTTTGTTTGTGTAGTTCTAGTTCATGCTGCAGCAATCCTGGGGCTCCATTGCAGAAACAAGCCCTTTATTCAGATGCTGGTTGGTGTTTTAATAATACGCCAGCATGAGGAGCAGCATGTCCACGGGACCTATCGCCAATTAGTTTCTTTGCTTGTTGAGACAATACATGTGTGGTGCATTGGTCTTACTGCAACAAAACTCTCCACATAATATCAGACATTTATGTGCATATTTTAGAAACTATGAAAAATAAATTTTCATGGTAAATGCTGCAAATTTAGTAGTTGCACATCAGCAGCTATATGTATGGAAGTTGTTATCTAAAATCTCAGAATTACAGGAAGATCATTCCCCATAGAGTTCATTTTATATATATATATATATATATATATATATATATATATATATATATATATATATATATATATATATATATATATATATATATATATATATATATATATATATATATGTATATATATATATATATATATATATATATATATATATATATATATATATATTATAATTTTGATTATTATTTATGTAGAGAATCAGACAAATCCTTCCTCTGTTTCTGTAAAATCATGCAGCCCAGTTACAGGCTGGAGAGCCATCTGACGGCTGGGTGCCCAAGTTCATCTTTGGGAGATGGGGAGAGGGGAGTGCCAAATGTACAGGGTTTCCATCAGAGCTTATAAAGCAGCAGCCAAAGAGATCCAGATCTGTGGAGCAGTGCTGCTTGAAAAGATTTTCCAGGGAGAAGGAAAAGGAAAGGGCAGCAGTTTGCTCTGTTTGATCATCAGGAAGAGCCAGTTTCTATCTCCTGCCTGTGGATACTTTGGCCACTGTGTTTTTCCCCAGGGTGGGGAAGAGGCCATGTGGGAGGGGGGGGGGGGCTCTTGGGGAAGGGACATTGAACTGACAGGATTTATTCTACATTTATCCACCTGTCGTGGAGTGTGGGACTGTGACATTGAGAGACTTGCCAGGGGTTGATAATCCCATGGGTATCGGGCTGGCCCGCACATCACTAGTGGAGGCACTGTGCTGTAAATCCAAATCCCCAGTACTTTTCATAAGCAAAAGGGACTCAGGGCCCTGGATTGCCAAGGGTTAATTGTTATTTAAATAGACAGTAACCAAATTATGGTTCTATTTATTTATATAATTATTTTTTTAGTAATAGACTAGAAGCCTTAAGGTATGGTCCTCCAAAGTACAGAAACATCCCTTATCTGGAAAACCCAGATCTCCAACATCCCAGACAATAGATTTTTTTTACCTTTTTACCTATATACTAATTGTTGATTGTATTTCATTTGTTTATGCCCCAATTTCTTTATTAAAAACAAGAAAAAGCAGTAAAACCCCACACTAACTTACTAAAATTAATTGAGATCTAATTATATAAGTGATTAGTGCTATTATAAACATTTGCTTAGTTCTCAATCAATTTAGCACCAACATACAATTAATGGTATTTCAATCGATTGTGTTATATATAAATAATTAAAAAGATTAAGGTGCTCGAGTGCTACAAATCAGGTGATGTGACCCGCAATAAAATCTATCTACACACAATTGATGAATAATCTAAAAGTTCATGGTTCTTATATGAATTAAATAAGGTGCTAGTGCTGTAGTTATAATTTTAAAGTGAGTTCATGGCATCAAACAATTAAAAATAAAGCATCAGCAATTCATGAATAAAATTTAGAAATTAGAAAATAGTATAGAGGTGGAGTTGTCCCGAAGAAACTAGCTGCGTTGTTCTAAGCCCTGGTTCAGACCCCAACTGTCTGTGGATTCTGATAAATGCCAAAGGGGTTGCTTTAAGATGCCATAGACAGTCACTATATGGGCTGGTGGGGCTGTTTGGGCCTCTATGTACTTGAAATGCCAGGGTACCTCTAGTATCAGTTAATTTAATGTTACTGTAATCTGTATGTTTCGCATGCACCCATGTATTGTACAGTGCTATGAAATATATTGGTGCTTTATAATACATGTTAATTGTTAGGAACGGCCTGGAATCAAACACTGATCTGCATGCTGAGCTTTGCCTGTACTATTCTTCTCAGCCGCCGGGGTTTTCCGAGTTCATGTGGGTCAGCCATCCCAATGGACATGTTCTCACCCTGCTCCTTTCTTCCTCTGCCCACCTTATTAACAATAAGTGTTCTGAATCTGTCAATTAAGGGCCGTTACAATCCTTCACCATGCAACTTTCCATTTCTTGATCACTGAAGCCTCATAGCCAGATCTAGAGATATTCTTGTTCCTGTGCCTGATTCCTGCCTTGTTCCCTGTTCTGGCTTCTTTGCTCTAGTTTTTGTCCTTGCCGGATTACTGATTGATCTCCTGGTTTTAACATCAGCCTGTTTATTGAACTTTCCTCTGTCTTCAACCTGCCCATGACCTCCCCTTGCCTATTTAACTTTCTATGCCAACTGCCTGCCCAGACCTTTCTGACAGTTTATTGGACACTCCTTGTTAGTCCTCTGCCTCTGACCACAGGCCTGGTATAAGGATTTGTGTATTTTTTATGCTTGCTCAGAATCTTGCTACCTTTTATTTAACATTAATAAATATGATTAGATGAGATGCCGTTTGTGTACTCACGTTACACAGCATATAGGCTCCTACTTGCCAGCCACTCACCTGTGGCTCAACCTGACATTAATAATCATAATAATAATAATACTCATATACCAGGAAAACACATGACCACTGTGAACGTTATATACCTTTGGTAAAGCATGATTATATAATTAGTTTAGTGATATCTGTTCGTTGGATACCAGGCAATGCATCCATTTACCTAATGATAGCATGATCTTACTCTGTGGTTTCCAATAAAATGGTTAAACTTATATTTGTGTTTTCTTGTTAATACTAAGGTAAATGGTAGAAACATACATGCCTGTCTCTGTGTCCTACTGCAACTAGCAATTGCCGCTGAGAAAACAAAGCAATCTCCAACATGTCTAAGGTGTTTTTTTTCTCCCCCTTATAAGTGTGTTATGTTTTTTATGTCATTACTCTACCTATCTAACTCTCTTCATTTAATTTTTCACTGGCTCTAGAATGAAAAGCTATTTATACAAATATAGGAGCCAAATACAGCTATATCACTTAAGAGATGTTTGGTATATCATGTCATTGATCTGTTACTTATTACCTCATTGATGATCATTTTGCTGTGAGATCTATAACTTTGATCATCATAAAATATTATTTATGGGCAACTGAACTATACTAATCGTTAATTATAAAGGCATGTCTCATAACAGATGATTGCACAAAATGTATTTCCATGATTTAATGCTAGAAAATGGAAATTGTAATGTGTTTAATCTCTGGATTTATTATTTATTTGGCTATTATATTTTGTCAGGCTTCATCTGCAAAGCATTTGGGACCAAGTTATCTGCATCTCCACCATGTTTTTGATTTAGTGCAATATATGGTACATCTGTAAATACTTTCTTCTTCTATGAATGGTATTTTGTAGCTGTGCACATATTGATTTTAATATATGGTTTATGTTGTTTATGGTCTCAGGTGGATCAATTCCTCTATCTGCCAGCAAAACAGATTTATTTCTTAAAGGGTCAGTAACTGATATAAAAGGAAACAAAAAACTACTTAAGCATTCACATCTGGGGTTTTTTAAACCTCAAAATTCGACCCTTGATAAATCTGCCTCTACATGTTGGATAGACAGGTGTCTGGATGCCCATGGTCATATACTGATGGTGGCAATGCAGAATGTGGATCAACACTGTCAAAATGCTTAATACAGATGGCAAATGGGTTAGCTAAGGGCTAATTCATTTCTGCTTTTTTCCACTGGTCCTACATAGTTAAAATTCATTAACTCTTTATCAGACCCTGTGTTATGTTTATCCTTTCTCAAAAGATGCATTTGCAGAATCCCATTAACATTTCTTTAAGCATTTTATTTCACCAACATTTCCCTTTGCTTGTTTCTATACAAGGTATTAAACATTCAGCATTTTCAGCATTGCCTTACACATAATCTGGAAATTCTTTTCCACTTCTTTCAGTAACTGCAGAAATATAACAGGCTTGTCAGCCTGAAATTAATTGGTATCCGCTCTAGAACGTTATCGCATACCCTGGAGTCAAAACAGTTCAAAAATAGCTATTTAAATGGTCTAATGTTGCTTAACATAAAACAGCCTCCACCCTCAATCCATGGGAATTTATTAATTGGAGTAGGAGGGGAAAATAACAAATCAAGACACTTCCTTAATAAGTAAGCAGAATAATTGAAAAATACATCTTGACAGGGCAGAGCAGTGATCAGGTCCTTAGATACATATTGGGGTTGAAGGTAAACATGCAGCACTTCTGTCATCATGTTTTTCACTAAGTTCTTAAATTTGCTGACAAAACAAGCCGGCCAGGAATTGTCTTGAGGGAATGGCTGTAGCCACAGGAAGAAAGAAATCAAGAGTGAAAAGCTTTTAACATTTTTTATTCTATTGAGATTCCATTATCAGTCAGTCAGGGTGTGCTGCTTTGGCGTCTTCTGTCTATAGAATAGTACAATAGTTTCTATGTGACTTATGTAAGCTGACACCAGGTCAGATTTGCTTTATTACAACCCATCCTAGGTGTCAGGCTGAGGGAATTTTGCAGATTCTGGGCTCTCTCTGTGAAACTGAACCTGATCACAATATCATTGCTTTAGTCAATACCACCTGAAATACACTTTGGTCTTGACATCAAGTAAAATGTTTTTTTTTTTTTTAAATTGAAGATCACTGAAACATGGATACATGATGATCCATTGATACAATAATGATGCCCTTAAAGACTGGTGTACAGAAATGATCAAAATAAATGTCAGCAGCATAATAATATATTTATCCCCAATGTTCACATGTAAAAATCTAAATGTTAAAATAAAGACAACCATATTAAGACATTCTAGAGCCCATTCTTTACAGTATACCTGGTAGTGATGTATGTATTAATTATAGTAAAAACAAACATTAAGTCATGATGCATAGTGATGGGCGAATTTGCGAAAAATTCGCGAAACGGCGCCTGCTACATTTTTTTTTTGGACTCCACCAAATTTTTCCGGCCGTTTTGCAAATTTATTTGCGCCTGGTGAATAAATTCGCCCATCACTAATGATGCACCCTTTTTATAGCTGAGACGGGGTGCCACATTTTAGAAATAAAAACCTATTTAATTCTTAGTGGCATATTTACTATGCCGTGTAAAACTAAATTCGCAGAAAGAATGATGGAAAAAAACTGTGGAAAATAAATGGCCAAGATGTGTGTCATTTTACGACATTTAAATTACAGTTTTTACTCCGTTGTTTTACATTGCTGCCGGTAGAAGTCATTCTAAGAAAAATTCGTAAATATGTAATGCCGTTTTTTACACAGAGAAGCCCAGTGATGTGTGGTGTATTATCCTACTATTTTATATATAGCATAATAAATATGCCCCTTATTATCACACATTCCCATATCTAGACCTGGGTTAATGGCACTTACTGTACCTCTGACTATTTGGTAGGGCCGGTACAAACCCCCACCTTTAACTTGATTGTAGGCAATGTCCTTACAGCCAGTTCAAGAAGGTAATTAGCAAGTTATCATAGCTTCACCATATGTACCATACTAACCGTTTTCATGTGTCAAAGCTCTTAAGTTATGGGCTTTATTCCAAGTACAGTATGTTATAAGTGACAACTGAGACATAGGGTAGGACTAAACGGCAGACTTTGATGCGATCCGACGCTGGGCGACAAAAGCAAGCACCCCCGCTAGGGATGTAGCGAACTGCCGTTTATGTGTTCGCGAACACCGGCAAAAAATGCGAACAGTTCGCGAACTGTTCGCGAACTTCGAACATCCGAAAATCATTCGATTCGAACGATCGAAGGATTTTAATCGTTCGATCGAAGGATTTTAATCGTTCGATCGAAGGATTTTCATTCGAATCGAACGATCGAAGCCATTCGATCGAATGATTTCATTCAATCCAATGGCTTCGATCGTTCGATTAGAACGAAAATCCTTCGATTTTAGCGATCGAAGGAATCGAATGGTCGAATGGTCGAACGATTTTTGACACGAACGCCTATTGGCGAACGTTGCGCGACGTTCGCGAACATTCGGCGGACGCGAACAGTCGAAGTTCGCGCGAACTAGTTCACCGGCGAACAGTTCGCTACATACCTAACCCCCGCCCACTGGTCAGTTGAAAGTTTTTCCCGCTCTGCCACTCTTTCAAATATGGCGAGATAAGCCTCCACATCATCCTCTGATGTCATCTTTTGTAAAGAGGTTTGCACTCTTTTATACACAGAGACAGGCTCTCTTGGTCCACTTTGGGAGTTTTCCATAGCCTCAATCTGTTTTAGAAGCTGACGGTTTATAACCTGCTGTTCCTTTAAAGATGTTCAAGCAGCCTCTGCAAGTATTTGATTAGTCTGCTGCTGATCAGCATTGGCTTGCAGCAGATGATTATTGGTTTGCTGCTGCTGAGCATTGTTTTAGAACCTCCTCCATATTGGCAATGTTCTGTGAAATCACACTACTGTGCCTGATAGAATATTCCTTTAAAATGTCTATTTAAGGAGCTGCCAGCATCCAAGCACCAATTGTGGGGAATGGCTCTTTAGGTAGTAGCAGCAGCAGCTCCTTTCACACAGATAGTAGACAGTATATGGTTTTCCATCTGATCTTTACGTGTGCATTTATTTAACACAGCAGCTTAAACATAACAGTTCATAACCTTTGGGAAGGCAGTAAACAAAATTAGTCCAGCTGTACTGGTAAATAAAAATGTCCTTTTCCCAAAGGTCCCGCAGTCCCCACTTGGGCAATATAAGTCCAGCAAACAAAACAAACTGTTAACTCACAGTCCATTGGAAGACAGGGCAGAGAGCAGCCTTAATTGAGCCCCCACCCTTTACTCCAGGTGAGGCTAATCATCCCTCACTGCTGCTCGGAGCCTCATTCTCACAGCCCTCTGTACTGCTTCATAGAGGATTCTGGGAGGGATATACTTTCCATCTATGATTTTCCCAACCATGCTACATATCCTCCCCCTCTGCTCAAACTTGTTGGGTTAAGCACACTTGGCCACCAGACAGTGTACCCTAGAGAGAGCATCCGCATTTCCCTGCTGGCTCCCTGGCCATAATATGTTTCACGTTTTCTTTATTTTGGGTAAAGATAATCATTGTTTCTATGAAACATTTTTGAAAGGCAAGAAGGTGTAAAAGATATTGGTAAAATATATTGCTTCAGTCAGTAAGTGCCCCTTGATTGGAGGGAACACAAACAATGGGATATCACACATGTTGGGCAAGAGTTTCAGCAATAAACCAGTGTCAGCACTGTGCAGTCCTTTTCCACTGTGGGCCAAG
This sequence comes from Xenopus laevis, assembly GCF_017654675.1. Classification (NCBI taxonomy): domain Eukaryota; kingdom Metazoa; phylum Chordata; class Amphibia; order Anura; family Pipidae; genus Xenopus; species Xenopus laevis. Next base: position 109,763,312 of record NC_054374.1, on the reverse strand, counting down.
TCGATGAGGGAAATTTGACCCCCTTCTCAAAAATGTGTTCAAAAGTTAAACACAGCCACTTACCCAAAAATCATGGCCAGGTCAGAGGTCTTGATTCCAGAAACCTGAATGGATGTCTATTTCTCAATGATAAATCAAATGCTTCCCAATTTAAGCTCCTTTAGTCTACCTACACCATAAGATGTCCCAGGTAGGTCTTTACTGTTAGGGGCATGCCAGCATATCACAATAAGCAGGTTCTTTATATATCTAAGAAAGGAAAATATTGGATATATTTAAGCAATAGCATTGATAACATATGCAAAAGGTTAAAAGATGACTGACAAAACAAACTCATCTTTAAGCACAGTTATGGCCTGACTGTGTGGCTTAAATATCTTTTCTACACAAATCTATACTGTAAGGCCTCTGAGATTCTTACATATCAAGGCCTAGCAGCTATTAGAGTTCTTAGTGCACTTGGACAATTCAGTGTTATGTTCATACAGTGACAGGATTTAGCCCCAAAACACAGCTAAACAAACATCTTTTGCTTGGAAACATTTCTTAGCTTCTGGTTCATGCACTTTCAAGGGGAGTTCAACCCATTAATGAAGTACTCTTCTCCTCTGCAGTTCGTTCCCCTGCTGCCTGCCAACATACCCCTCAATTTTGAGGTTCAAGATCATCATGTCTGCAGGTAAGCTTCGCTGCTTTGCCACATTTTGCAACATGACATGATGATGTCTGAAACCTGAATGGGGGGATTGAGAAGAGCTCCCCCAGTGATTGAGAGGACTCAGAAGTGCAACATGAGCACCCCTAAAAGGGGCTTGATGAGATAGCTCATCTTCTGATGGGCCCTGTTCTACCTACATTGGGCAGGTCTGCGGGGGAAACGGACAGGGGTCATCAGCCCAGTGTCGGAACTATGAGTAGGCAGAGTAGGCACTTGCCTAGGTGGCAAAGCTGGGGGGGGCACCAGGCATGTACCTGCCCTGTTGCCTACCCCATGTCCGGTCCCCTCCTCCTTGACTGTGTGTGCTCTTTCCCATTTTTTTGCACTTTCACGCATGCGCACGTGCCGATGCACATTTGAGCGTGAATGCGCTCATGCACATACAAGAGCACCAACTCGCGAATGCGTTTGCAAGAGCACCAATTTGCACATTCTCAGCCGGCACCGTGATGGGCCAAGTTGCCTAAGGCACCTGGCTGGCCTCGCCCTGCTCTGCATCAGCCAAGAGAGAACCCCATTTCCTGTGTCTCCTAGAAAAAAGAAAAAGTTTGAGGGGTAGTAGCTCCAGCTCTTAATGATCAATTCAGTGATATACATGCAGTGAGAGATTCAAAGCTGAGAGCGGTTAATTGGGCCACAGTCCATCAGTCAGAAAAAGACAAGTTAAAACCATGTAGAACTTTGGCAAACTACTATTCCATAATGCCTAGTCAGTTTGTCAATAAGAGGTTTGACAAATCACGCTCATATATTGAATTGCCAGTAATGTTTTCTAATACAAACAAGGGAAACTAGTCTGGGGCTGAATTTGAATGTGAATGAATTTCTGCATAAAATCATGTCATGTCTTAATAGTAACCCAAGGTAAAATAATATTATTAGCAAATATGAGTGACAGGTGGGATAACATTATCAATAGACTGTAGCTAACACTCGAATATATTGCTAACATGACAACATGTCCTTTAATGTGAGTCTTGAAAGTTGTTGTTAAGAAATGGTTAATGTACTTACCAACCAGCATTTCCACTTCAGTTTTCATACCACTTCAGGTCTAACTGAAGCAGGAAAAGCTTTGGAAAAAACAGATTTCACACTCATAGTCCGCAGGTTGGAATCGCACACTCCCTGGACATTGAAGTATGGGAGCACTTTCTTTTATTGTAGCCCTCTTGATGTCGTCTAGGTGATATGAGCTTTACGCTTCTCCATTTTTCCTAGTTTGAGGGAAAGGAAATAAGCCTTTGCGAGTGTGGCAGAAGCACCATCTGCACATGTTTTATTATCCTGCTGAAGGTGGTTCAGCTCAGGCCTCCAAGTGCTGCATAATGAGACCACAGACCTGGAGGATGGTGGCATGGCTCAGGCAGTACATTCTTAGCACCTTATCATCAGACAGATAGTTGAGGTAAGTTATATAAAAGTTTGTTGCAGCAGAGCCTGCATTTGGAGTGTTCCATCCTACTTTATTCCTGTAAGTCTGTGCATGTACAGTTTATACTGAGTAAAATAGTAATAAGAATATACATTGTAAAAATATTGCAATATAGAAAAGTAGATTGGTGAAAATTATTTTCTCTAAAGGTAATCAGCTACATTTAAATTAGACACAACCACTAAGCCCAACCATGTGTGCAAATTTTAACTTGCTAAATTTTAATCACTAATCAAGTGAAAAGAATGTAAAGATAAGGAATTAAAGGAGAACTAAACCCCCATATTTAAAGCCCCCTAAACTTGCAGGCATTGCCCCCCTCCCCTCTTGAAAAAATGTTGGCCCTTAAATGCAGAAAAGTGCAGTGGAGCTCCCAGACTTCGGGTCTCAACACCGATTTTCGCATGCGCAGTTTAAGCAGATTCCTGACTTGGCCCAACTGCGCATGCACTGGCAGTCTTTGTGTTGGCGAAGAGACCAAAGACTATATGAAGAGCAAGAATAAAGTGACCCGGAGTTCTCCTGCGCTTCTCTGCATTTAAGGTTAAACATTTTTTTAAAGTTTTTTTTCAACACTAAAGCACATCACTGGGAGGGAGAGGGGAGGGCGGCAATGCCTGCAAGTTTAGGGGTGTTTTGGTAGGGTGAGTTTAGTTTTCCTTTATATGAAACTCAACAGGCAGACGGCACTTCTGGAATGTAGTTTATTGGGGTTGCTGCTGTTAGACACCTAACGCGTTTCGGGAATGTATCCCTTAATCACAGGCTAGCCTATCATTAAGGGATACATTTCCGAAGCGCGTTAGGTGTCTAACAGCAGCAACCCCAATAAACTACATTCCAGAAGTGCCATCTGCCTGTTGAGTTTCATGTATTTACAGTGGGGACAATGTTGACAGAGCACCTGGATAAAGGGAAGAGCGGTGAGCCGAAGCGGTCTTTTTTGTGTTTTATCTACTTAGTTTTCCTTTAACCACAGGAATATGTGCGATTGACCAGATATAATATACAGATACTTCTTTATGCATTATACCCATATAATACACAAAAGCCATGAATATCTTGTAAATCATATCCTTATAAACGGTGAGTTCTGATGCCATCAGTTATAAACGGTGAGTTCTTATGTCATTTCTGTCACATGACTCACTGAAATTTGTGTATTATAATAAATAAAGTACTCCCAGTTGCAAAGTATGAGGATATTAGAAGTTACCTCGGAGTTTCATGACCTGTATAAAAACACTCGGCCTCGTGTTTTTATATGGTCATGAAACTCCTCGGTAACTTATAATATCCTTATATTTTACAAGAGGGGGTACTTTATTCACTATATATTATTTTTTACCCTATGGATTATATGCAAACCAGGGGACCCTCATCAAAGCAATTTTGATGCCAAAGCTACCAATGATATATGTCTCACTCAAATTGTCCAATTGTGTGCTGTATATTTTGAGAAGTGGGGGGATACAATAACTTTGCAAATTCTGGCAAGCTTATGTCTGTTAGCAGACAAGTCCCAATCTTCTTCTAACATTTTCACCTTCAAGGGAATCTACATTTTGCAATACATGTAAAAGGGCTATTTTTTTTTTTTTGGCTATTTTAAAGGTTAAAATAACTTAGAATCATGGACAGTATTGTCATTACGAACTCATTTTAATGTTGCAATGTTCATGAAATAATCTTATATGTATTATATATCATGCAGTTTTTCCTTTTTCTCATGGCAATCAAAGGGGTTTTTCTGAATTAATAAGCCCCATCTGCATGTTCAAAAGATGTGACAAGTTTAACATGGGTACAAAACTAGGCTTCCCTTCACAAGCAATAGAGGAAATTAATGTCATCAGGATGAAGGCATAAAGGCCTCCAAAATTAAAAATCTTTTGTACGCACACCAAAAGATTCCTATAATCAGCTGAAAGATGAATAATGATCAAAGGCCTTTTAAGTATAATTTGTTCCATTAGAATAGCTTAAATGCACCCTACTATAAGAAACGTTGAAAGATTATTGTCCAAATTATGGCATTGTATGCAATCCAGATGTTTGCAGAAAGGATTTTTTTTTCCTCAAATATACAATTAAAACACAGGGTGAAAAAATACAGATGTTAAATCGCAATCTAAATAATATCCTCTTTGTTCTCTTCCAATGCATGTATTATTTTTTTACTGGTAAAATATAAACATACCTTAATTATTAAAACATTAGATATTCCTCACCCACCATCATACGGTATCCGAATAACCCGGATCCTTTTGCAAGATGCACTAATTTTTCACGAGACGCTACGTGGGAGACCATTTTAAGCAGTGTTGTTGGACTACAATTTGCATTGCCTGCATCAAATATTACTTAATAATATGGAACGATACCTGGGGCAAAACTCTACCATGCCGCAGAGGGTTGCCAAGACCAGACTTAAGGAGCAGAAAAAACAACATGGCTCCCCCACGCATAACACAGATCTGGAATCCCCAGGCTCTCCTTGTTCTTCACAATCTCAGACACAAGAACTACTTCAAGCATTGGGGCCTTTACTAGATCAAAAGCTGGCCGGTATTAAAGAATCTGTTACGGAAATACTACAGCAGCTTACGAACCAATCGCAACGATTATCGGAGGCCGAACAAAGAATCTCCGATCTGGAAGATAATATAAACAAAGCACATTCCACCATTGAGACACAACAACATGAAATTACGATACTGGCAGAGAAGGTGGATGACCTAGAAAACAGGAGTAGGAGAAACAACCTGAGACTGGTAGGCGTCCCTGAGACCATCAAGGGAACAGATCTAGAACTACTGCATTGCCATACCAAATTGAGCGTTTTCACCGTATTGGACCCCCACCTGCAAAGGAATTTACAAGACCAAGGCAGGTCATATTTAAGCTACTCAACTATGCAGATAAAATGAACATTCTTACTGCCTACAGGAGACTGAAAACCCTCTCCTACGACAGCCACCAACTTCTGATATTTCAAGATTTCTCAGCCTCAGTTGTGGCAAAACGCAAGGAATTTAGCCCTGTTTGCAAATCCATTTTTGCCTCTGGTTTCAAATTTGCTCTTTTATTTCCGGCTAAACTCAAAATAACCAACAGAGATAATGGAAGATCTACTTTCTTTGAGGATCCTGCAGCAGCTATGGCTTACTACAAAGAACTACAACAAGCATCTGGATCACAAGATCAAGTTACTTGAACTTTCTCTATACTCCCAGACGATCGCTGGAAGCTGTTCCGGACTTTGTGCCTGACGAGGAGTCCTCCCCTGCTTAATAACCTCTTAAGTATTAGTGTTTCTTCACCCTATCTCCCTCATTGTCTCCATACTTGCTTGACATTGATATCTTTGCATTACGAAACTACAATGGGTAGAGGGAATGATTTATATTGTTACTGTTAAATATGTTTTTTCTTCTATATATGTTGCTATTCCTGTTAATACTTACTACAAATGTTTCGAGACTAGATATACAGATACAATCTGATCGAGATGATAAAATTCACAGGCCATATATACCAGGGACGACGGTTGCTCGCTGGGACAACCCTATCCCTGACAATAACTGCCCACCCTTAATACCTGTGCCAAGGAAAGGAATAGGTTAAATTTCTATGGCGGATACTGATCGCACTCTCCAAAAGCCAGATAGATTCATAACACACCTTAAAATACTCTCCTGGAACGTAGGTGGACTTAATACTCCAATAAAAAGGCGGAAAGTTGTAGACCGCCTACAAAGAGAAAATGCCCACATTATATTACTGCAAGAAACCCATTGGAAATCTGCAGATAATCCAACGCTTAAAGCTACATGGCTCCAAACGGTTCTAACCGCTTCTTATAAGTCTAGAGGTGTAGCAATATTAGTTAATAAATCAATACAATGCGCAATCCTCAAGACTTATCAAGATAGGAAAGGGCGTTATCTTATAGCGGATATTGAAATCCAAAATACTAAATATACAGTGGTAAATATATATGCTCCTAATACTGACAACAAATGTTTTTTCACAGATGTTTTGCAACGGCTTGATTCCTGGGGTGCTACAAATATCATTCTTGGCGGAGACACCAACGCGGTGTGGAACCATTATATGGATAATCCCACACCACACTCACAATCCAGAGCTAAACCCCTGCACACACTATGTGAAATGCTACACCTACAAGACACCTATAGATTCTTACACCCCACTACTAAAGACTATACCTTCTACTCGGGAGTCCATGAGACTCACTCGAGAATTGATTATATCTTTGTCTCACAGACGTTGCTCCCCAACCTAGCCGCTGCTAAAATATACCCCATAGATATTTCTGATCATGCTATGATATCGACTCTGTTGGAACTATCTAAGCCTCAATTATGCTCCACCAACTGGAGGTTCCCGGCATACTTGATCACTAATGAAGATTTCTCCTTATTTTTAAAATCCAATTGGGCCAATTATGTGGATGACAACATTGAGCATTGGAACCCCCATCTACTTTGGGCGGCCTCAAAACCTGTTCTGAGGGGACATATTATATCTTATTTGATTCAAAAAAAGAAACATTTTCTTGAGAAATATACATTACTACAAAAAGAATTGACCAGACATTATACAGCTTTCAAACTCACTAACGCACGGGATGACAAAAATAAATACGATGAGACGAAACAGCTTTTCGATACTTTATTGACTGATAAAGCACATACATCATTGAATCACACAGCAAATAAATTTTATAGATGGGGGAACAAATCAGGTAAACTTTTAGCCAGAATAGCTGCAAAAAGATCAATTGACCCCTATATACGTAAATTACGAATCCCACAAGGGTGGACTAAAGATTCTGATCAAATAAAGGACATTTTGACGACTCACTTTCGGAACCTATATAGTGCCCCGACGGATGATCCAATTGAGGGCCTTAAATTCTTGCAAGAAGCCGAGCTTCAAAAGTTGTCGGTCCAAGATAGAGAGATTCTTGATGCTCCTGTAACAAAAGAAGAAATTTCAAAAACAATTAAAAAATAATAAAACGCCGGGACCGGATGGTCTTTCTGCTGAATACTACAAATTGCTAACATCTGAACTCTCCCCTATCTTAACTACTCTATACAATAAAATTCTACAGGGCTCACCTTTATGGCATGAAGCTAATGTAGCCAGAATAATATTGATTCTGAAAGAAGGTAGAGACCCAATGGACTGCACATCATATCGCCCTATATCACTACTTAATCAAGACATAAAAATTTTGACCAAAATAATGGCTGACAGATTACAACACATCCTTCCTAGAATACTTACCGAACATCAAGTAGGCTTCCTCAAACATAGGCAACCAGTGCAAGCCCTTCGGAAGATACTCACAGCTGTATACTACTGTAACTTAGAAAAAAGGAAACAAGGAATATTATTAAACTTAGATGCGGACAAAGCCTTTGACCGGATTTCACATACACATATCCGACGATTATTAAAATTTCAACATATTGGACTTCAAATGTTCAACCTATTCAAAAGCCTATACTCTGACCCGTGCACTTATCTCACAGTAAATGGCCAAAATTCGGAGAGATTTCTGATTAGCAGGGGAACAAGACAAGGCTGTCCGCTCTCTCCATTATTATTCAACCTTGCTATAGACCCTCTATTACGACACTTCTTGCAATCTTCCAATATATCAGGTATTCCGATCAATCGAGCACGATTGAAAGTCACAGCTTTTGCTGATGACATATTGCTTTTTATACAAAACCCTCACACAGAAATCCCAACCATTTTGTCGATCATGCACAGATTTGGACGCGTAGCAGGCTTTCGAATTAATACAGGAAAATCTGAGGCTCTCCAACTCCACGATACTTCATCACAAAATTGGCCCACTGACTTTCCCTTCAAAAAAGCTCAACATTACATAACATACTTAGGCATGAAAATACCTAAACACCACAAAGACACCTATAAATTAAACATTCGATCGATTATAGATAAGATACAACGAGACACACAACAGTGGAAGCATATTAATTTAACTTTTTTAGGTAGAATCCACTTTATTAAAATGATTCTGTTCCCCAAACTAATGTATCCGTTGCAAATGTTACCATATCGCATCAAACCCACTGACTTAAAATGTATCAATCATATATTTCGCACCTTTATTTGGCAGAATTAACGATCCAGAATCGGCATATTTAAACTACAACAACCAAAAAACTTGGGGGGAGTCAATTTAGCGAATGTCAAGGAATACAATGAAGCAGCTCTACTTAGATATGCAGGGGATTGGTTAACACATAGGAATTGGTTTGCCGACACAGATCTAGACCAGTCCCACACAGAAGGCCTCACTTTAAATTACCTTCTTCACTCCCCACTCTCAGCGATTCCCCACTCTCTAAAAGATAATCCATTGTTTATAGACACTTACAAAACTTGGCAATCCCTACGAAGGAGACATCGACTGCCTCCATATCATTCGCTATATGTAACATGGTTAGGAAACAGGGACTTCCCTATGGGACTATCAAATCCGGTTCTATACGGTTGGCGAGATGCAGGATTAGATACAGTACGACATCTTACCAACAACAACCGAAACCTACTCTCCCCAATGGAACTAAAAGATAGATTTCCAGATACAAATCCTCACATATTTCTTAGTATGCAAATACTACACTTTGCTAGAAATACGATCCACAAACATAAAGACACTGCAGATAGTAACGTTATTGACAATCTCTGGAAAGAGAAAGCTACCATACGCTCGACTGCATGCATATACCACCTGCTACGGACTAACATAGACTTAGACACAGACAAATCCCTCTATCTGAAATGGACAACTCTTATGCCACAAATTCCTACCACCGAAATCTTACAATCTCACATACGCATAACCCAGTTACTGCCTAGCAGCAGATATCAAGAAATGGCTTTACAGCTTCTTCATAATTCTTATCTAACTCCTGAAAAACGATTTAAGATGGGAACCCGCCCCTCAGACAGGTGCACTAGATGCATGGCTCCTAAGGCAGATCTTCTCCACATGCTCTGGTCATGTCCTCGAATACAAATCTTTTGGCTGGAAGTAACCTCTTATTGGACACAAATTGTGAACAAACCAATCCGGCCCACTATAGACTGGGCCTTGTTTAGTACTGCTCACCATTACCCGAATCTAAATAAAGGGGAGAGACATTTGGCGGCTAGGTTGGCGGCGGCATCTCGAAAGACAATTCTACACCAATGGCTATCCGTGGAGGCCCCATCAATCACACTTATGAAACAGAAATTACACCACATATTTCATATGGACTGGCTTGAAGCCACGACAAAAAAAGAGCAACAAGCCGGGAAATTTTTCTCCACATGGATCACTTACATTGGCAGTCTCCCCATACCACTCAGATATTCAACCACTTACACCTTCATGAATACGACGTGGTATGACACTGAAATTCTACAGGGTAACTCGCTCCTACTTGAAACAAATAACCATATTCAAAATATGCTGCACGAAACTGGACCACCTGCACGCTCGCCCCCCAGGAATCACCGTACTGATAGACTTTTGACATCTTACTTAAGGTAATCAAGCCTAGTCTGTTGAATTTTTCTCTCCTCCTATCAATACTCTGAATTGATCTCGAGACTTGTTTTCAGACATTGCGACATTATGCATAGGAATATATTGTTATGTTAACTTTGAATTCATTTCCTTTTCCTTCTTTTATTGTTTTCTCTTTCTTTTTCCTCTTTATATGCATGTCCTTTTGACGCCAAAACTTATTGTACATCCATGCTTGGATGTGTTAAATGTCCAAAATATGTATGACATGCTTTGAAAATTTAATAAAAACACTTTAAAAAAAAAAAAAAACATTAGATATTAGTTGCAAGCATTGAAAAATATTTTTGCATAATTTATTCCTTTTCAAAACTATTTTAAAGTGAATGTCAGTGAGCAAATTGAGAGGTATCTAATTTTCATTGGCCTTTAGGTCTTTTTGGTGCAGAGGTAAGCAGAGTTTTCTAAATACCATGTCAAGTGCTGTCCGGGAAAATGGGGAGGAGTGGTGAAATATTTATATTTATAATAACTACAATAATAATCTGTATATAGGTTTTGTGAACTAGTATTGATACACCCCTTGCATAAAAGAGTACTTTCCATAGGCTGAGCATTTTTGGGCTATTAAGTGAGCTTCTTGAAAAAACATACGTGGAGAGTTAGGGACAGATTTACTAAGGGTCGAGTGAATTTTCGAAGTTAAGAAAGTTTTTTAAATACTTCAACCATCGAATAGGATACTATGACTTCGAATTTACTTCGACTTAGATTTGAAGTAAAAATCGTTCGAATATTCGACCATTTAATAATCAAAGTACTATCTCTTTAAAAAAACGTTGACTTCAATACTTCGTCAAATTAAACCTGCCGAAGTGCTATGTTAGCCTATGGGGACCTTCTACAACCATTTTCGAAGTCTTTGTACATCGAAGGAAAATCCTTTGATCGTACGCTAAAATCATTCGAATAGTTTGTTTCGAAGGATTTAATCGTTCGATCAAATGATTTTCCTTCGATCGTTCGAACGTTAAATTCGGTGAAAAATCCTTTGACTTCGATATTCGAAGTTGAAGGATTTCAATTCGAGGGTTGAATTTCAAAGTTTTTTTTAACTTCGAAATTCTACCCCTTAATGTTCATTATGTAGGCCTGCATTTATATATTTTTTCATGTGCCCCTGAAGAAGACCTCAGTTTCGGGGTTTTACTTGTATCCAAGCATTATGTAATAAAATAATTGCTACTTTCCAAAACCGGTTTGCCCTGTTTCGTTTACTGTTTACTGTAGCATGTGCAGATAGACCTGCCAACCCAACCTGCACCAGATCTTCCAGTTTTTATTGTTAAAAAAGATAACACAGCGAAGTTCAAGGCTTCCCTCTTATGCCACTGAATGTTCCCCTTTAAAGACTACCATTCTGAGCATTTACAGTAAAAGCCAATCCAGGTATGGGCTGAACTCTGCAAGCCCAGTGTTGCCAACCATTTACATGGGAACATTTACCAGTATGAGACGACTCCCTTTATGCATACAGTACCTCCCAACTGTCCTGTTTTTCACAGGACAATCCTGATTTTGACAGGTCCACTTGCAGTCCCGAATTGTTACTGAAATGTCCCAACTTTCTCGTTGATCTCCTGCATTGAACAACCAGAAAAAGAAACAACGTTTCTTAAACGTAATTGGCTTTTGGCAGAGAGCACAGAATACATGACAGGTGCACTTAGGTACTTTTGTAATAATTTAAGATAAGCAAAGAAACAATTGCACCAATTTAAGATGAACAGGTCCCTTAGGGAAACTATGACTTTCAGCTTTAAAGGCAATTCGCCTTCATTAGCAAAGCTGTAATGACACATAAAAACACAGAAATGTGTTAAAACTTTCATAGCCTTCCAAATTTTGTTAAATTAACATCGTAAATAGGGAGTGTAGCCACAAAATGGACATGGTAAAAAAAATTCTCCTCATGGCAAATCCTTTTGTCTGTTTCCAAAATGTTGGGAGGTATGCTCGGAGGTATGCTCTGAGTCTCTGAATACTGTCCCTTTAAGAATTCAAATTCAATTATTAGCCATCTAAAACCTGTCGAATTGCTGTTTTAGCCCATGGGGGTCGTTCCTAAAGAGTGTTAATTTTATTTTATTGCCAATAGATTTACTGCAATAGTGCAAGCTAGAATGCTATATTTATTCTGTAGAATGTTTTACCGTACCTGAGTAAAAAGCTCTAGAAGCACTCTCTGTTTGTTTAGGATAGTGGCTGCAGTATTAGCTTGGTGTGACATCACTTCCTGCCTGAGTCTCTCTCCCTGCTCACTCATAGCTCTGGGCTCAGATTACAGCAGAGAAGGGGGGAGGAGCAAACTGAGCATGCTCTGGTTTGGGGCAAGGAGGTTTAAGCTGAAGGCAGGAAGTCTGATACAGAAGCCCATGTGTACACAATAGACGGATAGAAATGCAGTGTTTCTTTTGACAGAGGACTCAGAACAGCACTACTTTGAGGGTTTACTGGTATATTTAGGTGGACTTTCTGATAAGGCTTACTTATTTTTAACCTTTCCTTCTCCTTTAAAGGCACTTACATGGATGAAGACCTTGTAGATTACCCTTTAGTAACTGTGGGCTGCTGCTGCCCTTTAGCAGTGATCGCCTTGCCAATAAGCTGTGTGTAATCATTTTCATTACCATACCTCTATGCCATCTAAGGCTTTATACAATCTGGCAAATGAACTACTGCAGCAAAGCTTTTAAAAGTGGGATTCATGATAAGCTCCAGGTAAACCCCTGAATACTGAGCAGCTGCTGTACTAGAGTCCATTGAATCTACCACGTCTGCACCAGGAATGGTTCAGCCAATGCAATCTCTCATTTCCACCCCTCAGCAGGAAAATGCCTATGTATCACTGACTGCTGGATACTGTGTTTTCCCTGCACTGGTAACTAGCTTGCTGGGTATCACTGTGCCAGCGCCGGAGAGAGAGCTGGATGAAAGAGACAGAGTAGTATTGTGCTGTTGGGGATGACTCTTTTCTTGTGCGGCTCTTTTCCCCTCTCCCTATGCCAACATACTACTGATAGTCAAATTTTCCAAGGAAATATTATAATAGGAATGACACAGACTCATCCTCTTTCAATAAAACATGTGTTTTCATTTCATTTGTTCCATGAAAGTATTATTACTCTATGGTTAAGTTAGAGCTGCAACCAAATAAGTTATTTGGCATAACATTTCAGCATTATTTTGCCATTTGTTAGCAATTTACTAATACAGCATTTTGTGGAACATTTCTGGATTTACTCTTATTTAAGAATCAGTTAGAGGAAGTAATCATACAGTGTATCTATTGGTTTAGTGATGAGTAGCAAAGTACACCAGCCCTAGAGCCTGTACAGATGCATTCATATAGATATAATTAAATGCAGATGTGCTATAACTTACACATTGTCCATAGAGGATTGAATGTCGAAGTTTATAAATAGCAATATTTCTATTTGCTTAGTGTGCAACTGACAATCAAACCTGTTAAATGTAACATTTGTATGTACAGTCAAAATTGTATACCTGTGAATGTTTCAAAATGTGTTATAATTTTCAAATCAATACTTGTTCAGTTGCCTAACATTTTAGTTTCTTTACAAACAGAAGAGAAAACGGTATGTTCTCACATCTGTTAAACACAAGCACTTTTTATTACTGTACCCACGGTTTGATGATTTAATTACAGCAACCTAACTTGGGTTGCACCCGGTGTTCTTAACACAAAACATTTATTCAGAAGTGTTCAAATACAACTTACTGTACTTCCTGCTGATGGCGCTTTATTGGAATATTCTTCCAAGAAAATAAATTTGCATACATTTACCTCTCCTCTAAGTTCAATTTGTTAAGCAGTAAAATGTCTTGAAGATAACAGAGGCAAGTTGCCAAATTTTTCCTGATAGAGATACTTAAAGGCCTTTGTTTCAAGTACATTAAAGTCACATTAGATCTATGAACTTTATAAGGAACAAAAGACACAGGATGTTCCCAGTAAGAAAAAAGAACAGCAGGTGATAAATGACATTAAATAACAGTAACATTTATCACAGGATAGATCAGCCACTGAAGTGAAACAAGTGTAGTCCTGTGTTAGCTGTACAGTACATTTATAATTAGGTAGTTTCCATTCTTTATGTATGTGAAGAAGTCAATATGCAAACAAGACAAGACAGCTCCATTTCACTTCAAAAGGAGAAGCTAATGGTTAGTCAAACGTGTTAAAGTTCTAGTTTCTGAAACATCACCTTCTCTTAAGACTGATAATTCACTAGGTCTACATCATATCATGTAGTCAAAGATTTTAGTTCAGCACATCATATTATATACTGTACTGTATGTAGTCAAAGATTTTAGACTACAATTTCTAATACGTAAAGCCTTTCCATTAGTTGGTTCAATATAGTTCAATATCTCAAACCTGATATGAAAAAAAGAAAAGACCAAAAACAATGACAAATTGCAAGCAGAAAATGATAGGCTGTTCAGTGTTACATTTGTAATAGGGAATTTATTTATTTGTTTTGCTTTACTTAATGGTAAGATACTGTCCATCCAAGAGAGACTCAGGCAATAGGTATGAAGGTGTAGAACAATATCATCAATGTATTTTACTATAAACAGTTGTGTTTCCTCAGTCACTGGGCACAAGTGGCTAAATTTGCTCATCTGTCTGACACCATGGTTTAGTCTCATATTTTAAAGATAAGACTCTTAATCGAATGAAAAAATAGAAGCACATTGTATACAGCAATGCAGCAGAACATTAGGGTAAGGATACTTGCAACATACAGTGTATATACATTGCCACTTAGATTAATATTGCCCAGAACATTTAGGGGCCCATTTATTAACAATTGAATTTCATATTTTTTATATCCCAAGTAAAAGTTGTTAAGGTGCTAAAGATGTCAACAGGAGCTGCGCTGATCTTATCTCAGCACTTTTAATCAATTCTGACTTTGCTAGGAATGATCCGAAAAACTAAAAATGTCAGAGGTTTTCGAGGTATTCATATTTTTCACTGCATCGTTCAGAGATTTTTTCATTCATGCTTTTTATATTCAGATTTTTTTCGCGGTTTTAGAGTTTGTGACTTTAGTCATGTTTTCAAAAACCTCTAAAACTGCTAAAATATGACCTTTAAAATAACCCTGTTAGTAAGGTAAAAGCCATGCCAATTGGCTTTATTATCCCCCAGAAAACAAAGTTTAAATACAAAGTTAATTCCAAGTATGATACCACCAAACACAAAGCAAGATCCTCCTCCCCTCTCTTCCTTTCTATCCCCTTTCCACATCTACATGCTTAACATATTGTCTCTGTTGTTAAACAATACTGTCATGGGAAAAAAAATTTTTTCAAAATGAATCAGTTAATAGTGCTGCTCCAGCAGAATTCTGCACTGAAATCCATTTCTCAAAAGAGCAAACAGATTTTTTTATATTCAATTTTAAATTCTGACATGGGGCTAGACATTTTGTCAATTTCCCAGCTGCCCCCAGTCATGTGATGTGGATGTGGACTGGATTGTAACGCTTTTATTTAAATGAGGAAGGATTTTTTCCCTTTGTGAGCCAAGTTAGGGAGAGTTTAAGATTCTATTTTTTTCATCTTCTTCTGTAGAAACCTCATGGGTATATTTTTTCCAACTTTATTAACACTGCAACCCTAATTTGCTAATTTCCTTAACTACCTACAAATAAATGTAAAATGATGACGTTGTATCATATTTACATTTAAACATAAGTAACATGCTTCGCAGAAAATATCCAAATCTCAAATGCATAGGGAATGAAAGACTACAGCGTTTTCCTTTTTATCAATGTTCATTGATAAAATATTGCACCCAGACTTTTTTGTACTTATTTTATTTTTCACAGATGAGCTTGCATATTTTGTTTGTATCTTGTAGTTTTTGAGAAATCATTTTTCTATTGGTGTACTTCCTTAAACTAACAAATTTCCAAACAGCATGCAACACCTGCCATGTTATTTGTTTGTTGCGTTTTACATTGCTGATTCATGCTGGAATCAAACAGTTCCAAAAACAAATGAATTACTCAGTGACACACAGAGTACGTCTGCAGCCAGAGTAAATTGCCACATATGAATATATTAAATATGTAATGAAAAATGACTTTGTGGAAAAATCAAGGTTCGAAGTGAAAATTCAAATTAAAACAATTTGAATATCAAGCTATTCTTTGTGCACTTTTACTAGGGAATAGTCCAAATTCGAATTTGAATTTGAAAAGAATTTCTTTAAAAATTCGACTTTGACCATTTGCTATCTAAAACCTGCCGAATTGCTGTTTTAGCCTAGGGTGTACCTCCTAGAACCTATTTGGAGTAAATTGGTGAAAAATCAAAGTTTTTTTTCAGAAAAACTTTGAATCAAATTCGATCGAATATGATGTTACTTTGATTTGTATGGCTTGAATTTGAACACAAGCATCTATTCACTAGGAAAAAAACTAAGATTTTATTTTAATACTTTTGGTTGGTATTTTCAAAAAAACTCCTATTACGTCAAAATTTGACCCTTGATAAATATGCCCCTAAATGTCCAGCATATTTATGTTTGATAACTGAAATGTTTCCAGGATTGTTTTATACCCACCTCATAATATGAATCATTCATATTGTCAGTATTGTCACTTTTATATTTTAATTTTTTTCCTTTTTATTGCCATGTGTAAATAATGACTCCAGTTTTGTGAATGCTCATTTAATTTCTCTTCTCGCTCTCTTGCTTTTAACATGTCTTTCTTTGGTTGTCATCTCTAATCTGTTAATATGAATGGTAGAGGGCAATTGTCCTGCATAATTACATTATATTATTTTAACAATATGGGTAGAAGGGCAGTGACAAAATGGGAGATTTGTCATTAACGACTATTTATTAGCAACTGCAGGCAACAAATTTCCTGAAAATGCCTCTCTGCTTGAAATAACTGAAATCGCTCGTGCTATAACCAACATATTGCTAAGTAACCCAAAATTGCCTCTAGATGAAATCTCACTGTCTGCCACTGCCCTTAGTGTTCTTTTCCCAATGTCAGCAGGACCAATACATA
The DNA here is from genome assembly GCF_017654675.1 of Xenopus laevis. Taxonomy (NCBI): domain Eukaryota; kingdom Metazoa; phylum Chordata; class Amphibia; order Anura; family Pipidae; genus Xenopus; species Xenopus laevis. Next base: position 109,746,453 of record NC_054374.1, on the reverse strand, counting down.
ACAACTGTGCAAGCAGTGAAAAGTAATAAATAATTAGATATGCTTTGTCTATCACAAATATTCATAGAGCTGAAATATGTAAATCATGTATTCCATCTGGGAGCCCAATACATTTGAGTGAATGGTGTTACTGTGGATTATGTGAGTGATGGGTAAACTTGTAAACCATCATTTTTGATAATCAAACACTCAAGAGTTAACATGTTATTATTTATACAATATAACAACTACAAAAGTGAGTATTGTGGCATTTTTAAAAATGTATTATACAGATGAAGCCACTTTGATTTGTGAGTTAAATGCGTCATGACTCAGGGTTAATTGAATAAACTGTGCTATCTAAAGTCATCTTAACTCATTTAATGCATTTAACCTTTTCATTAGCATACCAAAGCACCATTGTTCACAATGGTGAATGCTTTAATTAGATGGGATGTTGTGATGCAGTTTTCTGTGTTAAATGAGATAAATGGGATATCTGTGTTTAGTTATTCTGTGTCAAACAGACAAACCAAAGTGGCTGCATCTGTATATATGTACTGTATATTCGATATATTTCTAAAATAATGTTGTAATTTGGTAATTCAATATTAAAATAGTTTTGTAGTCAGATGCAAAAAGAAAGCATATTAAGCTTCAGAAAGTCAGTAATATTTTTTCATCTTTTTTGGCCCACTTTCAGCTAAAAACAAATAAGAAATATCATCACTGAGAAAATATCCTGTTGCGTTTACGACAGACAGCCCTAAATTAAGTTTCTAAAAAAAGCAATGCAAATGGAAATCTAATCTGGAAATGGAAAATAATGTAGTCGAAAATGTATAGAAATCAAAACATGTTTAAAATAAGAGACAGAACAGAAAATAGTGTTTTATTTTTCCTACTATATGTTTATACATTTCAAAATAAAATTGTACTGATACTTTGTGTAGTGCAGTGTTCATATACAGTATGTTACAGTATGTATATGTGTGTGTGTATATATATATATATATATATATATATATATTATATATATATACAGGTATATATATATATATATATATATATAGGCAGTGATTCAACGGCACTCACCACTCCAAAGTTAAAGCTGGGTGCTAACCAGAGTATAATAACAAATTGGCAGTCATGAAAGCACTCACAGCAGTTTTCTTCAATACTTAGTTAAAAGTTCTTTATTCCACGTTCTTATCTACGCGTTTCAACCCACACAGGGCCGTCATCAGGATCCTGATGACGGCCCTGTGTGGGTTGAAACGCGTAGATAAGAACGTGGAATAAAGAACTTTTAACTAAGTATTGAAGAAAACTGCTGTGAGTGCTTTCATGACTGCCAATTTATATATATATATATATATATATATATATATATATATATATATATATATATATATATATTTATATATATTTATATATATATATATAATGGACCTATTCAACCAACCAAGAAAAAACTTCGACCCAATTTCGGTTGGTCTTTTTGAATTCAAATTTCAAAGTTTTTTCAATTTGAAATTCGACCCTTGATAAATATGTCCCCTATTGTCTTATCACTATTTACTGCAGAAAAAAATGTAAAGGAGAAAATACACATTATTGTAGTGTTGTTTAATTTTTTTGATTATATGAACCCTTAGGCTGATTTAGGGGAGGTTACATATTAGACTTTATATATTAGGTGAAATATTACTTCAATCTAACAATGTGAAAGATCAATATCTATTGTACTTGTCTTGCATGTATGTATGTACGAATTGTATTATATTTATTTATATATATATATATAGCACCATAAATCATCGTTCTTTACAAGGTATAAACACAAACAGAGGGTTATAGTTATTTTAAATTAGACAGTGCTAGGTGTTTCCATTGCGATGAGGTACCTGCCCATAAAAGCTTATGATCTTTTGTTTATTTTTATGTACTACTTGTTTATGCATTGCACATTAAAATAATTAATTAATAGAACAAATGGGCACAATACAATGAGAGAATATAAATAAAAAATAAAATTACATTACAAGATTACCAGGGGCAAATATATCAAACTGTGAGATTAGAGTTCAACATAGAAAAACTCACTCACTTTCTATTCATTCCCATGGGAGTTTTATAATCATATTTATGAAATGATGAACTCTAACTTTAACCCACTGTTTACAATTCTAAAAATTGCCATAGGATTGAATAGAAAACTAAGTTTTTCTGTGGTGAGCTCTAATCTCACATTTTGAAAATGCTGCCCCTTAGTGGCTGATTTATCAACATTCTTATTTTAGGGGGTTATAGAGGCTTTTAAAACTATAATTAAATTATATTTCTCTAAAAACACTAATGCCTTGTACTTTATTACATTTTTCAAAAAGTATAAACAAAACTTGATGAACAACAAAAAAAATTGTGGAATAAGTAATTATAAGAAAATAAAAAACTAAATGCACTAAAATTACAAACTATCGTTCTACGAATGTTCATAAATTGGCCCCTAAGTGTGGTAAGAGTCGAGGGAAAAGAGAATGAAGGAGAGTTCTCTATGGAGAAATTCAGGTATGGAGTTCCAGAAGAAATGAGAAGCAAAAGAAAGGTACATGGGGGAAACGGTGAAGAAATGGGGAAATAAAGGGAATGAAATGAACCGAGACTCTGGAGGTTTTTATCATGCTACTGACATCTTTAGAGTGCTTATTTAAAAGGGTTAGTGAGCATGTAATCAGAAGAAATGCTGTGACAGTTGCAGTAGACAAGACAGATTGAATCATCAAACCTTATAATGCTGTAAGTCAGGAGATGTTCTATCACCCCAATATCTTCCCGAACTTCCATTTCTCTTTGACAGCCAAATTAAGATGCAATATCATTCTTGTAGTATTTGGAATGATATAATTTCAAGGACAGATTATAAAGGAAGTAAAATGTGGATGTGTGAGTGGGTCTACCTACAGTATGCAACCCTCAAGTACAAAAACATAAATTGGAAATGCTTATGGTGGTATAAATATTCAAGGCTCAGATCTGCCACAAGATGCTATGGAATATCAGACTAGGACTCAGAGATAAACATTTATGCGTGCAAGGGCATTTGCACTTCTACATTATACGTACAGTACGTGTGTCTTTGTGAGAAATTGTGTGTATGCAATGTATTTTTAAACACATTTTAATCATATTGCTCTATAGCATTAATGCAGACTGTTTCTGGTATATAATAATAATATAAAAGAGGGGGGGGCGTGGCTAACCGGGCACCTGTGCAGACGCACATTCACAGTGCTCTCAGCCCAGCTGGCCAAATTGGTGAGTACCATCACCGCAACTCACCCCTTGCCTAGGAGAGCAGTCCAGCTGGCTTGGGGAGGGCGCCCGCCACAGAAAGAGCCCACTTGCAGGACGCTAAGGCTAATACAGACCAACCGATGTTTCCGGCCTAGCTGCGTGCTGAAGCTGCGGCCTAGATTTACACCACGTGGTCGCGACGCGACCGGATCATGGAGGCCGCAGGTTAGCGTACCAACGCCAGACACTACCAAAAGCTGCACACAGCTGCTTCAAGGGGGTGAGTACCTCGGGGCCCCGTGGACTTATGATTCTCCTCAATAGTGGAGCGCTTTACTCCATACAGGCCTCCCATTAGCCTTGGCAGCTTAGAGGTGCTTTATTCAATACTCCCTGGCTGCTTGTTGCTGGGCATTCCTTCACCCCTGCTACTTGGGGCACCGAAGATCTCCCCCATAGCTACCAGTATTGCAAGTCCTAAGTCTTATACAACACCTGGACTTAATCGCAGTTTACATTTGCAGCAGGGAGTGGCATAAACCCTGTCCTTTCCAGGGGGCTCCTTCAGGTCTCACAGAGGCCTCCTACACTGGCTCCACTTATGTTTTGGGACTGTATGCACCCTATGATGGATATCTAATTTTGACCAAATGCTGGAGCTCATCTTGCTAGGTGGAAAATCATTATACTAACATGGGTAAATACGGCAAAGTGAAAGATGGCACAAGGGACACTCTAAAACAGCATAAAATTACCGAATCCCAAAAATTCTTGAAGAAATTTTTAGCTCCAGCAGAGCAGGAGAGGTCACGAGCAGAGTCAGACAGGCTAGAACAGGCTGAGAGAGATGACCAGGACTCTGATGACGACTCTACTGTTTCGGAGAGTAACACTTACGCACTCCTAAAAACATTGCCCACAAAACGTGATCTGAAAGATTTAGCGGCTCAGATTAAAAGTGCGCTAAAGGAAGAAGTAGCTGAACTTAAGACTGAAATTGCATCCATTCATGCCAGGACTGAAACGATTGAATGCCGAACGGAGCAAATTGAGCTGTTGACTCACTACTTGCTGTGTCCCAACTACAAAACAAAGCTATTCAATCTCTGTCCCGCCGGGTGGAGGACCTTGATAACAGAGGGAGGCTATGTAATCTGCGTATAAGAGGTCTTCCTGAAGCAGTGGAAGCAAACACCCTTAAACGAACAGTAACTTCATTGTTTAACTCTGTGCTCAATCTGCCTGACACCAATGAGATACACATCGAAAGGGTTCACCGAGCACTCTGTCCTAAAGGTCTTCCATCTGATAAACCACGAGATGTCATATGCTGCTTATTGCATTTTACAGTGAAGGAGGAAATCCTCTCTAAAGCGCGACAACAGAAGCTGATTAAAATGGATGATGCTGAGGTCTCTATCATGCAAGATTTATCATGGTATACGCTACAACAACGACGTCTACTCCAACCCCTGACAAACTTCCTGAAAGAAAATAAAATTTTGTTTAGGTGGGGGTTCCCGTTTAGCATCCAGGCCACTATTGCTGGGAAATCACACACGATGTCAACACCTGAAGATTTGCGATCCTTCCTACAGGCTTGTAATGCTCCAAAGCTTGATCTTTCCGACTGGATTAAATTTGTACAACTACCGACACCAACCCTTTTGCCACATCAAGACCCTTGGAAAGAGGTGGAATCACCTAAGGCGAAAAGAAGTAGATCACGACAGACACCCAGAAAAGCACCAGGAAGCCCTATGCCATCTAACCCTGGGTGAATCCCCAAAACAATGGATGGTGTTTCAAGTAATTTAGCCGTTTTTTTCAATACCTTTTCTACTGTTTTGCTCCACTTAAACAAATTGTTGTTATATATTTTTGCTCCTCCTGAGCTCTGGCATTTTTTTCTGCCTAGGTGTTACTGAACATGTTGCTCAACACCACCCCCCCAGCAATGGGCCAGACAAATTGTCTGACACTAGGTCTGCATCTGCAGAAGAGTCGCCCATTTACACTGTATGTGTTTTTCCTTCTGGTTTTTGCTCTGTATCCGCTCTTACTAGGAATATGTTGTTCCAGCCACTGCATTGTGTTTGCTTGCACGATATGTTTTGATTGTATTTCTATTACTTTTTTCTATAGATCCTACCCTGCTACCCCTCCCCACTCTGAGCCTGGAGGCTATGATCTCAGTGAGAAGTTTGTATTATGTGTTTCTATTGAGTGTTGTTTGTATAATGGAGAGTAATTTGAAAATAATTTCCCTGAATGTGAATGGCCTAAATATCCCGGAAAAGAGGAAACAACTGATAACTTTAATGAGGAAAAACAAAGGGGATATAATTTTACTTCAGGAAACACATTTTAAGAGGGAAGCCCCTCACATGCATAAACTAGGTCAGTACTCGCAATGGTTTTACAGTAATAATCCTTTACAAAAAATGAAGGGGGTTGCTATAGCTATTAAAAAGTCAATTGATTTCAGGGTTAATGATACTCTTGTGGACCCTAACGGTAGATATGTTCTGATAAAAGGCCTATTGTTTCATACTCCTTGTACCATTGGTAGTTTCTATTTACCCAACCTTAACCAAGCGCAATTCCTATCTAAATTATATACGAAGATTTCTAACTTCTCAGAAGGGCTATTGATTCTGGGAGGTGATCTTAACATCGCCCTCGACCCCAAAATAGACACTTCCAAAGGTCAATCCCTACTGACTTCCAAGAACATTGCTCGAGCTGCTAAATCACTGCAAAACATGAGAGTCATTGACGCCTGGCGATTTCATAACCCTACTGCTAAACAATACTCTCATTTTTCGTTCCCCCAACAGAGCTACTCCCGACTGGATTATGTTTTCATCTCCCAACATTACTTGCATTGGCTAGTGAAAGCGGATATGGATAACATAACCTGGTCTGACCATGCAGCTGTTCATATTGTAATTAACATACCAAACAAGCCGAGACCGGTCTGGAACTGGAGACTTAATGACAATTTATTAGATGATGCTGAATGTAGGGAAGAAATTGAGGGAACTATTAAGGAATATATCCCTAGAGTAGCTAAGGATTCCACTTCGCAACAAACGAAATGGCAAGCGTTGAAATGTCTGATTAGAGGTATTTTGATTAAGCATGGCGCACGCCTTAAAAGAAAGCTCCAGAAGACACTGGACAACTTATTTGCCCAGATTCGACAGTTGGAAGCTCAGCATATTGCTCATCCATCGCTTGATAATCTCAAAGCCCTGACAGCGACAAGAACGGAATTAAGACAGATATTAAATGCCCAAAGCAAACATGCCATGATCAAGCTAAAACAAAAGTATTATGAATTTGGAAACAATTCAGGGAGACTGTTAGCTACGGCCCTGAAAAATAGACAAAATCTCTCATATACACATAAAATTACTGACAAACAGGGAAACGTACAGATCTTACCGTCACAAATAGCTGAGACTTTTAAACAGTATTATCAGGACTTGTATAATATCCCCCATACTATGACTCAAAATACATTGGAAGCGAGAATTGGAACTTATTTATCAAAACACCCCCTACCAGGCATTGACGGTAATCTCCTTAGAGAACTGAGTGTCCCATTTCAAACACAGGAAGTACTGACTGTTATCAAAAATTTAAAACTACACAAATCCCCGGGACCTGACGGCTATACAGGAAAGTTCTACAAGGTTTTTTCTGCTCAATTGGCCCCTCTTTTTCTCGATTTTATTAACGAGATTGATGAGAAACATTCCTTGAACAAGGAGGCTTTACTCGCCTATATTGCAGTCATCCCTAAACCGGGCAAAGATGCCACACTTTGTGGTAACTATAGACCCATATCTCTATTGAACATTGACCTGAAATTATATACCAAAATTATAGCACAGAGACTTAATCCACTTCTCCCACTTTGGATACATGATGACCAGGTAGGCTTTGTCAAGGGGAGAGAGGGCAAGGAGAATACCATGAAAATTCTTAATCTGATTAGTTGGGCGAAGGCTCATCGAACGCCTTCTTTGCTCCTCTCCACGGATGCGGAGAAGGCGTTCGATAGAGTTAATTGGACATTCCTCAAGCTAGTGTTAGAAGGGACTGGAATAGAGAAGCCTTTTAAGGATAAAATTATGGCGGTCTACTCGAATCCCTCAGCCAAAGTACGGCTAAATGGTATTCTTTCTGATACTTTTGATATAACGAACGGGACACGACAAGGATGCCCGCTATCCCCGTTATTATACGTTCTCTGTATGGAACATCTATTGATAGCACTTCGAAATAATCCAGACATCTCAGGGATGACTATAGACACACGGGTATATAAACTTGCTGCATTTGCAGATGACCTCCTATTAGTCATAACCAACCCACATATTTCGATGCCCAATGCTATTAAGGAACTTGCGTTTTATGGCGAACTTTCCAATTATAAAATTAATATGGCTAAATCTGAAGCCCTTCCTATTTATATGCAGCACTCTTCGGTTCAACAATTAAGAGCTAATTTTAACTTTCAATGGCAAATGGAGAAAATAAAATATCTAGGTGTCTATATTCCTCATGACCTAGACAAAGTATATATTTACAATTATAAACCTATGGTTGATACCATAGCTGCTTTGCTGAAAGAGTGGGACAAAACTCACTTCACTTGGACAGGTAGAATAGCTATTGTGAAAATGTAAATTTTGCCTAAGATATTATACCTGTTTCAAACTTTGCCTGTCTTAGTTCCCAAGGGATTTTTTCTCTCTCTTAATACAATAATTAGCAAATTTGTGTGGGCTAATAAACATCCTAGGATTGGCAGGCCTATATTATATCTACCTAAAGGAAGGGGCGGATTGGGCCTACCTGACTGTTTTTCATATTACCAAGCATGTTTATTAGCGAAATTGGTTGAACATTCTAATGCTCATTCAATGAAACAATGGAAATGTATAGAGGATAATGGAGTCAAATTCCCTGTCAATAACATTCTTTGGAACAAGGGGAAACATGTGGCGCTCAACCTGAAAGGCAATCCTCAAACGTCAGCCTTAGAACAATTCTGGTACAAATTTAACCAAACATATCAGCTTATTCCGTACCCCTCTCCGCTATTTACCCTGAGTCAAAACCTTGATTTTCTGCCAGGGATTCTGGATAAGGGAATGGCTTCTGCATTTGGGATACGTAACTTACAGCTGAAACATATCCTTAAAACAGATACCTCTATATCCTCTATAGAAGACGCCAAACCTAATTGGGAAGAGAGGGATCACTGGAGATATTACCAAATCCAACACTTTTTACAACTAAACCCAATGCTCCAACAAGCCAATCGACCATTGACTGAGTTTGAAACTCTTTGTGATAAAAAAACTGTTCCGCAGCATTTAATTTCATTGCTTTACAAGCTGATAATACGAAAGAAATATCCCCAGTTGCCACACTTCACAAAGACCTGGGAATCCGAACTACAGCTAAGTCTGTCAGAGGATGACTGGGAGAAAATCTTCAGACTCTTAGCGAAATGTTCTATAAATAACAGATTTCAGGAAAACTCCTATAAAATTCTATCGTATTGGTATAGAACGCCCACTAAATTATTCCAAATGCATATGATACCGGATAACCTATGTTGGAGGTGTCATAAGGAGGTAGGGAATATTTCTCATATCTGGTTTTTCTGCGAGAAGTTGAAACCGTTTTGGGACAGCATAAAAAAGGTGTGTCGAGAGGTTCTGGGCTATCAGGTCGATCTCTCACCTCACTTACTCCTTTTGCTTCATACTGAGCTCCCAGAACATACTTTCAAATATAGTCTGCTAAACCAATTACTACTAGCAGCAAAAATACTGATCCCTAGACACTGGAGAGAGGTCACTCCCCCGACCTTAGAGGAATGGATTGCGAATGTCAGGGATATATATATTATGGAAGAATTGACATCATATCTCACAATGAAAAAGAATAACTTTATATCGACATGGCAGCCCTGGATCTCCTACTTACATGCACATGGCAAACTGTGAAAACACAGTACTATGCTAGAACGTTAGCCTTCAGGCTCTATCCCCAATCCCCCCCCCCCTTCCTACCCTTCTCTTTCCTTTCTGCTTTTGTCCTACGACATTAATGGTACTAGTTCACTTTCAGAACTGTACTCCTGTTACCGTGAATGCTTACATGTCTGAATGTTGAGCAGATGTGATTTTTTCATATATGTTCACTGTATGTTCACCTTTTCTTCATGAATAAAAATTTTCTTGAAATACAAAAAAAAAGAAATAAATAATAATATAAAAGAATATATTTTTAAAAAGCTCTTCCGCTGAATACATTCTTTTGTTGGGTTTAGAGTGCTAACCTTTTACGCCTGTGACAGCCTATTATTTTTTTCTACTGTATGTGCCATCTCTATCCAAAAACCTGAAAGAATTCCTAATTATATCCTTTGCAAGTGAGTGAAAATAGCTATTGTTCTGCATTTCTCAAACCTATCTGTCATGGATTTTTTTTTATTTACAACAGAATTTATAAATTATAACACCTTGAATTGACTGTTATTTTTGCTTGTTAATTATTTTATTCACAAAGAACCGTATCATGCATTCAGCTAAATTCTGCTTTCAAGTTTATTGATTTTTTTCATATAGATTTTTTTTCTGCTGTCGTTGCAATACACATTATTCTAGAATAGTTTAGGCAGATTTTCCTGGGAAAACATTTCGGCAATCAATTAATATGAAGGTCAGAAAAATAAATCAAACAACAGAAACACAATTTTCTTTTAAGAGACTACAAAAATAAGTTTTTATTGATCATCTTACATAGAAACCTTACTGCTTTATTGTTCATTTTAAATATTTACTAACACAATTAATCTAAACAATGCAGGATTTGTGGCAAAATATATGTGGATGAAAAATTTCTGAAAACTACTCCGACCAAATCCGCACAGGTTTTTCCTCTTTTTTTATCAATACATTTTTTTTAGAAAATTTCCTGTGCAGGAAAAGAAACTTGAAAAAATTGAATCGTACAAATTTTCAGATTTTTGCCCGAAAACCACAAAATCTTCTTATTAGTGCACAAAACCCAGCGCAGATCAAGATATCTTCGAGACTTTTCACACTGACTTCTACATGAACTTGTCAGGTCTGAGTTGAGGTACTTTTTTATTCTGACTTCCCCCATGCATTTTCTAACATATGGAACATAAACTTTACAGTGGGCTCATGTGTAGGGCATTATAACAACTCTATTTTCTTTATTAAGGTTCCCTGGACTTGTGTAATGTAATGTATTTGCAACAACATATACGTCCATGTAACTTTATAATTTCCCACCATATGCAAATTAGGCAATGCTAGAGCATCTTCGGTTTGATTGCCGAAATAACGCTAGCGAAAATTCGCCAGCGTTCGGTGTCCTGGACATAACTTCGCATTTAAGTGAATTAGCGTTGTCCTAGCGAATCTACGCCTGGCAAAGTGTTGCGATGGCTGTGAAGCTGTCGATGGCGAATTTTTGCCGATTAGGGAATTTGTCCCTTGGAGTTTAATAAAATTCCGAAAAATTTTAAGTTTTTTTTCCACTATATATTCTGATTTTATAGTATTTTTCACATTTTTGGCATTCGGACTGTAAAATAACCCCCTTAGTCTACTAGTAAATCATGTAAACATTAAATAGACCTAATAGGCAGGTTCTTCTTCTAATAAGGATTAAATATATCTTAGTTTAGATTTTTTACAATGTACTGTTTTATTATTACAGAGAAAAAGGAAATAATTTGTAAACAAAATTGAAAACATTTTGGATTATATGGAGCCTATGGGAGACAGCCTTTCCATAATTCGAAGCTTTCTGGATAAGGGATGTCATACCTGTGCTTGTATATAAATTAGTAGGTAGATATTTTGTAACCATTAAGATTGTTCCCTGGAAAATCCAAGTTCAGTCCAATAGTGGCAACATAAAGCCAGTGGGGTGGTTATTATATAATTTGCCATAAAACTACCTATACCCCAACCTTTTAACACCACATAAAAACATAATGCTTCAGCCCTGACTAATGATTTGCATCCCCTATTGTCCAGTGAAAGGACAAATTAGAAATAAAAACACTATTTAGGGAAGCACCTTCAATTTATTACACACAAACAGATGAAATGTGGCTTATATTTTTGTAAGACGGAGGTGATTGCCTTTTCTCTTCCTGCATAGAAAACACAGATGGATAAACAAGTCTGTATGCCAGTAGCCTTAGGCTTGCATGTTCACTTACTGATTTACATGTGATGCTATGACAATACCCATACAACATTGTATGGGAACAACTGATATCTATGGGGTAGTTCATAAGATAAGTAAATTGCTTACCTGTCATACGATTCAGAACTGAATAAGCGCTTGTAAAAAGAAACTGCAGTCAAACCACATTGCAAAATGTACATCTCCATTCAATTATACATACTGTATGGGGCCGATTGATCAAGAGTCGAATATCGAGGGTTAATTAACCCTCGATATTCGACTAGGAACTAAAATCCTTCGACTTCGAATATCGAAGTCGAAGGATTTAGCGCAAATGCTGCGATCGAACGATCGAAGGATTATTCCTTCGATCGAACGATTAAATCCTTCAAATCAAACGATTCGAAGAATTTTAATCCAACGATCTAAGGAATATCCTTCGATCAAAAAAACTTAGGCAAGCCTATGGGGACCTTCCCCATAGGCTAACATTGACTTCGGTAGCTTTTAGCTGCCGAAGTAGGGGGTCGAAGTTTTTTTTAAAGAGGCAGTACTTCGACTATCGAATGGTCGAATAGTCGAACGATTTTTAGTTCGAATCCTTCGATTCGTAGTCGTAGTCGAAGGTCGAAGTAGCCCATTCGATGGTCGAAGTAGCCCAAAAAACACTTCGAAATTCGAAGTTTTTTTACTTCGAATCCTTCACTCGAGCTTGATGAATCGGCCCCTAAGTGTCGTGTATGTATGTAAGTAGCCATACATGGACTGAAAAACAGCCCAGTGTAACCGTAGTCTAAGACATTGTGGATTATGTTGGTACTCTATTTGGCAGCACTACATAATAGAAGTAGATATCAAATTAATTGTGCAACTGGGAAGCACCAGGAAACAAAAGACAGTAGGGCGTCCTTTATCTATGAGAGCCCTGCTTATTCCAAGCATTAATTACAGTGCTTTCCTGTAGCTGGCAGATTGCACTTTCCAATGGTATATGCAAAAATGAGCTTTCCTGCACATGCACTGGCAGTAGAGCCTACAGAAATCTTGCTTTATGGCAGGAGCTATAGATTTACACTCAACATGAGAGTCAGGGATCTACAAAACAAAGAACGATAAATTACCCTTAAACTGAAAGATCCATTACTGTAGACTTCATTCCTGCCTGGGAATGCTTTGATTCATTTAATAACAGTAGTTAAAAACATAAGACATGTATTTCTTATATTCTCTGTCAGACACAAAAGAATCTGTCTGGAGAATGCTAACACCTAGGCACTGTCATGCACCACCACTTCCTAAAATACATAACATTGTATGGTTCTTGTGTAAATGCACATAAAGAGACTGGAACCTTTTCTCAAAAGGAGTAACAACAAAAGGAGTAACAACAAACATAAACAACATATGTAACTGAAATATTCTGGAAATCTTCTAATTACCTAGGCCTGTGTGGTTTCCTTAGGCCACTTTAGTGTCTACCCAGACTCCAAAAACATACAATAAAAGTCACACATTTAGCTCCCTATTGAGAACAAACATATGTTTGGTTGCAATGGGTCACTAGACCTGGTGAAAACATTGTTACTGTTTGAATCCTTTCTAAGCCAAATGGCAGAGAGATGAAAATATAAAAAAAAATTGTCACTGTGTGCTGAAGAATATCATTTGAATAAGTTTGAATAAAATTATTACTGAACATGGGTAAAATATTTTAAGCTGATTACACAGTAAACAAAAAGCAGTGTTGATTAACTTAGAAATTCATATTGATAATAAGGATAGCAATAGTAGAGGAATTGTAAATACCTAAGGCTTTTTTTTCATTTAGTAGCACACAAAACTTGCTGGATATAGAGCATTTGTTTGTACACTGCTTTATATTTGGTACGGGCATATATGAATGAAACTACTGAATGATTTCATATGGTGGGCACAGTACGTACATTTCAGCTCTGTTAAGCAGAGAATCCAACCTGGTTAGGATGAGATGAGCTAAAAGGAGCAAAAAAGCCATTCACATTGCAAGACATGCAGTGTAAAGCCTTCTGAAGATAGAGGGTATTTACATGCCTTATACTACACACACTGCCTTCATATCAAAAATGAGATTTTAACTCTCACATAAGGCATTATGGGCAGAGACATGCAAATCACTCCTTTATGTCCCTGTGGCCAACTATGCAACAATAAATGCTGGTTTTATAGCATAGATACAGCCTAATAGTTCAGAGCCATATACAAACTTGCAGACAGCCTGTTTCGATCTTGTTAATTCTGAACAGTGCAAGATATTGGAACATGGCTTCTTAGTGGATAGGACTTGGACAGTAGCAAAACATAGAAACTGGCCTGGTTAGGGAGAGTTGGGCTAAAGGGAGCCAAAAAGCCCTTCACATTGCAAGACATACAGGGGGTTATTTATTAAAGTCATATTTTTTTCTGGTTGGACAGGGAAAAACACATTTTTTATAGACCATATTTAAAGTACTAATACTTTGGCTCAGAGGATTAAATGATTCAAATAATGTATCCCTCTCTATACATTTTAAAGCTGGGGGTAAGCCCATATTATGTTCTGATACATTAGTTGATAGCAACACTAGCTTCAGATCCTACTGAGCATGTTCCCAAGCTTTACTGAAGAGTGAAACAGAGCAACAATTTATTGCATTAATGACTGCCTTTTTTTGGTAATAGTTCTGGGAAATGTATTACTATATGTACCAAATGTCAACCATTTCAAAAGTCTGTGACTTGGCTAACTGGACAATTACTTTGACACATAAATTCATTTTTTAAAATTGAAAAATTGTTTTATAAAATGTAAAATATAAATTAAATGTAGTGTACTTTAAAACAATGGGTTTTCTGAAGGTGAATTAACGCCTTCATTTTCCATTGGTGGAACCACTTATTGACAAGTATCATTAATGCAACAGACAATAGCAGACCAAAGCATACAGATGGAGGAACGATAGGTGTCTTGTTTTTGGTTGCTTTAACTAATGATGTAATAATGTGCCGTACATGTTTAATATATTTTTAAACATTTATTATATGTTAGCCCTGTTTTTTTTTATCAGAGCAGAGTAATCTGTGCACTATTGTACTAATACTGTATATGCAAAAAGATCTTTTTTTGCAATGTTAATAATGACAGGATGAAAATCTACCATATTGTGTTACATAAGTTCAGCACAGTTCTGATCTTTTTACAGGAATTTGTTAGGTACTATGCATTTTACTGAAATAAATTAGAGGTACCATAAAAGGACCAGGACAAACCTACATATTCTGGGAATTGATAAGAAGCAGACTTTCACTGAGATAGAAGCAACTCGTGGATACTGACTGACCTTTCTTCTACATCCTCAGCAGGTAGGACCCTGTTATTATTTTTGAGAAATAAGGAGATCAATTACTCCTACATGGCATAGTTACCATAGACAGAAGGTAAATCCAAGGGTTTTCTGTATTAGAAATATGAGGAGATCTGCATTGAATTGTGCAAGATTCTAAATGTTTGTTGCATTTTGTTTTGCATAGCTGCTAATTGTATGTATGTTGTAAAATATATAAATAAGTACAGCGGTACTGCAACTAGTATCTTAGGATAAGAGCATGTATTGTCATAAAAATATTAAGGAAAACATTACATGCTAAAAGAAGGAGAAAAAAATAGTCACAATAAGGCAGCATCAGTGAAATAAAAAATAAAAGGGACTTCCTGAAAATAAGACAGAGGGGCCCATTTACTAACAACTAAAATTAACAAATTTTTGTTTTTCCCACGTATCGTTAAAATGTTGTGGTTTTACTATATTTCCAAAAAGCTCTAAAATGTAGAGATTTATTAAGTGTAAAAAATGCAAAAACCTCCAAGGCAAAACTTCACCAGGTAAAAGTTGTTGAGGTCCTATAGGAGTCAATGGAAGTCACACTGATATGATTGGGCTGCTACATATAAATTTGGACTTTTAGAGAATTGTGGATTTCTTTTCGCAAAGGAATTTGTCCAAAATACTTGGGCATTTTTTGTTTGTTTCAAATTGGACAAAATACCAAGTACAAACAGACCTCCCCCAAAAGAGGCAAAATTAAGAGCGGAGGAAAGAAAAACTAATGCAGAATCCCCCAGTAGGGTCTGAAGAAAGATATATTGAGGAATGTATCCAAATATATACTCACAATGGGGGAAACCAGATTGGTAAATAAGAGTCAGAAATTTGTCCCCACAAATCAATCTGACCATTTTGAAATATTTAAGGATATACATACATTTAAAAGACAATTAAGGCATCACTTTTAAGATAAAATGATAACCGCTCTAACATTTTTAAACAAAAAAATGTCTTTGACCCTTCAATTATAGCACATTCAATAGCTACATTTACCTGACTTCTTTTAATAGAAGCCATCAGAAATTTAAGGGATGGTAGTAAATAGTTCATTAAGCAAGCAGAAAAGGGAGGACCAGAGTGCTACTAGATAATCATGCTATGAGAAGAAGTACTTGACCAATTATCTGTTGCCAGTGTTTATCATAGGTATTTAATCACTGATCTGTCTATTGGACACAATGGATGTATCCAGCATGTACACAGTGATTCCACACAATTTAAGCATGCAGAGACCACAAGATCAAAATTTTCCCCCTACTTTGACAACATTTTTATGGAAGACTATGAAAATCAAATCTTATTACCTATTTGTAGAGACACCATTTGCTTCTATAAGTGATATATGGATGATCTGCTTTTGGTCTATGTGGGTACTGAGGAGGAGCTATTATCCCTTGGTAGGACTTGGTGTAGACTATATCAAATTGAATTTACTATGATGCATGACAAGCAGAGTATTACTTATCTAGAAGTGACCATTGACAAGAATTATAACTGCCAACAGATAAGAAAAGCTTAATTCAGGCATTAACTCAAACCACCCGTCCCAGGGGATTCACTACTCCCAGTTCCTAGATTTGAAATTTATGACCACTTCCACCAGCAGTATAGAATTTGAAAAAGTTTTAAAAGAAAGATGACAACTGGGTTGATACTTCGTCTCTATGCTTTATCCTCTAGGTATGAAGGTTGACTGGTACTGCCCAACTAAAGTCAAATACAACCAATGAATATGACAGAGGCCACTCTGAACCATGACCTGGCACACAACTAGGTTGCTGCCACCATGCAACACACTAGCAGGTGATATAAGGGTTTATGTGGAAATTGAGCAGTAGCTCGCAAGGCTAGGCAATGCCCACATGCCAGGTCATTTATGGGTTTGTTAATCAATCCTAAATTCCAGACCAAGCATGACCACATGTTCAAATGTCTGTAAGGAAGGTAACAAGACCAACGAAATTAACTTATATGCATGCTGTTGGTAGAGCTGGTGTGGACATAGCAATACTGGTTGTTCAGCTTAAGCTATGTACCTTAGATCATCTTCCTATATTGAGCCACAAGTGAGAATGAGAAAGCTAGCTGATCATTTTTTGTTTTGTAAGTACACTTAGGGTAAGTACTCACATTGCCCAAGGGAGGTTAGGGGTCTTCTGATGACAAATGAAGGTCTGAGATATGCTGTTCTTGACCTTAGCTTTTTTTTTTACAGTGCTCATCCTACGGCACACATTTTACCTAATAATGAATTAACTTTATTATGGTTTTTTCAAGATAGCAGCATTATAATTTTTTTATTTCTGTGTTCACTACATTTAGGGGCTGATTCATTAAGGGTCGAATATCGAGGGTTAATTAACCCTCGATATTCGACTAGGAATTGAAATCCTTCGACTTCGAATATCGAAGTCAAAGGATTTAGCGATCGTACGATCGAAGGATTATTCCTTAGATCGAACAATTAAATCCTTCTAATCGAACAATTCGAAGGATTTTAATCCAACGATCGAAGGAATATCCTTCGATCAAAAAAACTTAGGAAAGCCTATGGGGACCTTCCCCATAGGCTAACATTGACTTCGGTAGCTTTTTTTTTAAAGAGACAGTACTTCGACTATCGAATGGTCGAATAGTCGAACGATTTTTTGTTCGAATCCTTCGATTCGAAGTCGTAGTCGAAGGTCGAAGTAGCCCATTCGATGGTCGAAGTAGCCCAAAAAATACTTCGAAATTCGAAGTTTTTTTACTTCGAATCCTTCACTCGAATTTAGTGAATCGGCCCCTAACAGTTTGAACGTCTGACAGCACAGAGATTAACAGCACTTAGTAATGACATACTGTAATGACTCCTCTCCTTTGTCCACTTTCTTTGTTTTTAAGCTTCACTGTAAGGTATTGGACTGTGGTTCCTTAAGTGTAGAAGTTTTTGACAATATATATAGATATATATTGTCAAAAACTGTATCTGTATATATATATATATATATATATATATATATATATATATATATATATATTGCTTTCCAATAAGTATCCGCACTCCAAAGCTGCTGTTTATGGCGGGGTGCACGGTAATTTTGTATGTATCAATAATCTTCAGACCAGCACTCCCTTTAAAAACTTGGCAATTTTATTTTTGCGTAGTATCAAATACCCCACTATTCGGTCCACATTTGGACCTTGAAAAAGTGGAAGGGCAGCACTTACATTTCTAAGTAGCACTTCACCTTAAATACAATAAAGTGCTTTACTGTTACTTTAATGTAAGCAATTTATGGTGCATTCTAAACACTATGCACTAAATTCATATTGAACCTAATGTTAATGTCATTTGCACATAGACAGGTATTTTTGAAAACAAAAAGTTGACTGCATTGATATTTTATGGTGTATCTGTCTTTCTAAGGACTAAAAGCAAAAGAAGTGATCTCACTGAAAGAATTGGTTATTTAAGAAAAGTCACTATTTTTTCCATTCCAGAACCAGCATATATAATGTATAATATGTTTCATTCTGACAATACGATACCCATTCCACAAATAAGTGGCTGACATTTATATATTCTGTTTATGCCAAATTCATGAATATGAGTATTCAAAATGTCAAAATGTTTCTTTGTATATAAAGAAAAAAAGAATTGTAGATTTTCCTGATAAAATTGTAAAATGTTAATTTTTAATCAAAATAAGTGACTCTATTATGAAACATGTAGAAATGTGTATATGAAGATACAGTTCAGAGTACAGTTCACAATAAAATTAACTTTTATTTTGTGGAAGACAACTATTTAATTTTTTGTGTTTTTTATTATTTCCAATTTTGAACTGGCTTGGAATTTGAACTATTTTCTAGATCTTATATCTTAGATTAGCGCAGCTCCCATTCACTTCTATGGGACCTTCTTTCACTTAAAGAAGTTTTTACACTTATAGGGGTGCATCACCTTCAAGTTGAAAGGTGAAAAACCGCATTAAAAAATCTAAAATTTTGAGTTTTAGAGAAATTAAAAAAGAACTTGAATATTTAGAGATATATAAATGTAACACTTTTTCATATAGGTTTCATAATAAAATAAAGTACTTTCTAACTACTTGTATATTCAATTATAAATGTATTATTATAAAACAGTGCTTAAATATTGAAGTTAATTTTCAGCCCCCTTCCAGCAGCCTGTCTTTCTTCTTGCAGGAGACAATGTTAGATATTGACAGAGAGTTAGGTCTCCCTTTGTCCAGATATTGTTTAAGAGCTCCACTACTCTGACACAAATCTTGTCTCTATACTTGCAGGATTTGTGCACATAATAGCTCAGGACTCATAAGCCTTAGTTGAAATCAGCAAATAATTATGTATCAAATGCCTTGAAAAAGTCTAAGTAAATATTTTGCCTGAAATAAACAGGTTTGTATTTTGGCAAATACGTGTTTATAATTTTGGTGATCAGTTGTCATATATTTTATTGCTGATATAAAAATGTATAGGCTTGATTATGATTTTGTATTTTTTTCTTTGGCCTGCCACTATTTATTTTCTTTGTTCATCTTTTATCTAATTTGAGACAGTACAAATCTAATGTATGAGGTTGCAAATGCCCTCCAATGTTTTTTAGTAATACATTTTAGCGCATATTTTTGTTTATTAATGGAAGAAAAATGCTCTATTTCTATGTTTAGAAAAATGTGATGTTCTCTAATTCAAATTCCCACAACAGAATGTTACATTCTTAAATTCATAGTACTTTCTAAAATAGTTTACATTCATAACAATAGAACAAGTATGGAGGAATGTCCAAACCATCTAAAAACACAAGTGACTAGTGACAACCCTGAGCCTTTATCTAGAGCAGGGATCCCCAACCTTTTGAACCCGTGAGCAACATTCAGAAGTAAAAGGAGTTGGGGAGCAACACAAGCATGAAAAATGTTCCTCGGGTGCCAAATAAGTGCTGTGATTGGCCATTTAGTAGCCCCTATGTGAATTGTCAACCTACATTAAAGCTGTTTGGCAGTGCACCTAGTTTTTATACAACCAAAACTTGCTCCCAACCCAGAAATTCAAAAATAAGCTCCTGCTTTGAGGCCACAGGGAGCAACATCCAAGGGGTTGGAGAGCAACATGTTGCTCACAAGCTACTGGTTGGGGATCACTGATCTAGAGGACCAGATGAATCATATTGAATTGAAGACTAATAAACATAAAGTTATTCTGGAACTTAGCCTTAATAATCACAGAGGTACTAAATCACTGGAAATGTATGCAACTCTTTTTCACAAGGCATGTCTTAGCAAAAAAACATATCAAGTTAACAAATGCAAAGCTCAATAAAAGTCTTATTTCATAAATTACATTAAAAAAAACAAATGAAGGATTTTCAAAAGTCTATTTCTAAAATATGTACACTGCTTAATAAGTATTATAATAGTATTATAAGTTATGGGATCTCTTATCCAGAATGCTTGGGACCTGGGGGGGTTCCAGATAATGGGTCTTTCGGTAATTTAGATCTTCATGTCTTAAATCTACTAAAAAATCATGTAAACATTAAGGGGCAAATTTATCAAGGGTCAAATAGTAAATTAACATTTTCAAATACTTTTTTTGGTCAAAACTCACATATTCCAATTGGGAATAATCCAAACCTGATTTGAATTCGAAATTCGAGATTTATCAAACCTTTACCCTGGGAATAATTCGGATTTGAATATTAGCCACCTAAAACCTGCCGAGTTCATGTATAAGTCGGAGAGGTCCAGTGACCCATTTGAAGATGTTAAAAGTCTTCCTGACATTCGTGGGTTTTTTTTGAGAAATTATTCGAGTTTAGTATAATTCAATTCGAGTTTTAGACAATCAAATGTTTTCTTAAATAACCTCCCAATTGAATTTCGAGTATATTAGAATTTATTGCAGTAAAAAAAAAATAGAAAAAGAATTAGAAATTCGACCTTAGGCCTCTAGATAAACCCTGGTTTTGCTTCCAATATAGATTAATTGTATCTTAGTTTGGATCAAGTACAAGTTACCATTTTATTATTACAGAGAAAAAGGAAATTATTTTAAAAATATTGGATTAATTTATTATAATGGAGGCTATGGGAGACGGCCGATCCGTCCTTTTCGGTATAACAGATTCCATACCTGTACACATAATAACACATAAGTGAGCTGCTAACATTACTGAAAGTGAAGATAATTTTAGTCTATTAACCCCATTACCTACGATACATTATGTAAACTCATTTTGCAAGGTCTTTGTTAGGAGGCTTGAATTCTGTTTAATGTATTGTTAATATTCCTGTTAATTTAATTTTATGCAATGGCAAATTATACCTCCCCCGAACAATGTAGGTCTCTATATAAAATATATTGCTTAAAGCAGCTAATTTGTAAAACTCTGCTTTATCTAAACAAACAATTTTCTTAAAAATAAACTTTTTTGTAGTATGTGCTATTGGTTAATCCTAAATAAAGTAAAAAGGGCCACCCCCTAGGATCATACAATTCACAGTGTGCAAAAACAAAGCAAGCATACATGTATATGTTAGATCACATTAGCCAATAAAGGTACATTTTCCTGCTACATCCTGTTCTTACTATTTTAGGGCAAAAGGGCAATATTTACTGACATATACATATATTTGATACAAAAATGAATACCACGCATTTTACTGACCTCAAGCTAACATTCATACCAACTTCTGTATGGTATAATATATATTCCAGTTTAGTAAGATTCTTTATTAGGGTGCTTAATATGATATACACAATGGGGTAGATTTATCAAAAGTCAAAGTGAAAATTTGAATTAAAAAAATGAAAATTTCAAGCTAGTTTTTGTGTACTTCGACTAAGGAATAGTCCAAATTCAATTTGAATTTCGAAATTTATCATGTACAGTCTCTTGAAAAATTAGACTTCGACCATTTGCCATCTAAAACCTGCTGAATTGATGTTTTAGCCTATGGGGGGGACCTCCTAGAACCTATTTGGAGTCAATTGGTGGACTTTGAAAATAGTTTTTTTTAGAAATAACTTCGAATCGAATTTGATCTAATATGCTGTTACTACAATTTGTACGATTCAAATGAAAACTGGCCTATTCGATTGAAAAAAAAAAAACTTTTTTCAAATTCGCAAAATCGACCCTTGATAAGTCTGTTGGGTAAGTATTCATTCTGGGAGGTTTTTTTTCCATTTTGTTTGCATTTTGTATTAATGCTGTTCTTAGAGATTTACCATAATAAATACAAAAATTATAAGATTATTAAACAGAAGCTTATACCACACAGAAGTTAGTATGAATGCTATCTAGAGGTCAATAAATCCATGGTATTTTTGTTAAAATGTCATATTTCTTCATTTGGTTTTGGCAAGTTCATTAATAATATCAAATATGGAATATGTGATCATCATCACAACTATGCACAGAACAACTAATGCCCTGGTGTAAGTTTGTAAACATTCTGCATACTCTGCATGCATAACTCAGATAATTCACATTTAATATAAGGAATTGCTTTATAATTATGTATTATTATATTTAGGAGTAATTTACTAAAACTCAGCTTTTACTCACTTTATTAAAAAAATTAGACCAAACTCCCAAACCTGAATCCCCATAATTTACCAATAATACTTGTCAGAAAAATCGATGTGACAAAATCAAAAATATTTTTAAAGATAAAAAAATACTTTCAACTTTGTGCCAGCTATAGAAAACCATTAATCATTTCTTAATTTTTGTGAAATATCAACTTCCCTCACAAGAACATTTCCATAATGTCCAATTACCACAACTATCGATCACAGCACCCTGAATGCAAGCTCCTATAGTTAAGCTCCTCAGTTTTATCTGAATAATTACGTAACCATCTTTCTTCTTATAACAAAAATCTTAACTACATAAAGGCAGAGAAATGTAAAACCTAACTTCAATTGACTTTTAGGACCAAAACAATGCATTCTGTAAAATATGTTAACATTACAAAACAAATACAATCTTTCACATATTTTACTTTTTATTGATGTATATCCATATGCTACAATGCATGTAAATGAAGCTCTCAAATTCAGATTATTCAGAGCATGGAGATTAATAAAGAAACTGCTATAAAAATAATGATGATAATAGAAACATTGGTTCACATATTGCTAATTACAGCCTAGCATGAAATTAATTCAAATTTTTTTTTTTTTGTAAAGGTAATGCATTCTTTTAAACTTTGAGAGATATTTAATGAGCAGTTGGTGACAGCAGCTTGATAGTCACCTTGTAACATAAATCAACACAAATTTTGCCAAACACTGCTGAAAATTGAAAATTACCAACATAAATGTTCACTTTTTGTGCCAGTATCAGAGCCACTGCCAACTTAATCCTTGTTGTAAACACTGACTACAAAATACTACAGTTGAATGTTGAACATGCAAATATTTGAAGCTACATAATACACTTGTGTTACACAATAGAAATCGTATTACACTATAGAAATCTATATTCAATAACTTAATTAGTTATTAACATAGAAAATAAAGGAGTTTTCCTGATTAGAGACTATTATTAATATTGTTATCAAAAACAAAAAAGGCACTCAATTGATTAATTGAAACCAACTTCTTCATATGAATGCAGATGACATACCTACTGTATTTTTATCTGACAATAAACTATGACCATTGGAACAACGGGTTGTAAATAACATGTTCAGTTATTCATTAGTAAAAAAAAAATGTCCTGATTAACTTCATTATTTGTTCTACCAATATTTCCTAGTGATATCCATGTGCATCATATCTATTATATATAGTGTATTTTCTAAATGAGGATGTTTACCTTTGCATTGGAATACAAGACAATATCTTGCCATTGAAAGGCATATATCAGTAATAAAATACTGACTCCAGTAACAGAGCAATTACTACCCCTATGACCTTATAATAATTAATATAATAGAACAAAAAGAAAAAATGCTAAACATGTGTTGCTATTTATTAAATAAGTACATGATAAGGTTTTGAAACATAGCCTACAATCTATAAATGACCAGTATTTTTGATGGAATTGCAAGAAAGTTTACAGAATTTAAAAAATTATCTATTAAAGATAAAAAAGGAGGTAGGCATATAAATATCTAAGTCTACCATAAAGAGAAGACTGCATGAAAGTAAATACAGAGGGTGCACTGCAAGGTGCAAGCCACTCATGAGCATCAAGAATAGAAAGGCTAGATTGGACAGTGCTAAAAACATCTAAAAAAGCCAGCAAATTTCTGGAAAAGCATTCTTTGGACAGATGAAACTAAGATCAACCTCTACTAGTGATGGGCGAATTTATTCGGCAAACGCAAATTTGTGGCGTATTTGCGCGATACGAATAAATTCGTGAAACGGCTGCAAAAATTCGCTGGTGAAAATTAGCTAAATTCGTCAAAAATTAGACGCCGGCGAATTTCACAGGAAATTCACAAATTTTTCTGGGAAACAAAATGGCGCAAATTCGCCCATCACTAGCCTCTACCAGTAGAGGCAGTGTGATGGCTTGGGCATGCATGGCTGCCAGTGGCACTGGGACACTAGTGTTTATCAATGATGTGAAGCAGAAGCAGCCAAATGAATTCTGAGGTGTTCAGAGACACTGTCTGCTCAAATCCAGCTAAATGCAGTCAAATTGATTGGGAGGCATTTCATAATACAGATGGACAATGACCCAAAACATGTAGCCAAAGCAACCCAGGAGTTTATTAAAGCAAAGAAGTGGAATATTCTTGAATAGCCAAGTCAGTCACCTGAGCATGCATTTCACTTGTTGAAGACTAAACTTCGGACAGAAAGGCCCACAAACAAACAGCAACTGAAAGCCTATGCAGTAAAGGCCTGGTAGAGCAATAAAAAGGAGGAAACCCAGAGTCTGGTGATGTCGATGAGTTCAAGACTTCAGGCTGTCATTGCCAACAAAGGGTGTTCAACCAACTATTAAAAATGAACATTTCATTTTCAGTTTATTTAATTTGTCTAATTACTTTTGAGCCCCTGAAATAAAGTCATTATGTTAAAAAAAGGCTTTAGTTACTCACATTTTTATGCAACCTTTTTGTTCAACCCACTAAATTAAAGCTAAAAGTCTGCAGTTCAACTGCATCTGAGTTGTTTCATTTAAAATTCATTGTGGTAATGTACGGAACCAAAATTAGAAGAAAGTTCACTCTGTCCAAAGATTTATCGACCTAACTGTATATATATAAATGTATTGCTATTTGTATTAACTATATTAATTCTGGAGTTGCTAAAATTGTGCTATCTATAATGATGAAGATAAATTACTAAACTGTTTTATATGCACAGCATTCCATTGCTATGCTTTCCTTCTGATAAATATCTGAAAAATTTAACGTTTGAATATACTTACCAAAAAGTGTGTGCCTGTATATGGCATGTGTATATTTTCATATCTTAAAATAACAGCTGCTCCAAATTTTCCAGTTTTTGTGGTGAGAGAAAGGTTGGTTTATTATTACATGAACCTGCTATGCTTTTCTAACATTTATTGCAAAGCATTTTAGGTGTGAAAACATGAAACATGATAACCCAAGAGCTCCCACAGAGAATCAGATTAGAACAGCTTTGACTAGTTATTAAATCCTCAGTTCAGGCTTTAATATTTCAGACAAATATCAAGTGCATTTTTCTTTATCCCCAAACAAACCTCTGTACTCTTGATTTTTTTCATAATCTGTTTAGAGCCAAATTATTTTACAAGCAATGCAATGTTCAATAATATTTTAATCACTCCCTAAAGATGTTTAACACTTCATAAAGATGTCAGGAAACCCTTTTAATTTCCTGGCACAATTCTGCCCATCTAGTCTCATAATAACAATAAACTTTTAATAATTGTGCTTGAAATGAAGCCAATAATGTCACCAACTGCTACCATTATTTTGTACATAATCCGAAAACTATAAATCGTGAAGTAGCAAAAAAACTAATAAAGCAAATGCATTTTGTGATCTATAAAATATATATTATATTATCTTAGGTGTTAAATCACAAGAAGCTGAATGCGATGCTGCAAACTGATTTGACTCTGCAGCAGGGCTACTTTTTATTAAAAGATTTACAAGATTTATGCACACTGATACAGTCATACAAATGTTGTACCATCCAGAACCTTGTTATAACCTGCATTACATATAGTCTTGGATTATTGGGTTTAGGAAATAACATAGCAGTTTACTTATAGGGCAAAGTAAAGTGCTTTAGTACTCATATATGTCAATGTATTACTCTTAATCGAAGCATGATTACTGAGCAATGAGCCTTGACATTTTATAATGTTCAAAATGACTGATAATATAAGCAGAATGTTTGATAACTTGGAAATAATTACTCCAGAAACCATCTGTTTTCAAAATCTCATGAAATGTAATTATATAGAATAAATGTATTCACAGTTACACACAGGATGTTGAGTATAGAGCCCTGGATGCAGCTGCATTTCGGAGTTTTCGGAGTTTTTTGCGCCAAAACTCCCGGTACGGACATCAGCGCAGACACTGAAACCTTCCCCATTGACTTATACAAGACCTCGAGAGCTTTAAGATGCCGGGGTTTTGGATTCTGAGTTTTTAGACCATCGGACTTTGGTGTTTTTGTTTTTGCTCTGAAAACTACAAATTATTCGAGGTTTGGATATTCGGAGCTTGATAAATACCCCCTAAGGGTCTCAACAGCCCTTACAAGGGATCCTCCTTATTAAACAAAGCCAAGAAACAAAAAGCAAACAAATTATTTATCCAGGAAACTCACTTTACACCTCTTTACTTATATTCCCAAAAAACAAATCTATTCGATATTTATTAAAGGGGTAATTCACCTTCCAAACACTTGTTTCAGTTGAGTTGTTTTCAGATTATAAATAATTTGGGCTAATTTACTAATAATTAAACTCGTTAAAATCAGATGGGAAAAGTTTTGATGAATATCTCAAATTTTTCAAGTATAAAAAACCTTGAATACCTCAAATTTATTGAGTTTTTGATTGAAGACCAGCGTCAAACACCGAAAACTCCAAAAATTTGTGAAGGTTAAAAAAAATGGGCAATAGGGTCTCTGTCTTCTTACCAAACCAACTTCACTCTTGCCAAGCCAAGTGGCATATACATGCTGTCATAAATACACACAATAATGTAGTTTATAATGCAAGAGAAATAGGAAACCAATTTGCACTGTTTTATAAACAACTTTATAATCTTGGAGACAACCCTTATAGAACTCCACCTTCAGCATAACTGGTTAATGACTTTTTAAATAAATGTTTTCCTTCATTATCACCATCTCACTGGCCCCTGCTTAAGGCACCAATAAGAAATGAGGGAGTGACCTAAGCTATATTTTCTTTTCCTAGCAATAAAGCTCCAGGCCCGATGAATTTACTTGCGTCGGAAAAGTCACTTGCGTCAAAACCGTCACGAATACACAATATTTGAATGCCCATTGACTTTAACGCAGGCATCAAAATTGACATGAGTGTTAGAACTGACGCTGGCGTCAAAGTTGACGTGGGCATCACAATTAGCATTTTGTGAATTGAAACAGGACAAATTCGCCCACCACTAATTATAAGACATACTCCTCACTGTTGCTTCCACATTTAACTTTCACTTTTAAGGAAGTTTCAGGAAGTACTACTGGTTATTTTCCCCAAAAAATCTTTTTATCTCAATAATTACTATACCTAAACTGGGAAAAGACCCATTATAGGTACACAACTATAGGCCAATTGGTTTCTTGGCCTATAGGCCAAACAATTGAACCATTTATACTCAATGGAACTCTTTATACTTTGATTTATATAATGGTACCCACCAGGGGTGTCCTTTATTTCCTATGTTTTTTACCCTACTGGTCATACACTTGGCTCAAGCAATACGCCAAGATTCAGACATTAGGGGTGTCCATATCTCAGATTACAAATAGAAAGTAGGTCTCTTTGCTGATGACACATTATCTATATGACCCATTCAACCACATCCTTGAAGAACCTTATGAGTTTAATACATGCATATTCTGAAATATCCTCTTATAAATTGAATGAAACAAAAACCCAAGCATGTTGTATAAACATGCCATCAAAGGATGCTACAAATATATAAGTTTGAATGGAGGGAAGATGCCATAAAATATTTGTATATACACCTCATGGCCTCCCCTAGCAGCCTTTTTAGGACTAATTTTCCTAAACTACACGAGTTACACAATGAAATACACTCATGGAAACAGTGATATCTGTCATGGCTACTCATGGAGACATGTAGACCCTATGCTTTGATAATGCTAGTGCTTATAGGATTTTATATACATTTCGGACAATCCCTATGCTTAATCCATCATAATATTAACTGGAATTACAATAAATTAATTATTTTATTTAGTCAGGTAGCAAACCTAGAGTGGCTCACTCGCTTATAATGCTTTCTAGGGAAACAGTGGCAAAAATCTTCATGACATAACCTTATATTATCAGGCAACAGCTCTTGATCAGCTCAAGGCTTGGGTGACCTTGATTCCCTCAGATGATGGGAACTCCAATGTCACTCAAGTATGTGGACTCACTACAGACCTCCTTCACAATTATACATAGTTCCTTTCATTGCATAACCCCATACATGACTTTGTCACAGATGTTACCTCTAAGGAATCCCACCACACTTGAAAAACTTAAACCCAACTAAAGGTGGTATATATTTGTGGTATAAAGCACAACTATTTAATCTAGACATTACAAATCTGCCTATAATAAGTATATGGGAGAAAACACTTTAATTTGTCATTATCCTACACAAATTGGGAACAAGTCCCACTTAAAGTGTAAACCTCCAGGAAAATTCATTATGACTGGTACATGACACCGGCTAAGTTAAGTAGAATCTGCAAAAATGTATTCAACGCCTGTCGGATAGGATGCCAAAACAAAGGAGATCTATTGCATACATGATGGGAGTACCCACTATTACAAACTCTTTGGAAAAAACTTGAAGTCGACATTAGGACTTTATGGAACTTACAAGTAACCATTAAACCAAAACTATTTATGTTGGATATGATACAGTCTGACATTCCCACTCCCCGCCCCGTCCCAACTTGCACCACCCCCTTCCTCACCGCAGGTAAGAGAGCGACTGTGGAGGGGATATTTCTTGTTAGCTGTAGAGGAAGCAGACTCCCCAGTCTGCTTCCCCTGTTCCCCGGGCCCCCCTGCAACACTGAATTGGAGAAGGACTGTTCCCACTGACTTTTACATGACCTCGCCAGCTTTTAATTTTTGTATTCGATTTTTTTTTTTGGTTTTTACACTTAATAAATAACTTTTTTTGTGGTTTAGAGAATTCTAATATATAATTTTTAGAGCTAAACAGTTTTGATTCAGGAAAATGAAAAAAATTTATAGTTAATAATTTGCTCCCTTTGTATTGGATTGCTTTTATTTACTTTTTTCACACCAACTAGTCATTTTGCCATCATCCAAAAATTAAACCAAGCCTGTCACCTTTGACAGTCAGCAGGAATTGAATATATCAATATAAAAGAACGCTGTTTATTATTTGTTACACAAACAAGTGTTTATAAAACCTGAAATGTTTTTAATATGCACAATGAAAACAAGTAAGTTTGTTGGGATTTGTACTCATTTGTATACAATTTGCATATCATCAAGTATCACAACTATCAAAGTACAACCATAGTTTTAACCAAAATTGCTTTTGAGTCAGTCACCCTTCAAACACTTTGATGTTCATCAGATGATATAGGTTACAGTGTAGTGGGTCACTGGGTATATTAAGCCCAAGCTATGTGGCAGTCATATACAGTACAGTCTATCCAAGAAAGCTTTTTCTGTACATAATTGCTATGTTGCCATCCTAAGGAAACAGTGGCAGAATCTATACACAATTTCTTGTACTTCTGCTGTTAATGAACAACGGCTCCCAACATATTTCAACATTCTTTGGCAGTCAGCAGGTGGCGGGAGATGAAGCAGCAGCTAGAGATCTTACAATGTTCTATTGAAGATGCATAAGCACTACATGTTTCGGACCTCTAGGGTCCTTCCTCTGCTGCACCGAAACATGTAGTGCTTATGCATCTTCAATAAAACACTACACTGAATTGTTACCAGCTCTCCAGTGGAGTTATTGTTTATACTCTGAATGTTTAAGTGGACCTGGCGAACCCCACCAGGCCACCACTGTGTGGTTGAGCATTGGACACAACTACACCAAGGTGATATCTAATCTCTTGTTTGAATCTTACAATGTTCCAATGTTCCAGAAAATTGCGGCCTTGCATTTTAAATCAAATGGCACAAACACGAATAACTGAAGAGCATGCAGGCACCACCCCCCCCACACATATATAATGCATATAATACATAGATGAGTGTGTTATATCAAACTCTAATATAGTAGTGCAAAATCTACAGGAAAGCACAACAATAAACGTGATGCAGTAACATCTATTTCAACAAACCACACTGCTAAAGTGTAACTATGAAATACAATAAATGCAATAAGTTCAGAAAAAAAAGTGCAAGGCGTGACTATGCATCAGACACAACAGGCCAAACAATTTAAGGCTTATTTATTAAAGGTCGATTTTTTGTGATTTTTAGTGGTTCTTGAAACCAGACCAAAATTCACATTCTATAAAACTCAACTGCTAAACAATGAGATAAAAATATTAATACCTTTATAACCTTTACAAATCTGAGTTTTTCAGACAATTTCTAGCGAAAGTAAAATCCAAAAATTCCTAAAAGCCTGAATCGATTGAAAGCGGTCCAATATAATTTGTGCAGCTCCCACAGAATTCTATTGGACCTCTGCAACTTTTACTTGGCAAATTTTTGCATTCAAAGTTTTCTTGGTTTTTGCACTTAACAAATCCCAAATTTAGAGCTTTTAAAAAATATAGAAAAAAACATGTATTTTTAGCGATTTGTTGAAAAAATAGAAATTTGATTATTGGTAAATGTCTATTTCATTTGCTAACAAGTCATTTGATCTATGAGCTGAATGTTGTATAAATACCAGAGAACACCAAAGCTTCATTGTAATCAGCTTGAAAAAGGAACTAAATTGTTCTGAAAGCTTGCTACGATTATCTTACTTGGCCAATAATGGTATCACTTTTATACAGGTATGGGACCTGCTGTCCAGAATGCTTGGGGCCTAGGTCTTTCCAGATAAGGGATCTCTCTGTAATTTGGATCTTCATACCTTTAGTCTACTAGAAAATCATATAAACATTAAATAAACCCAATAGGCTGGTTTTGCTTCCAATAAAGATTGATCGTATCTTAGTTTGGATCAAGTTCAAGATACTGTTTTATTACTACAGATAAAAAGGAAATCATTTTTAAAAATCTGGATTATTTGGATAAAATGGAGTCTATGGGAGATAGCCTTTCTGTAATTTGGAAGTTTTTTGGATAATGGGTTTCTGGATAACAAATCCCATACCTGTACCACTTTTGTTATTTTTTATTTCAAAAAGGTTGCCATTTTAACTGGCTAACATTATAAAACAATTTTACCTGCACCAACAAATCAACTCAATCCTATCACTGCCGGAACCAGCAACCCCACTCATTACATAAGGTTATAAAACTCATAAACAGAAAAACAATTGCAAAAAATTGCATTATTATTCTTCATTAGACTGTTATTGCATTGCGAATTCTAATTGCACACTTTTGAGATGTGCTTGAAGGGGATTTACTTTTTTGGAGCAAACATAAATTTTTCATTAAAGGAACAGTAACACCAAAAAATGGAAGTCTTTTGAAGTAATGAAAAAATAAGTATTGTTGTGCTGCACTGGTAAACTTTGTGTTTGCTTCAGAAACTCTACAACAGCTTATATAAACAAACTGCTGTGTAGCCATGGGGGCAGCCATTCATATCTGAAAAAGGAGAAAAGACACAGGCTACACAGCAGATAACAGATACGTTTTGTAGCATAGAATGGAATTCTTTAAAACTTATCTGTCACCTACATTGTATAATGTGTTTGAATGGTTGCCCCCATCAGCTTGTTTATATAAACTATAGCAGTGCATCAGAAGCAAACACACAGTTTTATCAGTGCAGAGCAACACTACATTATACTGTCATTCCTTTAAAATGCTTTGATTTGTTGTTGTTACTGTTCTTTTAAGTTTTAGTATGCACTGTGCACTAGTGTAACCCAACCCAATCCTCCCTCCCATGAGCTGTAAAAAATTTGTATACTGTCTGTGACATGTATCTATTTATTAAAAGGTCAGCTTCTGCCAAATTTAGATAATAGATGCTGTAACAAAGTATTTTCTGTCCTTTCTGCCCTACTAAATAATTTATGAGTAGATGAAATCAAAAGCAAAAATGAAAAAGGCTATTAAAAAAGAGAGAATCTAGTTAAATGAACCAACTTTGGTAATTTTTGATAATGCAGTTCATGTTTATTAATATTATCTACCAGTGCATGTGTTGGTAGTATGGGGACAAGTCTCTGTAGTTCAATGTATAAAATAAAATGCATAATATCCTCATTCTTACATGTACATTTTATCCATAAGTCTATTCAGAAGGCTCAAGAGAGACATAACCAGTAACACTTCAATTTGCATTGTAAAAAGAAGCTGTGGATTACACTTACAAGGCTGTCATATCTAATATAAAACATTGAAAAGGACTGAATGAGTCATAGCAAGAAGTCATCTTTTGCAGTTCAATTAATCTCCAAAAAGGAATATTTATCTGCAGCAGTTAGCATATAGGTATTGAGGGACGAAATGAATTTGCATTTGGATCCTGTAAACAGAAATTATGGAGAAGTGTTAAATAACATCGGAACTGTATGCAAAATGTAATCCTATTAACCCTCTTAAGTCTTGGCATTTTGAATAAAATTCATCAATGACAAGTTTCCCCCCGAATTTAATTTTAGGGAACACTAAGCTTTTAAAATGATCTTGCTAAATATAGCTTTAAAGAGCAGAATAAAAACCTATGCTATAAACAGGGGCGTAACTACAGAGGAAGCAGACCCTGCGGCTGCAGGGGGGCCCAGGAGGTACAGGGGGCCCCATGAGGCTCTCATTGATGAGCAATTTGAAAATATATTGGTAAAACAGGACAAACACTGGATATGTTGGGGGCCCTAAAATTAATTTGCTGTGGGGCCCAGCAACATCTAGTTACGCCACTGGCTATAAATATGTTATCCTATTAATAATTATATAGACTGAAGGGTGAAAATTAAAACCCAGCAATTTCTACCTTCACTTTTATTAATTATAGTTGTATGTATGTATAACTTTATTTATAAAGCGCTGTTAGGATACACAGCTCTGTACAATTTTACAATATAAAAGTAAACACTGGGAGGATAGGCATTACAAATAATACTGTAATTAAAAAAGTATGAAGATACAGAGGTAAAGTTCCATGTGATAAGAGACACAGTAGAAAGAAGGCTTGTCCCATAGAGCTTAACATTTGATAACATACAGGCAAATATAGAAGGTGCAAAAGTGCACAAAAGTTTGCCATTGGCCCTTAAATTCTAAGACTGGATCAGAAATATATACACATATAACATAATGATTCTGCCACCAATTCATTATATTAACTCTCGCTGTTGTATTCACTGTCAGAGAGAGAGATTGAGATATAGGGTAGAACTACATGGGAGATTTAGGTCCGGTCCGACGCCACGCGACGAAACGCTGGCGTCAAGTCGGATGCGCCGGAAATACGGTTAGAAAAAGACATGTCGGATGCAGTGCCCACATCCGACAGTCATGTCGGATGCACGCTGCGACTACATCCGACATTCCTACAACTAAACTTATCTTCGTTGCATCCGACTTGACACCAACATTTGGTTGTGTGGTGTCGGATCGGACCTAAATCACCCATTTAGGCCTACCCATAGAAGAACAGGCACTGAAAAGAAACTACTGTAGGTGCAGGACAACACCCTCTATATTACTCCCAGCAACTACTAAAATCCAAAGTTTTCTCATTATTTTATTAAAACAACTTCGAACAAACTCCCATCAGCATTTTTACCTTATTTATTAATAAAATAATTCAAAACATTCAAAAAAAATTTAAAATCTTGATAAAATAGTGAAAAAATGTAAAGAAAAATTATTTTTTCAGATTTAATGCCTGAAAACAACAAATTTTTCTGATTATTGTACGAAACCCAGTGCAGAACATAATAACTTCCAATTCTAAAAGGGACATCTGCCAATGACTTCTACATGACCTTGGCAGGTTTGAGATGGAGTATTTTCAGATTCAAACATTTAGCAGCCTCAGGGTATAATATATCTCGAAAAAAAAAAATTCTACTTTAATACTCCAACCAGGAAATTTTCGGACTTTAGGAAATAACCCCTTCACTGACATCTAAATCAGTACTTGTAAAAACTCTTTATTGTGTGCATTAAAACCATATTTTTTCTTGAACATATCCTTCAAAAATCCTTAAATATTGCCATAATACAAAAATGAATTGATTTTAGCCTGGCTTTTAGGTATGGACTCACGGGATTACAGTTAAGAGCTGATCACATTTAAACTTGAACTTCCATTTTTGACTGCGTTCAGCATTTAGGTGCACTAAATCTGCCTGTGTAACCTCTTCAGGGACAGCACTCCACATCTGCAATGTTATCAAGGGATAGCTTTTGTTCTCAGAAAAATGATTAGTGAACAGACTTTTATAGAGAACAAAGTCAGCTAGTTTTTTTGTTTTCATAACTGAGATCCTGTATTCATGTTACTAATTTAGTGATTAACTGATTATTCTCTGGATATATTGTAATAATTTTCTTACATTGAACATACCAAAACAAATGCTTTAACTAATGACACTTTTGGCAGTCTTCATTCATCACTTTAAACAGGAAAGGTATTTTCTAAATTCAAGTTATTTTAAAATGCAAGTTTTCTAGAAAATAAATTAATATTTTGCACTGAACAGTGACATCACATCTTCCAAGAAGTTCAACAGACTGTTCATTATAGTCACGGAGTATGCAACTTGGTTTTGATAATGTGAGAGGATTGTGAGGGAACACAAGTTAATTATTATAGTAAATGCACTCCCTGAGTCCATTTTACACCAATGGCCATGTATAAAAACATTAGCAGTAATTTCAGCATATTCGGGGTCCTTGCTGTTTACATGTTGGATATGATTTAGTTGTTTAACTTGTTCCCATGGCTGCTCCGTTATCTGCTGGGAATTTCTTTTGTGAAAACTTTAATCATTTGTTTTTTTTTCCTGATTATTCCCTGCTTTGCAAACATGTATAACATGGCCTTTCTTTTTGCAGTTATGACAGGTAGCATTTCTAAAAGGGCATGCAGAGTGCCTATGCAGACCACAACATTCTATACAAGGTGAAAATGATGAAGCATATTTTTGCGGAATAGTCTTTTGATTTGCTGTTTAGCAAATAAATGTTAACTCTCTGATTGGAGGTGTGAACACTGGTTGTGGTGGAATGAATTCCCTTAGTGTGTAAAAGTGCTGTTTCTGCTGCCAAGACCTTTTCCTGCACAGCTACAAGGCTCAGCAAGAAGCCAGCACTTCAAGGCCTCATTTCGAAACGGTCCCGCAGCATGTCATTCAGGAAAATCTCCAAACTGGCAGTGCTCTGCTTAGCACCCAGGGCCAGATTTCTTTTTGGGGTGCTCCTAGGTCAGAGGGTCAAATACCCACCCACTCCTCTCGAGGGCGCTCCCTCCCCCTCCCCTAGTGAGTGCTCCGTCCCCCCCATGCATGCGCACCATGCCCGGAATACTCAACTATGCGCGCCAAGACCAGCTGCGCTCCTGCACAGTTTTACTGTTCTTCCGCTCCAAGCTCTGCTACCGGCCAAGGCGCATCAACACGGCTGGGCAGCATACCGCCACTAAAAATGTGCCGCCCTAGGCCTGGGCCTTTGTGGCCTTGCCACAAATCTGGGCCCGTTAGCACCTTAATTCTGCAATATAGGTAGAAATTGTTTCATCTGATCTTTGGTTTCATTTGTAGAAGTGAAATCCCTATATAATGACACATGGTGTTGGAGAATAATATAGTTCAACTTTGGCTCCCGCACACCCTTTGCTAATTAATGAAACGATACCTGGTGCACAGAGGTAGAGGATCGGCCGCCTTGCAAACAGTCTAGCAGAAAGAATCCCATGGCACACAGGATAAATGCAAGCAAGCTTCCTTGCGTGTTTATTGCGAAGTGCAACGTTTCGGGGTCACGCCCCTTTCTCAAGCATGTTGGCGAATATTGTGCCCTTAACATTGCTAACAACTTCTCACAAGTCTTTGTTTTAGGAGAGGCTGGTGCAGTGGGTGAGCAAAGAACTGCAAATGTTTTAGGGCCACAGGCAGAAAGTCTCTCTGCTCCCAAGAACCAGGGTCACTTACAGTACATGAAATTCTTCCATGTGTCCCAGGGCAGCCGTCTCTGCAGTGGATCTATAGTTTCTCCTGTAACAGGTTCCTATTCTGCACTTTTCCTATGCTGCTACCCTATCCACACAGCAGCACAGCAGCACTGTAATCCTCATCACCACAAAAAGTATTTTTTTCATAGTGGAAGTTGTGCAGGACTTACTGGTTATGGTTAAACAACTGGTTTATTAGAGATTAAACATGGCTAACTATGTACATTCATTTCATAAATGAGGTATATCAAACCATAGAGATCAAAAGAGAAAATGAAGCTATAGCACATCCACTAGCGGAGAGAATAAATATCAATGAAAGATTATTTTGACAAGCAGCTCCCTATAGTGGTACACAACAGCAATAACAGCAGAGCTGGTTTACTAAACTGCAATCACTTTTGTCATTATGAACTTATTGACACATGTCAGGTGGTGAAATATAAACATATTTCATTGTAAATAGTTAAGGGAATATTTAGTTCATATTCAACCCTTAAGGATGCCCCTTAGGGGATTTCTCCTAAGAATTTTGAAGAGCGGGGAAGTCCCAGCTACTTGGACTTGCAATGCAGAAACCAGGAGCTTTCTCTTCCCAATCTTCTACCTACTTTTCCCAATGTATCACTCTGTCTCCCTAACTGTGTCACAGTCTCTGCAACATTAAGGTAGTTATTATTAAAGTGCATTTTTTTTCTGGTCAGATTTATAAAGGGGAAAACACAATTTTTCCATATTTATTAAACGCTGAGACTGCTAAAAAAGTACTTCATCTCAAACCTGCCAAAGTCATGTAAAAGTCAATGGCAAATGTACCATTTACAATTGGAAAATATCATGATCTGTCCTGCGTTTCGTACAATAATCCAAAGAATTTGGCAATTAAATCCGAATCAGGAGTCAAATCCCAAAAATTTTTCTGATTCATATTTTTTTAATGATTTTATCAAGTCTTTTCCTGCACTAGTTATTTTATTGATAACTAAGGCAAAATTGTGGGTGGGAGTTTGGTTGAATTTTTTGAAATTAAATAATGAGAACATTTCAAGTTTTAATAAATATGAATGAATAAAAATGCGGAACTAATCCGAATACTAATATAAAAACCTCAAAATCTTCAAATCATTTTTGCAAATAATATTGTGTATCAAATCCAGAATTTTTCAAGTTAATGTATTGATAAATACGGTAAAAATGTGCAGGGGAGTTTGATCAAAGTGGTTTTCAGAAAATAGTGAGTCATTTTCAGATTTTAGTAAATAACTTCCTAAGTGTGTGAAAGTGGCAGAGGGAAGGGAGAAATGAATAGCTACAGGAGCAGACAAGAACAGGATTTGGGCCTTAAGGCTTGTTAAACAAGGAGCATTTATCTAGCTGCTACTTGAACTGTAAAACACTGTCTGTAAACCACATATAAATTAGTGATATGCAACAGAACAAGCCCTCCTTTATAGTTTAACAGGTTGATAAGTAATTAACACCCTCTTTGCCTTTAATTTGCAGGAAATAGCTGTCTTGAACTGAAAAACACTGCATGCACGTATAGAACTGAAACATAATTGCTGTGAAAACTGGTAGGTAAGTAGAAATGTGCTGTGTAGAGACGTTGAACCCAAATGGGGAAGATATTACTCTTCCTGCTGAAAACATTTGTTGCTGGCAAGGAACAAGCGGGTAAAGACTTACAGTAAATCCTGGAGTGAGACTCCATAAATAGGGGGAAGGATGGAAACATGCTCTAGATCAGACCAATGGAGACCTGATACCTATGCTAGCATGTAAGGAGGGCTGGTAAAAAAATAATCTTCCCCCATATTCAGTTCTTTACCATTAGATGTGTGAAATGTTCCAGCCCTCAACAAATTAAAAAAAAATTCAGATTTCGCTACACAGTCACACACAGTTTGTGTATGATTGTGTGATTTTATACTGCACAAATGATTTTAAACTGGCAGCACTTGCCCTATTTCAATTAAAAATCACCTTTATACATTTGTTATAAGTTGCTAGTTAAACATTTACTAGAGTAGTCTAATGAATTCTGTATGGACTGACCAATGTGTGGAAGTTTTAAATGATTTTTTTTTTTCTTCCATGACAGGGCCTGTTTATTATGTTGAGCATGATTTAAAAGCACAATTCATCTGTAGTTTTACTATAAGTATCTCTGTAATAGTTCTATTGATAAGAGTGGGGTTTCATTATCTATTAATACAGAATACAAATACAAAACAAGATATTGATCTTTTTTTTTTTAAACATTTCTCTCCCCAAGATGTTTATGTCTTTAAAATACATATCAAAGTGAAAAGGAAAGACTGATTTAAATACTTTCATGTTAACATTTTTGTGGTATGAGTTCATGTAATCCACCGTCTTGATTACTGTTAAATGATGTAACGTGTCTACTTTCTCTTATCTTCCATTTATCTATCTGAAACCTAAAAACCTTTTAGAATGGTCTTCTGTCAAATTCTGATGCTTACCATAAGTGATCTTGTCAAAAGATATCAAAAATCACCCTCATTGGAGAAGATGATTATTCTGCATATCTATAGTGGAGAATACAACACTAATTCAAATACATAAATCAGAATTAATTCAGGAAAGGTCATGCATAATTGATACCATATGTTAAAACATTCAAAGAAGTGTAATCATTTTTCTATTTGGAATGCTTATCTAGCAATGAAACATTTGGTATAGTATTCATTATAAGGAAACCCATTATCCAGAACTCTCTGAATTACAGAAACTTTTATCCAAATAATCCAAATGTTTAAAAAAAATTTTACTTTATCCAAACTAAGATATAATTATTTGAAGCAAAACAAGCCATTTTTAATGATTTACTAGTAGACTTAAGATATGAAGATCCAAGTTTTGGAGAGATCTGTTCCCGAGCATTCTTGATACCAGGTTCCATACCTGTACAATATATTATTCCTGCTATTGACACATAGGGGCCAATTTATTAATAACTTCAGTCAAATGTGACTATGATTTTTCTGCCAATCAAA
Source organism: Xenopus laevis (assembly GCF_017654675.1). Classification (NCBI taxonomy): domain Eukaryota; kingdom Metazoa; phylum Chordata; class Amphibia; order Anura; family Pipidae; genus Xenopus; species Xenopus laevis. The sequence continues at coordinate 109,706,991 of NC_054374.1, read as the reverse complement.
GCACCATCACAATCTTGACAAACCTGTGAATCATTAACTATTAGTTAAAAATACAAACAATGGAACTCCAATTGCTATTTAGATGCCATACAAGTCAGTTGTAATTATATTTTCAGAATTCAAAGAAATGGAAAAGTGCAATTCTTGACTTTTTCTGCAAACTTTTTATATACATTTTCAGTTTATGTAATTAATTTTGTGATTTTTCAAATGACATTTTAATTAAATTGTTAATGCTATTCAGCTATAAATTTGGCTCACAAAGATGAAAATGTAATTCCTTATTTCAATATGACAATCAACAAGTCTTAAAGGTTAATATGTTTAATATTCATAGATAATTAAATCTCATAGTCAAATATTTGCCTACCCTGTCACTTCCTCAAGCAATTTGCAAAACTGCAGAAAGGCGTGACAAAAAGGCCAAATTTATTGGGAAAGGCAAAATTATATTGTATTTAAGGGATTTGCAGCTCTGAGATACCATATACTTTGGCCTACCTTGCTAGAGTAGCTAATTTCCACTATGCTACAATTGTTTCTTGTAGAACAAAAAACTCCCATGTTACCAGTTTCTGTCAGTATCCAGACAGCTCCTAGATAGGAGGAGTTCTCCATTCCCAGGTAGATGTGGAAGGCAACATGCATATAATACTGTGTGCTTTTAATCCAGTGCATACAGTATATATTGCCAGGTCTTAGGTAGCTGGGACCGGCTTCCTGGTGGTAAAGTAGCCCATGGCACAATCACAACTCCTGAGAGTGTAGTATCTTTCAGGCAGTTTATTTACATTTGAAACAAATATAACAAAAAAAGCAATTCAAAATAAAATCCTTGCCACTTAATGGGCTTCTAAATAACACAGGTCAGTTGCCCTAACTAACTAGGAGTAGGCCTACCTCCAGTGTCCCAAGCAGAGAATTTGAAGAAAAACAAAGTCCCCTTATTGTGAATCCAAGCTTCTCAGTGAACTCCCACTAAGGCAGCTTCCCATGCCTTTCTCCCTTACTGGAGCTCTCCCGTTGGGCTGATTTGCCTTTTTTAATTATTCACCTGTTTTGTTCATCATTAGTGATGGGCGAATTTATTCGCCAGGCGCGAATTCGCGCGTTTCGCCGCCAGCGAATAAATTCGCAAAACAGAATATTCGCAGCAAAAATTCTGGCGCCATTTCGCGAATTTTTCGCTGTTTCGTGAATTTTGCGGCGAAGCGAAACGGCCCAAATTTGCCCATCACTATTCATGATCATGTTCATGGTTTTGTTCATGGTCCCGGGCAGACTTTAATGAAGGGCCCACCAGATCCATGGCTATCTTCTCAAAGGATACTTCAATAATGGGTAATGGGACCAGGGGACTATGATAGTGTGACTTTGGAGCAGAAATCTGGCAAACAGGACCCACAGTAATCTTTTACCTGCTGATACACTCCAGGCCAGAAAAATCAATGCAAAATTATTTTGGTAGTTTTTCAACACCCAGATGTCCCCCCGTTACATGACCATGGGAAAGATCCAACACCAGTTTTCTGTATGGTTTAGGTACCACCAATTGTTCAATCATATGATATTTTTGACACTTGGGGGCCGATTCACAAAGGGTCGAATATCGAGGGTTAATTAACCCTCGATATTCGACTGGGAATAAAAATCTTTCGACTTCAAATATCGAAGGATTTTAGCGCAAATAGTGCGATCGAAGGATTATTCCTTCGATCGAACGATAAAATCCTTTCGAAACAAACTATTCGAAGGAATTTAATCCAACGATCGAAGGAATATCCTTCGATCAAAAAAAGTTAGCCAAGCCTATGGGGACCTTCCCCATAGGCTAACATTGAGTTCGGTAGCTTTTAGATGGCGAACTAGGGGGTCGAAGTTTTTTCTTAAAGAGACAGTACTTTGACTATCGAATGGTCGAACGATTTTTAGTTCGAATAGTTCGATTCGAAGTAGTAGTCGAAGGTCGTAGTAGCCCATTCGATGGTCGAAGTAGCCCAAAAAACACTTCGAAAGTTTTTTTACTTTGAATCCTTCACTCGAAGTTAGTGAATCAGCCCCTTGGTATAATCGATTCTCGTTTAAAGCCATGTGAGGATAGGTCAGCCTGTACCAGGCTAAATGGGTTCCTCAGCAATTACTTTTACATATTTTCTGGCTTTTAAAAGGGTACAGTCTTTTAACTGTTTTGTACCAAAACACTCTCATTTTCATTACTTGCTGAACTGGGGAAAGCTGGGGTTTACTGAGGAGGATCCTCTGTACCTGGTACCTCAGAATTCGTTATGGGCACATGAGCCTCTACCACTGCATGGATAAACTGATTGATCCCAGAGATACCAATAGGATGGAACATCAGACAGCTATCCAGCACTACCCTCTTGATCTTCAGTCAGGGACTCCATTTCCAACCAATTTCTTACCAGGTGGATGAGGACAAACATCTGAGAGTATGGAGGCTCATCTTGTCTGCTGCTCTTTAGGTCAAGCTTCTCTCTTGGCTGTCAGCTGAAAAGTAGTAAGATATGCCTCCAGATCATCCTCTGATGTCATCTTTTGGAGGAAGTGACTCATGTTGATTTTGGCCATGTTGCTATGAGTGACTGCATGTGGCTCCTGGGTTATCTGTGCCAACTGTTGGACCAATCCCATCTGTAGCTGTCAGTCTGCATCTGCAGCTTCTGTCAGCTTTTGGAACATGGTCATCATCTGCTACTCTGCCTGTTGCTGAGTGCTGAAAAGGATCACTGCCCATGGTCTTTGCAGCACTATACCGCCTTTTGTTGCTTTATTTTGCGCCAGAGCATACTCCGCCATATGGTTAAGTAGCTGTGACCCACTTCCTGTGGCTAAAGCAGCCCACAGCACAATCACAACTTCTAAAAGTGTAGTATCTTTCAGGCAGTTTATTTACACTTTAAAGAAATATAACAAAATAAGCAAGAAAATAATCAAGAAACATATGACTGCCTTAACATGCAATTGCCTGTGTAATATATTAATATGAATGTGCTAAGTATACTTTCTGCAGCATTTCAACTTTATTTTTTTAAATCATATGTATTTGAAAGGCACTTTTTAGTTAGAGAAAGGATTTCATAAAAGATTTTAGTAGTATGAATAAGGTACACATTGTACTTGTCTCAAAGCTTCCTTGGGGCCATCTTCTGTTTTATAAATAATTTAGCAAACATATACATTTGGTGAATAAATCCTAAATTGAACTTTTGTGAGGCTGGTACCATAACATTTCCTTTTTTTCTAATAACAGTACTTTGGATTTGATGGTAACTAAGTTGTAAAAATCCCTATTGGCAACAAAACAATCCCAGCCTAATGAAATGGCGATCCACATTACAGAAATATCCCTATCCAGGAAACCACATCTTTCAAACATTCTGGATAATATGTCCCATACCAGTACATGAATAAATGTCATCTATTTTTGACATAATTAGGTCATGTATTCTGATTTTCATTATATTGTAAAATTCAAATTAAATGTGAACTTGAGAAATCTTTTAAGATGTATTTACAACTGGAAGAATAGACACAGGCTTGCTCAAAAGTATTAATTTTTGAAAATTAGAATTAGTTGCTTAAAAAGGACTTTTATATTATGCTACCATTTTTTCTGCACCATAATATTAATTGGACAACTGTAAAATAAGATAACATGTATACCATAGCCATATCTATATTTATAGCAAAATAGATAATTGACTTCATAGGGACACATTTAATTCACCTCCTTATATTTTGATCTGACCTGTTTTCAAACATTTTGGGGAGAATGTAAAAAAATAGAAAAATGCTTGATATTCACATTGAGAAATAGAATTCCTTTATGTATAGAAATATTCCTTTGTACCAGTGTTCAGTGTATGTAATACAACAAAACGTTTTTTGGTGGCAAAACAGTACACCGCCTTTAAGCAGGACATAAAAGTGTAAAATCGATGTGAAATTAAAATGCACAATGTAATAAGTTACTGATGATGTTGTTTGTTGTTATTTATGCAGATATTGCCTTCCCCCTGTATTATTTTTGCTGTGGCAGAGATACAAAGTGGAAGTGAAAAGGTAAAGTAAGATTAATACCCATAAACAGCAATGATCAAGGTTTCTATCACAAAACAAACAGTCACAATCAGGCATGCCGAACAACTCCAGCAAAGCTCTACTGACACTTCCAGACTAAAATCGACTTCATCGATCAGATGACTTTCACAAGTGTGACAATGGAAATTTATTTAACTCTAGTAATGCTGACCTCATATGTGTCTGCCAACCCCCTTCCTGAAATCCCAGGGCTCTTTTATTTCCTGCACTGCTGCATAAATTAGACCTGCTGTGCACCTGCAAGGTACCTGAATAAAGGGGAAATATATCTGTAGACCAGGACCCACCTTTGGAATTCTATACAACTATTAGACACAATACTAGTCGCAAAAACAAATTTGAACACTGAAATAACATATAGTAAATGATTCCTTTATTACAAGGGTCACATTTACAGGACAATGTATTTGCATTCACAAAATTATATGGGCCAGTGTAGAGCAATGTCCTGACATGCAGGTCAGCCCTCTTCCTACTTCTTTTTTAAATTGTACAAAAGGTATGTTGCAGGTAGTAATGGGATTTGGGGACATCTTTGTGCCTTTCCTGTCTCCCTCTATTGAATGAAGTGCTGCCTAACACAGCAGTATTCCATTCAGAGCACAGCTGCAGTGGGCAAAGGACAAAAAAAAAGGCTAATTGCAGCTTATTTTGCACCTTGTGTTGGAATACAACAATGTGTGTTACGTAATGCAGGGAAGGTCTATTATTGCTTAGCAATTTGATGCCATGTTTGTAACCTTGTATTATTTGTCTTCTTTCTATAAAGAAACCAAGTTACACAGAAGTAGGTGTGCCCGTCCTCACTTACAAAGAAGCTGCACATGCAGTTTAGATCAGCTCTCTTCTAACAGGTTATGGGCCCAGGTCACTGCACCACTGAAATCTGTTCCTGAAAAATTTTGGAGAGAAAGACAGAAGCTGAGCACATGATAAGATTGTAACTAGTCTGGAGTTCAGGTCAGGCATAGCAAAGCTAATTAACATCAACTATCAGCTATGGAAATTTAAAGTGGAAATGCTTTTATGTAAGGATGACCTGTGGGAAGAACTTGGCACAGAAAGACCAGAAAACAATTCTGAGATTTGGGATAAAAGAAACAGACAGGCTAGAGCAGTAATAAACCTACTGGTGGAAGATGATCAACTGATTCACATCAGGAAAGAATCTACATCAAAATATATGTGGAATACACTACAGATACTCCATGAGAGATCAAAGTTAAACAGTAAACTGTTCCTGCTATGTAAACTATACAGCATGAGACTACAGAAAAATCAGGAAATGCAGCAATGTTTAAATGCAACTTTAGAGGAATTGGAGAGGAAAATTTAGCACTCCTTCTATGCAGCCTTCCTGAATCATATAGCCCTCTGATAAATGCCAGTCAGACCAGAATCAGAAATAACTCTGCCAAAGTCAAATTAATTGATGAATATATTCGCAAAAAGGAAATCAGAGCTGTAAAAGAGACTACAGCACCAGAAACAGCTCCTAAAGCTGCAAAAATTGTGAAAGCAGAAGCATAGAGCAGTATGTGTTTTTGCTAAGAAAAGCCAGGGCATTTAAAGAAAGACTGCTCTATATGAAAAAATGAACGAAAACATCCAGTAGCAAAGACAGCAAAAGAAATTGCAAAGGATGTGGCACATAAAACTCCAGATAGTATAGATACACAGTGATATGAATTTTTCAAGTTCAGTCAAGATAACTGCTTGTCAAATTGGTGTATTAACTCAGGTGCAGCTAGTCACATGAAAAGTGATAAGCATTTCTTTGATCAAATAGACAGTGATACATATGAGAAAGTGTTCCTTGCAAATTGGGACAGCATCAATATGAAAGGAATTGGTCATGGCTACTTGAACTGTGTCACAAGCACAGGACAAAAACGTAATATCCTTGTGAAAGACGTTAGAGGGGAGCCTCTTTCTTATCTGTGAAATGTCTAATAGATGCAGGGTGCTTTGTTCATTTTAAAGGCAAAGTATGCATAATTAAGAATGGTTCAGAAATCATAGCGGAGGGATCAGCAGACAGACACCTGCATGAGCTCAAATGTGCAAAAAAAAGAGCTATTGCCATAGCACAGACATCTGGGGCACAGACATGCAGATGCAATACATGAACTGTTAAACAAAAAGATGACTTCTGCTATGGGTATATCACCATGCAATACAATCATGAAATGCATCTGATTTATCAAATCAAAGGCAACAACCTCTACCTATAGCAAGTCAGAGCAGGGCAAGTCAAAAGAAAAAGTTCAAAGTCTATAGACAAAATTTAAAATGAAGGATTTGGGAAATGGCACTTATTACCTTGGAATACAAATTGAGAGAGATGAAGCTTCCTACCTACAGTAAAAAAAATATCACTGCAGCACCTCTTTGTTTCAAAAAGCGAATTCATTAAGTCAAACAACCAGGCAAAGTTTTGGGCTTACTCTTGCCCTTTCTCAAGCCTTGCTTTGCTTTGCCACAGCAGTGGTAGGACCTTGCCAGAGTACTGCACAGGTACATTTAGAAGAGGGAGAAAGTAGGTTCTCTCCTGTGACTGTACAGTGGGTTGATTGATACAGACGCTACTACTACTACTTGTGCTAGGTGTCAACCTGCTTGGAATCCTTATCATCGACCCACAGCAGATTCAGGAACAACAGAAGGGTTGATGAACTTCTCTCATAGTGGGAGATGCAGCTCCTGCGCGTAGCAGAGTTTAGGGTCATCCTCTCTGAAGGTAGAGGCAGCCTGATACTCAGTGGTGGATATAATGACATACAGTAGTGCTGATCTCAAGTGAGGAACAGCAGAACATAGTAAACAATTCTTATGGAATTATGGGGGTTCAGGGCAAAAAGCAAAGGGCTAATTGAGGAGTCCTTTTGACAAGAGATTGTTCCAATATATGTTACATAATGAATAGAGGATCTATTGTTGCTTAGCAAAGTGAAGTCATGCTTGACCTGTAACCCTGTGTGATTTTCTTCTTCCTCTTATTCTGTGTGTTCTCTTGATGAAAGTTCTCATTGCAGATCTATTATGCTGAAGTGTTTATGCTGAGTTCTATAAAGCAACCAAGTTACAGTTCACACAAAAGTTGATGGATCTATCCTTATGCAGTCCAGATCTTACACTTACAGTTTGCACACTGCATGAGGCATTGTATATAACCCCCAATATGCACCTGAGTGACATAAAACTATATTCCTTTGCCCTGCCTTGTTGTGTCCATTTTGTCAAGACCACAAGTTGACGCCAATTGCACATAAATTACTGAAGGATACCATTTTGCACTGGTATTGTAAGATACAAGACTCTTTATTGGATCCTAATATTCCAGTACTTTAAATCTAAAATGTTTTCCTCATCTTTGCTGGTAGAACTAATATTTCTGGTGGTGAGCAGTATTTAATATACAAAACAGCTGCCCACTATCAGTTTATGGATTTCTGAAGCATGTGATTAAATAGCTAATATACCCTATAACAAATGGTGTTAAAATTGTCATTGAATAAGAGATGGCTGTGCACGAGCTATCCTTTTCTTTATCAGTTACATAGAGTAAACTTCATAAAGTGTTTCAACTTGGATTAAAACACAATTTAATTATAATTCAATACTGTACATCTGGAAACTGCTTTATATTTTTGCATTTGTTTATAGCACTAGTATCTCTATTCCTCATATCCCATTTACACCTAGTACAGGTAAAGGATCTGTTATCCTGAACGCTTGGGGACCTGGGGCTTTCCAGATAAGGGGGCTTTAATAATTTGGATCTTCATGTCTACTAAAAAAGAATGTAAACATTAAATAGGCTTATTTCTCTTCCAATAGGATCAATTATATCTTAGTCTGGATCAAGTACAAGTTACTGTTTTATTCTTACAGAGAAAAAGCAAATACTGTTTAAAAATTTCAATTATTTGATTATAATGGAGTCTATGGGAGACGGCCTTTCTGTAATTCTGAGCTTTCTGGATAATGGGTTTCCGGATAATGGGTCCCATAGAGCTTAAATAGGATGTTCAGTATAGTACTGTTTATGAGAGGTGAAAATAATGTTGCATATGCTAACATGAACATTTTATTATGCTGCAACAGATTTTTAGATGTCTTGTAATCTATTTTACACACTCTTTTACACCATATATTTTTCATTCAGTTTGTCTTCCTTGTCTTTCTTTCTCTCTCCCTTTTTCACTCTGCCAACCTCCATTCCCACTTTCATTCTCCATCTGTCTCTCTGTTAATGCTGTCTCTCTCCCCCTCCTCTTGTCCTCTACCTCTACCTTCGTTAACTGATAGTGATTTGTAATTATAATTTACACATGCAAATTATGGCAGGCAATTCTATGATTCTGTAAATTATAAAATGGGCACATTAAGGCTTCTGTAAATGTGTGCCTTTACCATTTCACACCCCTCCACAAATAAAAATGATTTTATCCAATATAAGTAATTATAGGTTTATGAAACCTTGTGCAGGTTACAATATATTTTTTTCTGCAAATCATTTCAGAAACAAGATTTACATTTTTGCAAATTTGGAATAAATAATTTTCTATGCAATAAATGGAATTGGAACATTAAATTACATTTGAAATGCAAATGATAATGTAAAATATTCCTTCAGTTGCAAATGCAATGATAAAAACTGACAACTCATTTTGTTGATAAAGGAACGTTACTTGCAAATATAAAAAGGTACAGGGATAGAGTTGAACAAAGTAAAGTATAAACACACCAGTAACAAAGGCCATAGTCAAATATTAAATCTAAATCTCTCCTACTATAAAAATAAAATACAAAGTATTACATACAGGATCAGATCGCTGTGGCTTGGGGTAGGTTCAAACAGGAAAATTTTTCTAAGTCCCAAAAAACGCTAGCGTCTTTTCCTTTTTTCAGGGTGATAGGCTGCAAAAGAGCGTACATTTTTTGGGGTGTAACTGCCTTCCCCCCTACATTTCCTAACATATGGCACATAAACTTTACACTGGGCTCATGTGTAGGGCAATGTAACAACTCTATTTTCTTTTATTAAGGTTTACCGCGCTTGTGTAGTGTAATGTATTAAATATAAGTCCCTTGAACTTTATCTTCCTGCAATATGCAAATTAGGCAATGCTAGCGCAACTTCGCTTTGCTTGGCGCAGTAACGCTAGCGCCACTTCACCAGCGTTCGGCGCCCCTGGAAGCAACTTCGGATTTTAGTGAATTATTGATGTCCTGGCAAATCTACATCTGGCGAAGTATTGCTTTGTGAGCGAAACCGTCGCTAGTGAATAAATTTGCCCCTTAGGCTTTTAAGTGTCTAATAAAATGTACAAAATCATGTTTCTCATATATATCAGAAACATAATTTATTTTATGTATGAGAACACAGCTTTGGAAAGTTCTATGTCGCCTAAATGTGGCAATACTAAATATATATATATATATATATATATATATATATATATATATATATATATATATATATATATATATATATATATATATAGTTTTATGGAGATTTCTCACTTGTATAGATCAAAATATTCAAGCAGTACACTTCCAAATTTCCAAAGCACCACTCCACAAAACCGCATATTTCTGATTTCAAAGCCAAACATTCCACTAATAGTAGGTTTACCCTGGAAAACTACCCAATCTTAGAAAGAAGAGACTCTAGAGAATTAAAATGGGTAAATATATCTATATACTCCAAGCTACCTAGTTGCAATTCTTTCCTAAAGTTATACATTTTTATAGAAATTGGTGGATTTTTTGAAAAATTACCTCAAAGCTTCCACTCTAAAGCATCATATCTCCCACACATCATTAGGTACCAATGTAAAACACCCTAAATATGAATTCCAGGAATCCACTGAACAGTCTGATTCACAGTATGTATTGGTTTGCCTATGTATGTAGCATATAGGGGCCTCAAAATGTAGACACCCCATTCCAGTTCTGTAATTCCAGATACACACACATTTATATACATTTTTTGGAGGGCAAAGGTAGAATAAAGTACATGCACCGCAGAAAACCATATATTTTCAGAAAGTACACATTCCCCTGAATACAAATTGGGTATGCATGTTTTTTACACCTAGACGGAAACCTCTTCTAAATTTTGCAATTTTGGTGACATTTCCAAAAATCACCTCAAAAATTCCAACCTGTAGCATCTTATCTTCCACATACTATTAGGTGTCAAAATGGCCACAAGATGTCTACAAGAAACCAAGAGATATAATGTCAATAAATGTCAGGGTATTTATCCAAGACAGCAAAAATCACTGTATTCGTTATTCCAGTGTTTCTGTCACAAAATATAATTTTGCTCAGGAATGTTGGACCACTGAATGGATTACTTTTTTTGTTGTTTTATAGAAGCTGCAAGTGCAACATTTTGGTTACGTACTACATTCAGTTTTGTTGCTTACAAGAACCTAGGCATTTGATCTTGTTCTAGTCTATAAGCTATAATATTGTAAATGGATCTGCACAGTTTGGAGGCTCTGTCAATGTTTATTCATTTCCCTAAATGTTTCCCATTTTTTTAACCTATTTATTTACTGCCATAGTTTTATTATGAAAAAACATAATTCACATTGCTTTGTTTGTCATTCTCCATAACAAGCTGCTGTCCTATGTTAGTCATTTTATGCCCAGAATAGATAACTGTACTTATGATTTAGCAAGATTAGGAAACCTGATGTGCACAGGAGAATGACCTGATCCAAGATCACAACATTTTCAGATGCATATCAGTTGAAAATGAAAAACTGTTTATTTACATAATACACTATAGGAAATGGTTAAAACTGACCTAGTTGATGTGATGAAGGAATTTTTTTTTTCACCATGCATGGATTCACGGCGGAAATTCCACATTTTGTCTTAGACTGATTTTTTTTTTTTTTTTTTTTGCAAAAATGCAACAAACATTCACTACAAAAAAATTTAATGGAGAAAAAACGCCCATTAATGTCAATGGATTTGGAGCAGGAGAAAACATGCCCATTGACTTTAATGCATTTCGAGTTAGAAAACACACACACATTAACAATGTATTTGGAGTGAGAAAAAAAAAGTTGCCCATAGACTCTAATGTATTTTGCTACAAAACCTTGCCACAACAAAAGTCAACCATAGACTTTAATGAGTTTTACACTTTACACTTTTATTTGCAGTTTTGACAATTTTTTAGCAGTTCGAAGTGAAACCAGGCACATTCACTTATCACTAGTTTTCAAAAAAAAATTATTTCTTATCATTATACAATTTTTTTCAAAAAACAAATAATGACACGTGGATTGCAACATGATTCAAGCTCAGTGATCCAGTTAATGAAATACGCTCTGTTTACTCACAGAATTTAGCCTGTTACTGAATTGCTGTAACCAATTTTGTTTTAGCTAATAATCTCATAAAAAATACAAGGCCGCTCATTAAACAACAAAAAGAGAAGAGAAAAGGTGTTATTGGTATTTAATTAACACATTATATTTTAAGTCCTGGCCTATTTTTATGTGAGAATCCTTTTTTAAAAAAATGCTGAAACCAAAGCTTTTTATTAAAAAACTGTTTCCTTGTGACAATGTAATTCAAATCCCTATACGTGTAACATTGTCACCAGCCAAGATATTTATGCTGCTAATAACATGGTAACATAGTAAGTTAGTTTGAAAAAAGACAGTCCATCAATTTCAAACGTTTCTGTCTATATATATAACCTGCTGAACTGCTAGTTGATCCAGAGGAAGGCAAAAAAAAACATTTGAAGCCTCTCAAATTATCCTTAGAGGGGGTAAAAATTCCTTCCTTGCTCCAAGATGGCAAACGGACTAGTCCCTGGATCAACTTGTACTATAAGTTATTTTTCATAACCCTGTATTTTCTCCCTTTCTTAAAGCTATCTAATGTACCAGTCTCTACGACTAATTCAGGGAGAGAATCTCAAGCTCTCACTGTAAAAAACCTCGGAAACCTCCTCTCTTCCAGTCGGAATGGGTGACCTTGTGTCAGATGGAAAGACCTACTGTGAGCAAAGCATTAGAGAGATTATTATATGATCTCCTTATATATTTATACATAGTCATCATATCATGGGGGGAGTGGAGGCAGGTTACAAAACAAGCCCATGGAGTTAGTTGTGGAGGTCGGGGGACCAGTGGGGGGGTGTGCGGGTCCCTGTTGTGGCAGCCCCAGTGGGCCCGGAACCCCTGTCTGACACTGAAGGAAAAAGATTGGGGAAAAAGAAAAAAATTTGACTTTCTAAGAAAGATTGAAAAGAGAAACAACAGGGTCAAGGCAACATCTTTTTCGGCCTAGATCCTGCTTTTTCTTTAAATAGTTTAAATATTTCCATTCTCAAAACTTTAAACTAGGCAGTAAAATTGGTGCAACGTGTGACAAGAGTTGAATTCTAGAAATTCTGCCAACTCAGGGTGAAAGGAATGCTGTGACATTATGTATCCAAACCCAGAACAAATCCCAAGGTCCTGGTCACGGCTAACTTTTCTGCCTATAACAACCGCCTTTCGCTTCGGGAGTAACCCTCCGCTACTCGGATTCCGTCTTAGTGTGAGAGGACTAAGGAGAGAGTTCTGGGCAAGCAAGGGAACCGTACATGGAGATTAGAAGTGTGGTCACAGGACAGATTGAGTCCAAATCATGGCTGCATTGGCAGAGGCTGCTTGGTCGGGATCATCATAAATAATGGCCATTGCCTTAAAGAAGGCATCTAAGGAAAGATGAGCTGGATTGCTAGGGTAAAGGCCAAAACTGTGGATACCCTTGCAGCAAGGTTATTACAAAATTTAACCATGTCTCCTCAGTCAGGAAGGAGGGCGGTAGGAAGCTAAAGTGGATCTGCTGCGGTCCCCAGCGAACCTTTCAGGAAAAGGAAACTTTGGTTTTATAAAGGGGTTACCCGCAGGAGAAGGTTGCTTGCCTGAACTGTAGTTGACACAGGATCACTGAACTTGATCCAGCCTTCCTGGCAGTCCCTGGAGACAATGACCTCGGTTGTAGTGGAAGAGGCATCCGCTCCGGCAGCATCCATCTGGCCTAATGTAATTTGACGTTAGGTATCCCAAACCCAGAACAAACCCCAAGGTCCCGGTCACGGCTCACTGTTCTGCCTATAACAACCGCCTTTTGCTTCGGAAGGAGCCCTCCACTACATGGCTTCAGGGTTTCCCCATGCCCCGCTAGACCACCAGGATTTCTTACACACATATTTCTGGTTATAACCATCTTAGCAGGCAACCATTAATAAATAAATACATTAATAAATAAATATATAGGCAATTAAAAATAGAAAATAATAAACAAGAAAAACTACAAGATATTTTTAATTATATTAATTGTGGAACAAAATAAAACTATAGGCTTGTATAGGCTTATAAAGCATTGTATGCTTAAATGTTAAATATATCTTGCTGGACCAAGCAAGCTGATCCAATCTGTGGTATTTCAGAGGATGAACTATAGTAGTGTTTCTGAAGCAAACAGATCAGTTTTATCAGTGCAGGACAGCAGGGCATGCTTTTTTTTATTACTTTAAAACACTTTTTTGGTGTTACTGTTCCTTTAAAAGACTACATTTATTTTAAAAATAAAATATATCAACTTTTGAAGGTTTGTGTTTGGGAAAGTGACACATTGCTGTTGATGCATTAAGCTTTCTCACTTGGTGAAAGTTTACTGATTGGAAACGCCCCAAGTATGAGAAAACATTTAACAAATACCTTTCAGGTAGTCATTTTTTGGAGATCTAAAATACGAATTGGATTTTATAAATCAGGATATATCTGTATATATAATCATCACTGTATCTTAATTAATATCTTATTGCTTTCTCTAAGTGCCTCACACAACCCTTAGGATCTGGCCACACGGGCAGATTTTGGGAGATTAGTCGCCAGGCCAGCATTCTGGATAACAGATCTTATGTAAATTGCCTGGGGGCAGGCACCCGGGGTGCTTCATTTTCCGAAGTCACCCGAAGTTTCCTCGTGAGGCAATTACGGGCAGAAGGCAGGGGTAGGCAGATCGGGGAGACTAGTCGCCGCGAAGAAGAGGAGATTTATCGCCTGGCGACTAATCTCCCAAAATCTGCCCATGAAGCCAGATCATAAACCTTTAAATAGCCCAGGAAGCACCTTTCATAAGAATATTTATTTCATAAGAATATGTAGGGGCCCATTTACTAAGGGTCGAAGTGAATTCAAAGTTAATTTTCGAATTCAAAAACTTTGAATTTCAAAGTAATTATTGGGTACTTAGACCATCAAATAGGCCAAAATTCGTTTCGAATTGAAAAAACTTTGAATATTCGACCATTCGAAAATCGAAGTACTGTCTCTTTCAAAAACTTCGACACTTCACCACCTTATACCTGCCGAATTGCTTTGTTAGCCTATGGGGACCTCCTAGAACCTATAGCCATATTTGGCTAAGTTTTGAGTAGTCAAAGTATTTTTTTGTAAAATCGGTCGAATCGAACGATTTAATCGATCGATCAAACGAACGATTTTTACTTCGACCGAAAACGGGCGTTTTCGATCGGAAAAATACTTTGACTATAGAAGTATCAAATTCGATGGTCGAATTTCGACGTTTTTTAACTTCGAAATTCGATCCTTACTAAATGTAAGTATTGTATTGTCATGAGTTGTCCCAGGCATAGCGACTTTTGAACTTTGCATTAGTATGTGTCGAGGTGCCAGCATAAACACAATGTCACTGGTGAAAATTTATATAAATAATTCTTCATTTTGGACTGAGTTCCTTGTTTTGTGTAATAATAAAACAGTACCTTGTACATGATGATGCTGGCATATGTCTAACTAATGCTACCACTTAAAAAAAAAGTTTTTAGTAGCCATAAGGCACAGTGCTGCATATAATGGAAAGCCCATTATCTAGAAAATCACAAATGCCATCATTCTGGATAACAGATCTTATTCCTGTACAAAGTTTTTTTTATTTTTAATTGAATGCCATACAACAAAGTGATAGTATAGATTTTAGCACTTGTTTCAATGCATAAGGTTTATGTATTGGTTTATTTTTATTTATGCATTTTTCAGTAAATGTTATTGGCTCATATAAACTTTTAGAGCTATCAAATTTGCAAAGTGCATTACAGCATGTTCACATGTTCACAAATTGTAACATATGCAGATCATTTGAAAAACAGAACACCTTGGAAGCATATTGTTTAAATAAATGTGTTTCTGAGCTGTCTTTACACTGCAACCAAATTGTGCAAAAACAAATGTATGTTCTCAGCTTTTAATAAGTATTGTTAACACTTTTTGCTAGATGGTTGAAAAGCGTATGCATATATTATAATAGTGTTTACCACAAAATGCAAATCAGATTAGATGTAATCTTAATTTAGTTTCCATTTTGAATTGACAAATTGGACATTTGAATTGTCCATTTAATAACAGCACGTTTTTTAAAGATATTAAAATAATGTATAATATTGCAAGTTTTTCACATCAATACATTTCACATTAAATAATTTATGGTTTGGTTGTAATCTATGCATTGTGCTTGTTTTTGCTCTTTTTCCCAAGTGTTTGGCAGGGGTGCTGATCCCTCAACATTCATATTTTAATATAATGAGAAAAGTTAGTGAACAAAAGAAATTCAATCGCAACCAAAGTTCAATATATACATACATACAGGCTATGAGAAAACCAACAAAGTACCATTTATACTCCATTTTCTTCTTCTTTCTGACTTATTATAAGGGACAGACAATAATGGGTTTTAATCAAAACAACATTTTGATTAAATAGATACAGAAGCAGTGATCTCCAATCAGTAGCTCGTGAGCAACATGTTGCTCATAATCCCCTAGTCTGTTGCTCTTCAAAGCAGGTGCTTATTTTTTTTAATTCCTGGCTTAAAGCAAATTTTGGTTGCATAAAAACCAGGTGTACTGCCAAACAGAGCCTCCTGCCAGTCCAAATAGAGGCTACCACATAGCCAATCACAGTCCATATTTGGCACCACCCGAGAACTTTTTTTCATGCTCATGTTGCTCCCCAGATAGTTTTACAATTGATTGTGGCTAGTGGTAGGTGAATCTTACCTGTTTCCCTTCTTTGGGTTAACAATTTTTTTAGCGGCGAAACCTGGCAAAAAATTTTGCTCATCACTTTGTGGCTCATGGATTTAAAAGTTTGGGAACCCCTGTACAGAAGGGTTATATAACTTTAGCCATACAATTTGTACAAGTAATAAACTCAATTAAAAAATCAACCACTCTTCCAAGTCCTTTCATTCTATGACCATTTTGGTAAAAACATTAAACAAAATATTACTATAAATAAACACTGATCATAACTATGATGGTCTCAAACTCGAAACTTTGCACATAGACTTCAAATTTCTATAAGCTACAGCTATCTTTACATAAACTAAAATTTACTTTGAGAGGAATTTCTCCGTAAAGATTTTTATTAGCGGAGTATTGTTTTTGAAAAAGGTTGCTTTTTCATTAATGACTTAATAAATAATGTAAAAAAAAAAATTAATAACCATAATTGACTTAGTTATGCAAAAATATATCATGTGACATACAATGATCCATCAGCACTATTATTGCAGCTTTATGTATCTTTTGTGCCTGCATACTAATACCATAAAATCACCTTTTGGAATGAAAAGTCAATGAAAAAATAAGGATTAAGATTTACAGTGACCATTTTACCTTGATGTAATACTTCAATGGGTGCATTTTAGGCTTTTCAAATGTAGAAATGAACAATGAATCATATTATGACTTTCTGGCCTTCTTCCAACATCATTTAGAATAAAACAGACCTATTGACTATTGAGTTCTTAGTGGTTACAGCTGTGCTAGGATTTTTGTCAAATGATAGCTACTGAAATGATAAAAGTGTTGATGGACTCCAATTATTTACCTTTTTGTGCTGTTTGCCGCTTAATGCTTCAAACCACATTTTTTAAAAAGCATTTAATAGAGAATGATGTTTGTAACAGTTTTTGACTGCATATTTATACATTCAGTTCAAAATTTGCATACAATTACTACTGTATGTATTCCCATAAATGCACTTTTGATTGCATATGTTGTAGTTTTATACCCTACACTGAATACAATGAAACATTAGTCAGATGCAATGCTATGATCAAAGGCTTTCAACATTTAAAATTATCATCTGAAAAGTTTTCTCTTTTTTTCTTTTGTGTTATTATGCACATGTGAAAAGAAAATGTCTGACTTTTTTTCTACTTTTTTCAGATTGTACATTACTGTTAAACAGTGATTCACTGTAGGAATAATTTTTCAAAATGCTGCAAATATTCTAAAGAAAAAAGTACTTAAATTGCCAGTTAGTAGGCACAGAATGGAACCATAGTTTGAATCATCAGTGGTTTTTAAGTTATTAGTAAATGTAATTGCAGTTGAGAGCAGTGTTTGTCTGTTTCTGTCCTCTGGGACTGACTCTTAAAAAATCTATCAGGAGTCAGTTCTTCTTAGGTGTTTAAATGTGAATTAATCATCTGGAGAGTATAGGGACCAAACCAGTTAATATGTGTTAACTCGCTATACCCAAAACCCTTCTCCGGTTCCTTAAAGGACAAGGAAAGGCAAAAAAATAAAATCCCATTTTTACTTTAAGAAAAAGAAATCTATCTCCAATATACTTCAATTAAAAAATGTGTACCGTTTTTATAAGAAACCTGACTGTATGCAGTGAAATTCTCCCTTATTTACTGCTGTGGATAGGAATTGGCAGATGGTCCCTAACTGCTGAGCAGGGAAACAATTATACTTATGAACAGCAGGGGGAGCCCCCGCCCTACTTACCAGCCGTGCAGAACTCAAGCAACTTTGTTTATGACGATTCCTAAGCAGCCCAGACCACAGTGAGCACGTGCAGGGTCAGGGTCAGGGAAAGATGTTTAACAAAGTTACAAGATGACAGCCCCCTGTGGCCAACTTTGAAAGCATAAATCATTTGTTTGATTAGGCTTTGTAGTGCAGTAAGTTCATGCTTATGTTTAGTATGCAAAATACAGCATTTTTAGCCTTATTCTATTTTAGACTTTCCTTGTCCTTTAACTCACACAGGATTACCTTTATGATTACTCAAGCAATCATAAATTGTTAGGTTCAGATGAAATATCAGGGGCCACTGGGACTGCAACTTTAAGGGCCCTCTATGGGAACTGAAGAAGGTCCTTACTCATGTTGGCAGTACATACTTACCTCCTCCTTAAATTAGCTATGTTATCAGGAGACAGTCCAAATGGGGCCCATGAAGGTTGGGACCCACTGGTTTTATTTACAGTGTTCTGCCCCCTCAAATACTGTAAATCAGCACCTAAATGTTTAGACTAATCTAAGGAACAGATTATATAATTTAAGTGATACTAAATTTAGGGCTGTTGAGCTTGATAAATGGCTGTCTGGACATGGTACAGTTCACAAGTAGTATAAATAGTATAGTTTCTTACTTAAATAGAATTGCTACAGTTAGTACAGCCAACTAAAATGTCATTTATAAAAACCATCAGTATTTTTGATGGTTGAGAAAGTTTGAGAAAGTAATAATATGCAATGTAGGCCTGCAATCCTGAATGCTTCATGCTGGGACAGTGCATACACATTAGCACCACATTGCATTGCACAGACCATTAAATACCTTAATGCACATGTGAGGTGTCCAGGATCCAATCTGCAAAGACAGGGCTGTTAGGAAAACAATAGCAGTAGGTAATTCAAATTTCACTTTAGCTTTTTGATTTGCATCTCTCATATTTTTCTATTTATTGTCCATCTAGTTTAATTTTTCCTATCTCCCTTATTTTGTAATTTGAAGTTATTTATCCTTTATCTTCTCCTTCTTGTTCAGTCAGGTAACTCATTTCAGGTCAACTTTGTACTTAGTGTCTAGCACTGATTGGGGAATGTGGGTAGGAAGTGTTTTGTATAATAATGTAAATTTACAGTACGGCGCTGACAACAGAACATTTTCAGTTTTTAGCTGGTGATTTATTTGTCATTTTTTTGCTTATTAGCAAAATAATGTTAATGTGATCACAGTAGCTCTATAACACTTATCTCCTCTTCTCATGGATGTTGCTAGTTTTATTCTATTTTGTTTAAAGGAAAACATTTCTACAAAGGAACCTACAGAATTTCTCAAAGCCTATCAGAAAGCTCCTGCAAATAAACAAGTATCTAATTTCCCAACAGAACTCTGGTTTCCAAACAGAAGCTCTAATTTTAGACAGATTGTCTGATAACAGAGTAACAGAGCAAATCCTAGGGAACTTTAAAATGTCCCTCACTGATTAATTGTGACATATGAAATCAGCTTTGGATAATGTCACCTAGAAAGAAAAACAAACTTCCATTCCTTGGGTGTAAAAGATTTATTTTCAAAGCATAAACAATGTCAATTGTATTTCTATAAAAGTAATTTAAGTAAACTAACTCAACATTGTCAGGCAATCCATTATTTAATAATGACATATCTGCAGTAATAAGTCAGATCAACTGGACTTGTATTTTATTTTTCCTCTAATCATCCGACTGCTTTCTCAGTTCAGAATGACCTGTACAAAAATGTTTATAGTAATATAAGAAATGGAGTAAGAAATGGATTCTAACTCCAGTAAGCAAAATCTGTTCAGTAAAACCAGCAAGGGGTCAGAGACCTGATGGAGGTAATGAGGTGTTATAAAACTATCCAGCATTGAATGTGGCAGACAATAGGCACCCCAGTCGCCTATGTTGAAACTTGTTTTTTCTGTTTTCACAGATATGGCTTCTTCTTTTGAACCAATCCTCCTCTCTGTACAGAATGTCCACTTGGCTTCAAATGTGTGTCCTTATTCCTTTAGATGTAGGTACACAGCTGAGTCCTGACCTGAAGAGCTGCACCATACGTTTGTGTAACGGTAGTTTCTGTAATGGTTTTTAGTTTCTGAATTGAGAAAGTCAGTCAGATGACTAGACAAACATCTTTAAGGAAAAAGAAAATACAGCAAGTCCGGTTGATTTGACTTATTACTATAAATATACCATACCCTGGATGAATGAGAACTTTCACAGACATATTTAATAATGATGTATTCAGGTAAGTTGCATAAATTGTTGTGCGATAACAGCCTATGATTTTCCTTATAGAAAGTGTTTGTACTTCTCTATTCTTTATATACTGTACATTCACAACATTGTCCCCTACATTTAAGCTGCAATATTATTCTTATCCCCCTCGTTGAAATTTCTAACACTTGCATTCAAATACAACAAAACTTTTAAAGACTCAATCTGAATTGATCCTGTGTTCATGAACATTTAGCACCGATGTGTAAAATTATTTTAAAGCTGTTTTAGTTTCTGCTGTTTGTTTGTGCCTTAAGTAAAGTAAAGTCTTGGCTTAATTTTCAGCTACTGAGAAATTTTTCATCCTGGTTTGAATAATACCCAGAATTGATTCAGAAAAGGGAACTCTGTTCAAATAAATTGCATTATAAAATGTGCTGTTTATATAATTTAGGGTATACCAAACCAATTAAAAAGAAATGTGGTTTAATGTGGTACTGCATACAATGTAGCATACCCCTGCATAATGCATTTTTTTTATAAAGCAGAATTTTGTATTAAAGTATACTTTACATAGGCAATTTGGCTAATTCCAGAATGGAAGAATTGAATTCCTATTTTGTACTGAAGGGGTACTATATACCATCTTAAAGGCAAGTAGTAATGCCCTGTCAAAATAATACTAAATAATACAAATAATACTGGTCACTTAGACACAAGTTAGGATATTGAATGATTTATTCATTTCTGATACATGTTTGTATATTATGCAGCAAGCAGCATTTCTGCTGATTACTAATCATTCCTTCTAGGGTAATGTTACACCAAGGGGGTTTTTTATCAAGGTCGAATTTATCTCAATATTGGCTGCTACAAACTCCGATCTAACCTGCTCTGGTTTTTAACGCTGGGTTTTTGCGGGAAAAGCTCCGATTTTCACGATTTTTTCCTGAATTTCCCCCGAAATCTCTGAATTTTTCAGAGTTTTCACCCAAAGGCTCCGAAAACATCATGAAAAAGCCCGAAACCCCCGACACAACCAAAAATCAATGGGACTGTTCCCATTGACTTTTATGCAACCTCAACAGGTTTGAGATGCCATGTTTTTATATTCTGGCTTTAGCGCTCGGGGTTTTAGCGCTCGGGGTTTAATAAATTCCGAAAAATTCGTGATTTTTTTAAAAGTCTGATTTTATTTAAAAAAAAAATCACAAATTTTTCGGATTTTGGGGAATTTCAGGTATTCGGAGCTAAGTAAATAACCCCCAAAGCATTCGCTGATGAGAAAACACCATCTGCTTCTTTTGGTCTCTATACCAGTGTGAACTGACAAGAATAGCATCCGTCTGTTAGTGCATGGATGTGGCTGATTTCGCATTTCCGTGCACAGGTGATGCCGCAACTATCAATGTACAATGATGTCGGAGAAGCAGATAGCGGATTGGCATTTTATCCCATGGTTTATATCTGCCAGCAGGTAATGGCCCTTGGTCTATTTGCTTGTATGTTTAATATAAATTTACGACCATGCAAACATAAATTTGCATTTCACTGCAGCACATTTAAATTATAGATGTCGTTTTGCAGTACATATTTAAATATAGATAAGTATAGATAAAGATATTGTTAAGTCCTTCAGAGCAGATATCACCTGAATCACCTTATATGACTTTATAAGGTAAAGTGATATACAGTATCATATATCTCTGGAGTCATTGTGTTACCAATTACACACATTGTCACCTTGAGCTGTGATCCCTATGTTGAAAGTTAAAGCACAAACATAACAACTAAAATAGAATAGGTTAAAACACACAACATGGAAATTATAAAAAAAAAATCTTTACTATCACTACAGGAAATCTGTCATGGTCAGCCAAGCAAATAAAGTAAAGGACTACATGTCAATGGAAGCCAAAGGAAGGCATGGAAGACAAATGTAGAATGCCAGTGGATCAGCTGAGAAAAGAGGAAGGCAGTAGGAAATTGGCAGCAGGAGCAGCAACAAACAACACAAAAATGATGTAGTGAACGATACATGATACACCACTGGGGAAAAACATGAAATACAGAAATATGATATGACAGCTAATTATATACTTGAAATAAGGAAAATTAACCAAAATAATGTATTTTTTTTTATAATATTTAATGCATTAAACACTAATGACGAGTTAGACCAGAAGGTTTTTCAAAACTGTAAGACTTCCAAAGGCTGTTGTGAGCAGACATAAAGAAGAAACCACTTGGCCTTTGATAAATGAGTGTCTGAAACCATTTGAGACAGCAAAGTGAGCCAAAATAAATAGACCATGAAAGTACATAAGAAAGAATGTAATATTTATGCCAATGCTAATCAAAACTTCAGCACACCTGATAACAGTGTTAATTAATGGAATGAAGATACTGTCATTCATTCTATACATTATGTAAAACATCTAAAGACGTATAGACTGTATGCTAACTACAGTCTAAATTAAGATATTTGTAACTAGAACAACATTGCATTCTATATGGAAATCACTTGGAGGTTAATGATATAAACTTGTTCATAGGAGGAATAAAGCATGTTAACCCTTTACATTTAGGCAAAGTTCATTAGATAAAGAAATGTGTTCTTGGCTCTGTCAATTAACTTCCTTCAAGGGAGTAGTTTATGAAATATTATGTATGTGTATAATATTTGAAGCTTTGCCACTAGTATCAATGGTCACCATACAGTTTTGTGACTTATTTACATATAAGTATAATAAAATTATTCTATTTCTCTGGATAACTCCATACCAGGTACCTTAACAGCAGGCAAGGCGGGTGCAAGGATTGAGGAAAACAAAGGATATTAACAACCGCATGCTTCTGTACCACTTAATCAAGGGTGGATGATAGTGATGAGTGAATCTGTCTCAAATCTGTTTGCAAAGAATTTGCAAAATGTATTGAAGTCAATAGGCGGGCAACTTTTTTTTCTTACTTCAAATGCATTAAAGTCAATGGCCGTTTTTTCTTGAGGTGACTTTTTTTTGTATTGGCGACTTTTTATCAAGGACACGATTAGTTCAGCATTGCAGGCGCTCAGCCGGATAAAGAAGGAGGTGTATTTTGCTTCATCCAATATGGCTTTATTAAAACAAATAGCGTGACATACAGTGGCATACAATAGTGCAGATCAGCCTACGCGTTTCGCGCCCAGAGCTACCGGCACTTCATCAGAGCTAAACTCGTAACATGTGAACACCCCTTTATATGATATGAAAATACACCCTTTACACACCTGTCTCCACTTAAAGGTATATTACTTCAAAAATGGTATACAATGATCAAATACCCCTTTAAAACCAAGTGAATCGTAAAAAACTACCCTCATGCTCAAGTCCCAAACATTATAAACATATCCCAACATGTGCATAAATAGATAAAATCCAGATATAAATAATACAAATACAAGTACATGATGTGCAACAAATGTTTATATATCTGACTAAAACAGTGAATAGTATTATATTAAATGTATATACAGTAAATGTGCAATTAACATTCAACTCGGCACAAGTACTAACTACATGTGGTATATGGTATCTATTCATCCCCACTATTAATATACAAACATCATTCCATATTTCCTGTTTATGGTTACCAATATTGTCTCACTAAACTCACTCCGTATCCTATTACTCATCCTCATCACTGCAACATAATTGCAAGAGATTGTTAAAGGACAAAGCCGCAGGTAGCGGCGAAACAGCTGTCGAGGTACAGCGATGCACGGGGAATATTGGAATCCCTCTCCCCTCTTCTCTTGAGGACGATGTGGAACAAGCGGTTGTGACATTTGGATGTGAGCACGGAGCGTTGAGTATTCGGTGTGGGATGTGATCAGTTACGGTCAGTACATTTTCTTACTTAAACAGCGGCCTGTCAAAGCGTGGTTGGATGAACACGATTGCATAGCGATTGCTACACCACCAAGGCTGTGTGACTCTGATGTCCATTGGATATACATAAGTGACAATCATTTTCAGTGCCTAATGTTTACATGATACAGCTTGAACTATACTGGGCACCAAATATTTAACCCCACACCGGCTCCGCTCCCACATACCGCAAAATATTATACTACTCATTAATCTTACGGGATCAACCATTGCCACGGAATTAAGCACCCTACTGGCGACTCATACCACAGTTGCGATGGTACATCGTTATCCTCTTTACATGAACACTTATTCACGGATTTATCTAGATTGATGCTTTGTGTACTTGCCCAAAAATTCGTTACAACTGGAAACAATTGGTGGCTTCTATCAATAGCGTGCACGCAGTCTCCCTCATTGTATTGTATCTAATAGTGAGAATCAATAGGGATATTGGGATCCCCACCCCCAAGCAGCGCTGCTTATTTTAAATTGTTTTAGTAATTTTGGAATGGTGATAATAAATATTGCTTTTTAATTCAACTACTTTTTTATGGCCATTGGTTATCTAGCATTGTCTAATTGCATTTGGAGGTTAAGTCCCATATTGGTGTGGGTAAATAAGTCTATATATGTTTTTACTTCACAGTCCTTGTTTAAGTTTAATGGTTTGACTGTATCTAGAGGGAACATCCACTTGATCTCTTTCCTAGATATCTATTTCTCAACATTTCTTCTCCCCACTTTCACGGTCTCTATTCCCTGAAATGAGACAAAATTATCATTAGCTTCATGTTTCCCTATTATATGCTCTGCTATGGCTGACGATATATCAGATCTGCCAATGCATGCTATATGCTCCATTACTCTATTCTAAAGCCTCCTTGTAGTTTTCCCCACATATTGGACTCCACACCTGCATGTTGCTAGATACACAACATTACTAGTACGACAATTCACATACCGTATGTGTTGCATTTATATTCCCTACCAGTTGCTTTGCTTACAATCAAATTAGATACATTCAATAGCGACAACATTTGCACACATTTGCTCCACATTTATATGTGCCTGTATATCTGAGCCATTGGCTCTGATCTGTTCCTCTTCTATCTTTCAACATGCTGGGGGATATTTTGTCTCTAATAATCATTGCCCTCCTATATACAAATTGCGGCTTTTTTAGATGTAGGTCCGAGTATGGGATCCTGCTGTAGTATTACCCAATGCTTCTGTATAATGTGTTCTATATTCTTAGCTTCCATACTATATTTTGTCACAAAATAATTATCTCACTCTGTCATCCTGTTGAGAGTTTTCACTCATTCATCGCCTCCTTCTATCCTTCCGGTCATCTCTATAGTTGCCCTTATCACTATTCCGTTTCAATAAGCTATCCCTATCACTCAAAACTGCTCTCTTATATGCTTTTTTGATATTCATTGTATGGTATCCCCTAGAAAGAAGTCGGTCCCACAGTTCCATTGCCCTATCCTGGAAGGCATCCCAAGTGGAACAATTACACCGCAGGCGTAAAAACTGTCCAATTGGGATGCCCTCCAGGATAGGCACTGGATGTCCACTGGTCCTTTGTAGCAAAGAATTCCTGCTGATGAACTTTCTATAAACATCAGTGTGCATTATATTGTTAGTCTGTGTAAATAATATATCTATTTGTATGTAAATTTGATATTATTGGTATTTTGATTGCAGTGTTCTACAAACCCCTCTAATTCTGAAATAAACCCCCTCCACACTACTATTAGATTGACGATATAGCGATAATATTTAACAATGTGTGGAGAGAAGTCAGCATACCCACCAAAGATGTGGTGTTCCTCAAACCATCCCATGAATAGGTTACCATATGAGGGCTCCAACCGCGCCCCCACACTCTTTGTATATGTATTCCATTTCATTAGCATTAAGAATGCAAATTGTGTAATTTCCTTTTAAAGCAATCGATGGGGTCACTATCTAGGAGTCTATATATGTCCTGAGCGGGCAATATGGCACAAAGGCATTAGCGGCAGTTAACCCACTGAATGGTGTTTGATGGAAACATGTAAATGTGGGTTTAGTTTAAACACTGTTTTATATGCATGTAATCTTTTAAACTTCAAAAATAAAATGTGGAGAGGCTTAGATGTTGAGAAGTGGTTGGACACCTGGCTAGGCTGTACAGAAACCTGCTATGCAAGATTTATTAATTCGTGATACAGCCCACCTAATACCAGTCACTTACAGTACTTTATTTCTTCTTCTCCCACCATGGAGCATGTACCTCAAACACCTCTAAAAATATGAGGTTTTTGGACAATTCCTAGTGAAAAAAATTCAAAAAGCCTGATTTGATTTACAGAGGTCCAATACGATCAGCAAAGCTTCCACTGACTTCTATAGGACCTCAACAACTGTTACTTGCCAAAGTTTGGTATTAAAGGTTTTTACGATTTTTTCACATAATAATTTTCAATTTTTAGAGATTTTTATAAATATAGTTAAAACACAAATTTTTCAAGATTCATGGGAAAAAATAGCAATTTGATTAATAGAAAATGGGCCCCATTGTCTTGAAATACACTGCATTAGATGGCTCTTAAAGTGCACATGTGTTTTCAATTAGAGGCCTAGTTTGGGAGCAGAAACTATTATTTATTAAAGGTTGTAAGTAATAGGGGATAGGGTTTAGGTAAGCACTAATGCCGATACAGAATATAATTGTGTGTTTTTATGTGGGAAACTGTGAATAATAGTAAATTGCACCAAAATATTTACAGGCACAGCAAGAAAGGTCATGATGCAGAAAATGATGTTATAATAATGCATCTGTATTAATTTTAGCAAATTGTCCTAGTTTTTTTTTAAATATTTCACATTAACATAAACATTTTATCAATAATAACTTATACTGACAAACATTATTTAAACATTTATTTTTAACTATGTAATTTAGCAATCCAGCAAGAATTTGCCACAAGTACTATTGAGAACCAAGCATCAATCAGTCAACAATACTTGCATGAATGTTATCTTGCAGTGGTGTTTCCTTATCTGAATTTCGCCAACATTCTTTTCCTAATGTACAGCATGATCTAAGCACCACTCTGCTAAATGTAACATAACAGGGAACACATTTACTGACTTAATCACAAATAAGAACAGCTATAATTATAAATAATGACAACCAGAAAAAATATGTTCTCGAAAATATTTTAGATTTTTAGATTAGATTTATAACTACTAGACTTCCAGTGACACATCTGAACGCGAAGTGTATAGCACATGGAGGACCCTATTTAAAATCATTGCAATGAATACATTCCGTTGTAGTTTTTTGGAGAAAATATCTATTTTATAAGGCATGGAACATGTACATTTAATATTATAATAGAAATTACATTTAAATAGTAATTCTACTAACAACATGTTACATTTATTCCATGACAATTACCTTGTCCAAAACATTAGTATCCTATTGGAAATGGATTACACTGGGCCAGAGAAACCAATTCGCCATATTTTTATTTTAAATTTCTGCCTAGAAATGGATATATAGGTATGGAACCTGTTATCCAGAATGCTTGACCTAGTGTTTTCCGGATAATAGATCTTTCCATAATATTTCTTCATACCTTAAGTGTACTAGAAAATCATGTAAACATTTAATAAACCGAATAGGTTTGCTTTGCTTTCAGTAAGGATTAATTATGTCTTGGTCGGGATCAAGTATAAGGTACTGCTTTATTATTATAGAGAAAAAGGAAATAATTTTTACAAATTTGGATTATTTCATTATAATGGAGTCTATGGGAGATTCCATTATTCTCTGGATAATGGGTTTCCAACATGTTTTAGACAGAAATATTAAATCAGACACTAATATAATAATTATATATATATATATATATATATATATAACTTCTATAACTTCTATAACTTCTAAATCAACATTTTAATCTTAGAAGATTAACATATATAGATCAACAGTGTCCAGTAAAGTGATATTATGTATTACTTACACACATACACAATTAAATGAATTATATTTAAATTGCTTTGAATGTACATCATACTGTTAAACTATAGCTTAGGTTCAAATATTTGCCAGTTTTTGTACTTCAAATTGTTAAGGCCCAGCTAAATTAATTTAAACATTGTTATTATAGTAAACATATTACTTTTCCCAATTAACTGGTAAAGTTAATGAGAAATTTGAAAACATATTTGCTTAGGTAACTATTTAATTAAAATATTTAGATGACCCTGGGTTATTTACTAAATTATTGTATCAAATTTGAAAATAAAGTAATATATATTTAATATAAATATAGGAATCCATTAGTATATTGCACTTTTAATTATTCATTAAATGAATATTCAGTTTTATTTTAATGTTCATTTACATTTTGTATGGTTAGAGTATGTGTTGCCACCTAGTGATTGACCTAGGTAATGCATGTATTCCCTTAAATTAAAGTAGATTATGAGTCTACAACTTTAAACAGATCTTTGATTTTAACCTTTTAAATGCCACAGATCGTAGAATCTACGTTCTGTGGCAAAGGTACTTGAAATGCCACAGAACGTAGATTCTACATTCTGCAGCACTTCCGGGTTCTCGAGCGGAGGAGCGGCTGTTAGAGCCGCTCGCTCCGTTCCTCCTCGATCCCCTGCCCCTAGGCAACGAGCAGAGCAGGGGATCGAGTGGCCCCTGGGGCGCGATCGCCATGGGGCCCCAAAACAGTAGCAGGCACGTGTCACTTACGTGTCCTGCTGCTGCAGCCTACACTGCCGCGATCAGCTCCACCCCCACAGCACAGGTACAGGAATCACTTCGCAGATGTCTTCCTGGGGCCCTTCCAGATCGTCTGCAACAGTCTCCAGCAACTTTTTCAGGTTAGTGCAACAATTACACACACAAACACACCAACACACACTTATTACAGTAATACACACTTAGATTCACACTTACACACACTTACACATACATTTTTGGGGATTGGGGGGGTCACTTACACTCACTGCACTCACACACATGTGCACATGCACACACGCCCACATAACATGTAATTTACCAATTGTACACACGCACACGCACATACATGGCATTGTGGCATTTTGGATTTTTTTCTTATCGCATCGTCTCTTTTTTTGGCTGAAAAAAATGTTTTATTGCCATTACGAATAGCGTATTCGCTAACCGTACTGTGCAATACCTTTTGTATGTTATTTCGGTGATTATATTGCAATTTTGGGTATTTTGGTGCATTTTTAGCCATTTTATTTAATTTTTAGCCATTTTATTGCATTTTCAGCTCTGCATATGTTGTGTTCACTTGTTTCTAGCCGTATAACCTGTTTGGCCCAGCTAAAATATTCAAATTGTGATTCTGACGGCCGATAACACTAGTCTGGAAAAAAAACATTGATTTTTGTGGTTTTATTGGATTTTTTTGCATTTCACTCTTTACTGCCTTATTTTGTAAATTTTATCTACTATATATCCATTTGGGGGTCTCTGTGCGCCACATAGTTTGGTATATCTATGCATAATGGGCATCAAAGTGTTCAGTAGACACCTGGCGTTCATATTTAGGATGTTTTATGCTGATACATTACGAAATGTGGGGCATATAATGGGGTAAAATTCAAGCTTTCTGACGATTTTCAGAAATTTGATAAAAACCGTTATGTTCAGCATTGCTTTGCAGTTTGGCAGTTTGCAGTAGAAACACATATTTACCCATATTGGATTCGTCAGAATGTGTACTTTCTGAAAATATATGGTTTTCTGGGGTCTCTGTACTGTTAGGGGGGTCTAATGTCGCATAATACACACACCAGGTGCTTATATTGCAGCAGCCAGCGCGTCAGCCGTGAAAATGTATATACACTATTGTCATTTGGGGGTCTCTGTGCGCCACATAATTTGGTATATCTATGCCCTTTTATTAGACACCAGTGGGATAACCTGACTATAGCTGGGAAGGGTGGGAGCTACAACATGGAGCTGGTCACTGCTCCTGTATAACTATAACAAACAAGGGAAAGTTGTGCTCACCACTATTTTTTAAAAACCATTAGGCGGGGGTGCAATGAGGCTGTGACCACAAAATACATATAGTCAAATACAAGACAAACAATCCCTGTTTTGTTTAAAGGGTAAGGCATTTTTCAGTAGCAGTATGCACAAAATGTCGCTGTCTTAAATATATTGATAATGGGTTGAGTGCAGAGGACTCTTGTATTTGACTATATGTATTTTGTGGTCACAGCCTCATTGCACCCCCGCCTAATGGTTTTTAAAAAATAGTGGTGAGCACAACTTTCCCTTGTTTGTTATAGTTATACAGGAGCAGTGACCAGCTCCATGTTGTAGCTCCCACCCTTCCCAGCTATAGTCAGGTGATCCCACTGGTGTCTAATAAAAGGGCAGCCAAGTATGGGGGTTTACTTTGAAAGCAGCAAGTAAGTTGCAGGTAAAACCTAGTCCCTTTGTAAAATGTATAATGAAGCAATAGAATTCTTAATGAATCAGATAAAATTGAGCATAGGACTTGCCAGATATGGGATGACTTTGACGTAGTTGGCCAGCTTAAATATATTGCAATATATGGACAAACAATCCCTGTTTTGTTTAAAGGGTAAGGCATTTTTCAGTAGCAGTATGCACAAAATGTCGCTGTCTTAAATATATTGATAATGGGTTGAGTGCAGAGGACTCTTGTATTTGACTATATGTATTTTGTGGTCACAGCCTCATTGCACCCCCGCCTAATGGTTTTTAAAAAATAGTGGTGAGCACAACTTTCCCTTGTTTGTTATAGTTATACAGGAGCAGTGACCAGCTCCATGTTGTAGTTCCCATCCTTCCCAGCTATAGTCAGGTGATCCCACTGGTGTCTAATAAAAGGGCAGCCAAGTATGGGGGTTTACTTTGAAAGCAGCAAGTAAGTTGCAGGAAAAACCTAGTCCCTTTGTAAAATGTATAATGAAGCAATAGAATTCTTAATGAATCAGATAAAATTGAGCATAGGACTGGCCAGATATGGGATGACTTTGACGTAGTTGGCCAGCTTAAATATATTGCAATATATGGACAAACAATCCCTGTTTTGTTTAAAGGGTTATGCAGACGAAGCCAGGGTAACCCCCAACACCACAGGAACAGAAGGACAGGTAATGATCAAGAACAATAGTTTCTCTTAATGCAGAGTCCCAACCAGCAAATATAATACTCCCATCGTCATGGAGATTATCTCAGATGTTAATGGTCTGTGATCATTTGCCAAAGCACGCAGGGGAGAAGACAAGGGTTACAGAGGAACACCCATTTGTTTGGCAAAAGCAGTGTCCCTGCAGCCCAGGAATCAAGGAAGGCAGAGACATTGATCGACATTGATTAGTGGCCAGAGGATTCTGCAGGGGCAGAAGAAACTGGTAAGTATTATCACACCCATGTTACCACAAGACCATATCCACATTAATTGTAGCAGCCCACCAAAAAACAAAATGGTTGGTGCTCACTGCAGGGATATCACTTATCATTCATTTGTGAAAAAAATTGTCATATTAAGACATACCCTTCAATCCATATTCCTCCTCATCCCCTGTTTATAACACAGCACCACTAGCACGTGACTAAACACTTTAGGGGCCCCTAACAATAATTTATTTTCAAATGCTAACAAACCCCCAGAACTAATACCAGGTTTATGTTCCACAGGCAGAGTATGTCACACACAGGCAGAGCAGGGCACACACAGGCAGAGCAGGGCACACATAGGCAGAGCATGTCACACACAGGCAGAGCAGGGCATACACAGGCAGAGTATGTCACACACAGGCAGAGTAGGGCACACACAGGCAGAGCAGGGCACACACAGGCAGAGTATGTCACACACAGCCAGAGTGGGGCGCACACAGGCAGAGCAGGGCACACACAGGCAGAGTATGTCACACACAGGCAGAGCAGGGCACACACAGGCAGAGTATGTCACACACAGCCAGAGTGGGGCACACACAGGCAGAGCAGGGCACACACAGGCAGAGTATGTCACACACAGGCAGAGAAGGGCACACACAGGCAGAGTATGTCACACACAGCCAGAGTGGGGCACACACAGGCAGAGCAGGGCACACACAGGCAGAGTATGTCACACACAGGCAGAGTATGGCACACACAGGCAGAGTATGGCACACACAGGGATCATAGGGAAGGCAGAACAGAGCAGGAGACAGGGAAACCCATCAGGACCACTCTAATATGTAATACATACAGTGACACAGTGCTGGTGCCTCATTAGAATTTTGTATAAAGTGTGAACAATGCGGGCAGTTTCAGTCTGGGTCTCAGGTGTGAACAATACAGGGATTTAGGGTAAGGGCACACGGGCAGTTTGGGGAGATTAGTTGCCCCGGCGACAAATCCCCTCTTCTTTGGGGCAACAATCTGCCTCACAAGGAAACTTTGGGTGAGTGCCATCCCGCTGGTGATTTTTCAATATAGCCGGCAGGAAGGTAGGGGAAGGCAGTTTGGGAAGATTGTCGCCCTGAAGAGGAGGCAATTTGATGCCGGGGAGACTAATCTCCACAAATCTGCCCTTGAGGTTTAAACAATGCAGGGACCAGTTAATCTCTGTAGTGATACCATTTAAATCTTACACATGGTAAGCAAACACAGCAGGTAGGTGGGGGGTCACACAAGGGGGGGGTTGTGAGCCGCCAGTTGGACAGCCCTGATCTATACAGCTTGTATACAGTATAACGTTGTCTTTATGAATTTTATATTCATTCATGGCATTTGGTTTTATGTTTTACACATAAACAAACATATTCAAATAATGTATATAATAATGTATTTTTCCTATTACGCAGTAGCACCTGATAGTATCTGATTCTTCTCAGAAAGATTGTAACAGGATCTAAAAATGGTTCAGAATCAATCTTTTCTCTTGACAAAAGTAATAATGAGAATGGAAAATTGGATGCAATTAGCTTATCCTTGTTATAGTCTTTAGATGGCAACCTCAGATTCTATGCACATGTCATTATCTTTGGGGCACAGAAGGCTATAAAATATGATCAATTTAAACAATCAAGTTGAATCCAAAGAAGACATGCTGATCCTGCCTTGCATAGTAAAAGCTAACATTTTTGTATCCCTTTGTTTCTTACTATTTTATTAGGGAAAAAAACTATTAAGAAGATACATGGTAAAAATAAAACTTTGTTGCTATTTAACACTCAGCTTTCAAAGGCTTTTTTTGTAGTGTGAATTTCTCCACAGCAATTTAAAATAAATTGCCCATCACTAATAGGTTCCTTTTACCAAAAGGGAAAATTCATGTAAAATCAACAATAGTAAAAATACAACACTAGCTAAAATATAGATTTTTTTTCAGATGTTCCTTCATTGGTCAAACATTTATTGCTCACTGTGCCCATTGACATTGGATTTTTTTATTTGGAAATATGTGCACAGTGCAACCATTTTTCCAGGCAGAAGTGCTCTATGGATGAGCACTACAGAGAACGAGATTAAACAGCTCATCCATTGAACATATACTTCAGTATCAGTAATTTACAGATTGAGTTGACAATTTATTGGTTTATTAGCTGGCCAAAATGATGGCCTACTTGTTTGATATATTGGTGTGGAGCAGCCATCTAATAGGCTGCTCTGTTGTTGGTGTTTGGTTTGGTCAATAGTGGTAACTGATTTTTTTTTGCTTAGTATTGCTGGTGATCAGCATTTAAAGAAAATTGTATTTTATCTGAAGCCCTTACTATAGGACACCTAGCAACATTTCATATAAAAATAGCATCAAGAGTTGCTTTTAATCTTTCTTTCAGTATTTACAGTGTATCTAGTGATCTTAACAAAAATTAAATCATGTTTTAGGAAGAAATATGTATTTATGGAGAGATAACTTTGTTTATACAGCACTGCTAGAATCCTCTGCACTGTACATTTTTACAAAAGTGAGAAAATAAAGGGGAAGAAAAGCATAAATACAAATATATGAATAAATATAAATATACAGCTTAAGATTAAGTACCATATACTAATACATAGTGGAAGAAGGAGGTCCTTGCCTGTTGAGCTAATATTTGCTTTTCTGGTTAATAGTTTGATTAAAAACAACTTCCGGGAAGTATGTTTTTCACTGAAAGAAAGTTTTCCAAATTTGTAACCCGTATATAGTATATATCATTGACCCCCAAAATGGAAATCTTCTGGTCTTTTCACTTTGCTAGTAATGGGGCTACTTGTAAAATGGAAAAGCTATCAGCTATCAAACATGTTCAAATAATAAATATTGAGCAGTTTAGACTCACATTTATTAAACTGTTCCATTTAATTGTAGCAATTTATGTAACTGATGTGGAAAATGTGAAATATGCTGTCAATTAATTCCAGGCTCTAAATATTGTATTTAAAAGGAAAGTCCAAAAAGTGCCTCAGAAATAGTAAAACTTTTATTGTCAGCATTAAAATCGGTGTGTCACAAAGCAATACTTGGTTAATAGGTTGGTAAACCACAAATAGATATTAAAACCAGGAAGGGAAGCTCCATAGTATGAATAACTGTGAGCTTTAATGTGGGAATGAAAAAATTGTGTAAAGTTACCACTTATAACTTCACGGTTTTCTGGTGAATACCAGTGGTTGTTGGCTATTGTAAGAGTGCAGTAACGATGCAGAAATAAATCCCTCAGCTTACTGGAAATAGAGGCAAGTTTGTAAAACCCACAACCCTCCTTCTTGAGGATGTAGGTTCAAGCCTTCAGATTATTAAATTATCACTGCTGATCAGTGAAATCCACAGCCGCAACCACGGCTATTTTATACACACCCGCCACCCTCCGAGTTTTAATAAGGTGAGCCAGATTTACTGTAATGCTCTGATGCCCTGCCTATATGATTAGAAGAGCCAGATGTATTTAAAGAAAGCTCCAATGCCCTGCCTGAATTAAACTAAAAGAACCAGCACCTGACATGCGTTTCGCCCGCTACAATGCAAGCTTTGTCAAAGGCGAAGTAGTGTGAATGAGCACATCTATTTGTAGATGCACTCCAAATTAGCAGTTCAAATCAGCCAATAGGAAGGAGCAATGGGAGGGGTAAATGCACAATGAACTTCTCCCATAAGATCCTCATATAATCCTTTTATATTGTTACCAGCCATAATTGCAACAATGGAGAAAGTAAAGAAACTGCTTGAGAAAATAAACAATTAATAGAAAGATACAAAGTGTACTAAGACACATATACATGTATCATTTCCACCATTAAAAAAAAGCTTTTTAAATGCACCTCGAGTCACAATAATATAGTTCACAATAGAATTCAAGATAGAGATATGTTTTTAAATAAAGATATTCATGGTGATGCTTTCATTGAGTCAATGGGATTCAAAGCATTCATTATCAAAATCCATTCACTCTCTTTCGCAGGAAGTGATGATTCTAGGTCACCACCTCTGATGCCAAGAGTTATTCTGGATTAAAATGTCTGCTGACCTGGGGCAATTTTTTCTCAGATTTAATCCAATCAAGAGCATTGTCAATACTAGACACATTTACCAAAATTATTTTCTTGCGAGCCCGATTTGTTTTACCAATATAGATTTTGTCACACGGACAGGTCAACATATAGATCACACAATCCATATTCCAATTAAAGCTTTGTATGATACAAATGTTCTTTACCAAACCTGTCAATGGCATAGAGTTGGTTATACATGAAGGTACAGTACAAGCCTTATCTCATAGATTTGCAGCCCTATGACAACATGTAAGTGGACGTGGTCCTAATGTTGATGATTTACATATGTGGGGGTGAATGCTGCCCCCATGGCAACTCCATTTATTTGTAAATAGATGATTCAACATCACAGCTGACAGAGTGTTCGCATCAACCTTAATATGTTCCAGTTTAGATAAGAGATCACCTGATATAGAATGGAAGATTAAATACAAATCTTCGTAGTTTAGAGTCTATACATTTTCTTGCTGTTTTGCAACTGTTGCCCTTGCCAGATACTATTGGGCGGCCAGGGTGTTTTGATACATTCTTATGCACTTTTGGCAACATGTAGAATGTCAGGGTAGTGGAAACTTTATTCTGAAGGTCTCTATACTCACTCTTATTAATCAGACCCATTTGGGAACAGTCCATAATTAAGTTTTGATATGATGCTCTGAACCTTACACCTTAAGATAACATTGAGTTGTCAAATACATGACTCTTGGCCAAATTACCACATTACATCCCATATTGGAAGTTTTTTTGATGATGTCATCCCATAATGAGATTTTCTGTATATAGGTTCTTTTGGCTCGGGTAAGATTGTTATGGGTAACTTTAGGTAAATTCAAGGTAAATTCATAAAGTCCCTCATAACCAGTTCAGAAAAAACAGTGACAGCTGAACTGGAATTCCTTGGAGATGACTTTTTGACTTAATAGTCTGCCCTGAAGCTGATTGTTTAGCTAAGCGTTCGATCATGATTGTTCAGCTAAGTGAGTTAGATCATGTGGATTCAGGGGATCAGGTATGGATTATAAGGGATGACAGGACCAGTAACATAAATTTTATTAAAAAAATTGTTAGTGTAGAACGAACAAAAAAACCACAAAGACATATTTAACTTTTAAATCGCTAAGTCTTTATTAAGAAATAGCTTACCCAAACTCTGCTTGTGCTCCTCTTCAGAAAAGGCAATCCAGTGATCCATCATGTGGCGCTTGATTTCTCCTCCCTGCTTTCCTTATAGGAGATAGCCAGGGAGGAGAAATCGAGCGTCGCATGATGGATCGTTGTTGTGTCGCCTTTTCTGAAGAGGAGCACAAGTGGAGTTTCGGAAAGCTATTTCTTAATAAAGACTTAGCAATTTTAAAGTTTAATATGTCTTTGTGGTTTTTTTTTTCGTTCTACACTAACAAATTTTTTAATAAAAAAAATTGATGTTACTGATCCTTTAATCAAAGTCTGATCAGATTGGACATGATCTTTGTTAAAATGTTTCTTAAGTAGGATCTTCCTGAAAAAAGAAAGAGATCCTTGTAGAGGATAATAGGACTGATATTCGAGCTCGGGGAAAATGATAGGCCTCTAGTCAGAATTCAACTTTGGGTTTCAGTCAAACGGTGGTCACTTGAATTAATTATACTCAATGTGTCTGAGCCGTCCTCCTTTGATCCTTCCCACGTTCCCAATAATTCTGGCGCTGGTATGCCAATTTTTCCCAGTTTCTGAGCTCTCTCCCCATCTATCCTGATCCTTTTCTGTTTTCTATCCCTAAAAAGTAGAGGAAGATTCCCCTTGCTTGGTATGTGCTGTCTTGGTTGGAGAACTTGTCACCTGATTTATCAGAGGTTGAATATTCACTATGTGATGTCTGCATCTTATTAGTGTCTTTACGTCCCCATTGAAAAATAGTGCCCACTGAATAATCAGTCATATCCCTGACATATTTTGTTTCTTTTTATGTATTGTTTCTTGCACCACTCAATCAATTTCACTATTGATTCTAGACACACGTAATGCAAATTGTTCATTCTGTGCAAGTTTCTCAAGTTCACTAACTATAGTAGTCAGGTTATCAACTGTCTGATATGTTCACATGATAAAGTGAGTAGTTCCATAGAGCATTTGTGTAAAACATCTTCCCATCTTTTTTTGAATTTTTCATCTACAACATCAAACGTGGGAAGAATTTTTTTACATAGCCCCCTTGAAATAATATTATTTTCAATATATTTTCTATACGTGGACACATACTGATGTTGATAATTTCTTAGTAAAGCCTTCCAATCACCCTCTATGGGCGAGTTACCCTTATTGCTCAGACATGTGTCTGAAAATACATCAGATTATTGTGTGGACCATTTAGCAAACCACTTTTGTATAACAGGCATAAACATTGCCATGGCTACTGTCTAGAAGTGAACCGATGTGTGCTACACCTGATTCCCCTAGATATAATGGGGAATAACAATAGTATGTATATGGATAAAGCAATGGAAACACCTTCCATCAATATGAGAGAACACACCATGGTGTGCAAGACCAAATAGATTAACATATAAAATGAAAAGGAAAGACAGAATGGCCTATAAGTTGCAACGACCCATGGTATTACCCTCCTTCTTAAGGATCCCTCCCCCGGTTCGCCTTATTAAAACTCGGTTGATTAACTGGAGGGTGGCGGATGGGTATAAAATAGCCGCGGGTTGTGGCGGTGGATTTCACTGATCAGCAGTGGTAATTTAATAATCCAATTGCTTGAACCTACATTAAATCCAGGATCACTGGTTACCCCAAGAAGGAGGGTTGTGGGTTTTACCAACTTGCCTCTATCTCTGGTGAGAGCTGAGGGAATTTATTTATGCATCATTAAAGCACTCTTACAATAACCAAACCCCATTGGTATTCAGCAGGAAACTGTGAAGTTATAGTAGCGGTAACTTAACACTAATTTTCATTCCCACTTTTAAGCTCACAGTTATTCATTATATGAAGCTTCCCTTCCTGATTTTAACATCTATTCTTGCTTTACCAACCTATTACCCAAGTATTGCTTTGTGACACACTGATTTTAATGCAGACAATAAAAGTTACATTTTACGTTAAGGCCACCCCTACTAAGCTTAAAGATTTTTTTAGGAAAGGGACTCGACTATCTCTGGCTCATATTCAGAGGAAATGGGGGAGTCACCCACGGGATCTGTGGTGTTATAATCAATTAGCCCATTATTTGAAGACACTTACCCTTGATGGCTGGGACCGTGATAACACAATTTGGGAGAATATTATGGAAGGTCAACCTCCGATAAAGAAACCTTTATCTTTTACCTATAAGCTACTAATTCAAGCACAAAATCCACTCCAATCACCTTGTATTAACAATTGGGAAAAAGAATTAGGGACAAATCTTCCTATAGGGACTTGGAATGCTGTATTTAAATCTATGCACAAAAGTTCCATGGCTTCCAGGACAAAGGAGACGATGTATAAGTTAATAACTAGATGGTATTATACACCAGTTCGGTTACATCAAATATACTCCACCTGCTCTAATTTATGTTGGAGATGCAATATTTCTGAAGGCACTTACCGCCACTTGTGGATTGATTGCCCTATATTAGGAGAGTATTGGACGTTGATATCCAAGGTCATACGGCGACTCACCAATGTCAGAATTGGTACTGACAACCCTTTTCTTATTTTATTTCACCTAGATGTTAGTTCTAATAGGGTGGTGCAGGATGAATTATTTCTTCATCTTATACAGGCTGCCAAAGCACTGATCCCGTACAAATGGAAATCCTCTATACCTCCTACTTTTTTAGACTGGATAAAGAGGGTAGAGGAAATAAGAAAACTTGAGGAAATCGCATACCTCTTGAGAAAAGAGAGTGCACATTATTGGTCTATATGGAAGCCATGGCTAGATTTTACTTTAACGGAGAAGGATTGTTGAACTTTCGAATACAGTGGATTATATTTTTGGTCACCAGTAATTTAAATAACAACTAATACCACACCTTCATATAGTCCCCCTCTTATAGGTACATAAGGTTTAGCCCTATCCATCTGCCCGTCCACCTACCTAGATAGATGCAGCTGATTAGGCTAGGTAACTACTAGCGATTCTGTAGAATGGTTGCTATTTGCTTTCTCCCTCTGTATATATATATGTCCAGTTCACTCTAACAATATTGCTGATGTTGTTATTTACTGCTGATACTTACATTTGCTTCCTTACTATGTTTATACATACATGTTCGATTGTCATCTAAATTGTATGTAAGTACAGAATGCTCTGATCCCTTCCCCCCCCCTTTCTTCCTTTCTGTATCCTCCCCCTCCCTTTAATCTTGAAAATAAACAAAGATTATTCAAAAAAAAAAAAATAAAAGTTACATTTTACTATTTCAAAGGCGCTTTTTGGTAATACCATGGGTCGGTGAAACCTATAGGCCATTCTGTCTTTCCTTTTCATTTTATATGCTAATCTGTTTGGTCCTTCTCTCATATTGATGGAAGGTGCTCCCATTGCATTTCTAATTCAAAATCTAAATTATTGTAATATTAGTGTTTTTAATCTGGGCTCTTTATGATCAGTGCTATTTGCTAATGTTCCAATGGTTTTTGACAATTTAAAGAAATAAAAGCATCCAGAATACTATTTTTCCTTTGAACACATGAGGTGTTTTATGCAATGCTTTCTCTTCTTTCTTGTATATTCTGTTTACCCTTTTCCTTTTTTCCCCCACAACTTTGAAGTCCTGTACTAAAATTATTTTAAAATAATCAATGCAGTTTGGAAAAAATGCATTTACTTAACTTCTGAAAAGGCAATTGTTACTTTGTTTGAACTGGGTATAGTTTTGATATTCCTATGGCTTTTATTTCCACATAAGTAAAAAAAAATACTGGAAAAGATTCAAGGTTGGAGCAATAGTCACACATTGCAGGATAAACTACCCTTCATGTGAAAGGCACCAATGCACTAAATATATGAAATCTGGACATATGTTGTTATGGAAAGTGAAATTAAAAATGTTTCTTCTTATCATTTTATTTTTCATCGTTCATGTTTTTTCTTTCTTTAGAACTTTAATTCAAGCTAGTAAATCATTGATATCTTAATTTCTTATAAACTGATTGCTTAAAAACTGTCTAATGATGAGCTTGTGAGAAAGTAAAAGCATACATCATGTACAGAAGTGATGCTATGCAAAGTAATTATATCCATACAGTGTCAGACTGGGGTGTCTGGGCCGACCAGGACTGCAATCTAAGCCCCCTCCCCCATCCAGGTGCTTACAAACCATCTCCAGCCTTCAGCTCCCCATTTGTACCATTTACCTTTTGCTTCCTCCTTTCCTCCTTGATCTGTGGGTGGGGGAGGAGTCCCCACCCACGGCAGAAAACTGCACTAGCCTAGGGTTCTTTCAGCAAGCACCATGGAGTGATCCTCTTCCTGCTTCTTTCTTCTTGTGGCTACACATGTGCAGTACAGTGAAAAACCAAACTTTACCCAAAATTTTCATTCTACTGCACATGCATCTGTGGGAAATTTGAACCAAGAAGAGAAGAAGACGCTCCCTCTGTGGTGTTCGATGGCAGAACCCAAAGTTGGTAGCGGCCTGGGATGTCAGGTAAGTAAATACAACCACTTGTGGGTGCCTAACTTTAACTAAGTTAAAAAGACAGCAAAACAGTCCTATTTGGTTTATTTAATGTTTAAATGCTTTTTAGCAGACATAATAACATTCAAATTCAATTGTTCACCACAATTCAAGTTTTAAAAACTCACATATTCAAGATTAATAAAAATCGAAAAACTTGAATGTTAAAATTTAGAATCTAAAAGTTGGTGAGTTCATGAAGTCAATGGGGCTCATTAATAAACTTTATGCAGTGCAGAATAATTTTTGCACAGGGAACATACTTGGCCTGTGCATGTTTATATTTATAAAGTGTATTTAATGTGCAAACGTAATTGCTAATTGTTATTCTGACTGTGATTGTCCTTTAGAGCTTTTTAAATATAGCGCAATCAAAATATTTCTATACACATTCTGGGGCAGATTTACATAGGGGTCGAATATCGAGGGTTAATTAACCCTCGATATCGACCATCAAAGTTAAATCCTTCGACTTCGAATATCGACGTCGAAGGATTTAGCACAAATAGTTTGATCGAACGATCGAATGATTAAATGAAAAATTGTTTGAGCTACCAAAGCTACCAAAGCCTATGGGGACCTTCCCCATAGGCTAACATTGACTTCGGTAGCTTTTAGGTGGCGAACTAGGGGGTTAAAGTATTTTTTTAAAGAGACAGTACTTCGACTATTGAATGGTCGAATAGTCGAACGATTTTTAGTTCAAATCATTTGAATCGAAGTCCAAGTCGAAGGTCGAAGTAGCCCATTCGATGGTCGAAGTAGCCAAAAAAAAACCATTCAAAATTCAAAGTTTTTTCCTCTATTCCTTCACTCGAGTAAATGGGCCCCTCTGTGTCTGAGTTATGCTACAACCTTGGTGATGGAAAAAAATGTTTGCTGAACAGTTTTCTCAAATTTATATTCAAAATTATCATCAACGCTATACTGTATTTGCGAACAATACAACAACAAACATGCTCCCACAAACACCCATCAAAATCATTTGCAAATATTTGTGTGCAATCAACATCTCACTGCCATTTTCAAAAATTAGAAAGACAGCACAGCAGTGCAAGCATTTGTGCAAAACAACCATATGCAAATAAATGTGTGCTGCACAAAGTTTATAAATTACCCTAATGGGAGTTTTCCTGGCAGGCTTTTTTTTTTAAAGTTGATTGTTGATATGTATAATGCGATTGTGCTGCGTTCAAGTTTTTTTTTTAACAAAAAAAAACTTGACAACAAATTGGAATTTGATAAATAGGTCCTTGGTTAATGTATGGTTATCCAAATTATGGAAAGATCCCTTATCTGGAAAACCCCAAGTAGCACACATTCTGGATTAATATAGTATTCATTACATCATTTCAAAGAAGAATAGTTATTTTTTTATCCCAGTAGAGCATTACACATAGACACAAATTAATATTTTGCATTGAAATATTAGTACTTGTATTCAGGGCTGCAACTGTGATTTAAAAAAAGGAAGGACCTACCTACTCAATGTTTTTTATTAATATTTACCAAACAGATTCATATACACTAAGGTATTAAAGATATATTTACAGTTCAACATAAAATTACCAATGAGAAGTAAAATATTTAATACAAGAAATGAAAATTTAATACCGAAGAGAGAAAAGGGAAATGAAAGGCATATAACATGCAAGGTATTTTCCATGCAACATTTAGTCCATTTGTTAGTAACCTCTATTTGCTAGAAGTGGTGTATAAATAAAATAATAAGCAACCATTCTACAAGACTTTTATGATTTTAACCCCATGCATATCTGTGGTCGTTCTTTTTTTCTCCTCTGGCTGCCCTGAAGCAAATGTCTCCCATGGGCCATAGCAATTATAGGTTGCTAATGCATAATGAAGACAGAAGTAATCTTCGGTATTTGTAAATGATTTATGACTTACAACATACTGTATTATGCAACTTAATTTAGGGCTTACATAGATAAATATATCTGTGTAGTTATCATCATGTACAGTATTTTAATGTTATAATTTTGAGATATAGTTGTTTTTAAATTGCTGTAATTTTTGTTTATTACTTATAACCCTTATTTGGTTTATTAAAGGAACAGTAACACCAGAAAATGGAAGTGTTTTTAAAAAATGAAAAAATAAATTAGTGTTTTCATGTACTGGTAAAACTGGTGTATTTGCTTCAGAAATTTGGCTATAGTTTATATTAAAAAGGTGCTGTGTAGCCATGGGGCAGGCATTTAAAGCTGAAAAGGAGAAAAGGCACAGGATATACAACAGATAACAGATAAGACTGAAACCACCCAAACTGTTAGGAGTAGGACACAATCCGTAGATCTCTATTTGGGGGTAATGCAGAATTTCAATGATTGGCCCAATTTAACTCCCCAAAGATCTGGCTTACATTGAGCATTAATAAACAGAGAGATATATTGGAGAATGTCCAAATTATATCCGTGCAGCCTCTACATAATGCTAAGCAACTACATAGCACTATTTCTGTTCAACACCTTGTACTCACCTAATCAGAAAGGCAAACTCTCTAATGTATGCAAACAGATGTATAAATCACGATTTATTGACAATGACATTTTCACTAGGAAAGCCTGTGAGGAATATGTGGGGGTCATTGCTTATGATCAACAAGAGTGGGTTATGAGTAAGTACCTGATTACATATTTCTCATTCATATAAACACAAATTGTTACAACTGTACCTCATAGAGCCTACTACATTATGAAGAGGCCACAATTATTAATCTCTGCTATAGGTCAGAGGTATAACA
The DNA here is from genome assembly GCF_017654675.1 of Xenopus laevis. Taxonomy (NCBI): domain Eukaryota; kingdom Metazoa; phylum Chordata; class Amphibia; order Anura; family Pipidae; genus Xenopus; species Xenopus laevis. Next base: position 109,662,881 of record NC_054374.1, on the reverse strand, counting down.
TGGAATGGCTCCTATTCCTCCTGAGTATGAGTATATTTGATTTCAGGATATGTCTCTTGGATAAATAAAAAAAAATGTAGGGGATCAGACAAGTTCCCATGTTTTTCTGTCTGTAACATCATCCAGCCCGGTTACAGGCTGGAGAGCCATCCAATTGGCTGTGCTACCAAGTGCATCCCTGGGAGAGGAGGAGGACCTGAGTTTGGAGCCAAATGCACAGGGTTATAGACATAGCTGATAAAAGGAGCCCTGTTGTAGCAGCCAGCCAAACCCAGAGAGAGTCTGAGAGAGACAGCAGGGAGAGAGCAACATGTAATGTGACAGAGCTGCAGTACTAAGTGAAACTGTATTTTGTGATCAGCTGGACAGATTTGAGTTTCAGCCTAGAAGGAAAGGTTGCCCTGCATTCTGTTCAGTGGTTGGATGCCAGTTGCAACCCTTGTGTGTCCCTGGTATGAGGACAGGTGTTTCTTGTGAGCCTGCCATGTGGGAGCTACAGCCTATATCCTAAAGGAGAGGTACATGGAGGCAGGCAGCACTACCTGGGGAATAAAGAGCTCTGGGGAAAGGGGACCTTTCATGTGGATTGAACTTAGTTGTCAACCCGGAGTGGAGAGGGACATTGCTAGTTACTAGACAGATCCGCATTTCCCTAGTGTAGGAATATTTTTGGATTGCATTGCACCACTTCTTTCCTTTACTGCAAACTGTGTGTTTTATTTATTTTTATTTTTTTTGAAGTGTGATCCTCAGGGCTCACTAGGTGGAGGCACTGCGTTGTAAATCCCAGTTCCCAGTATCTTTCATATGCAAAGAGAGCTCAGGGCCTTGGATTGCAAAGGGTTAATTGCTGTTTAATCTTACAATATGAATGTCAACAGTATCCCTGAATGCTCTATGCATATCTCAAAGATGTTTGAGTACTCTGATTACAGGCTTAGGCATCAATGTTCCTATCATGTATACAGTCTATGTATTTTCATTCCTATCTTTATTCCTAATATTTTTTTAAGAATAAACACAGGAATGGAATTATTCCATACATGACAGGAATATTTATGTATAAGCTTGTGCTAGGGATGAGGAGTGAAATATTTTGCAGTTTTTCGCTGAGAAGAAAAACACCCATAGGCTCTAAAAAAAAAGTTACGTCGTTTAAACAAATGTTGCACAGCTTGAACTGATGTGAGAAAAACACAGATTGACTTCAATGAATTTGGTGATTGTTTTTGCCATTTTGCAAATTTCTGGTGAAGCAAAATGGGTCAGATTCTCCCATCACTAACATGTCATTAAAAAGAATAAAACCACCACACTTTGCAAGCCTTGCACAGGGCTATGTAACTGCTACCTGGTCTGGCCTTTAGAGCCAAGTGCAAACATATGTAAGGCATTTAAAACTTTATTTTTATAATCAAGTCATTGCTAAAACTTTGTGTTTTGTGGACAGAAAACCTTAAGGTACTTAACCCTTTTCCCAAAATGGAACCAGGGAAGCCTCCAGTATTCTGGTATACTAATCCTTTCCAGAAGCACAGTTTCATGTGGGCATTTAGGCATTTATGGCTTTACCCTTACAAAGTGAGAAAAATATACTGCAGATCCATCATACCACTGGTTATTTTCCCACAAGATGGAAATTGAGTCCTGATGTTCTGTGGAAAGTGTCCAGTGGATGTGGAATAGCCGGGTTGGAACTATTTTTTTGGGAAATTTTTATTAAATGAGTACAGAAAATACAGTTTAATGCTCACCTGGTGCAAGTTCTGAATAGAAAGGTAATATTCTGAGTCTAGTATCTATAAGGGCATTTCACAAATGAACTGAATCTAGCCATTTATAGACCCCCTTTTCATAGAAGTTATCCATATGTAATTTCTTGACCTTGGTCACGAATCTTAGTCAGAATCAGTTCTTGAAGATATGCTGCAAGAGGGGGTCTTTAATGTGACAATCTCATGACTTCAATAAACACTCTCTTTTCCATAAGGTCCAGGATATATTTCTTGCTCCTGTATGGAGTGTTCACAGAAAAAGTTAAAGAACACATACTTGAAACACAAGAGCAACGGCAGAGTGCAGATTGCCATTATAACAAAAGTACTTGGGTCCATACTTGCTCCTTAGCAGCTTGTGGTGTGTGCCAATGAACCTGTTCTACGTCTCCTATGAACTGTACACAAGTGACCCCTGGAATCCCAGCAGTCTGGATGAATATATGTACATGTACTGTATAGTAGTAGTTGTACATAGTAGTAGTAGTAGTAAATTGCTTCTGCTGAAAGTATTCCTTAGAAAAGTTATAATAAATTTGAATGCGCCAGCTTGTCTGATCCAGCACTGCCCTAATAACAATTTGAACTTCACACTATTTTCATGAAGTTTTATTTCCTCTAATCCTATAAATGGTGGACTCTTTTATTCCAGAAATGTATATTTCATTGCTATTTTCATCTTTCAGAGACAAATGAAAATAAAAATCTCTTTTTTTAATTTCTCCTCTAAAAAGAAATTGCATTTTCAGTTTGCTGCCATAATTAACTATGCATACGAATGCATTTATTTTAATTAGCATCACAATATTGATTTGTTCAACTCAAGACACTTGAATAGAATGCAAATAAATCTCAACAAAGTATTTATTCTTAATATGCTTGAAATGATGGAGAATACACTTTATTACCAATTCCTATTCTTTCTGTAAAAATATTTAGGAAGACAAAGCATTCTACAAAATAGATTCTTTTTCATGTATAATTTGTTCAAAATGGTAGGCTTGTAAAGTACTATAATTACTGACAAAAACCAGAGAGAAGGAAAAGTGGAACACTGATTCAGCTCTGCTGATTGTAATGTATCCACAACAGATGGTCTAAGAATCAGTAACGTATGTGCAGAATATCCCAAGGTAGTCATAGTTACAATAAAAAGGAAAGTAGAAATGAGCACATAACAATTATGAATACTAATAGTTGGAAAGTGAAAGCTCAACAAAGTAAAAATATTAACGAACTGTGCTGTGAACTAAATGATCCATGAATAGAGCAGTAACATATTTTAACCCTGACTACTTTAAAGTATCTCACATGACAGTTATACTATCCATTCATTTAGCTCCAATAGATATGAAAACACAGTTCATCTTTATGGGATAGTAATGCAAATGACAAAGACATTAAGAAAATTGTTCATGAATACATTTGTATATGTCAAAAGACAGGATAAACCAATCCATTAAAGTGAATAAATAGGCAATGTTTGTTAGTTATGTTTTAATAAAAATTCTATTAGAAGTGATTATAACCATGTATAAGGTATTCAAGCATAGGCACACAGGGGAGCTTATGTAACAGAATGTTAACGTTTATCTGTCCAGTAACCAGTTATAGCCCTGCAGGTGCACCAGCAATAGTTGTTTTTGTTGCTGGTATAATATGAAGACTCCTGCATGGCACAAGACATTTATTATTAAGAAAAATTACACATTTGTAGGTTATGCATGTACAAACAATATAAGAATGGTGAAATGCAACGGTACAACCCCATTGTAAAAACCATGTTCTAGCTGAGTGTAGATCCAATTAGAAGTTAAATAAAATGAAAATGTATACTCAGTTCAGACATATGAACTGAATTCTGTCACGATACAATGATCTAGCATCATCATTTCAAAAGTCCTCTGGATAGGCTCCTTCATGAATCATTAGACAGACACAAAGCGAAGTTGCCAATAGTGTCCTATGTATTCCTAAGTATATTCACTTGCTTAATATCAATATCAAAGTATTTCCCAGAAGGTTATGTGCTAAATGGCTAAAGCAATCTAAATAATTACATATAAAACAACAGACCAGGTGGGCATTGTTTTTTGCTCGCTTCAATTCAGACCTGGAGAAAAGAATACTAAAGCAGATGCCCTTTATAAAAGTATTGCCTCCATTCCTAGGGAGTAATGTGAACCTGTAACCATTGTTCCTAAGGAGGTAAATGTGGCAGCCCTGAGCCCAGATATGTATTTGTCTAAAGCACAGGTTAATTCTCCTTCTAATAAGCCTTCTAATAACTCTTTGTTCCCGAAAACCTTCATGAGGCATTTTTGGCAGAGACTTACGACTCTATAGTTCCGGACATCCAGGCCACAGTAAAACCTGTTCCCTTCTGTCTTGCTCGTTGTGGTGGCCAACTTTGAGATGGGATGTTGGTAATTATATTGATTCTTGCCCAGTTTGCCAACGTTCCAAACCTTCCAGGTCCTTACATCAGGGGTTGCTACAGTCACTTCCTATTCCTGAAAATCCATGGACTAATATATCCAGGGATGTAATTGTGGCATTGACTCCCTCTATAGGGAGTATCATTTGGGTCATAGTGGATCGCTTTAGTAAATTCTCATTTTATTCCCCTTCCCACATTCCCCTCTGCCAAGTTTCTTGTTGAACTCCTATCCAATATATTTATGTTTCATGGGACCCCTTTGAATTGGTTCAATTTATGTCTAAGTTTTGGCAGGCCTTTTGTTTACTCTTGGGGACTGATTTGTCTTTCTCATCTGCATATCACCCACAGACTAATGGCCAGACAGAGATAACAAATCAGTCTTTGGAACAGTATCTCAGATGTTATATTTCCAGTAATCAGTCACTCTGGACAGATTTCTTTTCCGTGGGCTGAGTTTGCTTTTAATAATGCCACTCACTCTTCCACTGGAGACTCTCTATTTTTTACTATTTTACTGCTATAATGCTATAATGCTAGGTCCTTTTCATTCTCAGATCAGACTTCTGATGTGTCTGCTGTAAATACCTTGGTGGATCACCTTTCTGAGATTTGGCAAAAGGTTCAGAATTCTTTATCTTCTGCAGTCGCTGCTCCAAAAAGAGCCTCTGTGTATCAAGTTGGGGATAAGGTTTGGTTATCATCCAGAAATATTCCGTTGAAAGTCCCTTCTGCCAATTTAGGGCCTAAGTTCATTGGTCCCTTTCCTGTATCTGAAATCATCAATTCTAATACTGTCAGATTAGATCTGCCTCCTGAACTTGAAATTTTTCATTCTTATCATGTCTTACCACTGCCAAAGTGGTATGACAGTTTTCTCCTCTGATTTCTGTGGAGGGTCAACCTGAGTATTAGGTTCAGAGCTTGGTGGATTCTTGCCTTTCCAGAGGTAAAGTACAGTATCTTGTACACTGGAAAGGTTATGGTCCTGAAGAGAGTTCTTGGATTCCAGCCTCTGATGTTCATGCTGACCATCTGAAACTTCAATTTCATGCCAGGGTCCCTGGTATGCCTGGGGGGTTCAGTTGCCCCCTCTAGAGGGGGGGGGAAATATGAAGGTACCTGCTGGAGTGTGGCGGGGACCCATGTTCCTGGAAGGGACACCTGCTGCGTCCTTATTCCTTGCGAGCTGAACTGCTTTGAACTTGTGCTTGGTGCACTTGGTTTTGATGTGTGTTCGCTTCTGACGTCATCGTGTTGGCTTGAGTTTCAAAATATTTAAAGGTGCATCAGACTCTCAATTATCCAGCGGAAAGGTTTTTTTGCTAGTTCTTGGGTACTTCTAAGTCTGTTCTGAGATTCTGTGTTTGACCCTTGCCTGTCCCTGACTCATCCTGCTGCCTGAACTGACCCCTTCCTGTATTAACTATTCTTCTGATCTCGATTTGGTGTTGCACTGCCTGTGACCCCAAACTTGCTCCTGCTGTTTGTTTGGTACCACATTGCCCATTTGGTTTGATCCGGCCTGTTCCTTGACTACACTGACTGCTCCCTCGTCCCTTCTGTACACATTCAGTTGCCGTTTTTGCCCAGAACTCTCTCCCTGGTTCTCCCACAATAAGAACTGTTGGCATCTGAGTAGCAGGAAATTCAGATGGTGTGTTTTGTTATGCATCTATATCCGACATTCAAGTTGTTATTTATTAAAGTCCAATTTCTTTTCTGGTTGGACTTTTAAAGGGAAGATATATTTTTTTCATAGGAAAAAAATCAAATTTTTTGTGAAAAAATAAAAAAGTACTCCAACTCAGACCTGCCGAGTTCATGTAGAAGTCAATGGCAGCTGTCCCATTGATATGCTGATCTGTGCTAGGTTTTGTTATCCAAAAGATTTTGTGGTTTTCAGGCGTCAGATTTGAAAAAGTTTGCAGTTTTTAGACTTCAATAAATAACCCCTTCTGTGTATTTTAATGAGAAAAAAAGTTGCCAGACACCATCAGATAATATCTTGTCAGATAAAGATGCAGCATGAAGTGTTTGCATCCAACAGGCGTGTCTCGTCAGATGGCAAATCTTCCATGTAGTCTAAACATCAGATTTTTGTATCAATCTCATATTTTGACCTATGCCACTGCATCCGACTTGTAGAAACTGAGGTGGGGAGCTTAAGACCTTGAACACATACCTTTGCGGTACCAGGTGCTGTACTGAAGGACCCACGCCTGTTACAGGGCCAAATTATCCAATCAGAGCAGATATCAGCAGCACACCGTGGATATGAACAAACGTGTATTTTATTGCATCAAATCATTTTAAACAGGGCAATGTTTCGGGCCGCCCGGGCCCTTTATCAAGCCTGCATCCGACTTGTAGGATGCTTCCGTCTATCTGACATAATCTTACAAAATGTAGTTTAGCCACAAGTAACAAACCTTAATGATCCAATGAACTTTAATGCATTAGGTGATAGGTCACATGACACACCCCTTTTCCCACACATATTGCAAACAATAATATAAATGGAAAAAAAGCTAGCTCATTAAAAAAGCATAATTTAAAAATTAACATAGGTTTACCAATATAAAAAAGTTTGTTTTAGGTAGTAAATGAGCCTAAATATGTCCCGCAACCAAAATCACAAAATGGCATATTTTATTATTATCAGTAGTTGTTTGCCCTAAAAAATTACTATGGGGCAAATGTGATGTTAAGATAGAGTGCCCATGTATTTGCTCCCTTTTTAAATGTAACCATAATTACCCCAACAGAGGTGATATAGCTGAGGCCTAACCAGCTGGAAATCCTGGTTTCTAGGCAGCCATAATATACATTGTAGATGATGCACAGGTCTTTAAGTCACTACTAAAAGTAAAAGGGGCTCATTTACTATCAATCAAATTGTGATTTTTTTTTCCTAGTATCTCGAAACGTGTGGTTTTCCTGTATTTCTAAAAAGCTCTAAAATTTGAAATGTATTAAGAAAACAAAAACCTTTAATGCCAAACTTCTTCAAGAAAAAGTTGTCGGGTGATATAGAAGCCATTGGGAACTGTCCTGATCTTATTGAACCACTGCTAGAAATTCTCAGAAAACTCAAATTTTTAGAGGTTTTTGAGGTATTGGTATTTTTTAGAGCATCATTCAGTGCTTTTTTCATAGACGCAATAGACGCAAACATAAAGTCGTATGTATAGAAGTTTTGTACAATTTTCGGACCATGTGTGGATCTGAAATTGCCCGAAACCCCTGACACAACCAAAAATCAATGGGACTGTTCCCATTGACTTTTATACAACCTCAACAGGTATGAGATGCCATGTTTTTATATTCAGGCTTTTTGGCCCTCGGGGTATAATAAATTAAGGAAAAATGTAGATTTTTTTTAAAAGTCCGATTTTATATAAAATCACGAATTTTTCAGATTTCGGGGAATTTCGGGTATTCGGGATTAGTAAATAACCCCCGGCATCTCAAACCTGTCAATGTTGCATAAAAATCAATGGGAACAGTCCCATAGATTTTTGGTTGTGTCGGAGGTTTCAGGCAATTTCACAATGTTATCGAAGCTTTTGGGTGAAAACTCCGAAAAATTCGGAGATTTAAAGGAAATTCATGAAAAAATTGTGAAAATCAGAGCTTTTCCCTCAAAGGAAATTTTTGGGAAAATGTAATAATAAGCGTTAAAAACCTGAGCGGGTTAGATCGGAGTTTGTAGCAGGCTCTATTGAGATAAAAATTGGAGCTTCATTAAGTTATCAATGTTTGAATTTTCAGTTTTGCCACAATTCAATTTTTTTTGCACAAAACCCCACAAATTTAAATTATATTTTCAAAAACAAGAAAGTTTGGCATTTATTAAGCACAAAAAAACTCAAATGTCAGCATCTAAAAGTTTGCAAGTTCATGTAGAAGACAATGGGAGTTGCCTTATGCAAAATGTTTTAGAAGTTTTTTGAGCTTGTAAATGAAAAAATTCAAATTTTGGAGTGTTTTTCATGATTGAATTCAATGTAGGGTTTTATACTCATATTTTTAATAAATAAACAGAAGTTTTTTTAATTGAGTGCTTATTCGAAGAAATAAAAAAAAAAACTCTAAAACCTCACAAATTTAATTTTTAATATGTAATAAATTTGGACTTAGAGTTTCTGAACTTATCTGGTTTTAGAGATATTTGTACTTTTTAGTGCATTGATCAGCTATTTTCATTCATACTTTTCATATTCAGATCTTTAAATAACTTATGACATTCACGGTTTTGGAGAAATAGAGTTTAAATTGTGGTTTCAAAAACCTCTAAAACCAAAGCTTATTATTAAGCATATGCAAATTTTATAACCTACAGTAATTTATATTTTATTATGTAATATTTTGCAGGAGAACTGTTGGTCTATAGAAAGCATTAAAAAAAAAAAATATATATATATATATATATATATATATATAAATATATATATATATTTTATTTTACAGTTCATTTCTCTAGAATAAAAATAAACTGCATACAAGTATCCAAGTGTCAAGTGAATCCATTTTTAAGCAATTTTGGATAATGTTGGCTTGTGCCTTACTTATCTTCAGACATTTGTTTGCAATGCATTCTAGTCTTACCTGAACATGCTACCTGATGAAAAAGCTGTGTAATGTCTTGTTCTAGTCATTATCTTTCCTAAGCGGCCACATGAAAAGAATCACAGTACAAAAGAATACTACTAACTGGCAAGAAAAAATATCCTCTTAAATTGGCAAAATCTGATCCAAAACACGTGCTTTGTAGCACCTGACTTCCAATGGGCAGTACAAAACCTGTTAAATGATGCCAGGAGAGGATTTGAAGAAAATAGACTGAACAATGAAAATAATTAAGAAAAGTATATGCACCAGAAGGCTCATTAAAAGAAAAAAATATTCAAGCAACAATAACATTTTGTTTTCGTCATATATCATATATAAAATGTATTGAAGTAGAGAGTAGACAGATTAGATTGAAAAAACAAGTATATAACATCTGGCTTCAGTCAGCTTGCTGTATATTTTCACTTTCTTCTCTTATATACATAAAAATTTCCATGACAGTTAGGAAAGCGTTATTATGTCATAAAGTAGATTGAACTGCTGAGGAGCCTTGTGAATTCCCCATTTTATTATAATTTATTTGATTATAAGAAATAAGATCAAACAGTTTTGAGAACCACCAGTCAGGATGGCTTATTTTATACTGACAACTTTAACCTGATGAATTTTTGTATTAGAGTTTCTCATGGTTTTTACACCTAGGGGCCTATTTATTAAGCCTCAAATTTTTATGGTCGAGTTTTTAAGGGGAAAATCCAAATTTTTACAGGAAACAAATCTTTTTTTCAAGCTTTATTATGCTCCAAAGCTGCTGAAAATCCAAATCTGAAAATACTCCAGCTAAAACCTGTCGAAGTCATGTAAAAGTCAATGGCAAATGTCCCTTTTACAATTGGAAGATGCTTTTTGCGTTCTTGATTTTCCATAGTTTTAGGGGCCTATTATTATTTAGGGGCCTATTATGTATTAAAGATTTATTAAATAGATTTACAAAGCTGCTAAAAATTTAAATCTGAATATACTCTAAAACCTGTCGAAGTCATGTAAAAGTCAATGTCAGATGATCCCTTTAACAATTGGAACATGTATTTTGCCTTCATGGGTGTCAAAAGTTTAGGGCTTTTAACACTCGTTTTCTTTCAATAATCCAAATAATTTGAGTATATTGGGCAACTTGAAAAAAATCAAATGATTCAAGTTTCATATTGAAAAAGTCACATGAGGGTTTTTGGATTTTTTTTGATCACAGCTCTTTTTTAGTTAATATTTTTTGTAATCAAAACTTTTAATAAATTCAATGACAGTTGTGGTTTTAGCGTTTGTGAGATTAGTCGTGGCTTAAAATTAATAAATAAGCCTCCACAAAATTTTCAGAGCTTTTCAGAAATATAGAAAAACACAAAGTTTAGAGATTTGTGGAGAAAATATAAATTTGATTATTAGTAAATTGGCTTCTTATTTTACTACATAAATGAAAATAGATTTGTGTTTTGGATTAATTTTGATATGGAATCGTTTTTGAACTGGAAATGGCAGAACCCTCTTTTTAAACTTTTGGATGCAGTAGTTGACTTTTTGAGGCCTATTTATAAACATTCTGATTTTAGTGGTTTTAGAGGGTTTTAGAAACCACAAAAAACAAATTTTCTCTAATCCCACGAATGCCAAGCAATTTATTGATCTGAATATAAAACAAATAAAAATACAAACCTAATACAAATACTAATATGAAACCTCAAAAAATGTAAATCTTTTGTGCAATTACAAATAAAAATAAATAGAACTCCTCTAAAAGATTTAATCAAACAAAGATTTTGAAGTTTGCAAAGGGCAGCTCCCATTGACTTCTATATGACATTGGCAGCTTTTAGATTTAGAGGTTTTGTAGTTTATTTTTTATGGTTTAAAGTAATCAGAAAAAAATATCAATGTTAGCAAATGGTCTCTTTTGTTCTTTACCTCCCATTTTCCTGTAAACAAATGTATGAATGAATATATATATATATATATATATATATATATATATATATATATATATATATATATATATATATATATATATATATATATATATATATATATATATATATCTATATCTTGTATTAACAATTTTAAAGTTTTGCAATTTTTTTTTGATGAGAAGAAGCTGAAGAAGAGAAGAGGAAGAGAGTGAAAGGAAAAGGAGGGAGGAGTATGCATGGCCTGGTGTTATGATCAAATGAGCAAATGGTTGTTCATATACCTGTATCCACTCATTTCAGATTGTATTTCTTTTTGTGTAGGGAGAGTATGTTTTTTCCAGTTTTTTTACTAGTAAGCTCCTACTAGCTAGCAGATTTGCAGGATTGTTCATTTAGAGTTTTTGTCAATTCCTTGCTAAAGTTGCCTAGTAGAGCTAGATCAGGCTGGAGTGAAATATGTAAGCCTGTGGTTTTCACTATGAGATGGCTAAAATTGAACCAATATCTTTGAGCAATTGGGTATGACCACCATATGTGATTAGAGTACTCTTCTCAGCCTGGCACCCTTCAGCAGAGGTTTGATGCATTGGGAAAGGCCTTTGGGATCAAATACCATCTGTACATTATTTTAATTGTCAGTTTGTGGTGATTAACTGCACAAGAAAATCTTGATGTTTGCGTTCCAATTGTTCCGTATTTAATGTCATTTGTAGGTCTTGCTCCCTTGCTTTTGGCGCTGATAAGGGTTAGGTTTCTTAGTGTTTTTTTTGCATTAACAGATTGTAGATAGTAGTGACACCTTTCTTTTTGTTCGAAGTTAACCAACATTTTTGTTCAAATCTTGTTGGTTGATTTACCACTATCCATTTGTTGGTTTAGAGATTATGCTCTATTCGTAAGAACATGTAGAAATGGGCATTAGGCAGTTTGTATTTTGTTTGTATGTTGGAAAAGGTTCTCAAACCATCCTTGCCATATACTGTAGGTCTCCTTGTTTTTGTATACCCATTTGTTGCCATTAGTTTAGCTTTAAGTCTGGGATCACTCCTTCGAGAATTTTGATTGGTGCTAGTGGAGTCAGGGGTTTGGTGAGGTTGCAATTTGCCTTTGCTGTGTACCATGCCAAATGTTGTACACTAGAGACGTTTATAGATCATCTAGCTATTATAGCTACTCCTTTTTTTTGTTTTATTGTTGCGGCAGCTATCATTTTGTAGAGTTTATTTCCTAGAGATATTTGATCTTAAGTTCGAAAATGCTTTTCTTGAACCCAAATAAGGTCAGCTTGTTGCGGTTTACATTCCTCTAGGGCTAGTAAACCTTTGTGAGGGGTGTTTAGGCCCTTCGCATTTATACTAAGGCATTTAAATACCATTCGATCTGGTAGTTCTGCTATAGTGTGTACATTCGGCTGAACCTCTGGTGGCAATATTGAAACAGTGTGTTTTGCGCCAGTCTCCTGGTTAGGCATTGAAAGTATAGCTTAGAAGTAAGAAGGAAAGTTTTAACAAGAACATAACAAATATTACAATTATAACTAGTATACATTTTAGCCAAAAATGCAGGCCAAACTTGTATTGCATTGTATTGCCCTGTTGGGCAGACAGTCTCGCAGTATGAGAGAAAAAGTTGGGGGGTGTTTGATATGAAGGTTAAGTACAGGAAAATCCCTGTTCCTGGAACAGTAATATGAATAGGTGACCCAGGGTCTGAGGGTCAATGTAGTGGCTGAGAAAATTTTGGATGTTTAGGTTTTAGCCTTGTTTCACTTCTTTTCTATATGCATTTCTCCTTGTGGTTGGCGTAGTTTGGGCTGTGATGCAATTGGAATGTTCGACTGTGATAGTGCTAGTTTGCCTTCTGCAATCGTGGAGATAATTTTAAGGGTGTTTTGCCAGTGGACTAATAATTTTGTTGGATATCCCCATTTGTATTTTGTTCTGTCTTGACATAGGGTTTGGGTTATGTCAGCAAGTTTGCGCCTTTTTGCCATTGTGGCTGTTGATAAGTCTACAAAGACTTGTATTTTGTCATATGGTAGTGGGAGTGATCGGCGCTGACTTACATGTGCAGCAGGTCTTCTTTTATGTAGTAGAAATGGATTCAGAGATTTCGGAGGTTGTCCACTTGGTGCGCTTCTGGGTTTAGGGATCCTATGGATCCTTTTTAAAATGAGATGGTTGGCAGGGGTTTCTGGCAGGGCTGTTAGTATGAGATCCTGGGCTTATTGGTTCAATTGAGGCTGCAAAATCTTCTCAGGAATCCCTCTCACTCTCATATTATTTCTTCTTGACCGGTCCTCTATGTCTGCAATTTTATTGTGTAGCGCAGCAATTACAGATTCTTGTGAGTTAACCTATCTGCCAAGTCTTGAACTACTCTGTATTTGTCTGTACAAATGTCCTCTTTTAATTTTCGATTTGCTTCTGTTATGACCTGAGAGCATGCAGGATACTTATCTGTTTGTTGTTCCGTTGCAGTCTCAGGCTTGCGAGGAATCATTTGAGGAGGATTGGGTGCCATCTTGGCTGCTGTCCTGGAGCAGGGTCTTCAGTTGGGAGCCGTAGAATGCAGAAAGTTGCAAGGGTTGTTGCTTTATCTTGTGCTTTGTTATGTCTGCACGTGTATCTGTACTGTTTTTTGCAGATGAAGGTTCCCTTGGGCTGCTAAATTGTCAACTTTATTCGGCACCATAGCAACAAATATTTTTGAAAGGTGACACTAAACGTGTTTATTTGCTTGATCCCTGGTGTTTAACAGCTAAAGATGCAATATTACCTCAATTAAAGATATAAATATTAACATGGACTCTGGCAAACGATCCAGTCTTTTCAAGGGAATAAAAAAATAGAGTTCTGATTTTGTTAGAAGTAATGCAATTAAATAGCAATGGGAATGTGTTTTCACAACAAAAATACTCTACTGTATAAAATTGAAAATCTATATTTATCACATTTCTATGGGCATCTGGTATTGATATTATCTAATGAATAATTTTCTAGAGCTGGTTAATAATGATTCATCATATGTGGTGCACAAAAGTGTTTATGAAACCTCAGGATTTACGTTTTTAGCAAAAAAAATAACATTCTACATTAAGGCAACTTATTTTTGCAATATTCCTATTAATAATCAGGGATGTAGCGAACTGCCGATTTGGTGTTCGCGAACACCGGCAAAAAATGCGAACGTTCGCGGACAGTTCGCGAACTTCGAACACCCGCTAAAATCGTTCGATTCGAACGATCGAAGGATTTTAATCATTCGATCGAAGGATTTTCATTCGAATCGAACGATCGAAGCCATTCGATCGAATGCTTTTCATTCGATCGAATGCTTACAATCGTTCAAACGAATGGAAATCGTTCGATTTTTAGCGGTCAAAGGAATTCGAATGGTCGAACGATCGAACGCGAACTCAAAATGCGAACGTTCGCGAACATTCGGCGGACGCGAACGGTCGAAGTTCGCGCGAACTAGTTCGCAGCAGAACAGTTCGCTACATCCCTATTAATAATCAGTTCAGTGTTTTGTGGGCTAATCTAAAATGTATTTAGTGTTAAATAACTATTAATAATAATAATAATAATAATAATAATAATAATAATAATAATAATAATAATAATAATAATAATAAATACATGAAGAAAAGTATTGCTTGAGTTTTAGAGAGAATGTGTTATTCTTGATTTTCTACATGATAATTAATGCCCAGATTAAAATGCAGCCATTGGGAGAGAGAAAGGTATCTTACGCAGTATATTATGCCTAAAATTCTAAAACCAACTTATGTTTAGTATCATTATTTCACAAGGCAATTGAATCATCCAATGACATTTTCACAGACAAATTGTTTTAATTTCAGGCTCCTTTTATGCAGCATAATTATATGCATCTTCAAAAAGATATGCACTCTAGTGCAGTAAAAGCCATTAAATGGTTTGCATTTGCAGTGTTCAGAAGTAAGAAATGATCACTTAGGTCTCCACAGTTAATATCTTTAAAGCTTTGAAAACATAAGACAATGGAGCATTAGTTCATAATCCATAATTGGCCTTCTGGAAATTTTAGTTTTTAATAAAACTGCAACTTTGAAGCTTATGCAAAGGCAAGTGAAGCATTAATCTTTTAGTATGTATAGCATATAGTTACTTATTCATATTTATTTATATACATTTATTGATTTAGCAATTACAGACAGAATCTTGTTGAAAACAGTTTATTACATTAAGAAAGTAAAAGTTATTGTACCGTGCTAGCCAGTCACAGGGCAAAAAAATAACAAGTAGCATAACGGTGTTAAGAATATTGACTAACTAAGATAATCATAACACTTTTGTTCTGTTTTCAAGCTGAATATAATTAAGCTGTGGCCCTATGACAGAGGACATATCAGGATGAGCAGATCTTGAACCGGTTGTAAGGGGTACAACAAACTATCTACAAGGTACAACAGATCTGCAGGACCAACTCGCAGGCATAGGACCACTTCCAGAAGGCACTATTTTGGCAACAATGGATGTGGAATCACTATATACAAATATTCCACACAAGGATGCTATCGCTGCCTGAAAATAATTTCTGGATAAGCATGGCCTACCATCCGATGCAGTTATACAACTGATTGAGTTTAACTTAACACACAACTATTTCCTCTTTGGCCAAGAAATATATTGGCAGAGGATGAGAACCAGTATGGGTACATGCTTTGCACCCCAATATGCCAATCTCTTCATGGCAAACCTAGAAGAGGACTTCCTCTCCATCTGAAACACCAAGCCTTTGACATATCTCTGCTATATAAATGACATATTCATAATCTGTACAGGTACGGAATAAGAACTAATACAGCTCCACCATCAATTTCAAGACTTTCATCCAACTATCAATTTGAAACTAAATTACTCCCCCAACCATATTCAGTTTCTGGACACAACGATTCATATCAGGGAAAATACTATGAAAATGGCCATTTATCTAAAGCCAATGAACAAACTATCATATGTAATGTATGACAGCTTTCACCCTGACCACACAAAATACTCCATTATCTACAGCCAGGCTTTATTATATAATCGTATAATCGACAACGCTGAAAGGAATCACCACCTCAAAACACTCAAAATAGACTTCATCAACAGAGGCTTCAACCCAAGGATTGTGGATCAATACATTCATTTATGGCTAATTATGTGGATTAAGAACAACCTGCACCAAGTCAGAAGCACATACATGTGTTGGGACACTGGACATATGGAATTCCTTTCATTTCACACTCCATTAATTTAGCCCTAATTTATATCCAGTCACTTTCATGCAAATTATCTTGTACCTTATCTGTACTTTATCTGGTTGTCAATGGCATGTCCCCTTGTATGTAACTTTATTAACACCTCACAGAGATGGACATTCTTTTTTGCTGGTCATATGATCTATGAACTGAACGTTATATATGTTATTTCCTTGAGAAAGAGCACAGTTGGTGTTAGAAACGTTGGATTTTTTCAATAAATCTATAAATCTATATATAAATATATAAATATATAAATATTATATATATATATATATATATATATATATATATATATATATATATATATATATATATATATATATATATATATATATATATATACACTGTATATATCAGAGAACACCACATCTTCATTATATTCAGCTTGTTCCATTCTGTGTAGTGTTCTGTTCTGTACTGATGGGTGAAAAATATATTGAATAAAAGTAAAATAATGCAGGAATGAATACTTTTATGACACTGGAAATGTTATGTGATGTAAGCTAATTCATAAACTTAATAGTAATTACTTACCGCACTGCAGTTGCAGCATACAAATTTCCCTGCTGTTATTTGTGCTAAAAATTCTATTCATAAAATGTACTTATGTAAATGAGTGCTCCTTGACAATGGACATCAGGTCACAAATGACTTTGTTCCCTTTCTAAAAATATATGATTTATAATCATGTAATAATAAAAGATTCATAAAAATTAGCAGCCAATGTCATCAGCCATAAGCACCTGTTCACGAAGGTGACATTAATTAGAAATCAATAGGGTTTAGAAAGGCACATAAAAGGAGAAAGTAATTTATAAAGTGTGAAAAAGTGAAAGAAAGAAAGGAAAGACTTGTATGTATACTGTGATAATGTGCAGTTTCCTTAAAGGGATCCTGTCATGGAAAAACATGTTTTTTTCAAAACGCATCAGTTAATAGTGCTACTTCAGCAGAATTCTGCACTGAAATCCATTTCTCAAAAGATCAAACAGATTTTTTTATATTCAATTTTGAAATCTGACATGGGGCTAGACATTTTGTCAATTTACCAGCTGCCCCAAATCATTTGACTTGTGCCTGCACTTTAGGAGAGAAATGCTTTCTGGCAGGCTGCTGTTTTTCCTTCTCAATGTAACTGAATGTGTCTCAGTGGGACATGGGTTTTTACTATTGAGTACTGTTCTTAGATCTAGCAGGCAGCTGTTATCTTGTGTTAGGGAGCTGCTATCTGATTACCTTCCCATTGTTCTTTTGTTTGGCTGCTGGGGGGAAAAGGGAGGGGGGTGATATCACTCCAACTTGCAGTACAGCAGTAAAGAGTGATTGAAGTTTATCAGAGCACAAGTCACATGACTTGGGGCTGCTGGGAAATTGACAATATGTCTAGCCCCATGTCAGATTTCAAAACTGAATATAAAAAAATCTGTTTGCTCTTTTGAGAAATGGATTTCAGTGCAGAATTCTGCTTGAGCAGCACTATTAACTGATTCATTTTGAAAAAATGTTTTTTTCCCATGACAGTATCCCTTTAAAGTTAGAAAAAAATAGTCTATTTATAAGCTTTGATTACATGATTTAAAAAAATACATATTTACTTGATTAGATTCAGAATACAAATATATTATGAGATGAGTATACCAAATTTCTTTGAAGATTTTTTACCAGAATTTTCTATCTTGGAGAAATCTGGGAAAGAACATAGAACTGGAATAAGGTCCACTTTATCATACAAAAATGTGTGAGCCCAAAAAACTAAATCTCATCTTGCTTAAAGTTTAAGGTCACCTTATAATATACTTTCAATTTAAATATGCAATGGTAAGTATGTAGTTGTAGAACGAATTACTGTATCAATACTGTTTGCCGACATGTAACTGAGTCTGCTCTGGTATGCTCTCCGGAACCTTAGATAGTACATATTGATGATATGTCCCAAATTGTTCTAAGAAATGTAGGTTTTTCTCTAGAATGCATTAATTATGTAGCTGATTTATCAATGATAGAATATTTTTTTTACTGCATTTCAAGAGTTTTTGCACTAAAACTCTCAAACTGGAATGATAAATTCAAATTAAGTACTTAAGTACTTAAAATTAGGCATAATTAGGCATAGGAACTGTGTGGAATTAAATTCTGGACTGTGTGCTGAACTGTGTTTGCATTACTATGGTGAGCTATTGGAGTTTCCTGTCAGCCCTGACATACTAACATAGTAACATAGTAAGTAAGGTTGAAAAAAGACACATGTCCATCAAGTTCAACCTTTTAGTTTCTTTTTTTTCTCTGCTAGTTGATCCAGAGGAAGGCAAAAAAACCCATCTGAAGCCTCTCCAATTTGCCTCAGATGGGGAAAAATTCCTTCCTGACCCCAAAATGACAATCGGACTAGTCCCTGGATCAACTTGTACTATGAGCTATCTCCCATAACCCTGTATTCCCTCACTTGCTAAAAAACCAACCTCTTCTTAAAGCTATCTAATGTATCAGCCTGTACAATTGATTCAGGGAGAGAATTCCACATCTTCACAGCTCTCACTGTAAAAAACCCCTTCCAAATATTTAGGCGGAACCTCTTTTCTTCTAATCGGAATGGGTGACCTTGTGTCAGCTGGAAAGACCTACTGGTAAAATACAGCATTAGAGAGATTATTATACGATCCCCTTATATATTTATACATAGTTATCATATCACCCCTTAAGCGCCTCTTCTCCAGCGTGAACATCCCCAATTTGGCCAGTCTTTCCTCATAGCTAAGATTTTCCATACCTTTTACCATCTTTGTGACCCCTCAGTCTGTTACTTGACTCTGCATTTGCCTACCGTTACACTCAACCACAAGCCTGTTTTTGGACTTATTGTTTGTCCTTTGCACTTCCTTTTATTATTTCTCATCTAGTTGCCTTTTTTCCGTACCATGGTAACCAGCCATTATCTAGCCAATAATTGGTATATTCCAGGTTACTCAGCACAGGCTCCTAGTTGCCAGGCGTTTACTATTGACCAGACCTGACACTGTCCAAGGCAAAACTTAAACTATTTACTGAATTCAAATGTATTGAGTTTTAAGCTTATAAAATCACAAATTCAAGGTAGTCAAGGTATTGCTGTCTTTCCTAGAAAGACTTTTGTCTCTTGGCTGCCTTATCATTTCTTTTTACTGCCATGTTAAGCATATTCCTATATTTCCAAAATGTACCCCTTAAGTGTCCATGTTTGCATCCTATAATGTCCAAATTACTGAAACTTGCTCCTAACGCACCTTGCTTAATGTCTAAATCTCCCCAACAGGTATTTTTGCTGTCATGGCTATCCAATAAGCAAAAAAAAAAAGTACATCATTCTATTTATGACTTATGACTAAATCACTCCATTTCTCTGCATCTCACAAAATATATTTCCTTGTATGTTACCAATCTTCTTCAAATACTATTAAACTTTCATGTTATACAGCCTTAAGACTTGCTTCTCCTAGAAGACAGAAGAACTTGTGTGGGCGCCTACATAGCAAAACAATGGCTATTTTGTGCACCATGTATCTGCTAAAATCAATTACTAATTAAGCAACAGAGTATGGTAGTTGTTTTGCTTCAATAGGAGTTTGCTCACATTTTAGTCTAGCTCCTATGCTTACCTGTAATTCAGCATTTTAAAATACTACAAAACCCACCTGCAACCAGTGAGCTAAGTACCTAAATACACAACCATAAAACAACTAAAATACTATTCATGAAATTTAGCACTGGCAATGTTTACTTGCACATAAATATTCTTTTATCATGCATTAAAAAAAGTATAATAAAATTGCTATTGATTTGAGTATACACAGTAAAGTAAACCTTTAACAAAACCTGGTATAAATGATAATTCTTGTGCTTGACTCTCCTTTGTCCTTTTTCTTATTCCTGTTATGTTTTCTTTGTGTACAAAATGATGAATCATATAATTAGCAGACAAGTAGTCAGCACAACATTCGCTTTTTTCCTTGGATAGGTGCACGTTCTCCAATGGCCACTTTCCACTGGCAATACTGGTAGAGAAGTTAGAACAGCACCCGATATACTTCTGAAATAAAAACTTGATAAAAGGCCATGCGGCCTGAAACGTTGCTGTAATGCCCTTGCACCAATAAAGGCTTTTTATTCAGAAGAATATCGGGCGCTGTTTTAACTTCTCCACCAAAATGATGAATTATACACTATACAAACCTTTTGGGTATGAAATTGGAAATCTGCCACTCTGGGCTTTGTATTCAAGGTTCTTTGGAGCAGTAAAATGCTTTTAACCTGGCTAATTATACAGTAAACACATGTAGTGCTTGGTATGTCTTATTAAGGTCTTCACCATCATCCGTATTAGGTAATTTATAAACACTTCTCAAAGAAATGGAAACCCCTGCTGTTTCTGGGCTTCTTTGGAGACTGATAATGAATACAGGTCTATAAAAAACACATTGCATACCAATGTTATGCACAGAATGTTCTCTGATCTCAAGTACAAGAAAGCTCTGGATATATTTTTACTTGTTTTGTTGTCATTTAAAAAAGTAAACTTAAATGTCAGACGTAAATAATATTCCTCTTGAGTAGTAATCCAATGCAGCTAAATGGATAGCTACAAAAATACCTTTAAATTACTGGGTACAAAGCTGGTTTGTTAAAGTCAGCATAGAAATAAAATTTCAAAACATGTTATGTGTCTTTATTATAATACTGTACCCCTTACCCCCCCTTTTTCTTCTGTACCCCCATATAATCTTGAGAACTTTTAAAAATAAAGACTTACAAAAAAAAAAAAAAGAAATAAAATTTCAGAGCCGGATCGTAAAAAATATTTGGAACAAGTAAATCACAATGGAAAGTACTATGAAGTGGAGAAGTAAAAAATATTAACAATAAAATGTATCATTAAATAGTAAATGTTATTTTGATATATATCAAGAATAGTTTGAATATAGCAATTAGTTGATATCTTTAGTGGTGAAGATAACACAGAGCATTTGGTAGTGTGTTTGGTTTTTTTCCCACACAGATTGCTAAATTATGAAACCTAGTCTGTGCTAATATAATTGTCTTATAACTGCTAAGTTAACATGCTAAATTTACCATTTTAATCCAGTTTAGCAGTCAGCTGAAGTCTAATGACCAATCAGTGGTGATGAGCAATTTTTTTCATCAGGTACAGATTCGTGGCAAAATTCTGCATTTCACCATCAACAAATTTTTTTGAAAAATTTAAATTCGAAATTTTAACTGCAAAGCCCCAAGCCTGGTGAGCTCAACCATGGAGGGTTTAGAGCTTGATGGCAGTGGAGAGACTGTGACAGAAGCTGCCTGTGGATGGATAGCGATTTAAAAAGAGTGCTTCTGAGGTGATCACTTTGGATGAATGTTGGAGCTGTGCCTTGAATAATAAAACAGTTTTGTCATGCTCGGCTAGGATTAGCTTGGGAGCCAGCCCGAGGATTGAGTCACTGTGGATGCCTGACCCATCTGTTTGCCTTGCTATGCCTATACTTTAACCTGTATAAAGTTATATATTGTTTGCAGCACTGGTGTGTTTATTTATTGTTCTCTTGTAGGGCCACCCGTAGGTGTAGAGAAAGAGGGATGTAAAAGGTTGGAGGAGTGTGTTAGAATGTAAAGCCAGAATTAAAGGCATGCACTAAAGAAATAATAATTGATGGCGCTAGGGAGGGGGTGGAATCCTTATGGGCAAAAGGTTACAAATAAAATGTTAATTGGTGTATGCTACAAACCACCTTGCATAGGTGACAGGAATGAAGCCAAGCTACTTTTACAAATAGAATCGGCTTCACAACTAGGTCAGGTTATTATTATGGGAGATTTGTAAATATGCTGAATGACAACTTTTTATTTCAGCTTGTCGAAGTATCTACTAGGGAATGATTCTCTTTTGGACCTTGTAATAACTGATAATACCAAACTCACCTCTAGCAATTGTGTGGGTGAGAATTTAGTGAATAGTGATCATAACATGGTCTCCTTTGAGATTATGTTGCAGAGGCAATTCTATAACACATAATTTTAGACGTGCAAACTTCTATGCAACATAATAACTGGGAAATGCTTTTCACAGGGTTAAACGCAGAACAAAAATGGGATGTCTTTAAAATGCTGCTTTATAAATATACGTTAGTGTATTCCCCTTGTAAACTTGTAAACTAATCTTTCAGGGTTCACACACGAGTCTGAATAATTTTGATGTGCAACATTATTTATAAAGCTAAAACTTTAGGCTGGCGCAATATATTCAGTATGTAAAATATGGCATTTTTAACCATGGTCATTTTTAGGGTTTAGTTCTCCTTTAAGCAAGAACAAATGCTCATTGCCTTCAATGCATTTCATGAGTTATCGGCATTTTCACCATTTTCCAACATGTTATGAATAAAGCTGGCCATAGACGCAAAGATCTGATCGTATGAGTCCTCCCACGGAGATCGGTCGTTTGGTCGATCAGACAGATTAAAAGATTTCTGTCAGCTGATGATAATTTCTCTGCATGTATTGCCGATCGGACGATTTTCAGTGGGAGACTATCACTAGCTTTTGTCGGACATAACTTTCGTAGGATTGCTGTAGGGGCAGAACACCGGCTGATCTGTTCTTTTTCTACTTTATTTCATCTGAAGGTTAGTGGCAGGTCAGGAGATGGGGAAGTCCGATCGTTCGAGGATTCGAACGACTGGATCTTTGCATCTATGGCCAGCATTAGTGAGACAGATTTATTCATCACTAGCAATTAGCACCTTATCCCACCTATGACTAGGGGACTCCTCAATTGACCCTTTGCTTTCAGCCATCCCATTGAACCCCATTGTTACATACCTTAATGAAACACCAGGAGCCAAAAATAGTGTAAAATGGCCACAGCATTTATTCACATTTTATCAAACAAATAGGACTGTGCTAGCCTCACCCCAAGGCAATATTAAAAGTCTGAATTCCAGAAGAGATTGCTACTATCCTCTGCTGTTCATCACTTGAGATCAGTACTATGTCATTATATCCACCACTGAGTATTAGGCTGCCTCTACCTACAGAGAGGATGGCCCCAAACTCTGCTACAAGCAGGAGCTGCATCTCCCACCATGAGAGAAGTTCAGCAGCCCTGCTGGTGGTCCTGAATCTGCATTGTGTCAATGATAGGAAATCCAAGCAGGCTGTCTCCTAGCACAAGAAGTAGTAGTGTCTGTATAATCCAACCCACCTTGCAGTCACAGGAGAGAACCTGGGCTGGCTGGGATGTTACTACCTGCTCAGAAGATAAGTAAGTGAACTGCTTCTTTCCCTGACATCACATCCCTCTCTTTCTCCAGCCAGCCTGGCTTTCCCCTGCCTTAACACATTCCTTCTCACTCAATCACAGCTACATCTGAATCTGCCAATCTTTAAACATAAATCAGTTTAATCTGGCTGCTGGTCATTTGTATCCCTTGTCATGCAGCCCCTGCACTTAAAGATCCAAGGCTTATCTAAAAAATTTCTTCTGTCTAAGGGGGATCCTGGAAAATTCATAAAATGCATCCATATATTGTCTGTATTTATTCAGAACAAGGTAAAATAAATTATTTAATGAATCATTGACATTTAAAAAGTGACATTTGAAACAGTGATGGGTGGTATGAGAGAATTCTTCCCTGATCTTAAAAATTATGTACATTACATTTCTTCAGTCCTAGACACCTATTAAATTCTTACATTTATATAAAAAGCGATCAAGAGATGTCACAACTTTAATTCATGTATCGTTAAAAGTTCTTCCATTAATCTTCTGTTTTCTTCCTCTGATACCATGGGATGGCCCAGTGTCAGTTACAGAGTTCTAGAAATAGATAGTTCCCTTGAGATTTCCCTGCCATAGTCAATTACTAAAACTTACTAGCCCTATTACCAGCCCTAAATTTTTATTTAAATTTTCACTGTCAACAAAAAAATAGGAAGAGAGATAAATTCTGTTTGTTTTTTATAGAAGCAAAATAGGCACAATTCAGGTGTGATTTTACATGCCCTTTAAACAGACATATATCAAATGTACTTCCACATTCCACATTCCACATGGATGTCTTACTTATATACAAGGCTTGATGTTTTAAATGTGCTGTGGAAGCCATGTGCAAGCCACCCTTTCCAACCCCATGAATTCAAAATAGGAAACAATGGTCCTAGTTAATAGTGATGAGCGAATCTGTCCCACAGGAAAATTCATAAAATAAGTGAACATTTTTTGAAACAAATTAAAGGGGACCTGTGACCCAGGCATAAAAATCTGTATAATAAAAGTCCTTTAAAAAAACAAACAGGAAATCAAACTTTCACTTTCCATCCAGCATTTCCTAGATGTACTCCTTACATACCCCCTCCCTCCTCACCTTCTTAATGTGTAGCAGTTGCATGGGCATTAGATCCCCCATTCTAGTGCATACACAAGATTTTGGGATGATGCAAAGCTTGTCTTAATAACAGTGCCCTCAACATGGCACCAATTTACTTGCTGTGATTATGAATTCAAAGACTGAAGACAAGATTTAAAAAATGTATATAGTGTAAGTAAAGTTTATTTTGCTTGATGAACACAATAGAAAATAATTTGGAATTGTTTCTTAAGGTGATAGGTCCCCTTTAAAGTCTATGAGTGTCTTTTTTGACACAGCAATTTTTTCATAGCAAAATATATTAGAGTCTATGGGGGAAATTTTATAAAATTCACAAAGAGCAAAACCTTGCAAATAAAAATTCACCTGTCGCAATGTAATATTCTTCGTCAGGCTTTTATTACATTGCAAATCTTAACTGCGCATTATGAACCTTTAACAACCGCTCTGGAGTTTTGTTAAATATTATGTCGAAAAAAAGGTTTTGCGATTGCAAATTTTTATTACATCCACTGCAAACGTTCGCAAAAGCTTTTTGGTCTCAAACTTTGCGAGGAAGTGAGTAAGGTCTTTATGCCATTGTAGCGCTATAGTAAACTGCTTTACGCGAGGGCAGTTTTAGCTACTTTCCTTTGTGGGCTGAGACCACAAATGAGCTCTCTTTCTCAGGGGCAAGCCCTCGCAACGCGGTGGAGGCAGGGTGTAGTGTGACTGTAACTGGAAGAGATAGCACAATGATGGGCGCCAGTAGTTCTTTTACGGTTGAACATAGAACTGTATTTATTGAACAATAGCACATAGATCATTCAGCCCATTGATCCACAATGGAGCATAGAACATACACAGCAGCATAAAGGAAGCATATACTCACAGCACGTATAGGCTGAATCCCCACAGGCTAGGGAATAAACAGCAGAGAGTAAGTTGACAGCATGTGATGGGCATTGCCCAGTTTTCAGGATATCTTCCAGTGGCAGACTAGGGGAACTCCTATCATCCCTATCTCAACACTTTAGTCCTTACTCCGGGTCAGTAATACCCTGCGATCCCTCTAATCTCCTCGGTGGAGCCTTGAGCTGCTCAACTAAATAACCTCTCTATCACTCCTAGAGTGATCTATAATTGAGTATAGCTGTCTAATTACTAGGGCCAAGGTGCCTAGGGTCGACACTACCCATTCCCTTCCAGCCTGCTTGGTTGGGCTAAAGCAATGGACCCAGAGCACATGGTTCCTAAACCTTTTATACTCGGGCACAGTGCCATCTGGTGAACACTGTGTGAACTACAGGGGTTACATAAGCACAAGGTCCCCATAAGGACCCACTGAGGTGTCCATATTACTAGGGATGTGCCTGTCTGTAATGTGTAAGGGTGTCTAAGATTTTCACATCCCTACACGATCAAAAATGGCTCAAACATGGTTGCTAATGTTCGTAAGTGTCTTTGCAACCGTTTTTTGCTCTAGCGAAACATAATACATTCCCCTCATGGGTGGTTTTTTTTTTCATGGACCCTTTTCTGGGTTCCAAATTTGAGCTACCAATAAAACCTTTTTTTCTTACTTTCAAGTCTTGTTGACCATTGAGCGAATCAATCTGCCATAGTTCACTTTGTGTCAAAATTCACAAACCAGATTAAACATTTTCAGAATTTTATAGGAGTAAATGGAAAGGCAAAATCACATGCATTTTTCATGTGTATAATTTTAGGCACCGTTTCACAAAAGTTTTCGCCAGCAGCAAAACCATACATGGTTAAAAAAAAATGCTTATCACTACTAGTTAATAAAAATGCAGCAGATAACATTTGGTCTGCCTACCCGATAGATGCATAAGAGCTGCTATTCTTTTGGCAATTGACAAGGGTGTTTTCACAGGCTGAAATATATTACAATGAATAAGTCTTGCTAAACATAAAATGTATCATATTTTATTAAAGTTTAATAATAAATTAGGTAAAAAAATCATTTTCAATTAAACTATTATTCAATATTGATCAAAATCTTCATTCAATACCTCAGAGAGCCTTCCGAAGTGGGTACGAATTTAGCCTTTCATATAATGAAATGTGTAACTATGGTTCTAACCCATGTCTGGCTTTTAAATGGAATGATTTTAATGATCTTAACACAGTTCTTAGCAATCCCCACAGGGATAACTTGTATCTATAATTTACCATTGCTTAGTTCAACCACATAGTGTGTTCTATTTCTGCCTTATATTGTAGACACAAAAAATAGCATCAGATAGGAAATTGTCACATAAGCAGCTTCTTGCTACAGTTATTTTCCTCTCAATGTCACTTTGCCTTATTTCTACAAGAGTAATTACTAAAGCTGTGAGCTGTGAGGAGGCAATGACCACATTACTTTCTCCTACACACGAGACTTTCTTGATTCTTTGTTTTCTGTTCATGTAACCATATTGATATGATGGTAGCACATTTAATACCATTAGAGGTTTAACACAGCTTTTTACAACACATGTAAACAGCATGCTCATTTAGGGGGTTATTTATTAAAGTCCGAATGCCAAATACTCAAAAAAAATTGAGGTTTTTTTTTACTATAAAAACTGAGTTTTTAGTGGAAAAAACCCTACATTTTTTGTGCTTGAATTGACCCAGAGGTTGCTAAAAGTCAGAATCCAAAAATACTTAATATCCAAGCTGTCGGGTCCTGTAGAACTCAATGGCAAAGGTCCCATTTCAAATTTTAAGATATCATGGTCTGCTCTGTGTTTTGGCAAAAAATCTGACTTTACAAAAAAATTGAGCGTTTTGGGCATAAAACCCTAAAAATATGGGTGTTTTTTCTGCAAAAAGCTGAATTTTTTAGTTTTTTTCAAACTAATTTTAGCAAGTTTTTTCAGTAATAAATCGTGGATTCTAGTTTGGTCTGACTTTTTTACTTAAAAAATCAGAAAATTTGATTTTGATAAATAACCCCCTTAGAGTCACAATCCTTTTCTCTGTGCAGCAAAATAAATGTGCACACACACACAATTATTAACACTAAGGGGGTTATTTATTAAAGTCTGATTTGTTCTGGTTGGAGTTTTAAAGGGGAAAACAACATCTTTTCAGAGGAAAAATACTGGAATTTTTCGTGATTTATTAAATCCTGTGGCTGTTAAAAGTACTTCATCTCAAACCAGCTGAAGTTTTGTAGAAGTCAATGGCAGATGTCCTATTTATAATTGGTAGATATCTTGATCTGCACTGGATTTTCATCAAGTCTTTTTTTTTCCTCCTTCCTGAATTTATTAAAACCCAAATAATATGATTTTAAAATGCCACCTATTGCGACACTGACATGGTACCTTTGTGGAAAATAAACATGTTCTTTTATTTACAAGCATTTATCTTATAGTTGCTTATATTTAAATTCAGGCCCTCTCCTGTTCATTTTCATGCCTTTCATTGACACAGCTGCTTAATTTCTAAGGTAAACTAGATCCTAGCCACCAGATAACTGCTCAGAATCCAAACTGGAGAGCTGCTTAGTGATGGGCGAATTTATTCGCCAGGCGTGAATTCGCAGCGAATTCGAAAAATTTGGCGAAAAAAACGGCCGCCGTCGTCAAAAACCGGGCACCGGCATCAGAAATGAAACGCCGGTGCTGTATCGCAAATTTTTCGCCGTTTGGCGAATTTCACGATTTTTCCGGCGAAGCGAAACGGCGCAAATTCGCCCATCACTAGAGCTGCTAAACAAAATACTAAATATTTGAAAAACCAGGAAAAATAGATTACTCACTGGGTCAGAAGTTAGGTAACTGATACTTGGCTGTTTCACATCTGCCCCTGTCTCAGTGATGTTACAATCTAAGATCTCTGCCATTTATACTTTGGGGCAAAAAAAAAAAACAACTTAAAGAGGGAAAGCATCACAAAGAGGTGTCTTCTGTGCATGCTTGCTCCATCTGCTCCAAAGGAAATCAATCAGGCCTATACAGTAGACACCCTTTTGAGGTCTTCACAGTAAGTGAGCAAAGGAGAGCTCAGAAACGAAAATGGGGAGGAGATTCTCAGCTACAAGGAAGGATCTGAGAGAGCGGCAGTTGAGCAGTTTGTGATACAAAATCAACATCAGACATTATGCAGGATGAAAGGTACGTTATTCTGGGGACTGTTTATAGTGAGTACAGAGATAGGGGGAAAAAAATGTTACTTATTCTTTTAAGTGATGTCAAGTAAATTTCCATGGTAAAAACACTGTAAAATGATCAGATGGTGATATGTGGTTTATTTTATACAAAGTATGATAAACAGGTGACTTTAATGATTCATTATACCAACTACTGTATGCATTTTGGCGCCAAGTTTGCTTTTTATATAATACCATTAGGAGCAGTAACAAATGAAGGGGTGCAGCTAGTTCACCACTTTGTTTTTGCTGGATAGTAATGTAGACACTCTTATAATAGATAAGTACAATGCTTAGTACAAGTTGTTTTATTTTATTGCTAGGTGAAATCAAGCAATACATATGACTGTTACGCCCCTCCCGTGCATTACTTATGAATACAATATACACAGTACTTATAAATGATGAGAGTAAACTTGATAATTAAAGTTAACAGTAGTTCAATTGAATCTTATGAGTGATGCAATCACCATGCATCTAAACCATTAAGCAACAATAGCATAGCTGAGTTTTATTAGGCAATAATCCAGTCCCCAAGTGGATAAATTATGATGTGGTCTATGTTTATTTTGATTAAAGAACTGGTTTGTAGCTGATGAACAAGAAGTTGACTGAGATTTTTAATATAATTGCAGCAAGGTTATCTTCTTTATATTTGCTACAACTTTTAGTGGAATAGAAGTTTTTTTTACTTCTCCCACTTTTATGGGGAACAGTTTATAAAAGTTATGGTCTTACATGTTGATTAAGAAAACTTGCAAGTAATTTTAGATAACATGGGAACTAACTTTTTCTTTTTGAAATTAATTTTTACCTACAGAAGTGTGGCACGGCTATGGGGACAACATTTGCCCATCATTTGTGAATCTATATATGGGATGGTGGGAAGAGTTGATCATTTACCATGATACTAACCCTTTTAAAAAATATATCACATTTTATGGTTGCTATATAGATGATCTAATACTTGCTAACACCATTCTCAGTGCCTCTTACTCACATCCATCACACATTCCAACAGGCCATTTTTTATGAATTAGGCGTCAGTGTTCTAATTTTAATGACTTTGTAAATAAATTCAATGTTATTTCTGACCCGTGCTTTTTGTAGGGCTCTATACACTCTCAGAGATACTCTATTTACTAAATATGAAAATCGATTGGACTCTTACCAATCAGATACAGTCAAAATAACTTGTGTGTATCCTGACCTTTAGCCCACAATATACTGACATTATAAAAATTATAAAAAGAAAATTATAAAGAAAAATTTAACAATTCTGAAAACAGACCCAATCCTAGATTAAATTTTGGGAGAGAGATGTTGTTTTGTGTTCAGGAAACCTAGATGCCTTCCTAATATTCTTTCACCTAGTATGATTAACACTCAAAAACAGTTTACTTGGTTAACACATAAGAGATCTTAGAAATGTGGGTCAAAGAAATGCATTACCTGCTAATATATAGTTGTGTGTAATGAATTCTCATACTTTAGTACTAAGAGACTAAGAGAACTTTTAAGATAAAACAATGTTAACTGAAGTGCACTTTTTTAATTTATTCGATTTCATGGAAAAAACATGGCCAACAAAATTTTGGCCAGACAAGACACACACTTAAATAAAAGGCACGTGAACATATTAGTAACATTAAAAATAATACAGAGACAAATGTAGTCAAACATTTCCCCACATGCTGTAACAATAATTTTTTTTTCTTGTGGTGATTGATTTAAAGAGGTCCTATCTAATCAGCACAGCTCCCATTGACTTCTACGGCACCTCGACAACTTGGAAAAGTTTTTCCTTTAGAGGTTTTCTTGGTTTTTACACTTAATAAATCTCAACTTTTTAGAACTTTTTAGAAATCTATGAAAACCATACATTCAAGATTTGTGAAAAAAGGCAATTCGATTGTTAGTAAATGAGCCCCTAAAACTATCAGAGAGGAAAACAGGGAAATAGTTTAAAACTGTATTTATCTAGAACGTCAAAACTTAATTGAAAAAAAAAAGAATATGATTCAACCACACTTAGAGGTTTTCCATTCACAAATATACGCTTTTATCAGTGCTGCATAGACAGGAGAGCAAGAGATAACACTTTTATGTATGTGTAACCATTAATAACAGATTGTAGAAAGCAAAAAGCTAAAAAATCCAAACCCCAGGATTTACTACAAATAAAAACAGAAATGTAATTTAATAAGCAATGTTAAATCCTAAAAGACTATGCATTGGAACCCACCTTTTATACATTTTTTCAAATAACTCAAACTACTGTTAAAGAGAATATAAAGGGATAGATACTGCTTTCAATAGTAATACATCTACAAATAACTTAAAAAACATAGAAACATAGAAAATGTGTAATATTGCAAAGTTGCTTAGAATTATAATTTATTTTATTTGGCAAAAACTATTTTTTGGATTGACATAACCTTGAAGGACAAGTGACAAGTAACACAGTTATTTAGGATGAAATAAAAACCCTTTCATATATATTCATATAAACTAAATCTGCCTAACTGCAAGTTTATCAAGAAGGCAAAAAAAAAACCCCATCTGAAGACTCTTCAGTTTTCCACCCTTTTCAGGGGGAAAATTCTCCCTGGCACAAAGATGGACCAGTCCCTGTACTTCAGTAACCCTCATAGCTGTTACTGTCAAAGGAATCTTTTTGAATATTAAAATGGAACCTCCTTTCTTCTAAGTTTAGTGGGTGCTCTTGTAGAAAGCAATCCAGCAGCACACTGATTTCTGATGCAATAAGTGATATTATTTATTCAGCCCATATACATACAAGAAAAGGGCAACGTTTCGGACCCCACTGGGTCCTTTGTCAAGCCTAGTGATCAAATACAAACACAGTGTTTTATAGAGTGCATATTGGGAGTGGCCTGTGTCTCCTCCCCATCAATTGACATCAAAGTGAATCAGGTGAAATTTAAATACTTG
Source organism: Xenopus laevis (assembly GCF_017654675.1). Lineage (NCBI taxonomy): Eukaryota > Metazoa > Chordata > Amphibia > Anura > Pipidae > Xenopus > Xenopus laevis. The sequence goes on along the minus strand of NC_054374.1, from coordinate 109,631,339 downwards.
TAAGTGTCCATTTAAAAAGGTCTTTTTGTATATGTCCATACATCTGTGCATTCAAAATATAACAGTACTGTGGGATGGTCTAGTGTTACCTGAGACGCTTAGTGACTGCTGTTGCACATGGTACTCAGTTCTCCCTGAGATTCATATGCAGGTGTAGTAGTCTGCACTCAGTAAAATTTCCAGACCAATTAGTAACCTTGTGAAAAGAAGAAAAGGAGCATATTAAAAAGAGCATATTAAAAACAAAACTATTAGAAAATGGAACATAATAGTTACAACATTGTATGTATCCTACAACTTACTTAAACATAAACATTCCAGGGGTATAATCTCTATTCAAGCCTCGTGGCCATAGTGTATCTAATTTATGTATCCAGTACATTTCTCTGTATTTTAATTGAAGTAATCTGTTTCCACCTCTTCTTGGCACGTCAACGGTCTCTATGACCTGAAATTTGAGTTGGCTTATAGAGTGTTTGGCCTGGTGGAAGTGGTAGGGCACCGGTAAAGTGGTAATTTCTTTGCGAATTGTGGATTTATGCTTTGAAATCCGATCACGAATTCTTTGAGTAGTCTCCCCTATGTAAATTAACCCACAGGGGCATTTTAATAAATAGATGACAAAAGATGATTCACAGGTGAAGTAGTGATCAATGGTAAATTGTTTACCAGTATGTGGGTGGTAAAAGTGATTACCTTTTGTGACCGAATTGCACTGGGTGCAATGTAGGCAGGGAAAAGTGCCGAATTTTGGGTGCTGTAAAAATCGTTGGAAACCCTTCTTTTGGGGGCCGTTGTCAGCTTTCACCAATTGGTCCCTTATGTTTTTGCCCCTCTGGTATGCTATTAATGGGGGTTGTTGAAATTGTGAAATATTAGGAAGACAATTTTGAAGAAGGTGCCAGTGTCTTTTTACTATTTTGGATACATGTCTGCTTGCACTTGTATATTTACTGACGAAAACCATCCTATCGCCCTCTTTCTTGGTAGATTTGTCTGGGTGTAGAAGAAGTTTTCTGTCTATATCCTTGATCCTTCCTAACCCCTCTTTAAGTACCTTGTCTGGATAGCCTCTTTGTGAAAAGCGATCTGTCATTTCTGCCAATCTGACATCACATACGTTTGTATCGCTTACAATTCGTTTAACCCTTGTGTACTGTGTTGTTGGTAGAGACTTCTTTAGGGAAGGTGGGTGAAAACTTTGAAAATGTAATAGGTTGTTCTTGTCTGTGTTCTTCCTATACAAATCTGATTCGAGTTTAGCGCCCCGTCTGGTTAACTGTACATCCAGAAAATTAAGGGTATCGGTATGGAAGTTGTGGGTGAACTTGAGTGTTGTGTCTATATTATTCATAAAATCCTTGAACAGTTCAAGGCTTTTAACATCTCCATCCCATAGGATTAGCAAATCGTCTATATACTGTAGCGTTTGTATAGTAGACAGTGCTTTTGGTATAATGTATTCATGTATACAAACTTCTCTTCAATGTAAGCCATGTACAAGTTAGCATAGGTGGGAGCAACGTTACTACCCATGGCCGTCCCCCTTTGTTGGATGTAGAATTGGTCCCCAAAGAGAAAATAGTTCTGATGTAAGACAATTTCTAATAGATCTATCAGAAAGTCCCTTTGTGATATAGAGTGTTCTGTTTGTTCAAGAAAGTGTCTGATTGCCTTCAGACCTGACTCATGTGAGATGGAGGTGTACAAGCTTGTGACATCAAAGCTACACAGTAATATGTCATGATCTGGGAGGGAAATTGTGGCAATAATGTTCAACAAATGTGTAGTGTCCTTAATATAGGATTTGGTTGTTTGTACTATAGGTTGAAAGACTTTGTCCAAAAATATGGCCAGTGGGCTTAGGACAGAATCTGTGCCGGCAACTATTGGTCTGCCTGGAGGATGTCTCAAATTTTTGTGTATTTTTGGTAATGTATAAAATACAGGGGTGATAGGATCTTGTTTAATAAGAAATTCTTTCAAATCATCATCAATTATGTTATCCTCATGTGCTCTATACACCCTGTCCATTATGCATTCTTGTATGGATGTCAGGGGATTACTATTTACTCCCTTGTACACCTCTGTATCAGTTAGCTGTTGTAAAATCTCGGTCATATACTCTCCTGTATTTAATATTACTAGGGCTCCACCTTTATCTGCTGGTTTGATCGTTATGTCTCTATTCTCCCTTAGTTCTTTCAGGCATAATCTTTCCTTCTGTGTTAAGTTAGCTTGATAATCCATATGGGGATTTCGTTTCAATTTACCCTTTAATTTTTCCACATCACTGGATACTAATTTCACATAGGCTTCTATGACATTATCATTAGATGGCGGCATATATGTACTTTTGTTCCTTAAACCCAACTTTTTAAGTGATAATTGCGAATGTCCCTGTCCAGTATTACTGTACACATTTGTAAATGCCGACTAATTTTACAAATGTGTACAGGAGAGTATATGACCGAGATTTTACAACAGCTAACTGATACAGAGGTGTACAAGGGAGTAAATAGTAATCCCCTGACATCCATACAAGAATGCATAATGGACAGGGTGTATAGAGCACATGAGGATAACATAATTGATGATGATTTGAAAGAATTTCTTATTAAACAAGATCCTATCACCCCTGTATTTTATACATTACCAAAAATACACAAAAATTTGAGACATCCTCCAGGCAGACCAATAGTTGCCGGCACAGATTCTGTCCTAAGCCCACTGGCCATATTTTTGGACAAAGTCTTTCAACCTATAGTACAAACAACCAAATCCTATATTAAGGACACTACACATTTGTTGAACATTATTGCCACAATTTCCCTCCCAGATCATGACATATTACTGTGTAGCTTTGATGTCACAAGCTTGTACACCTCCATCTCACATGAGTCAGGTCTGAAGGCAATCAGACACTTTCTTGAACAAACAGAACACTCTATATCACAAAGGGACTTTCTGATAGATCTATTAGAAATTGTCTTACATCAGAACTATTTTCTCTTTGGGGACCAATTCTACATCCAACAAAGGGGGACGGCCATGGGTAGTAACGTTGCTCCCACCTATGCTAACTTGTACATGGCTTACATTGAAGAGAAGTTTGTATACATGAATACATTATACCAAAAGCACTGTCTGTCTACTATACAAACGCTACAGATGCAGCCACTTTGGTTTGTCTGTTTGACACAGAATAACTAAACACAGATATCCCATTTATCTCATTTAACACAGAAAACTGTGTCACAACATCCCATCTAATTAAAGCATTCACCATTGTGAACAATGGGGCTTTGATATGCTAATGAAAAGGTTAAATGCATTAAATGAGTTAGGATGACTTTAGATAACACAGTTTCTTCAATTAACCCTGAGTCATGACGCATTTAACTCACAAATCCAAGTGGCTTCATCTGTATATAGACGATTTGCTAATCCTATGGGATGGAGATGTTAAAAGCCTTGAACTGTTCAAGGATTTTATGAATAATATAGACACAACTCTCAAGTTCACCCACAACTTCCATACCGATACCCTTAATTTTCTGGATGTACAGTTAACCAGACGGGGCGCTAAACTCGAATCAGATTTGTATAGGAAGAACACAGACAAGAACAACCTATTACATTTTCAAAGTTTTCACCCACCTTCCCTAAAGAAGTCTCTACCAACAACACAGTACACAAGGGTTAAACGAATTGTAAGCGATACAAACGTATGTGATGTCAGATTGGCAGAAATGACAGATCGCTTTTCACAAAGAGGCTATCCAGACAAGGTACTTAAAGAGGGGTTAGGAAGGATCAAGGATATAGACAGAAAACTTCTTCTACACCCAGACAAATCTACCAAGAAAGAGGGCGATAGGATGGTTTTCGTCAGTAAATATACAAGTGCAAGCAGACATGTATCCAAAATAGTAAAAAGACACTGGCACCTTCTTCAAAATTGTCTTCCTAATATTTCACAATTTCAACAACCCCCATTAATAGCATACCAGAGGGGCAAAAACATAAGGGACCAATTGGTGAAAGCTGACATCGGCCCCCAAAAGAAGGGTTTCCAACGATTTTTACAGCACCCAAAATTCGGCACTTTTCCCTGCCTACATTGCACCCAGTGCAATTCGGTCACAAAAGGTAATCACTTTTACCACCCACATACTGGTAAACAATTTACCATTGATCACTACTTCACCTGTGAATCATCTTTTGTCATCTATTTATTAAAATGCCCCTGTGGGTTAATTTACATAGGGGAGACTACTCAAAGAATTCGTGATCGGATTTCAAAGCATAAATCCACAATTCGCAAAGAAATTACCACTTTACCGGTGCCCTACCACTTCCACCAGGCCAAACACTCTATAAGCCAACTCAAATTTCAGGTCATAGAGACCGTTGACGTGCCAAGAAGAGGTGGAAACAGATTACTTCAATTAAAATACAGAGAAATGTACTGGATACATAAATTAGATACACTATGGCCACGAGGCTTGAATAGAGATTATACCCCTGGAATGTTTATGTTTAAGTAAGTTGTAGGATACATACAATGTTGTAACTATTATGTTCCATTTTCTAATAGTTTTGTTTTTAATATGCTCTTTTTAATATGCTCCTTTTCTTCTTTTCACAAGGTTACTAATTGGTCTGGAAATTTTACTGAGTGCAGACTACTACACCTGCATATGAATCTCAGGGAGAACTGAGTACCATGTGCAACAGCAGTCACTAAGCGTCTCAGGTAACACTAGACCATCCCACAGTACTGTTATATTTTGAATGCACAGATGTATGGACATATACAAAAAGACCTTTTTAAATGGACACTTACAAGTATTTAAATTTCACCTGATTCACTTTGATGTCAATTGATGGGGAGGAGACACAGGCCACTCCCAATATGCACTCTATAAAACACTGTGTTTGTATTTGATCACTAGGCTTGACAAAGGACCCAGTGGGGTCCGAAACGTTGCCCTTTTCTTGTATGTATATGGGCTGAATAAATAATATTACTTATTGCATCAAAAATCAGTGTGCTGCTGGATTGCTTTCTACATTGTATGCTGGACCCTGTGGGCAGGAAAGGGTCAACCAGAGCAAGCACCTGACACCCTGCATAGGGTTATTGTGAAGGGTCGAGCACTCCGAATTTTGCAAATAGTGGGTGCTCTTGTGTCTGCAGGAAAGATCTACTAGTAAATAAAGCATAACAGAGTTTATTATATGTTTTCCTGAAGTATTTATTCACAGTTATCATATCACTCCTTAAGTGCCTCTTCTTCAGTGTGAACAGTCTCAACCCAGCCAGTATTTTTTCATAATACAGACTTTCCATACCCTTTACCAGCTTAGTTGTCCTTCCTTGGACCCTTTCTAATATCCCATTTGATCACTAGAGGCCAACATTGAATGCAAAGACTCAGCTTTTAGATGCCGGCTTAAAGGGCATGTAAACTCCTCTAACCCATTCTGGTCCCTCCCTTGGGAACATACTTTGGCTGTTGGCAATACATTGTAAAAAGTCTCTCTTTACAGATTCTCTTAATCATTTAAAACACATTTCCCATCCCACTGACTTACCTCAGACTTGTGCAAACATAGAGGAAGGTATGTATGTTGATGATGGTGCTTCCCAAATATGGAAATATGTGATAAGATATTTTTAAAAAATCAGACTTTATTAAAGAATAAAACCACAAAAAGTTGGCAAAAAAACCTCTGCGATGGCGATAATCAATAGGAGTTAATGGGAATTGTCTCTAACAGCTTTAATTAAATTTGTTTTTCCCAGTTCATTAAAACATTCATGTTTTTTAGCTTTATGAAAAATCAATGGAACAATTGATTCTCACAGATGTGTGACTTTCTTTTGTGAAAAAGGCGCGTAGGAATATTCAATCACTGTTTATTCATAAGCTAGTGCTTGAAAAAAGTTGCAAAAGTTGCTTCTTCTTTTGGCGCTTGTGGGTTTTTTCTTGACTTCCAGAATTAGTAAATATGTCCTATAAGTAAATAAGTCCTATTCATGTTGATAGGGTGTCATCTTGGATGTTTTATAAGAAACACATCACTAAAATAAATTGCAGGATTTTTTGAGATTCTTTGGCTTTAATAATAAGATAAATACTGCTTGGAATGGGACATTTTCGATATAAGGGGTCTTGTAATATGGAACACATGCCTGAAGGTTGGACTTTTTTTTAAATATGTGTATATGCATCATTTGGTCATGCTTCAGTGACAAGGAAACAGTCCTAAGAAGTAGTTGTGCATGTAAGAAAACACTAGTCAAGCATATTAGACAGAAAAAAAGACTATTAAATAAAATGGCTTGGGTACCTACCACATAGCTTAGCTTTGTTAGTACTCTAAGGTGAATATCATCCACCCTATACCTCTCCTTTAGAGAATAATTAGCTAGCCACAATTGATTTCTGTCACAAAAAATAAGTAATGGTGTACAACATTTTAAAATGAATGCAAATCATGCAAAAAGTAGGAATCATGAGTTTAATTAATGCATGGTTAAGAATAGATGAGGCTGTGTTACATATTTAAAGATTATGTATAAGGATTTTCTAGATAATATATTATATACCAGCATTAGATAAGAATAGGTGCAAATCATACATATAGTGCACTATTTGTAGTTGAAAGAAAAATAAACATGAAAGGGCATGGAGTCACAATTATGTTATGGATGTGGAGTGATGTGGCACTTCATCACAGTTGTTCTTTATACAGATATATGAGGTAGTTCTTTAATCTAAAGCTGTAATGTATCCCTGTACTGGTTATACCATCAAGAGGCCAATTAAATATTCAAAATAAATACAATCAAAATAAATAAAATTAAAGTTTCAACCAATATGAAATGTGAGAAACTGAGGCTTTAGCAACACTAGACAATGGTGCCCCAGTCCAGTAGCCCATAATATCCAATCAGTGATTTATGTTTATTATTCCACCAGCAACAGTTTGATCAACTGATTGGTTGCTGCACCTTCCCAAATGTGCTCAGCACCATTAAATTACTTTAATGTGATTCAAAGGTATTGTTCCAAAATTTTCCCCATTAAAGATAAAATGTTAAAACTAGCCAGATTATAAGGTTTCTCTTCAATACTAAGTTAGTTATTTATTATTAGTACTGACTAATAAAAACAAAATAAAAAGATAAATTACAAATTATACTAATATTCTTTGGATATGTTTACTGATAATGCATAATTATTTTGTTATTTTTAATATTATAGAAGTTATTGTATTACAAAAATAATCGTATTTAATATGCAAATTTAAATATGTGTGCATTCATTCTGAAAAAAATATATAAATTGCCTGAATGGTGACATCACAAATATCCCAAATGTACAATTCATCAACAGCTGCTGCTGAATTCATAATTAGCAGTTGTTGACATGAAAGATTACTTGGATATTAACCAACATTTACAAAGTATCTGGACTGATTTTGCTAATGTTTTAAAAAAAAAAATGCTAAGATAAAATGAATTGGCAAGATGTAAAAATTGGAATGTATTGGGGAAAAAGATGATCTAGAAAGTAGATAAGAAGTATTATATAGTTTTATATAAAATCACAATGCAACGCCAGTATAAAAAAGTATCATCTAAGAGTAACCAATGCTTTCTTACAAATGCTAGAATAAAGTAATACTAGCACACACTTGCCTACAGATCACATGTACATGGAGATGAACCTTCCATATTTAGAACCACATACTTCCATAATAAATGCATGTTATGTTACTATTAATTTGCTGATCCAGGTATTGTGAGTTAAATATAAGAAAACTACTATACAATGAAAAGAAATATAGGTTTGCTAATTGAATTTTATTGACTGAGGTGGTTTTCCTTCTTGTTTCTTTTTTTCAGTTTGAATAGCAGTGGGAGGGAATTTCCTCCAAAGTGTTATCATCTTGAACCACAACCACTGTACTGACTTAATCAGTTAATCCCAATCCAGGCATTTTTATTGCGTGTTCATTGTGAATGTGCAATTTTTAAATTAATTTTACACTGTAGATTCCAGTTCTTCTGCACAGAAACAAGAAAGCTGAAACTTTAGGCTGGTACTACAAGATTAGGATATAAATTATGGCATTTAAGCCATATTTATTTTTAGGGTTTAGTTCTTTTTTAAAAGACAGACTGCATACTACTGTATTTTAACTCCTACAAATAAATACAGATTACAATCCACATAAAGCCAAATGTATTAATTCAGAACACCTCTATTTTCTTTTGGCGTTTTGCTGTATAAGGTATTCGGCCAAGGCTCCAAGAATATCTAGGACCTCAAATTAGTGTTTGCCCCAAGTTGCCTCTGAAGTCATTTTATGGGTTTTAGTTGTGTCTAGAAGATCCAATAAATATTCACCCAAAATCATTCCCAAATTAATCTTTGAGCTGGAGCCCCATTGCCACTACTCCACAGTTTAATCTTGGATGTTCATATCTTCCATATGCTAATTTTAAACAAGGAAATGCAAGCATTAATCTTCCTTGAATGAACATGAAATCCAAAAATGTCTTCTTTGAAAATGTAGATTAATGGAATTGTAATTTGATTTTTAATCAAAAATTTACTTTGTATTTGGCTTACAGCCAAGCATCGGCACCTCGCCAGCATCATAATATTGTCACTTAGTCTGAGTCTGAAACTTGAAGGCTTAGCTGAGTCAGTTTATTGTGATTTTAGGAAGATATTTTCCCTTCCTATGCCCTGGGCACTAATGTTACTTATTATCTTATACGTGTAATGTAAATTTAATTTTATGAAAATACATCTGAATATAGTTTTAAACCAGACATATTGCAACGACTGGTTTTGTTACATTAATCTGCAGTCATACGTAGTCATAATCTTGTTCAATTTGTGGACTACATAAAAATCAAACTGAATTAAAATATATGGTAAATGAGAAAGGGGCGTGACCCCGAAACGTTGCACATTCCGCACTTTTTGAATTAAAGCAAGGCTTACCTGCTGCAAACGCTTTGTGTGCCAGTATTTTCCTTTTCCAAATAAAAAGGAGCAACATTTTAAGTACTACTGGCATTATCTTATAGTAAATGAACTAGTGTTCCTGCAGTGACTTCATATCTGCAATGCAATTACATTTGTATTTGCACTGCTCTGTTTCTGAATCAGTTCTGCTAAATGGTATAGCAAAATTACATAAAAGAGATTTATTACTTTTATCTTGAAACTTTAGAATTTTTGCATGGCATGAAATGATATATATATATGGTAGTTTTTTATATTAATAGTGTAGCATATAAATGTTAATGCTCTTGTCTTCTGACAAAATTAAATGCATAAGATCAGGGATATTTTTCATTTAGGTTTTTGACTTGCACCGTGTGCCACTTTTTTGGTTAAAAGTTTACATATGGTATGACAATGTGATCCAGGAAATCACCTAGGCTATCAGATAACGTAAGTAAATTGGCTGGTGTTTTATTCAAGAAGGTCAGATTAGACTATGAACATCTGTTCACCATCTGCATGGTGTTTACATGTCCCCATGACTCGGTTCCCTCATTTAATTAGTATACCTGTATGTATGTATGTATGTATGTATATATATATATATATATATATATATATATATATATATATATATATATATATATATATATATAAATATGCAGGTGACGGCACTCCCAGAGAAAACAAAAATTGTAAAAAGGCAATGTTGCTGATTAAATCAGGTTTATTTTATCCATATCCGACGTTTCGGTTCTATACTAGAACCTTCCTCAGGGAACAAACAGTGTTGTAGCTCCCACCCTTCCCAGCTATAGTCAGGTGATCCCACAAGCTTGGGAGTTTTACTTTGAAAGCAGCTAGTAAGTTGCAGGTAAAACGTAGTCCCTTTGTAAAATGTATAATGAAGCAATAGAATTCTCAATGAATCAGATGAAAATTGAGCATAGGACTGGCCAGATATGGGATGACTTTGATGTAGTTGGCCAGCTTAAAGATATTGCAATATATGGACAAACAATCCCTGTTTTGTTAAAAGGGTAAGGGATTTTTCAGTAGCAGTATGCACAAAATGTCGCTGTCTTAAATATATTGATAATGGGTTAAGTGAAGAGGACTCTTGTATTTGTCTACAGGGCAGCCATCGGGGGGGGGGGGGACGGGGGGGAGAGTTGACTTACTTTATTAGCCGGGCCCCCCATCTTTCTTCTATATAAACTAATCTAATATAACTAGAATCAAGGAAATTGATGTTTGATTGTAGAATTAATTTCTTTGCTCTAGTATTACATATATCTCATATGAATAGCATATCCTAGCATCATTGTTTACTGCTTTGTTAACTGATAAAATAATTACTGTTGTCACTAATCCTACCAACCAGACAGTGCTTCAAACAGACATGTAGAGGCAGCAGAGAAAGATAAGTTAATAATTACCACTTACCATAGCAACCAAATACAAACTTGGGATGTATTTTCTGAAATTCTTGGCACTTGGGGATTTCCACATAAGTAATGTTTCTGTGATTTGGATCACCACACCTACATTTAAATAAATCAAACAACACTTTTTCGCCACCAATATGAATTTATGCAGCTTTGTTAGGATCAAATAAAAGCTTCTATTTTATTATTACAGAAAAAAGGTAATTAAAAATGTTAATGTTAAGAGATTGTATACCTGTAGTAGTACATACTCCCGAGAACATGCATGATAAATAAAAAGGTCACAGCTTATTAAAAGTGAGAAGTCCAACTGCAAAAGTATTTTACAGGTTACAAAATACTAAATGTAAATTCTTTGATTAATTTTACCTTGATCCGAAAGAGCGTGACAAGTGATGGGTTTCTAGGTTTTATTGTTGTACTGTGCAAAATGCAGAATATAAAAAATGTCATGAATGTAATTAAACATATATTGATGGTAGGAATAATATTCAAATGTGCCATTTATAGTGCCTTACATGACATGTTAAAGGATGTTTAAATTAGTGTGAATATTGTTTATAAGGTTTTATGCTTGATTTATTTTCATTTGTGCTAAGTGAATGACCAATCAGTGTTCTCTGTGGTGTCTTTCTTTCAAGTAAAAATTGCAAGACTGAGCAGAAGTGTCACAGGTGATAATGTTATTCAAATGTAATTCCAAGTAATGTCTGAACTGCATATGGATGCATTTTACAAATTTCCTGATTTTCCAATTAACCTCATTTTTTTCTCAACAAGAAGTAGCTTACATTTTAGTGCGGCAGGTTTTTAATGAAAATAGACTTTTTCCATGACTCTTAGGTCACAAAGAATGTCTGAATTACTACTAATTTATAACAACGTTTATAGTAGTCTTAAACTAGAATCAATTTCCTAGATCTTTGAACCTTGCTGGAAGTTTAATAAGCCTATTATAACGGGTTTTACAAGTCGTTCTGGAATCAAGATAGATTTTAAATCCTGGATTTCATCTCTACAAATGCATGTTTACTTACTTACAAAAAAAAATATTGTGTAAAAAGCGTTTTGCAGCAAAACATATTTTTAAATTTTGCTGAATATGGAATGCTCTAGAAAATATTTAACTGAACCCGAAATGGCATAATAAATTAAAAACATAAACCAAAATAAATAAATTGCATCATGTTTAGCTGTTCAGAGATTATGGGTTTAGATTCAGTTTGACTAAGAATTCAGACGACTTTAAATTGAGTTCAAAGTTCAGCCAAATTCATTAAAAAGTGCTGGGATTTTCTATCATCTATCTATCTATCTATCTATCTATCTATCTATCTATCTATCTATCTATCTATCTATCTATCTATCTAGTTATCTATCTGTATGGGTATCTAACTATCATATATAGACATAAAAAGCAAAAAAGTTGCAGCTTAGTTTTTGCTTAGAGAGTAACAATATTTAATGGATGATATCATATGCCTCCATATAGAAAATCTAACTACCTAACATAATTGTTCTTTACATGCAGTCTCCTATTAAATAATGTATCTGTTAACATTTCAAACATGTATTTTCCTTTCTGCTAAATTTTGCCACATGCTCATAAGTCCAAAGTCCAAATTGAAAAGTACTTCAACTCAGACCTGCCGAGTTTATGTAGAAGTTAATGGCAGATGTCTTCCATGGTTTTGGGTGTCAAATCTGAATAAAATTTGAGGTTTCCGGCATCACATCCAAAAAAGTTGCTGTTTTCAGCTACAAATTTGAAATTTGTATCATTCAAATTTTTTCACGATTTTATTACGTTTTTTCCTGCAAATTTTTTTTCGAGAAAATGTATTGATAAATAGAGTGTGGATTTGGTCAGAATAGTTTTCAGAAAATAGTGAGCATAGTGAGAACTTTTGCAAATTAACTTTAGTGTTAGTTTATAGATTGGTCAGTAACTGCTGGTGTGCTAGGTCTAATTATGAATCAGAAACACAGATTTGGTGATCATTCTGTGCTTAATTTAATTAATTAACCAATTTATTAATTTAATATTACATGTAGTAGACCAATTATTACTAATATAGCATATTCAGTTCTTGAATATATGAAAATGGTAGTCATAAAGTGAAGTCTGGAGCTTTCAAGCAAACTGGGGTGGGGTGGGTGTCACAAATCCTTTGGAGAGTAACATCCAGCCTGCAGGCCTCAAGTTGTACAGCTCTGTTCTAGATAACATATCGTTTTGATCATGATAAATATATATTTTTTATTATTACTTGATCTAAATAGGACAAACAGGGAAACTGAAGCTACTCTTTGTTTGGTCCTTGTGAGGTAGATAATTAGATAATTAGTAGCGATGAGCGTAATTTTTCACCAGGTTTTACCACGAAAAAGACATCCATAGACTATAATTGGTTAAAAAAATTGTTGCGTGTCAAAAGAAAATAGGTGTGTGTTTTAAAAATTCTCGGCCAAAGACTTCAAAGTATTTGGCAATTTTTTTTCTGTTTCACAAATTTTCAATAAAGGAAATGGGTCAGATCGCCCATCACTAATTACCAGCACACATAAGTTGATTATGCAGGGGAAATAACTTTGCCCTGGTAAACATATTGTTTACCTCACAAGTACCAAACATTTATTTGCCCTGTTTAATTCAAGAAATATAAAGACTACTTTTTTTTGTGATTTTTCTAATACACTTTTTGTCAAATACCATAAATCTTCTATAATCCTCAGAGGTATGACATAGTAAATATAATATTTATAAGCTCCTCCTCTAAAAGTGATGTATTAACATAGCAAGAAGCCAAGCATTACTGTCATGATTGCTATCAGGATAAATTACAGCTGTAGTAGTGGCTGTGAGGAGCCTATGGGCTAGATACCAGATGAAAGAATTTTTAGTGATTTACACAAAGCAGGAATTGTCAGTGCCCCTCAATGTGTGCTGAAATGTAACTGTAACCCTGACCCCCCCCCCCATCTGTGCTGCCAGATTTCAGCAGTAAGTCTCCATGACGGCTGAAGGTGAATTTTCTAAATTTTAATATGAAATTATTTTCAAATATATCGACACCAGAGCCCCCACCCAATAAAAGCTGCCACCCTAGGCACAAGCCTTCGAGTGCCTATATATAAATATGGTCCTGACTGCTGGTTCATTTTAAAATTAAAAAAGTTTTAATTTATTCCTACTAAAACATAGTATATGGCTAATAGAATTGTGAAACTAAAAATAACAAATTTTTTGACCAAAAATGAAAAATATCTGACTTGAAATGCTATTTTTTTTACATCCTGTAAAAAAATTTAAGAATTCTTGGGGACCAATTTATCAAATATCAGACTGGGGGACAATTCAGTATTTTCCCCATTTATCAAAATTTGAAAAATTTACACATTTATCAAATCTGATACCTGTGGCATTTAGACTAGAATATGTTCCCTATGAGCCACACTCTGCTCTGTCATTTGTCCAAGAGGATTAAGACAATTTATATTTGGTATCCACATAAAGACTATGATACTGCTTCAAAGATGGTCTACACAATTTTGTAAAACATCACTCTAAAACCATTTTATACAAATAAAAGATATCTTTGCTAGAAGATGAGGCCCTTCACCAAAGTCCACAAATGTATTTATGAATACAAAAAGACTAAAGGGATTATATGCAGTAAAAAGTTAAATAAAAGACAGTTTTGGATGCAATCACTACCACTTTTACATTGGAATATTCTTCATATCTAGCGTGCCCTAGAGTATTTATTTAAATGCATGGCAATACAAAGAACCTTTTACATTTAAAAGTAGCTGGAGATTAACAAAAAATATGACTGCAAGTTGTGACTTAAACCATATAGTTTATGTAATGACAAATGTTTCTATTTGACAGCACTGCCTCTAGGTTAGGGTGGAAACTTTCAGCAGATGAAGCTAAATCACATGTCAAATCAGTACATAAATCACACAGCTTTAGGCAAATTTATCTGAATGTCCCATTTGTTTTCCAATAAAATTTACAGCCTTTAAAATGATTATTTAATAGTAAGGAACATTACCATTTTATATGAAAATATTCATATTTATATTTTTAGCATTGCTGGTGTGGAGTGGAGAATGGTAGGATATGAATTAAAACTGATGTTGAAAGTTAGCAAAGTAAGAGCACACAAAATATTTCAAAATATGATCATTGTTATGTTGATGTAACCATTCAGATCTTCCCTGGAATGAGATGAAAGACATTTAGCAACAGGCAGGCAAAATGTCATCCATAAGGGGTAAAATAAATTAAAGTTCCAGAATCTATTTGTGTATGTCTTCAGCTTGTCATTTTGAGCAGTACATACAATTCTCAACTGTTTGGGATAAAGGATATTTATTTGAGTGCATTATGGGGCAGATTTATCAAGGGTCGAATTTCGATGGTTAAAAAACCCTCAAAGTAAAATCCTTCGATTCAAAGGATTTTTGCGCAAAAGGTTCGATCAAACGATCAAATAAAAAAATTGTTCGATCAAGCGCTAAAATTCTGCGAATCGAACGATTTTAAGCGGTCGATCAAATGATTTTTATTCGATCAAAAAAACTTAGAAAAGTGCTCTGGAAGGTCCCCATAGGCTAACATTGCATTTCGGTAGCTTTAATGTGGCGAAGTATGAAGTCAAAATTTTTAAAGAGACAGTACTTCGATTATCGAATGGTTGAACGATTTTTACTTCGAATCGTTCAAATCATTCGATTAGATCGAATTCGATCGAATTTGACCAATTTGAAGGTCGAAGTACCCAAAAAAATACTTCGAAATTCGAATATTTTTGCATTCAAACTATTACTATATATCTATCAATTTCATGACTTTTTGCTAATCAAAGAGACTAATGAGGTGTATAGAGTGCTGGATTTCTCAAAGATATTTCTGTTTTCCTTCCTCCTAACAGGAAAGGATAGATATACAGTATTTATGTCTGCATACACAAGCATTGCAGCTTGGTTACCGTCATTATGAATAGGCAGGGGATTTGAAACATTATTTGCTTAATATATCAACTAATAAGACAGAAGTAAGCAGGTATAGAATGACATTAATCAAAATATCATTCCTGAATTCTTAGTTCCAAATTGATGTCAAAGTAACTGAGAATTAATTTATTTATCATTTAACATAATGTAGACTATTTCCCCTCTATGCAGTCTAAGGCTTTGCAACCAAGCATATGTATGGCCACTAGGCTCTTTTTGGAATTATGGCATTGCTCATTATATAAATGTAACATATGGTATCCCAAAACCCAGAACAAACCCCAAAATCCCGGTCTCTAAAAATTGCCTTTCACTTTAGGATGAGCCCTCTGACACTTGGATGCCACCAGGTCTTAAAGTGAGATGACCAAGGGGTATATTCTGGGCAGGCAAGGGAACCGTAACTTATGCAGAAAGGACAAGGAACAGAGACTGTAGTTGTGGAACAGGCTGGGTCAGTACCAGTAAGACAGTGCAGTGCTGTGTATATAATCAGGAACCAGGAGCATAGTCAGGATAAAAGGCCAGGGTCAAAACCAGTTTGTAACACAGTACAGAGTTGGGATCTTGAAGAGTTGTCAGTTCAGGCAGTGATGCAGCATGGTCAAAAGAGGTAATTGTCAGAAACAGAAATTAGACACAAATCACACCCCGGAAATAGACCCAGTTGGGCCAAGAGTCAGTGCAGAGCAAGGGATTTCTAGGCAGCCTAATGGCTTACACCAATCACCTATGGCCAGATTGGTAACAGGTGAAACAAGCCATGCCTACTTGCAGTTACAAGGATAGCAATAGGATTAAACCAGGGCCTTAGCCGTCCACCCACATAGAGCAGTGGCAATGCAGACAGCACAGAAATACCAGGTCGGGTGTCTGGTTCAACTCCAGGCAGGATATTGCAATAAGGCTCCCTACCATCTTTCTACTAGTGCACATGTAGTTATAGTGCACATAATAGTGCAAGGATCACTTGGAAGTTCCTTGATGAGTATTTCAGGGTAATCACTTGAATCACTGTTCCGTTTCATTCTATTTGCATTATATTATACACATTATGAATATGTATCTGATCTGCAGTGTTTGAATCCTAAGGTGGACCTGAAAAGATGTGGCTTTGCATAACTTACATTCCTTTTGTTGTGGGTCTTTTCAGTTCCCAGTAGCTATGGACTCCATAGTTCTGCAAATTATTAATTTATTTAAATTTTCCAGCAATTTTGTTTTACCTTTTACAGTATCTGTGGTGGAATGAAGTTAAGTACCTTTGCCTGTGTTGCCTGTGTAGATGGTGTATATTTTTTTAGTGTTGGAAAATATATATACTTGTTCTATAGTCATGTGAATTAAGCTCAGAATCACCTGTAAAGATAGCTGAAAGCCATAAATGATAGTGCTGATCATTTGGTCACTCAGCCAACAATCAGATGACTTTGGGACACAATGACAGAGGGCCGCATTTAGTATGATATTTATCACATATCAATAAAAAGACCATTATGTTAACTCAATAAAAGGACAGTTTATATTATAGGAATTATAGTATATGTAAATGATACCTTATATATTGTCAAGAATACACAATTAGAGGCTCTCTAATACATTCAAGGTTATTAATTATATAATTTTACTAAATTGCAAGTCCTACACTAAAATTCACAACTATCTTTTTTATTATGGTATGTGTTGTGAGTATTTACTTTGTTAACACTAACAGGTGTTCATTTATATTTTTTATTTCACTGATTGAAATTGATTCATGATTGGAAATTAAAAAATGGAATAAGTAAAGAAAGATTGTCTAAAAATTATATACTTTTTTAAGTAATACAAATGATGAGTTCTTGCCCTTAATTACAATCCTTAATATTTACTGAATTCATATTACATTTGGAGACTCCTTATAAATCTCTCTCTCTCTCTCTCTCTCTCTCTCTCTCTCTCTCCCCTCTCTCTCTCTCTCTCTCTCTCTCAAATCTTCTACATTGAAAGATAACTCTCACAAATATCTACATTATAAAGACTTCACTGTTTTATTTATTTATTTAGTTTGCCTCTTTGCCAACACTACATTTGCCAATAGTACACTGGTGTCCCACAATAACCCTAAACACAGCTGCCAGCACTAGGTACAGTACTTACCTAAAGGATTTATCCATAGGGAGAATTCAGACAGCCACAGCGCATTAATATTTGAAAAATATAAAATATTTATCACATTAGATTAAGTTAAGGTTACCAGAATGCTTATGAAAAATGTATGCACAGTGGGGTTGCACTGAAATCAATGCAGTTCTCTTGCATGAGGCATTTTCATTTAAAAGACCAGCTTGTTAATGCCAAATTACATAATGTACTAAAGAAATATAAAATCATAAAGTCAAATAAAAAAGGCTATTATTTTTAAGCAGGTGGTAAAAATATTTGGAGTGAAATCAGCTTGGCAAACATTTTAACTATTCACACCTTAAAGTCAAGGACTTGGAATTAGAGACATATTTTAAGAAGAATGCCAGCAAATATAGTTACTTTCAGTGTTTTTGTCTGCACTAATATTCATACACAGAAGCAGTAAAATTAACAGTGTTTTAAACTCTGTAAATTATGTTTTGTATAAATTATGTTTACAGTATGTATAACATAAAAGATTTTTGCATTAATACAAAACATTTCCTTGTGTTTAGTATTCAAATGCTTGTGCAGCTATAAACCAGGAGACAAAGACCATGTCTTATTTTCCTAAAAGCTTCTTGTTGGCAGTCACTTAAATCACAAGGGTACTGCCACCTTGATATTGGCTGTCATTTATAGGTATGTAGAAAAGTAGCCAAGAACACTGGTGTGTAGCCTTGAAGTACATTGTGTACATGTAAGGAGAATTCACTTGCAAGTCAATGAGTCAGCAAACTGATTAATTACAAGCACAACAAATATTTTTAATGAAGATACACAAAGAAAAAGAAGAGTAGTAGAAAATACAAGGTTAAGAGAGGGAGAAATCTTTCTTAGGGTAAGGCCACACTAAGCGATAGCGCGGCGATTTGACTCGCAGCGACTTTTCGCCGCGACTTTTAATCCGCAATCGCTGGCGAAACTTTGGCGCTGGCGTCTATGGGGAATCGCTGCGTAAAAACACACGCGGCGATCTTTTTTCTATTGTCGCTCGAAATCGCCTCGCTAGGCGATTTCGAGCGACAATAGAAAAAAGATCGCCGCGTGTGTTTTTACGATGGCGATTTTGCGCGATTCCCCATAGACGCCAGCGCCAAAGTTTCGCCAGCGATTGCGGATTAAAAGTCGCGGCGAAAAGTCGCCGCGAGTCAAATCGCCGCGCTATCGCTTAGTGTGGCCTTACCCTTAAAATAACAAGCAAATTATTGGCTTGTTATAAAATAAGAGTTCAGCGTTAAATAAAAATTCCTTACAGGTATTGCAACAGTGTTTTCTAGCTTGTGTGGTTTCTTTCAGATTGGGTCATGATTGACAAAGAATCCAGTTGAATCACATGGGATTTCTATAGATCAATATGCATCCATTAACACTCATTTGTGTGTGTGTGTGTGTGTGAGAGAGTTTATTGAGCACAAAACACAGACACTGTTGAGGTAAACAGAACTTAAAGGGATTTAATATGGTGGTATACTTTATATTTCTAAATTACACTGTTCACATTGCAAATAATTAACTACCATATTGAATTGTATTCCTGAACAAACAAGTGTATTTTGTAGCTATAATGTAATATTGGTGTGTAGGCAGCCATCTCAGTGCATTGTGCTTTCAGAAGCAGCCAATAGAGATAAGTTTCTCCTATTCAATGCACTGTCAATATGAGCCAAGTCATATCATAGAAAAACAGGTTTTGTCCTGTCTGTAAAGGTTCTCATTCATACAGGTCATTGTGTATCTAAAGTAATAAGTCAAATCCACTGGACATGCTGTATCTATCTATAAATTGCAGCCTATATCAAGGGGGCAGTACCCATGTGTATACAGCTCCAGTCCAGTTCATGTGACTTATTACTATACATAAAGGGAAATTTACTAATGGCCAAATTTTCGCCTGGGAAGGCTCATTCACATTTCACGCAACTTTGTCAGACGTTAATTCACAGCGAATACCCTAATTCTTCAAAATGTGAAGTCAAGTCTTGGCAGATAAACACTGAAGGGGAGAAAATTTGTCAGCATGAGCATTTCATAGTGAACTTTCACTAGCATTAATTTCTGCCTAGCAAAACGTCATTAACACACTTTTGGATTTTATCTGAATGTCCAATCTTTCAGGTATGAACCCAAAGGGACATGAACCTACAGTTTTGAATTATGTTCTGTGTGCCACAACCTTGTGTGGTATTTGGATGAGGAGAGATCAGTATATATATGACTTGGTCTCTGTTTTTAGGTAATTTATTTGTTTTTAAAGGGATACTGTCATGGGAAAAAAAAAAATTTTCAAAATGAATCAGTTAATAGTGCTGCTCCAGCAGTATTCTGCACTGAAATCCATTTCTCAAAAGAGCAAACAGATTTTTTTTATATTCAATTTTGAAATCTGACATGGGGCTAGACATTTTGTCAATTTCCCAGCTGCCCCTGGTCATGTGACTTGTGCCTGCACTTTAGGAGAGAAATGCTTTCTGGCAGGCTGCTGTTTTTCCTTCTCAATGTAACTGAATGTGTCTAAGTGGGACATGGGTTTTTACTATTGAGTGATGTTCTTAGATCTACCAGGCAGCTGTTATCTTGTGTTAGGGAGCTGCTATCTGATTACCTTCCCATTGTTCTTTTGTTTGGCTGCTGGGGGGGAAAGGGAGGGGGGTGATATCACTCCAACTTGCAGTACAGCAGTAAAGAGTGATTGAAGTTTATCAGAGCACAAGTCACATGACTTGGGGCAGCTGGGAAATTGACAATATGTCTAGCCCCATGTCAGATTTCAAAATTGAATATAAAAAAATCTGTTTGCTCTTTTGAGAAATGGATTTCAGTGCAGAATTCTGCTGGAGCAGCACTATTAACTGATTAATTTTGTAAAAAAAAAAATTTTTATGACAGTATCCCTTTAACATTGTTTTATTGTTCTTTTTTCATGGTATTTGTGTCAATACAATTGACTTCTGGGTGAAGTTGCAACAGATAAGTGGAGCTTTATCAAAATTGGACACTGTACATTGTATTTTGTACCAATGTTAAAGTAACACTAGATGGTGCTGTGTCTACGTAGGATAAAAGGAGGAAATGTACACATGCTTGACAAAGTGCCATGTAGGCTCGAAACGTTGCTCTGTCTTTGTTGCCCTGCTTATGAAAATAAAGGTCGTTTTTATCTGGAGTGCTGCCCATCTGAATTGCTGAGGAGAGATCAGTGTTGGCCATGTATAAGGCTGCATTTTATATTTGTTCTACAATTTTTAGTTTGTGCTAGCTATAAAATTTGTCATGCATGAGCACACAACATGTTAATAATTATCACCCAAACTTGAAATCAAGGTTCCGCACTCCTTGTACCCCTTAAATTACAAACTTTAATAAGCAAATAAAAGGCTCAATGTCAATTATAATACTGGCCTTACATATACATCAGTGCCTTCCAATGCTTGAAACTCATACAGAAAAATATGATGCTCCTCTCATGTTACAATGCTAGTAAAGCTACCTGGTGATGATGCCCATACACTAGAAGATCTGCACATTTGTTGAGGCATCATAAAAACCAACATAGTGGAGCATTTCATCATAATGGCCACTGAAGAATATTCTTTTAGGATAAGACGACATCAATACACCAATGCTTTCCTCACACGGCAGGATGTTCTAACCGTTTCTAACCATAATGTTTTAACACAAAGTGACATGTAAGTGGTTAGGATTTACTAAAGAGATTTGCTTTGACAGTATATCAGTATATTACAGGAATTTATGTATTTTTGCCACTAATACCAGAGAGACATAACCTTTACAATAGTGATGTGCGGGTAAGGAAAAACTTTACACACACCAGACCCTAACCTTCAAAATGTTGCCACTGTAGGACTCACTCCCAACCTGTACCTGTGTACTCACGGTTGGACTGGATCACCCACTCCCTGGATCATCTGCAAAAAAAAAAAAGAAAAAGGCATGTGCATAAAAAAAGCACGCATGTGTGTCAAAAAAAAAAACCTGAGGTGGAGGTAAGGGGTCTGGATAGGGGCCCTGGGACAGCAGCACTGGTGGGCCCTGGGCCCCCCAGTCCATCCCTGGTTGCACTACTTCTTTGTGAGCCTTTAGTTCTAAGACAGTGAATCTTCTGTAGCAGAGGAGGAATTTTCTTTCCCAGTCTAACCTCCACCAAGCCCTAACTGGCAGTGGATTGCCAAATTTCAACCCGAACCTGTCCAGTCACTTTAAAACGTGTGGGAACCTTGTGGATTTCGGGTCAACATGCACATCATTACTATACAACCATTTTCTTCTTTTTTGAGATAATGGCTTTTTTTGTGATATTCAGTAATTGCAAATAATCCAGGAATTTTATTACTATTTTTCATAGATTTGATAGGTACAAGAGCACACAAGGATCACTAGCCCTCTAAGAGCTTGAATCATATAACATTTTTGGCCACTTCTGAAATCTAAATTCCCTTCTGAAGTATTTGTTTACCTTGTAATTCACAGCTGCAAAAACAGTGAAGTTGACAATTCTTACATCTGAGGTTTTTAAAGGTGAACTAAAAGGTTAACTAAAGAAATTGGGCAGAAATGTTGTACATTATGATTTGGGCATCTATACTAGCCCAGGGCAACTACATTCCTTTAGCAGGGAAGATCTGTGCCTCCAAAGATGCTCCAGTTGCTCTAGGTTTTCTTTTTTGCTGAGCCAGTGCACATGCTCTGGTGGTGCTGCTGAGCTTGGGGACCAATGCACAATATAATGAATGTATTTTAAAAATGTCACACTATAAGGCTGATTATTAAATGATTCAGATTATTGGTACATGGTCAGCTCAGAAACCAGCTCAATTAGTACCAGAATTTAATCATCAAACCTCATTTTCTGCTTGATGAATTGCGACGACCCCTAAGCTTAGCTTCTCAACATCTGCTCAGAGCACACAGAGAATATGTACAGTATGTGTCGCATACACTTCTATGAATTTCCTGTGACAACTTTGAAGGCCTGGATCATTACTGCTATAGAGATGCCAAACCTTTAGACTGGTTCAATAAATTCAGAATGTAAAATTTGGCATATCTAGCCATTTTCATTTTTAGGGTTTAGCTCTCATTTAAGTGTCAGACCTTCAGTTCCTGCTTTGTTCAACAATATCAGACTTTCATTAAAGGTTAATTATCACAATCTCTTCAAATGCGACCAAGCCCCTCATAGTTCCATGATGTAGGTATAGTTGAATTACTTTCAATTGAGTTAAGACAGAACTTCCTACCTCTACCAACACTTTTTTAAAATATTCCTTCCACATGAACATTTTTAAATGCATGTTTGAAGTATCTTTGAAATTTAACAGACAGAATATACCATGCTCAACAGCCTCCCCATCAACCTTTAGAACAACAACCGTTGCCTGAAAAACTTATCCTGTGAACAAAAGGATACTCATGGATGGGGGTTCTATAAAACATTTCTGCAATCTCCTAAGAACCTACTATGCCATTATTATCAACCAAACATTGACAGAAGGTGACTGAGAAATGGGGCTCATTTATAAACTTTGCGCAGGGCAGATTGGTTCGCACAGTGAATATATTTGCCCTGCGCACTGCGAATGTCCAAAAGACCTTTTTAAATATGGCACAAATTGAAAATATTTATGGACTTGCCACAACTTAGGCGGTGGAGAAAATATTTGCAAAAGAGTTTCACAAATTGCAAATTTAAGTTACTTTCAACGCTATTTTCGTGCACAACAGCCTCACACTGTGGGTGCACTCATGCAAACACCCGTCTCATTTGCAAGCCATTTGCGTTAATTTATGCGCAATTCATATTCGAAAAAAAATTGAAAGATGGGCACAGCAGTGCAATATTTTAGCGTTCAGGAAAAAGCATGGGCAATACAACTATTTGCAACTAAATATGCACTGTGCTAACTTAATAAATGACCCCCAATAAGATATCTAATTTAACATAGTTCTAATTTCATGTCAGTGAATTTGCGTAGTTACGTCCGTTGCGCAAATTCGCCAGGCGTAAGGGTGCGAAGTAACTAGCGAATTTACGACAGCGTCCGTTAGTGAATCGGTGAATTAACGAAAATGCGCTACGCTAGTGAATTAATGCTAGCGTTAGGCACTTCGTCCTTTAGTGAATTTGCCCTTAAGTATTTAGTTCTAATTTGCTTTGTTTAATATAGATAATAAGTATTATGTCTCATTTACAAAAGAATATACATGAGCGGTAATATACTGCAATAACAAACACAAAGTTTGCTGCAGACCTGGTTGCGCATAGAGGCCAATGAAATGTTTGCTGTCAACCAGCAAACTGGTAAATTAAGCCTTCTGGTTGCCATTAGTTGCTACAATTATAACTACCATTGTATTAATAGAAGTATAATTGTGAACAGAATCCTTTAAAAAAGGGATATTTAATTAGGAAATAACGAGGTTCTGAGCTATTTGAGTGTTGCTAAATTGAACTCTTTATGAAATTCTTTATTAAATTAGTGAGAACGAGTATGACAAAAAGGCACTAATGCCAAAAGCTGTGTTGCCTTTGTTTATTGGGGAATAGCTGCTTCTTAGATTAGTAATTTAGCTGGTTGCTTAAGAAACAGCAGTGAAAACGCAGGTAGTTAAAGTTTAGCAGTGTTCAAGACAGCAATATTAAATTGTCATTGTCTAAAATACTGGTTCCCTAGGTGCAACATATACAAGGTTCTGCAAACAGAAAAAGATTTATTTCCCATTCATTATGCCTGAGATTGACTTTACATGTGAGCAGAGGCTTTATTAAAAAGAACTAAGGAAAATATTCAAATACAGTACTGCTCACATTGCACTACTTTCTATCGTGCTGTGCTGTTTAATAAAGTAAGCTTTTTGGTCAGTGGTAGTTATCATTAATAGCTAATGACATTTCCTAATGGATGTGTATTCTGCAGTGATTTGCCCAGGAGGAAGAAGAGGAATTCTGCTGAACATGACATTATTGCATTGGTTCACTTGGGAAAAGCATAAAAGAAACTCTGGAAGCCAACCATGTTTAAAGATCACAACAAAACAAATCTGTTTTTTTTTTCCCGAAGGCCTTTATGCACTGAAAGATTTAATAAGAATGTAAGTTAGTGTATTTGTTTCACCAGTGAATAGAAAAGGGCAATTTCTAAAAAGGATTAATAGTTTTTTTAAGTAAAGTTTTGATTCTTCTTCAAGTTGTTTGATAAAATATGTTTAATACAGTTAATACAGCAGTTTTATAATGGTTTAAAAAATGACCATCCTGCAGCTTTGTGCGTAGGTGTTTATGAAATACTAATGGCAGTCCCAGCCAGGGCTGTATTAAAAATAATGTGAATGGTGCTATAGATCCAATAGACGCAAAAATATTCTTTTTACTGTGTTACTATGACCTGAATTCTCAGGCACATTGAACTAAGGGCTGAGCCACCCATATTTTAAGTCAGCTAATTACCTTTGTGTTTTTCGTAAATCAGAGTCTGTAGTGAGTTTCTGCCGTAGTGGATACGTGCAGCTACATTTTACTTTTGCTTCATTTAAACACAATTTAGATTATTATTGAGGATGGTGACACTTCTTGTCTAAACCATGGCTTTGAATGAAAGCCATTCGTCCAAAACGTACACAAAAGTGAATGTTCATTGATGCTAGTAACAAAGTCAATTGCATCCACACATGCTCCTTCACAACTTGTTCCCTGTAAAAGAAAAAAAGCATGGAGCATGGCACTGGAAAAGTAAAGGTGGCCATGTTCATGTTTTGGTTATCAAGGTGATCTACTTACTCCAAGTACCAGCTGTTAAATGACCATCCAAACAGATCTGAATGGGTGTTTGAGGGAGCTGTGTAAGGGAGCGAGATACTATGAGAGTGGGGCTCTATTACAAAGCTGACACAGCTGTATGAATCCTGTAAGCCCCTTATATATATGCTACTCTTTGTATTAAACAAACTGCAGATTACACAAATAATTCTTGGATCAAGTAAATAATCAATCAAAGAAGGATGCAGAATCCTATTTACCCTTCAAGTCTGCCCTTTCCTATGTACTCAGAGGTCAGTTTATAAAACTTGAAAAATTATGGGCAAATATCAAATAGATTCATCTTTTCTCAATCCTGTATGTGAAATCAAGTATAAAATCTAGTACCGAGAGCTTTCAGTTAGCTGAGGCAACTAAAAAGTGAGGCAATCCACTTTCTATTTTTACCTTTTATATATAATTTAGTTTTTTCAGTTTGCTTTTCCTTTTATTATTTTTCTTTTGTATTATTCGCTTAATAACTATATGTCATTTGTATGGTCATTTACATATATATATATATATATATATGCATGATGGAACTGGAGTTTATACCATCACCGGATCAGGCATTGGAGAATGTTCATATTTACATTGAATAACTCACATGTTTTGAAACGTATATATGAATACAATACCATATTCGTTTATGAGTAAAACATATGATACTGTAATTGTTTGCTTTTTTTTTTAGAAAAAGAAATAAAAATCTTTTGAAAAGGAAAATCTAGTGCAAAGTTCCATATTTGTCTTTTTATAAAAGCGACTGTACCATATTAAAATGGAAAATTAAACCGCCACAGTCCTTGAACTTCCAGTGAAATAATGAAAACCAATAACTGAATGGTATGAAAAAAGTGGGGTAACATAGTAAGTTAGGATAAAAAAGACAGTCCATCAAGTTCAATCTTTTAACTCTATTTAACCTGCCTAACTGCTAGTTGATCCAAAAGAAAAAAAAATTTAGAACCTCTCTAATTTGCCTCAGAGGGGGAAAATAAATCCCTCCTGACTCCAAAATGACTAGTCCCTGGATCAACTATGAGCTATCTTCCATAACCCTGTATTCCCTCACTTGTAAAAAAGCCATCCAACCCCTTCTAAAAGCTATCTAATGTATTGGCCTGTATGACTAATACTTTATACTTAGTTATTATATCACCTCTTAAGAGCCTCTTCTCCAGCATGAACAACTCCAATTTGGCCAGTCTTCATTCATAGCTGAGATTTTCCATATCTTTTACCATCTTAGTTGCCCTTCTCTGTACTCTCTCTAATTCAATAATGTCCTGTTTGAGTGATGGAGACCAAAACTGTACGGCATATTCTAGATGGGGCCTTACCAGTCCTCTATAAAGTGGGAGAATGACCCCTTCCTGACATGAATCAATGCCCCTTTTCAATACAGCTCAAGACCTTATTTGCCTTTGATGCTGCTGACTGGCATTGCTTGCTACAGCCAAGTTTATTATCTACGCTGGCTTCAAAATTTTTCGCCTGTCAGGACGTGACAAAAATTGGACAAATTCAACCATCACTACTTATAATCATACATTCCTTTGGAATCAATTGAATTAATAACATTACTGTAAAATATAGTGTATATAAAGGAGGTTTGATGCAAATTTTAAAACTATATAAGTATTTTTCAGCAGTACTTCCTAAGGCCGCCTTTCACTTCGGGAGCAGCCCTATGCTAACTGGATGCTGCCAGATTTTAATAAGAGAGGAGCCAAGCAAAAGTTCTGGACGATCAAAAGGGCACGGTCGTTATAAAGTCTTTGGACAGAAGGCACAGTACTTGGAATAGACAAAGGTGCAATCAGACAGGCCTGGTCGGTGCAGGCAGCGTTGAAGGATAGTCAGGGAGGCAAGGGTCAATACCGGTAGAATCAGAATGATCAGGCAGGGAACATTCAGGATAATCAGAGGTTCAAAGTAGTCAGGCAGGCAAGGGTCAAAATCAGGAATCAAAACAGGACAAGAATCTCACCCAGGAACTAATGAGTTAGACAATGGGCAATGAGTTTGTGCACAGAGCCCCTTTAAATATTAGAATTTTGCGCCAAAATGCAATGATGTAATGACGCCGTTGACGTTCGCGACGCAGAAGTGAGCACCACGCGTGTCATAGGAGAACCGGAGTTTGAAGGAACCAGATCAACACGGCAGGCGTCCCCGACGAAGGCACTGCGGGCGTCCCTGCCGGCCCACTAGACCACCAGGGTGAAAGTTTTTTACACATATTTTTTCTGCCATTGATGACATTATATGCTTGTTACACATTTCCTTCATTGCAGTTGAATAAATGCTTATAACTTAGATTTTCTTGCTGGTTCATGTGCTCTAAGCACTAACCTAATGCAGTACAAATTAAGATGGTGATATAAGTACTAGCTCATAAATATGTGAGTGATCTAAATCATTAACCACAGATGTACAATGTGCTGTTCAGGCAAAGATCAAGGTCGGTGGTACACACAGTAATCGTTGATACATGTTTATTGTGTATTAAGAAAAAAGTACAGCCTGCTACCTGAATAATAGCTGTGTGTTTATATTATGGTCTAAGTGCTGTTATTAAGGCACAGATTCTATTTGCATTGAATTTTAATATTCAGTTATAAATGTCCCCGTAGGCTATAATGGAAATTTCTGGAAGAAAACCAATCTGGAAGAAAGAAATACTGTACATGGGCCATAGCTACAGGAAGTGAACAGTTATATACTTTGTTCAATAAATCCCTTATCCAAAAATTAATTTTATAGAAAGCTCTAAATTACCGGATGGCAACCTCCCATAGAAAATAAAGATAATAATACTTGCATGCTTGCAGTGGGGTATTTCCAATTTTCAATACGGTGCTTAAGACTAGGGATGATTGAAATATTTTGCTGTGTGTTGCTGAGAAAAAAACAGCCATAGACTCTAATGGATAGTAAAAATAATGTTGCATGGTTTAAAAAATTGTTGAGTGAAAAAATGCACATTGACATCAATGCGAAAGAGAAAATTTGCCTTTAAAAATAATTATTACAAAACATGAGGCATTAGTACCACACTTTGGCCAAAATATGAAAGCTCAAAATATGTTAATAATTATGTTTTGTATACAAATATTGTCTTTTAATTGTTTATAGCAGCTGGTCAACTCCAAAATGTGGTTTAGACCGAGCGCTAGCACAATGGTGTTTATAGCAGCTGATCAACACCACAGTGTGGGTTTGACCGAGGGGTGGCAATTTTTTTTCCTGTATTTTATTGACATCAATGCAGTTGCTGAATTTTTGTTGCTATTTCACAAATTTTTGACAAAGCGAAATGAGTCAAATTTGCCAATCACTGCTCAAGACATACAAAGTTGGATGATAGGTTTCGGGGCAATGCTATGCCATTTCTGAAGTGATGGAAGGGCATACTATTGTTCCAAACTGTCGTATCCTGCTTTGTGTGTCTTGAGTACCGTATTAAAAATTGGGAACACCCCACTGCAACCACACAAGTATAATGTTCATTTTCTATTTGGATTTCTAAACTAGAGGCGGAGGAGGCCAGCTCAAATACCGGTTATCCCTGGAGCATTTATTATTTCTTATACTGTACATCTTACATTTCAGGCCAATAATTATAATTTCGAAAAAAAATTCCATGCTTTCTTTAATAACAAAGCAGTACTTTGCACTTGATCCTAACTAAGCTGCATGAATCAATACTGGTGGCAAAACAATGCTACTGGGTTTATTTAAAGTCTAAATAATTTTTTAGTAGACAAAGTATGGTGATCCAAATTAGGGAAACCTCCCTTATCTGGAAAACTTTAGCTCACAAGCATTCTGGATAACAGGTCCAATACCTGTAACTGATTAAAACTCTAATATCATTCATTGCTAACATATAATAATCATACAGGTGAACATTACAATATAACATTGTGGAAATCTTACAAAATGTCAATTTCAGCTAATAATGGGAACATCCAAAATGTTCTTCAGCTGTACAAAACTCCCTGACCTTAATTGACTACAGACAATGCTTATTCACTTATCTTAATACAAAGTTTATATGTTCTCTAGCCAAGAAAGTAATGAAATGCTCAGGGAGGGCTGAAGATGGGCTTGGAACACCAGGTGAATAAGTAAATAGCAATGAGCTCCATTTGGTTTGGAAACTATCCGTCTGCATGTAAACCCACCAGGTAAACCAGGTTAAACAATAACCACACACATATTTATCTATAGCAGGGGTCCCCAACCATGCTCTAATCCGATGGGTGTCACTGACATCTTTGAAGTCCTGGATCATTACTACTACAGAGATGCTGCAACTTTAGGCTGGTGCAATAAGTTCAGTATGTATAGAAATCCAAGTAAAATTCATTTTTATTGTTAACTTCTCCTTTACATAGCATATTAATGACTAGGACGATTTGAATATAAAGAGAATTGGTATACATATTACAGATAAAGCACCTGTTATTCAGAATGCTCGAAACCTGGGGCTTTCCGGATTATGGTTCTTCATACCTTAAGTCTACTAGAAAATCATGCAAACATTAAAGGGATACTGTCATGGGAAAAAACATTTTTTCCAAAATGAATCAGTTAATAGTGCTGCTCCAGTAGAATTCTGCACTGAAATCCATTTCTCAAAAGAGCAAACAGATTTTTTTATATTCAATTTTGAAATCTGACATGGGGCTAGACATATTGTCAATTTCCCAGCTGCCCCAAGTCATGTGACTTGTGCTCTGATAAACTTCAATCACTCTTTACTGCTGTACTGCAAGTTGGAGTGATATCACCCCCTCCCTTCCCCCCCCCCCCCAGCAGCCAAAAAAAAGAACAATGGGAAGGTAACCAGATAACAGCTCCCTAACACAAGATAACAGCTGCCTGGTAGATCTAAGAACAACATTCAATAGTAAAAAACCATGTCTCACATGACACATTCAGTTACATTGAGAAGGAAAAACAGCAGCCTGCCAGAAAGCATTTCTCTCCTAAAGTGCAGGCACAAGTCACATGACCAGGGGCAGCTGGGAAATTAACAAAATGTCTAGCCCCATGTCAGATTTCAAAATTGAATATAAAAAAATCTGTTTGCTCTTTTGAGAAATGGATTTCAGTGCAGAATTCTGCTGGAGCAGCACTATTAACTGATGTGTTTTGAAAAAAACATGTTTTCCGATGACAGGAGCCCTTTAAATTATCCCAACAGACTGGTTCTGATTCCAATAAGGATTTATTATATTTTACTTTGAAACATGTATAAGGTACTGTTTTATTATTACTGAGAAAAAGGAATGAATTTAATTTTTTTTTTCTTAATAATTGGATAAAATGGAGTCTATGGGAGATGCCTTTTCATAATTCAGAGGTTTCTGGATAATGGGTTTCCAGATACCATACCTGTAATAAAAATACATCTGATTCAATTGGCTTTCCTTTTGAAGGAGTCAATGCTGAACAGATAGCATTACAACTTTAAACTGAGTAGCACGTTACATCAATTAAGGGCAACTGTCACTTTAGCCCATTTCACTGTATCTAAAGCCAGTGATTTGAAACACCTTGGAGTATACCAACTGCTTATGCAACCTAACTGTATTACTGAGCATGTAACACCTTCAATATCAAGCCCCACAACAAGCACTCTTTAGCTCTTACTATAAAATATGGTTCAATCACAAGTGTTGCCATAGACTTCATAATGCTGAAATATGTTTCTTTGGAAAATAACTTGAACATTTGTATTTTTTGCAAATGCCTTCTACTTTAAGCTGACTGAAGCATAAACCAGAGAGCAATTTAAAAGCAGGGATGTTTGCAGAGATAAAAAAAACTACAAGCAATAGTTGTACACAGAAGTTATTCATCATTTCTAAAAATGTAGATTTAGCAACCTTTCAAGCTGCTGCTTCTGACATACAGTACAGTACAATAAAACTGCTGACATGATTTTCTCTAAGCTTATGTTGAGTTATGACAATCTCGGTTTTCCTATTAACTTGTTTCATTACTAATCATTCCAGCCATGTAAAGGATGTGCAAAATGTGGCAACCTGTAAAGGCTTCAGCTACATAGTTTTATTGAAATATGTTAAAAGCAGCTACACAACTTCCCAAAGTAAAGGGTAATAGGATACAAATAAGTATTTCATTTAAAAAATGTTCATACATTCAGATCTAATCTTTCTTGACACACAACTCATATTAAGCTTGAAAGGCTCAAAGCCCCAGGTCACATTACTACAATATACATGCTGTAACAAACTAATGGGAGAATGTCATAAAAGTCACAAAGATCAAAACAATTTGAACAAATAAAAATTAGCTTTTCACAATGTAATATTCTCCCTAAAACTGTTATTGCATTGTGAATTTTAATTGGGCATTGGACACTTTTAAGAAGTGCTTGAAGGTGTTGTAATCTTTTGGAGCAAACGTAACTACTTTTTCAGTAAGAAGTTTTATTACATTCACTGCACACTGCCGCAATTCAATTTGCGCAAATGAAAATTTGTTCGCTCAAAGGCAGAACTTTTCACATTCCAAAAAACAAAAACTCTGGTTAAAAAAATCTTACAATGGTTGGAGGGACAGCTGCCATTGACTTTTACATCAATTAGATAGGTTTTCAGATGGAGTATCTTTGGATTCAGACTTTAGCAGCTTCAGGGCATAATACATCTCAAAATATTTGTGTTTTTTCTCCCTAAAAATTAGATTTTTTTTTTTTACTAAAAAAATCAACTAAAAAAAATTTAGTTTTAATAAATAACCCCCTAAATGTATAGCACATGTACAAATACACAATCTGTACAATACTGCACATTGTTAATATACAGGGGGCATAGCTAACTGTAGGATCAGGAAACAGCTCCCCCTCCTGACTGTGTATTAGGACCCCTTTGAGAGTCTATGCCATCAGGGGACTGTTTGTTAAATAGTACTGGTGGCTAATTTACCACTTTTCTATGCATGTATTTATCTGGTAGTTCAGTATGTGGCCAGGAGGTGTCATAGTCTTAGGGGGAAATGTAATGAAATTTGCAAAGAGAACAAATTTGTGATTAAAAAGAGATAACTGACGGCAGCACAGAGCAGGGGAATAAGAGGAATTATGAGTGGCATCTTTGGGGCACAGATATTCACTTCTAAAGAGCTATGGTAATCTTGGGTAAATGCAGAAGTTAAAGATATAAAAGTGTAGCAATTCTAGTCTAAAGATTTAGTTTTCCTTTTAGGCCACTAGCAGTTATTTAGGACTATTAAGAGATAGATGCTGTCTGTGAGAGACTCACTGGGATGGTTTCAAATGACAGCAGAGCAAGTATACAAAAGCTACTTTGTATATACTTCTTAAGAAGCATCCCATCACTTTATCGGCATATGGTCATTGGGAGCACACAAATGGCTTTTACAGTAATCCTATGATGCCCTTCAAAATGGGATATCCTTTTAACTATCCGTTGTCACATATCCCTCATCTCATGTAGCAACATATAATCCTGATGCTAACTGTATACAAGAAATGTTAAAACTACATAATATACAAATGAGTAACAAAATTGTGCCCAATATCCAAACAAAAAAAAATTAGATTCTGGTCCAATGGACTATTCAATGCAGATATGATCATATGTCAATATGGTAATCAGGTGCAGTGGCTGAATTCACTCATGTGTGGCCTACTGGTTTTCTCAAGCACACTTTAAATTTAAAATTTCTTTAAAAAAGCAGGTATATCCTCATTCTCTCCTAATAGGCCAAAATACACTTGCGTCCCTGTAGAGAGGTGCTTCCTCTTCAACAAACACAAAAAGAATAGAAAATTGCATTTGATTCATTAAACTTTGCAAATATTTAAAAATATTGTGTACATCTGCCTGCTAAGGTTGATCTTGAGAAGTATTTATATTTTACAAAATGCACAACCCATAAAACATAATGTTAGCAGGTAACAACAAGTGTAATCTGTATTCTTTTTCATATAAGCTTGGTCTGGCTGCATCTGACATGAGGTTTCATTGTTCAAGATTTTGCAAAAGTGGAAACATGTTAAAGGAGAAGGAAAGGTTAAAACTAAGTAAGCCTTATCAGAAAGGTCCATCTAAATATACCAGTAAACCCCCAAAGTAGTACTGCTCTGAGTCCCCTGTCAAAAGAAACACTGCAAGTCTTTCCTTCTATTGTGTACACATGGGCTTCTGTATCAGACTTCCTGCCTTCAGCTTAAACCTCATTGCCCTGGGCAAGAGCATGCTCAGTTTGCTCCTCTTCCCCACCCCCTCCCTTCTTTGCTGTAATCTGAGCCCAGAGCAGGGAGAGACTCAGGCAGGAAGTGATGTCACACCATGTTAATACTGCAGCTCCTATTCTAAACAAACAGAGAGTTTCTAGAGCTTTTTACTCAGGTATGGTAAAACATTCTACAGAATAAATATAGCATTCCAGCTTGCACTATTGCAGCTAATCTATTGGCAATAAAATGCCTCTGTAGCTTTCCTTCTCCTTTAAATCTAATCAAAATCACAAGATTTTTTTTCTAAAGGCTGTACATGTACTGGCACTTGAACTACATTTATACAAACAGATGGTGCTGATCTGTAGTATTCTATTGAGGATGTTTCAGTCTATGAAACAGTATGGCAGCTCAGTGTAAATGCAAATATGCAGTGAAGGTATGTAATGTTTGCTCAATAATCAGGGAAAAGTCCCCTTGCCTGTATCTGTCAATTTTTTCTATCATCCACTCCAAATTATTGATTCCTTTTTTAAAAGTTGCATAATTTTGGGCTGCAGTAAGCAATGCTCTTACACTTACAGAGTCTTTTTTAAGGATGACCAATGGAACCTTTTAAATACATTAGGTAAACCCTGTCCTTCACAACCATTAATAACCATAACATAACTTTTTGTCACCATTAACTGATACAATGATAACATTTAAAAAAATAATAATATTTTTTTCTTTAAGTCCTTTGCTGTCTACTTACCTTTTTCCTTCAACAATTCTCACCTTCCTATCTGTAATCATGGCTGCAGGCAAGAAGAATGATGTGCTGTTATGGCTAAAGACAGGAAGGGGAGGTTCTTCCTCCAGCAGGCCACAATAAGGGGCAGATTTATTATATGGTGTAAAAAAGGCAGAATAATTTGCCAAACATCACGGTTAAAAAGTATAAAAATGACAAACTTATTTCCCCCCTTTTTCTTCAAGCAACTTTCTCTAGAACCTACTTACAAAGGTTTGAAGCACCGCAAGATATCGGCAAATCTGGCATTCGCATGGCATAAAATAAAACAGATTTTCGCCATTTATTGTACACAACTTTTTACACAGTTTTTTTTGGGCAAATTTTGTTTTAAACATCATAATGAATGGGCCGCTAGATGTTGTCATCAACAAAATGGTAACATTAAAACAAAAAAGATTATATATTTTTGTTTTCATTGTGTGTATTTTATTTCCAGGTGTGTATTTTAGATTGACATGCATGCTTATTTTTAAAGGAACAGTAACATAAAAAAGATGAAAGTGTTTTTAAGTAATGAATAAATAATGTAGTGTTGCCCTGCACTGGTAAAACTGGAGTGTTTGCTTCAGAAAGAGTATTAGTTTATATAAACAAGCTACTGAAATGATTACTATATTAGTTGCCTGCTATTTTAGATATTTTAGTACAGCATTATCTTTTTTATAGATATTATTCTTCTTTATAATTAGCAGCACATTCCACAGTGCTGTACAAAAAATGGCTGAATACAACCTCTTGATAACACAATCTAAAAATGTGCCTTTTCATTAAAGCTTACGATACTTGTCCTGTAACCCGATTGCAGGTTGTGCTTTTAGTAATTATTTATATGCGTACTTAAAAAGATACTTGGCCAATAAAGTTTTCTGGTGTTAGAAAGAGATATTATTGTCAAGATAACTATTTGGGAATACAATGACACAACTATACTGAAGACTTTTTAAGGTCTGGGAAACCAGATGTACTACTGTACAATTTGCAGGCTGTCCTAGAGGACAAAGTATTATACATTCAGTATTTATAAAGCACCAACAAATAAATAGCCGTTTACATCGAACATATAAGATTACATAGAAAAACAACCAAAATAGGTGTTTACATCGAACATATAAGATTACATAGAAAAACAACCAATACAAGAGGTAAAGAGGGCCCTGCCATGGCATGACTAACATGTTATTCAATATTCATCACTTTAACATGGCATTTTACCAATCATTCTAGCAAATGTCATAGTTCAGAAGTGTTTGATCTTGGAATTGGATGTTATACAGGCATGGGACCTGTTGTAGTTACATAGTTACATAGTAAGTAAGGTTAAAAAAAGACACACGTCCATCAAGTTAAACCTTTTTTTTTTTTTATATCTGCCTAAATGCCAGTTGATCCAGAGGAAGGCAAAAAACCCATCTGAAGCCTCACCAATTTGCCTCAGAGGGGGAAAATATTTGGACTAGTGGATCAACTTGTACTGTAAGCTATCTTCCATAACCCTGTATTTCCTCACTTGCTAAAAAGCAATCCAACCCCTTCTTAAAGCTATCTAATGTACCAGCCTGTACAACTGATTCAGGTCGAGAATTCCACATCTTCACAGCTCTCACTGTAAAAAACCCCTTACGAATATTTAGGCGGAACCTCTTTTCTTCTAATCGGAATGGGTGACCTTGTGTCAGCTGGAAAGACCTACTGGTAAATAAAGCATTAGAGAGATTATTATATGATCCCCTTATATATTTATACATAGTTAACACATCACCTTTTAAGCGCCTCTTCTCCAGCGTGAACATCCCCAATTTGGCCAGTCTTTCCTCATAGCTAAGATTTTCCATACCTTTTACCAGTTTAGTTGCCCTTCTCTGTACCCTCTCTCATACAATAATGTCCTGTTTGAGTGATGGAGACCAAAACTGTACGGCATATTCTAGATGGGGCCTTACAAGTGCTCTATACAGTGGAAGAATGACCCCCTCCTCCCTTGACTCTATGCCCCTTTTAATACAGCTCAAGACCTTATTTGCCCTTGATGCTGCTGACTGGCATTGCTTGCTACAGCCAAGTTTATCATCTACAAGGACTCCAAGGTCCTTTTCCATAATGGATTTGCCTAGTGCAGTCCCAATAAGGGTATAAGTGGCTTGGATATTTTTACATCCCAGGTGCATGACTTTACATTTATCAACATTGAATCTTATTTGCCACTTAGCTGCCCAGATTGCCAGTTTGTCAAGATCGTGTTGCAAGGATGCCACATCCTGTATGGAATTAATTGGGCTGGATAGTTTTGTGTCATCTGCAAATACTGATACATTACTTACAATAACCTCCCCTAAGTCATTAATGAACACGTTAAAAAAAAGTGGACCTAATAACGAGCCCTGGGGGAACCCCACTAAGAACCTTACTCCAAGTAGAGAACGTACCATTAACAACCACCCTCTGTACTTGATCCTGTAGCCAGTTTCCTATCCATGTGCAAACGACTTCATTAAGCCCAACAGACCTTAGTTTAGAAAGCAGTCGTTTGTGGGGCACAGTATCAAACGCTTTGGCAAAATCCAAATAGATCACATCTACTGCTTGTGACCTGGGGATTGCTGTTTGGGTGTGGTCATCCTGTAATTTGGATCCCCATGCTTTATAGGGGACCCGTCAACCAAAAAAGATTTTTTGTCTGGGTGACAGGTCCACTTTAAGTCTACTAAAATATCATTACATGTTTAATAAACCCAACAGTATTGTTTTGCCTCAAATAAGGATAAATTATTTTAGTTTGGATTAAGTACAAAGTACTGTTTTCATATTACAGAGAAAAGGTAAAAATTTAAAATGTTGAATTATGAACCTTCCTGCAATTTGGAACTTTCTGGATAATGGATTTCCATCTAATTGATCCCATACCTGGGGTAAACAGACTCCAGAAATTAAACATTTAATTTAAATTCCAAACATTTTACATTGTATCTAATATAAGTAATTCAAAAATCTTCATAGTCATATTTTACATTATAGAAATGCTGATGTTCAGGGCTTATTCGAACAGAAGGAAACTGGGTTTTTTTAACAAATGTGGACAGTATTATAAGTTTTTTACCTAACAATTCATTTACCACAGGTTTTACTTTTTGTAGACAATTACACAGTCAAAGAACAGGGTTCAAATTCTTAAAATTAGGTTTCTAAACTTGCCTATTTTAGCATTAAAGAATGAAAATATGAACTGATGGTGGTGGGATGGTCAGGTTAAATGTCACAGGATGACAGCTAGGGAAGCTATTATTACAAAAGGGTTACAGGGGTTTGTCCAGTTCTTTGCCATTTTTTAATGTTATAAGAAATTGTGTTAACTAATTTAAAGAAGAGATTTCCAAAAGAAGGAAAGAAAGAAATCCCTCAGTGTCACTTCAGGCAAAATCTAGGAGTTGACTTTCCCAGGGGAGGAAGGGACAAGTGCTACCTCCCAGGCAGTGAACAGCTGCTCTGGTGACAACTGGCAGATGGAGGAAAAGGCATAGAGATGTTGAGGGGATTAGAGAAAACAGATATACTGATACTGCTTTGAAAATTCCCTTTCCTATACTCCCAAAATCAAATAAATTATTAATTTACACATAAGGAGACAAAATGTAATCTTAAAAATCTATAAATACTATAAACTGAGGCATTTTTGCAAATGTACATGTACATCTTGTTAGCTGTATATTAAAAGACAAAACAAGTCCAAACGAAATGCAAGCATGGAAATAGACAATAGTTTCTATAGTCTGAAAGCCTCCATATTTTATAATTCTAAATGATTTGACGTTTACTATTCAACTCAGAAGAAAAGTATAAAATGCACCAATTAAGTATATTTCCATGTTAATTTCTACAAAATTATAAAATATACTTAATTGGTGCATTTTATACTTTTCTTCTGAGTTGAATAGTAAACGTCAAATCATTTAGAATTATAAAATATAGAGGCTTTCAGACTATAGAAACTATTGTCTATTGTTGTTTATAATTAGGGATGAGCTAGGCTGTCACCTAGCCCAAGCAGTAGTAGCATCTGTGTCAATCAATCCACTGTGCAGTCACAGAGGAGAATCTCCTTTTTCCCCACTTCTAAACTTACCTGTGCAGTACTCTGGCAAGGTCCGACCACTGCTGTGACAAATAAAACGTAAAATATAATATCATATGGGCACTGTTTTGATCCAGAGAAAGGCAAAAAGCCCAGCCAAAAGCCAGTGGCAATTATGCCTCAAGAGGGAAAAAATTCCCGACTTCAATGGCAACCATAAACATTACCTGGATCAAGCATTTGGCATTCATTTAAAATACCTGAATACAATGTAGACTCTCACAATTATACTGTATAAAGATAGAGAAACCACAAAGTACATTCAGGAAAAATGTCCATATTCAGTTAATAGATAATGACGTTTCGCAAAATATGCAAAAAGTTTCTACCTGCTCAGACAATAAGGAAGTGAACTGCTTCTTCCCCTGACATCACATTCCTCCCTGACTCTGCCCCTAGGCCGATCCATCTCCTGCATTCATTTTTTCCTTCTCACCTAAACACAGCTACATGTGATTCTGCCCATCTCTAACTTAGCCAAGTGTTATATGGCTGTTGGTCATTCAGATCCTTTGTCCTGCAGCCCCTGCACTTGTACCTCCAGGGATTTCCGTTATCTTTTGAAACCTTCAAACAAAGAAACAGTAGAATAGGGTATCATAAAAAAATAGATATTACAGGAAGATCTTCAGCATTGACTTTTTTTATAAGGAAGAGGAGCTGACCAGAGTCAAAGTCATGGTCAGGCCAATTTTACAATAAGGAATGGAGACAGGTGTCAGACTTGGCTACGGAAGCTTATTATCAATTCTGTAAATCAATGTACTTTGTACAATTTAAATTTTATGTACTTGAAAAGCAAAAAATATAGTTCAGGTAAGTTAACTGAAACTGTTTATTTTTGTTACTATAATTTTAATGATGCCTGAACTAATGTGTCTTTCTTTGGAGATCTTATAAGGGCTTTTAACCTTAACATTGTGCATGTAACAAGTTAACAAGGGATGGACAGGATCAGGATTCAGGAAAGTGAGAGATATGGAATAGAATATTGCTATAGTATATAATGTGGGAGAAAAGGGGAACTAAAATAGATGATGGTGCACAGTTGCGGTCTTGACAGGGTAAGTTATTTTATTCTAATTGGCAGTGAAATACAGTGCAGAGGTAAGTGGAATATTATGGCAAAAGAAGTGCAGCTGGTGAGTCTAAAAACATTCTTTGGCGGGGAAGATCATTAAGTAGCGCATTAAACTAGTTAATATCTGCATATTATCCTGCCTGGAGTTGAATCAGGGACCTGGTGTTTTTATGCTGTCTACATTGCTGCTGCTCTATGTGGGCAGACAGCTAAGTCCCTGGTTCACTCCTATTGCAATCCTTGTAATTGCAAGTAGGCATGGCTTGTTCAACCTGTTACCTGGCTACAGGTGTAAGCCATTAGGGTGTCTATAAAACCCCTTGCTCTGCACTGACTCTTTGCCCAATGTAGGTCTGTTTCCTGGTTCCTGGGTGTGATTTTCCATCTGATTATCTGTTCCTATCCCTTGCCTGTTTTGACTTTGCTGTATTGGTGCCTGAATGGACCCGTGTCTGTTTGACCACTCTTGTGACTGACTTTGTACCATGTTACTGATTTGACGCGGCCTGTTTATCCTGCTATGCTCCTGGCTCCTGATTCTGTACTGCACTGGTACTGATCACTGGTACTGATCCGACCTGGAAATCCTGACTACGTTCCTGAGTTTGTACTGCCTTGTCTGATTAGTATGACTGCACTCTCTGTTCTCCGTCCTTCCTGTATATGTTACAGATCCCTTGCCTGCGTAGAACTTCCCCTTTGTTCCTCTCACTTTAAGACCTGGTGGCATCTGAGTAGAGGAGGCTCCTCCCGAAGTGAAAGGCAGTTGTTAGAGGCAGAAGTGACTGGGACCTTGAGGTTTGCTCTGGATTTTGGGATACCATACGTAACAATATGACATGATAAGAAACTAAATAGAGTTCTGGTGGAATCTTGTGTGATGAACTGTCCTATTTGAGAGCTATTCCATAGATGACAATGCTATGACTGACATGTAGCTGGATCCCAAGGCACCAGCACTGTGGAGACGGGATGAGAAAGGGATATCTAGCTACAACTTTTTGAGTTTTTGGGTTATTACAGGTGGTGGTAAAGGAAATACGACCATCTTTGGGTTTATGTGTATTTTATTATACATTCCTAGTTAAGTTATTTGAAATGTGTATTTTGTTTTTTGTTTTTTACTTAGGGCTTTTGCCCATCTGCATTGCATGTGTTCTTGTGAATGTAATTTCATAAAGGATTTTAAAACTACAATACTGTTATGGAAAGTATCATACTTTATAAATGCTATAAAGCAAAATTCTGTTAGGGTTGGATAGTTTTTAGATTGACGTGGTCATTGCTGACCTTGACACATATGTGAAACAATATTTTTTTAAGCTTGCCTTCAAATAATTACTCTACCAAATTAGATGTAGTGAAGCATATCATCCTTCATGTTGCATGTTATATTATTGCTTAGACATAGGCTGGCTTTGACAATATAATAATTATTAACGTTTCACACTATCTAACAATGACAAAAAAGGAGACAAAAAAGGAGAAAAAAAAAACTATCCATTTTTTTTGCATTTTGTTAAAGTATACTGCTCATTTCCTGAATTACTAGAAACAATAAATTAGGAATCTCTTCTAATGTACTCAGTAGATTACTTATTATTATATGATTCAATAATTAATTATTGGAGTAAATTAATTGAGGTTTTTTATTCATCATACAAAAAATATTAAAAACTTTTGTGCAATAACAATTAATCAAATTTCATGTAAAT
Organism: Xenopus laevis; assembly: GCF_017654675.1. Taxonomy (NCBI): domain Eukaryota; kingdom Metazoa; phylum Chordata; class Amphibia; order Anura; family Pipidae; genus Xenopus; species Xenopus laevis. The sequence continues at coordinate 109,589,883 of NC_054374.1, read as the reverse complement.
AGTTAATAGACAAACATTGATCCATTATTTCAATTTCATTTAAATCCTTAGTCCTTAGTGTTCCTGCACTTGAGCCTAATCTTAAATACAAAAGACTACTTATATATTAAAGCACCAAACAAGTAGTCAGGAAACTGCAAACAATCTCTAACTGTAATGCATTGCAAATTAAGATTACCCACATTACAGGTTGTATTTAAAAGTTTTTGTATTTAAAAGTTTTTGTATTTAAAAGTTTTTTAAAACAAAACAAAAAAAGTTATTAAATACATTTATTATGGGTCAAAATACAAAAACTGACATTGGTGAAGAAGATGTGCTGAGACAATTGATGGAAGACAATGTGGGAAACCTCAAACTATCAAATGAACAAAGTTGCACCCAGTGCAACTATGCAAAAGTACAAGGAGCAGCTTCAGGCCGTTAGCTTGTACCATTGAAGGAGGACAATGTACTATGTACTAATGTGTATGTCTTTATAGAAATTTATTGCAAAGATACTCAAATCATATGTAAAATCCTGCTTCATGTAAATAAACCATTTTCATAATAATATACTTTTTTAGTTGTAAGTGACATTTTAAGGACTAAGATTCACCCATTGCACCCGACCCGATGATTCACAGTGCACACAAACAAACCAAGGGCACACTTGCATGTTAGGTCATGTGAGCCAATTACTGTCTTTTACTCCCACACTTCTTTCTGTTACAGTTAGAGCTGCGTTATTTCTGGTCAGGTGATCTCTGAAAGAGCACACAGACCATCATAAAATAGTAGGGCAAGTCAAAAGATGTAAAAGGGAAATATTTACTTAAATATATATTTCAGTTTGCTAAGATTATTTAATATGCCACTTAATATGATACAACTATCTTTTGCTTAAGTATATATTTTGGGGTTATAGTTTTGTATTAATTAATTATATTTTTTCACTCAGTGTCTATTGCCTTTTTGCACAACTGTTACTGCATTTGTGGGTCAAAAATTATCACTTTAATAAACTTTAATAAAAAACAGCTAGTAAAGAATCTGCTTTTGTTTGTAGTAAAGATAGACGAAGAGTATATGATAATTTTCACTTTGTGTATTTAATTGTACTTCAGTCATCAGAGTTATTTTTTTAAAAATGTATCTATGAGATAATGTAGTAGTTGAGGTTGAAATAATATATACATCAATCAAGTTCAAACTTTGTGTTTAATTACAATGTATAGGTGCCTATATACAAGGAGATTTTGTGCGAAACGACTGATTTTAGCGTCTGTCGTTTTTAGCATCTGTTACTCTCTACTTATCGTTACACTGATGTGGTGCAAACGATCACAAAATGTACAGGTATGGGACCTGTTATCCAGAGTGCTAGGGACCTTAGGTTTATGGATAATGGATCTTTCCGTAATTTAAATCTTCATACCTTAAATCTACTAGAAAATCATGCAAACATTAAATAAACCCCATAGGCTGGTTGTGCTTCCCATAAGGAATGATTAATTATATCTTAGTTTATCAAGTACAAGCTACTGTTTTATTATTACAGAGCAAAAATAAATTATTTTAAAAGAAATTATGATTATTTGGTTAAAATGGAGTCTATGGGAGATGGCCATTCCGTAATTCAGAGCTTTCTGGATAACTGGTTTCCGGGTGATGGATCCCATACATATATACATATTGTTCCTGATATAAATGCCCCAACAGTAGATTGGACAGGTTTATAATTTTATTCCGTGAAACAATGACATTTTACAGTGGATGTGATGGTCAGATAATATTTGTTGAGTTGAGTGAACCTTCAATGAACATAAGATTGTAGGGTTGGGTTAAATGCGAAAATAATCAGATAGCCATTGCTCAATATGTGTTAAATACAATTAAAGTCTCTTCACATATTGTTAACCATTGATGGATGAATTGTTTATTAAAATAATAGTTTAGCCGATAATATTGTTCAAATGGTGGTGACAAAATCTGATCATATTTGGCCGGTTTAACTTAAGCTGAAAAATTATTAATTATAATTTATGTATGAAAAAAAATTAAATAACTGCCATTGTAGTAGTTTCTGCTGGTCACTACTTGGCCCTTGACTGCTGCTCTGAGAAGATAAACCCTCATTTCTTCTGATGGATGTGAAAGATAGATCTACCATTTATGATTGAAAATCAAGCACTTTTATTTAAAGAAAGATGATGCAGAACAGTCTGATGTCATGCGATATTTAATATGCTAAATAAAACAATCAAGGAGGAAAATAATTGTCTTAAGATAACAAGCATAGAAGACTTCAATACAAACATCATTTAATATCCAATTAGTTTTAATTTCGAATGAGTCACTCATAGCTTTCATAATTATGTAATTCTACTTCTTTCAAAAATTGTCTGTGACAAAATTGGGCTGATTCAGACAAAAGCAAAATAAAACAAATGTGACCTAGGGTCATTTGTTATTTCTAAACTCAACTCTTTGTTTTTTTTACTGTGTAACATCATTTTAAAAGCAGAATGATTTAGGTATTATAATTGTTCTTCCCCACTACTGTTGTGTGTGCTTTATGATCAGTTTTTTCACTTTTGGTAGTGCATGGGTTGCACATCAACCTACTGTATTAAATTGTGGACCATTATTTGGAAGAAGTACTGGATATAAAGAGGGCACACCCAACATTTCTAAAGCAATAATGACATGTAAAAAACTTGCCTCTGAAGGTGCTGTCTATGAAGAACTTGGAATATGGCCATGTGGCATGGCTGAAAGAGAAGTTAATCTCTTATGGTGAACTATGAGGAAAAAGAGGTGCTCACCATGTTATGTTACAGTTTATGAGAAAGGTCCTGTTATCAGAAAGACAATAATCTTAGAGACTGTTGTTATATACTTGAGGATAAATTACCCTGTCCATGTTTTTTTAGGTATAATAAAGTGACAAGATGGGTTTTTTGTGTCTCTGCCTTAGAAAACTGTTTTAAAAAGTTAAATCTCTAAACAATTGTTAAGCAAACTTGTAATGACTGCCAAGTTAGCAAATTCTGGCCCAGATTCAAATCAATGAGAAAATTGTATTTTATGGTTTAGCACATGAAAACTTTTGGGTGAGATTCAATCTCAAACGTCTTCAATAATTACTCAGCAAGTCCAGTTGTTTTAGATTTACCTGTAATAAATATACAATGACCTGGATGAATGAAAATCTTCATAGTCATCTCCTAATTAAGTTCCAGTTTTTTATCCAGACACTTTAATAGAGTTTTTATGTGATAAACTGTGAGATATGGCTTTCTCAATAAATTGCATCTGGTTCTATGGGAAAGTCTTGAATAGAATAAGGCCCTTTATCAGAGATCTGTCACGTACAGTATTACAAACCCAGAACAGGCACCAAGGTTCTGGTCACAGCTTGTGCTTCTGCCTATAACAGCTGCTCTCATGTCAGGAGTAGCCCTCTGTTACTCATATATTGCAAGGTCTTAAAGCGAGAAAACCAAGGTGAGAGTTCTGGGCAGGCAAGGACACCGGAACATATGACATGATGAGTAACGGGGAATGAGTAAAGTGTAGTCTTGGAAAGAGGCCAGGGGCCATTAACCAATCAGTCAGCACAGTACAGAGTCAGAATCCAGAAGCAGTCAGTAACAGGCAATGGTTGTTTCAGGCAGCAAAACAGCAGTTGTCAGGTGAAAGGCAAGGGGCAAAAGCACAAGATCAGACAAAGAGCATACACAGGAACTATCTACAATAGACCGACATTGAATAGACCTACATGAACTGGAATTATCACCTTGGGACCTTGGTGAGTCTTTCTGATTCTGAATGTAATGAATTCATGCTAACATCTTTTTTTCTTGTCGCTCTCCTTTTTTTAGTTTTGCCTAAAATAATTGCCCATGAAGAGTACTTTAGGCTAAGATACATAAGCGGCAGAATAAAGTGCAAGGTATGGGACTATAATCTCTACTCACCTATCCTGTAGTAGGTAAAAGGAGACTTCATATAAAATACAGGTACATTTTCCTTGAGGATGATCCACTCATGGAAAAGCAAAACTGCCTGAACAATATCTTGCTGATTATGGCCAGGTATTGATCTTTCTTGTCCGTCAGTTGGCACCATACATGGGCCAAAAAGCCACCAACTGAGTTCGGAATAACCTTTGCTTAAAACTCAAAAAAAAAAAAAAATCACAATGGAAACAAAAGTATGCACTAAAAGAGTCCCAGACACATAATGGCATAACCTTTTCTAAGCTGTTGGTTGATTTTTCATCTAGATGCCTGATAGGATTCACATATCTTGTACCTTTATCTCTTGTTTCACAGCCACAAATAGTCATTATTGCCTTCTTCTGTTACTTAAACAAACTAAGAAAAGCTTACAACTAAGCCTTTTAACTTACTGAACTCTTGTTTCATATAGCAGAGGTTTAAAACCCATACAGCTACTATCAGGGACAGCTAATAACTGTTTCCATTGACATGAAACAAATACTTTACCTACTATATGGCTTATACTGTATCTCAGAATGCTTGGAAGAAATTCTTTAAGCCAGCAATTTATCCAAGTAATGACAGGAAACTATATATATATTGGGATTTATCAGGCAGCTGAGAAGGTGTTCGTAACTACCAAAATATTATTTTTTTTAAATGAGACCACACATGCTGACACAGAAAATAAGTTAATCACTCTGGATTCATTTTTGGCAAAGTAATTATGTTGGTATTCAGAAACCTAGCTTTCTGTAATTTTGATTCAGTTTGTCTTACATTTTTTCATGTTCTTGTACAGATCTAGCAATGATCTATCTCATTTATGACAACTCATATTCTGTACTGTTACACTCGGTAAACTACATCTAGTTCCACATGGGGCTATTTCTGTGTATAAGTGCAGACAGATAAACCCTTCTAGCACATCTTGTGCCTTTTTCTTATTCTTACTTCATTCCTATGTTTTCTAACTTTCCTACATAAGGTACACGTGTCAGTACAAGTCTATCATTTTATGAAGATATTATTATATTGCCATCTGCATAAGGAGAATTACTCTCATTGAAGTTCTAACACAGACTTGCATATAGTAATGCAACATGCCAAGGAACCTTTACCATACAACATTTAAAAAATAGAAAGAGGGCCAAAAAGATGTCGCAAACAGCACAATTCAAATTATTTCACCACACACCTTGTGCCTTCGACCCTAAATACCCATTTTAACATACATAACAGACGTGCTAGAATAATTACTACAGAAAAAAGACAAGGAACAATTTAACCTTAGAAGTGCCAGTATGATCACTAAATAAAATGGATAATATGCATAATTACCCTAGATGTTGCAGTATAATTATTACAAAAATGGATAATGAGCATATTAACCCCAGATGTGCTAAAATAACTAAATAAAACAATAAGGGGCATATGAACCATAGACATCTAATATAAATACTACAGCAAATTCATAATCAGAACATCAGGAATGGCAGTATAATTAGTACAGAAAATGGATAATCAGCATATTACAGCTCTGTCAGTATAACCATTGTTGAAATGGCCAATAAGCTTTCTCCAGGCATTCCAGTAAGATCTTTGAAAAATGGCCAATGAGTATTAACTCCAGATATGGCAGTAAGACAATGAGCATGTCATTAATCCACAAGAAATCAATTGATTTTGATAGAAATATCAAACCTGTCTGACTGACACCTGTCAGATATCAGTCAGATGGGCCTGTCTGAGGATCTGATACAAGGGCATGTAGGCTGCCGAATTGGTTTGTAGGGTCCAAATCAGCAGTTTAAATCTGTTCATGTGTCACCTTTAGGGAGGGTAGGAGGACAGGAGGGTTATACACTTGTAAGATTGATTTACTCTCTCCCAGCATTATGTATTACTTCTTCATATTTATTTTGTACAAATACAGAGTGTGAACAAAGGGACTCTAAGCAGCCTTTTTTTCTTTAAACACAAAGCTGACTGTTTCTTTAATGTCATGTTATGTGTAGCAGACACAATAGCATCTAAAAATAACCCCATATGATAACATTAAACATACAAGGAAGCTTTTAACTAAGCATGCTGTGTTAAAGCTCAGACAAATTGTCAGGTCTTTGTTTGTCATTTGATTATATTTCAGACAGCAGTGAGAAGCTTTATCGATTAGCTAGTCTGGAAGGATTAAGCGTGAAACAAGGCTCAAAATCCTTGTTGGAAAAAATTATACTTTTACACCAGATAACAAGCTGACATGCTTTTATAAGGGACCTTATGTGTGTCTGAGTCTTTCACCTACAACAATCAGGCTTATCTCCATTGCGTCTTTATGCTTAAATGGATTGCCTCATTTTTGTAACGATCCTTACTGAGATGCAACTGCTTTAATCAAAGGGCTTAGAAACGCATTGTTCATTATTTCAACTATTTATTTTTTTAACGGTTTTATTTTTACAGCTGCGATTTTATTTTTACAGCTGCGAATGTGCAAAGTTATCTGCAGCCATAACTGTACACCATTTATTAAAAGGTGCTTGTTACATAGTTACATAGTTGGGTTTAAAAAAGACAAAGCCCATCAATTTCATCCCCTCCAAATGAAAACCCAGCATCCATACACTCACCCCTCCCTACTTTCACATAAATTATATATACCCATATCTATACTAACTATAGAGTTTAGTAACTAAAGGCACTTGCACTTCCGCATATGCACGGCCCACTGCTCGGCTTCTCCTGCCCCTCATGTGAATCTTCCACAGGGCATCTATTAACGCGAGAGAGGGGGTAGCTTCAGCATTCCCACAGCGGTCTGTGTCAATGGCAAACTGGTACCTAAAAATTGGGTAGAGATCAACAGACACCCAAGCTCAGAAGATTTTCAGTGCAATTGCATCTATTTTGTATTGAAGTACATTGGACATAACTGCTTCAGGTGCATCACAATCTTGCTGCCTCAATTATTCTAAAATTATGGGGTAAATGCTGCATTGTGGTTGTGGGTTAAAAACATGGTGACTTGTGCCCAAATTTACACTTTGCACACTGCACCTGTATGAGTCCTAAAATCTTGTGCACTGCACTTGATTGTGTCTTGGTGGTGTTACTAGAAGGACCCAAAGGAAAATTAAAGCATATTTACAAATCTTTATTTAAGTTAAATTTCAGTCAGATTCTGCTGTGGACCTTTACACTCCTATAACTCCTCCAACAATCTTTTTCCCTTATTGTTTTGTCCCTATAAGTCCCTTTGTAAATAATGAAGTGCTCTGCAAGACTAATTCTATATTTTAGGTTACTCATTTAATATTTTTGATTGTTAAGAACAGGAACTCAATTAGGAGTAGGCAGCATAAGGCCAAGCGCTTAGGGTACAATACTTTTGACAAAAGGATAAATGCATTTGCAGAAAATGTTATTGCAGTTTTGTGTCCAACTAATGAAATGTCAGTAAAAGCTACTAACACAAATTATCACCATTGCCCTGGGTGCCAAAGCATCTTGACTCAGCTTTCAGTCTTACAGGTCTTTAAAACCCAGTATGGTTAGAACTGTGAAGAACTTCCAATATCTCCAGTATTATAAATAATATATTTTGTGTGTATGATGATTTTGTTTGGTCAAAATTAGCTGAGACATAAAACATCGAATGCAGCTAAATCTTTCATCAATATCATGCAGAAAGGTACAATAAACAATAACTGTTAAGATCATTTTTAAATTAAAAAAGTGTGTCTAGTATTTGTAGCTGAGCAGGACATATCAGGAATAGCTATATAATTATGCTAATTCATATTTATGAACATTTAATATGTCCTAGTATCAGTTTACATGCTTCATAGCAAAACCTTGCAACACACATATTTTCTTTGTATTTGTTCACCCTTTCTCTCAGATCCCATAATATAGTTTACTAGGGGATTAAACGATTAGAATATTGAAAGAGAATAGCATATCAGCTGCATGCCTCATATTTTTGAAGGTAGACATTGATCTTCCTGTTGAACCCGAAGGCCAAACCTACAGCCAAGTCTATTTTATTTTACATGCTTTTTATGTTTCTTGTTGACAGCAACCACCAACTGCCCCTGTATATATATTCAGGGAGAATTTCAACAGGTTGCTAGACTGTAGGCAAGATTCAATTCAAAAACTATATTGAAGTCTATGGGGAAAAAACTGGAACTGAAGGAAAGTTATTTCTCCTCGAATTGTGTCTTTTCCATGACTTTTCACATAATAAACCACAACAAAACGTTTTCTCACTTATTGAATCTGGCCCAATGTGTCTATGAATGAAGAAGCACTTCAGCAGAAATGTGATTAGTTACTGGCAGACTCCGAAGATATAACGTTATGTGTAATACTCAAAATGGTAATAGTATGAATACTAATTTGCAATAATACTTTTTACAAATTCTTACCAATTAAATTTTATTCCAAATCTGAGGACCATGTGAAGATGTGAGCTTATGGCTATAAACATTAAACATATCCATTACTGGGGTAAAAGGAACAAAGCCTTGCCCAATGCCCACACATTGATGCCTTCATTAGAAGTAACAATGCACATAGAAAATGCAATTGAAATACTGTAGATTGTACTGTTTTAAAAATGCATATCAAACATAGTGGTACACATACAATAACATACTAAAAGATACTTACCTGCATTTGATGACATCGTATCTAGTGATGTGTGAATTTTTCCACCATGTATGGTTTCGCAGCAAACTTTAGAATTTCTCTGCTGGCGAAAAGTTTTGCAGGTCAGCGCCAAAAAATTAGTCATGCGGTAAGTTTCGCGTGCAACAAAAATGATGTGTGCATGACAAAAAATGTCATGCATTAGACCAAAATGTTGCTCAGTAGACAGTAGACAGGAAAGAAGAGCTGCTTTTACTTTCGTACCCTGATATACTATTCAAAAACAACAAAAAAAGGAGACTAATATATTTGTAACATATCAGGAAAATAATAACACTACTACTACCACCACCACCAACAATAATGATAAAATATATTCTTAGGTTTAAGAATAAGAATAATATTAACAAAATTGTGCATTCTGATTCCTCTGTTCTACTGTGCCTCTCCCCACTGTGTATAATTTTAGTAGCAACTATTTTGGAGGGAGGTCAATTTGGTTCAAGTCATTCAATGAAACAGAAACTAGTCTCCAGAGGAAGAATAAAGAGAAAAAACAGTGCCTATGAGAAAAATATCATTAGACAGATGTACCAATGATTTGGGTTTTGGGGTTATAGAAACAAAGAAAATGACAGTAGGGTGGAAGAATAGGAAACATATATATTATTATGTTATTATATCTTAAGTCTAATAAAATGTAAACATTAAATAAACCCAATAAAATTGCTTTACCACCAATATGGATGTATGCAGCTTAGTTAGTAAAAAGTACAAGCTATTGTGTTATTATTATGGAATAAAAGGAATAATGTTCAAATTTTATTACACTCAGGCATTTGCTTAAAATGGCCTTTCCATAATTCAGAGCTTTCTGGATATTGGATTTGTCAATACCCCTTACTTGTACAATGTTCATTGGGTGGGTTTCTAAATATAAAAATAATAAAAACAACAGACAGCTCAAAAAAGTATAATAGGAGAGATCATGTCGGTAAATGTTTTGTTATGAGTATATAATGAGTACACCAATGGCACATTAAAAAAACATGCAATACAGGTATTGGATCCATTCTATGGAAAGCTCAGAATTATGGAAAGGCTGTCTCCATTTTATTCAAATAATCAAAATTTTTAAAAATTATTTTCTTTTTCTCTGTAATAATAAAACAGAGAAAGATTCATTATCCAGAAAACCACAGGTCCCGAGCATGTCGTTTATACAAATATGTATAGGTATGCGTTGGTTAATGCGCTGAATTAGTGCCTTTGATTTTAGATATGTTCTAATTGCTTTAGTATAACTATAACAAGGAGATTATTGTACTATACAGTATATAAGGACAATACATGACATAGGTTATCCATAATCTAATAGTATCACTGTAAAACATTTTCATGTAAACTGCAGTAGTGTAAGGGCCTTCTAGAGCCTAGAGATAAAAAACAAAATTTGGCCCATGCCTAACAAGAATTGATATAGTCAAAACAAATGTTTAGGTGGCCTTGACAAACTTTTATCATCATCATCATCATCATCATCATCATTTATTTATATAGCGCTGTCAAGATACGCAGTGCTTTACTGCAGTTATAGCAAACAGGGAATAAATGGTGGCTAACAGACAAGGATTACAGAGTACAATGGGGTTTACAAACTAAAAGGTTAGGGTACAATTGAGACATTAGGATTATATAAACACTTTGTCATTTTTGATACAGCAATGATTAATTAAGGTACAACGAATAGGCCTCTTTAAACAGATGGGTCTTTAAGGAGCGCTTGAAAGTTTGGAAGGAAGGAGAAAGTCTGACAGCTTGTGGCAGAGAGTTCCAGAGAAAAGCAGAAGCCCGAGAGAAGTCTTGTAGACGAGAATGGGCAGAAGTGACCAGAGGAGAAGTGAGGCGAAGATCAGAAGCAGAGCGTAGGTTTCGTGAAGGAGTGTATTTGGAGATTAGAGATGAAATATAGGGAGGGGTTTCATTATTAAGGGCCTTGAATGTGAGTATAAGTAATTTGAATTTGATTCTAGAAGAGATTGGGAGCCAGTGAAGGGACATACAAATGGGAGCAGCTGATGTTGAGCGGCGAGCTAGATGAATGAGTCTAGCGGCCGCGTTTAGAACAGATTGGAGTTGTGAAAGGTGACTTGTTGGAATACCTGTGAGGAGTAAGTTGCAGTAATCAAGGTGGGAGATGATGAGAGACTGAATCAGTGTTTTAGTTGATTCTGAACTGGCAGATTGTCATCTGCAGTATTTGACAAAGAGAATTAATCACTTTAATCATACATTAGGATAGAGTTCTGTATCAGGTTGGGTACCCGAGGAATACCTGCAAAGTGGTTGGGTTTCATGCAAAAAGTCCCCGATTCCTTGGCTGTGCAGGCAGTCCATGGGTAACCCGGCTGGGTACCCAACCTGATCCCTCCCACCCTCCCTTGTGGTTTTTCCAGTTTTTAAAATTTTTTGTGTGAAGATTTTGCACCAGAGTGCCATCACTTCCTGTCAAATGTGATGTTGTGGGATTTTTATTTGTGCCACGATTGCCCTTAGGAGTGCGTACACTCTATGTTTGAGTTAAGCCACAACTTTGATGGCTGAAAAAACATACACTAAACAGATTTTGCAATTTGCAAATGTATTCAGTGATGCTCTATTTGTGCACACCAAACACCCACAGTGACCATGCTGAAGCAAACATCTACCTCATTTGTGAGCCATTTACAATTATTTATGCATTTACAATTATTTATGCACGATGCGCATTTCACCTAAATACGAAGACGAGCAAAACAACCATACTGTATGCTGTGCAAACTTTATAAATGACCCTCACTGAGTGAAGCTACTGCACCCACATAAACTAAAGCAAGTGATACAGTGGGGCTCATTTATTAACGCAGCGCAGCGCTAAAAAGAGCGCAGTGGCCAGACATTTGCCCAGCGCATGCGAGTATTTAATAATGTAGCGCACGATACCTTAACAGTGCGATTTGTGCGCTAATGTAGACACAAGACAGGTGCGACGTGTGAAACTGCGTATCAGCTGTCGCAGTGCTTATAATAAATTGTGCGCACAGGAAGATACCGCAAAGGTAAGGATTAGTTGTGCTCATGTATGAATGCGCTGCTTTAATTAGTTGCGTCACATATTGCGCATATTGCGTTCACTTAGACGCATCTGCATTTGTTTCTGTGCTAATATTTGTTTGGTTGCAAAGGTGTTTAGCCTACCTGATACCCTTAAAGGAACCTTGGTCAATATAAACATGTTGGGTGGAAGGCGTGGTTAATATGCACTTTACAAGGGTTGTTCATCTTGAATATACTAGCGCAGCTGGGCAGGAATGCGCATTTTGAAGAGCGTTACTATTACGCCACGAAGAGGCAGGCGTAAAAATTGTGGTGCTGTTGCCCGGGTGCAGTTTTGCACATATACAGACGCAAATCTGCGACGGCCGCAGTGCAAGCGCATTGTAGCCACGCCCACAGCCACGCCCCTAACAACCACGGCATCGTTTGCGACATAAATGCCCAATCTTTTGCGCAATGCGCATAAACAAAACCATCGCAAAAGCTCTGTGTTATGCGCAATATCACGCAAATATATTAGCGATCACGCTTGTGATGGCGCAGACAACCTTTTGCGTCCACTTATGCGCTGCGCTGCTTTAATAAATGAGCCCCAGTATGTCTTAACTGGTTGGAGCAGGGAGAAACAGAAGGGGTAAAATCAAGCAATCTTTGTACCCATTTAAAGCATTGATACTTGATGCATCTCGTATTCGCAAGCATCCACAAGGATTATAATAAGCCAAATAATACATGGTTCAGTTGAGTTTATATAACCCCATAATACATCATCACCAATGTCATTGTTCTGCACCCTTTGCCCTCCACATTAATCAATGGGATCTGAGCATTCCCTCTGTCTAATGAGTTGTCTGGGAACTGTGTTTGGAAGAAATTGCAACATAGTGAACAGTATAGCAGAAAGGAGCTAACAAGGTAGGGCAATCCATTTGTTATTGCAGAGTTAAAAACACAATGTAATTTTACCATACCATTGACTCTGGCCAGCTCTAAATGCAACTGGAACAACCAGACCCCAAATTTGGTCACCACTCCTGCCCATGTTAAACTGTACATTTTATTGGAAATAAAGTAAAAGTGAATAACATGTGCATATATATATATATATATATATATATATATATATATATATATAGTGTATGTGTTACATTAGTGATGAGCAACATTTTTTGCCAGGTTTTGCCACAAAAAAAAGATGGCCATAGATTCCAATGGGTGAAAAAAAATTGTAGTGAGTCCAAAAATTGTCGCCTATAGACTTCAATGGATTTGGTAAATTTTTTACCGATTTGCAAATTTTTGGCAAAGAGAAACGGATCAGAGTCACCCATCACTAGTTATATTTAATTGAAGAATAGTGGTTACAAGTTTGAGTTAATAAAAAGTATGTTAGAGAAAGAGGTCATTATTAGTGATGGGCGAATTTATTCGCCAGGCGCGAATTCATGGCGAATTTGCCCGTTTCGCTTCTGGTGAATAAATTCAAGAATTTTTGCCTGTCGAAGTGTGGCGATGTGAGCGAAGTCTTCACTGGCGAATTTCCGCAGGTTAGTGAATTTGCCCCCTTGACTGTATTTGACTGATCTGCCTGCCTGACTGTGCCTGAACTTTAATTGCAGATTTTGCTTAATCTTTGGATACCTTGCCAACTGACATCTGGTTAATCTGCATGTTCCCAAATGCCAGTTTCCTCCTTGACTCTAAACCACCTGGTCCAGAAAGTATTTTGGCCCTGAAATGCTCAATTAATGGAATTGTGTGACTATAGTGTTAGTGAAATATCTTCTTTGTCATTGGCTTAATGATTAAGTTAGGAATTACTGGTCAACTGGATACTTGGGGGCCTGATTTTTATGATCCTGGTATGCCAAAAGGTTCCATCCACTTTGTATAACATAACCATTTAATGATTTCAAACAGTGAAAAATGGCATAATAATTGTATAGCACTGATATATGGAATGGGTGATGACTAAACCACTAAAAGGCTAGAAAACTATAGGGCACATTTATCATACACTTCTTATCTTCTCTAGGAACCAATAAGCAGGTAGCATTTTCCTGGTTGCTTTGGGTTCCTGATTCTAGGCAAACATTGTGCCTTTTAATATATGGTGGGGAGGGGGGAGGTTTTTTGACCAACCCAAGAGCTGTGGCTGCCACTGACAGAGTTACACCACTTGTATATGTCGATGTAGCATACCAAACTAGTGGTACATGGCCATTCTTCTGCAATCCCCTTCCATATTCAGCACTGAGAGCCACAAAGAATAAGCTATAAAAGACACAAGGCACCCTAGCACCCTGAACTAAATGCTGGCTCAGGGCACAAGGGACACCACAACTTGTAAATTGCTATTGGTACAGTACAAGTGATTTTTATATGAGACTTTTAAGGGCTTGATTTTGCATCCCTAAACATGGCAGTACTTGCAACCCCATAGTAAATGAGCCCTATTATTTTTATTCCTGTTTTACAATAGCAAATATGCTTTCAGAAGGAAAAGACAACAAAAGTCTCTCGGTGAGAAAGTCTACTTGAACTCTAATTGACCATGTCTAAAAACAACAATGATAACAACTAAACTGAGAATAAATACTTCATTCATCATGACATGCCATCCTGAAAAAGCTTTTTTCTTGACCCTGCTGGAATAGTACTCCAAAAAACATCTTGACATATTCGAGCTAAATTAAACATAGTTATTATATTAATAACATTTGTTTGCAAATGTTCTCTAATTTGCAAATGTCTTTTAAAATGTTGAAATAAATGGTGTGGAAACATTCAGCAAAAAATAATTTGTTGGCATAACCACAGACATCACACACAGAATTAGAGATTAGGCAATTGGTATTAACAATGGCAGTCAGAAGCACTACTGAAGAGAATGCAGCTGAAAAACATCATAGTGGGAAACAGGTTAAAGTGAACCAGAAACCATACCATATACCGTATGAAAGTAAAAATACTTTACTTTTATCTGTTTCAGACTCATAGTGGATATGGAGCCCTGAGAAAGATAGATATTGCCAAAATTGTAGGGTTTATTTACCAGTACCCATTATGCAAACGTTTGTTTTATTTGTATTATAGGCACAAGGGCTTTAACTGAAAGATGTAGGGAATCTATCATAAGATCAATCAAATATCATTGTCTTTAGCAGTTACTCCAGCAATAAAATGTATTATTCTATCACCTAATAATGTCTAGTGTCTAATGGGGGAATATAATTTTGTTGGCGCAAAAACGTTCACAAAGATCATTGTGAATGTTACTGACC
The DNA here is from genome assembly GCF_017654675.1 of Xenopus laevis. Taxonomy (NCBI): domain Eukaryota; kingdom Metazoa; phylum Chordata; class Amphibia; order Anura; family Pipidae; genus Xenopus; species Xenopus laevis. Next base: position 109,574,864 of record NC_054374.1, on the reverse strand, counting down.
AACCTCCTCACAAAGTTCCTGACCAAATGGCTTTTTTACAAATATTTGCACTGTATGTAATAAAATTTCGCAATTGCATAGTCTATTTTGCAAAGAAATATTTAAGAATACTCAAGAGCAGGTGTTAATGCTAACCTTTGCTTAGAGATGTAATATTCGCCAGTGAATAATTTTACATTGCGATCAGAGCTAAGCATTTGCAAAAACACCATTTTAAACATTGCATGCCATTTTTAATTATATTCCCCCTTATGTGTCATAATTAGATATTGCACCCATATGGTTTTATGTGATCCTTCCCAGATACCCAGATGAAATGATTTGCCTCTTGTGATTTTCATGATGTAGCCTCTGAAGTAGTACATTGCTTCCCAAGAACATTTAAAATTAGTTTCTATATAGTATGGAACTATGGATCATATTATAATAAATTATTTTGCCATATCCCATTTAATGAGACAAACTTTGCATATCTTATGGTTTATCCCACAAATGTTAAGCTGGGGTGTATGGGGGTTTTGATCCGGCCTTATAATCTCTTACAAACATTTACTATAGTTCATTGAACTTTTATAAAACAATAAGGTAGATATTTACATTTCTTTGTCATAAAATCTGTAGCATCTGTCTATAAGTTGCTACATTGCTTAAATGCTATGCTGGGAATCACGGGATATCGGGATTAAAGACACCCCTGAAGGCTTACATTTAGGGGCCGATTCACTAAATTCGAGTGAAGGATTCGAAGTAAAAAAAACTTTGAATTTCGAAGTATTTTTTGGGCTACTTCGACCATCGAATGGGCTACTTCGACCTTCGACTATGACTTCGAATCGAAGGATTCGAAGTAAAAATCGTTCGACTATTCGACCATTCGATAGTCGAAGTACTAGTCGTACGATCGCAGTATTTGCGCTAAATCCTTCGACTTCGATATTCGAAGTCGAAAGATTTCAATTCCTAGTCGAATTTCAATTCCTAGGTTAATTAACCCTCGATATTCGACCCTTAATGAATCAGCCCCTTAAACTAAATATTTGTAAGTATTTTTAAACTACAAAAGGTGAACGTGCTGCAACATTTTAAGTGCGACACTAAAGTGTGGAATGCAAGAAAAACCCTGTGGTGATTGGAGATTTTGGAAAGTGGGCTAACTAAACCAAAAAGAGTGTGAATATACTACACTTTTTTTTTTTTTTTTCATACTGCTTGTTTCCCTAATCTGTGATAGCGCTGACTCTCTATAAACCAAACAAAACTTTACAGTATTATGACTGCCATTAGTCTTTTACAGTCATAGTTATAGGCGAATCTGACTCATTTCGCTTTGCAAAATATTTGCAAAATGGCAAATATGTGCCAAAATGCAAGTCTATGATGCAAATTCTCCATTGGAGTTTGTGGGCATCATTTTTGTGGGAAAACCCTGTGAAATATTTCTCTCATCACTAGCACTAATCACCTAGTTTACAGGTAATGCATAAATAAATAGTGATGAATGAATCTGTCCCATTTTTCTTCTCTGAAAAATTTGCAAAACTGCTGAAGAAATTGAGAAAGGGTGAAACTCCGATAGAGTCTATGGGCGTTTTTTTCATGGCATCTTGTTTCTGCTTTGGGGCTACCAATACAAGATGGAAAGAAAAAATCATTTTTTTGCTCAGTATACTGCTACACACATGCTACATTGCTAGAGAACCTCCTATCCAAGATGCTACAACTGCTTTTTACAGTAGAAAAAAAATCTCCCATGTTGCCAATTTCTTAAAGTAGAACTATCATGAAAATGAATTAAATTTAAGCTTCAGCATACTGAAATAAAAAACTTTCTAAATAAAATCAATATTGTGTACTGTTTCTGAAATAATAATGTTTATATTCACTATTCACTATCTCTCAGCATCTGCTTCTCTTCATGCAACAGTTTGGTGTCAAATAATCATTGACAGTTAGATCCAATATATCTTGTAGGGGGGCTCCTTTTGCCTAGAAGATGTATTAGAGCTCACGCTATTAAAATCACCAGACATCCTGTCTCTCTACATGCAGAAATTGTGCAAATGCAGTTATTTTGTTAGATTTTGTTTGTACTAGAATCCATTATTTGAATGAGCTCTAGGGTCGAATATTGAGGAATAATTAACCCTCGATATTCGACTGCCGGAAGTAAATCATTCAACTTCGAATATCGAAGTCGAAGGATTTAGTGCAAATAGTTTGATCGAACGAAAAATAGTTCGATCGAACGATTAAATCGCTCGATTCGAAGGATTTTAATCCATCGATCGAACGATTTTTCTTCAACCTAAAAATTGATAGAAAGCCTATGGGGACCTTCCCTATAGGCTAACATGGCACCTCGGTAGGTTTTAGGTGGCGAAGTAGGGGGTTGAAGTTTTTTTTAAAGAGACAGTACTTCGACTATCGAATGGTCGAATAGTCGAACAATTTTTAGTTCAAATTGTTCGATTCGAAGTCAAAGTTTTAGTCAAAGTAGCCAATTCGATGGTCGAAGTAGCCAAAAAAAAACATTCAAAATTCGAAGTTTTTTTTATTCTATTCCTTCACTCGAACTAAGTAAATGGGCCCCCAAGTGTATGTCTTTATGTAGACAGTGGGATGGCTCAGACCCCTTGGTTGATGTAGAAGTACAGGGGAAGGATAAAATGACATATGCGTTTTTCATAAGCCTTTTTTTTTATCACACTTCTTTTGTTTTTTGACCAAAGCAAAATGAGTAGCGTGCCGAAATTTCATGAACAATTTCGCCACAGGCGAAACATTTACAGTTCACAGTGAATCTGAACATGGTGAATTTTTTTGCTCATAACTATTAATAAGTATAAAATAATTTATCTTTATATAAACATAAACTTCCTTTAAGCAGCTATCTTTGTCTCTAGTCTAGTAATGTTCACATGGAGCTCTTTTGACCCATCCCTATTACTTGATAACAGTTGTCTTAATTTGCCAAGTAAAAGGAACTTTATTAGACTTTATATTACTTTATGGCAGATTTATTTTAACTTTTATTTGTTATTTAAAATCTGAGGTAATTATAAGTTATAGGCACCAGATATATTGCACATACTCTATGGGGCACATTTACTAAGCTCGAGTGAAGGATTCGAATGAAAAAAACTTTGAATTTCGAAGTATTTTTT